>NC_137458.1:156342055-157066909 GCF_964235325.1 Thermobia domestica
AATCGATATGATGAGACGACAACTGTTTGTTTGCTATATACAGTAACAGTAACAAAACAAGTGAACACTCTACAGTTGTATTTAATTTCTATTCTCATCTTATGGAACGCATTGTCTTCTTTGTTTCTGATGTGCTTTATTCAATTCTTATGTCCTGTTTCTTTCCTTGTAAGCCTGTCCTACGTTGGCAACGAATCAGCACTCGGAAGTCCGATTCTTTAATGTTAACCGTAACACTTATTGTAGGATTGCCTGCGCCGTACCAGAACGGTGTAAGAAAGGGCACTACAATGTTTTCTCACACAATTTTTTTTATATATATTTGAATGTGTAAATGACTGCTGAAAGAAATGGAAATTAAATATAATGTTAACATTAACCTTATAAGGAAAATTGACTGTCCATAATTTCCAATAAATAATGTTTCTCGTTTTCACAGAATTGTAGTCCAATGTTTATTATTATTATTATTATTATTATTATTATTATTATTATTATTATTATTATTATTATTATTATTATTATTATTATTATTATTATTATTATAAATCACATCATCCATCGTGCTGGACATGATATTTTCAGAGAACTACAGTGTTCACAAATAAAATTAATTAAGGAATTATTTGTATAGTCCTTGCTGCTTGTTTTCGCTGACTCTTGCTTTCCCAATCCGGACTTGTGAAGACAAGGCCCTTAGTTTGTATTACTTTGAGACCATCGCTTGCATCTTCTAATCCTCAAGTTTAAGGCGCAAGTTGAACGCGGTTCATTATATTGTAAGTTCTGAAATTTAATTTTATATTTTGTCGACTAAATATTATAAAATTCTGGCCACCAAGTAAAAATTGAATGGTATTTAGTCTACAAAATATTTTACGCATGTTTGAAACATCTAAAGCAATAATTGCAGTATATTTAGCAAATACACGAGAACAGTCTGAATCAAATACGAAGCAGACAATATAAACAATAAATAAAAACAAATTTGAGAATATTGATATTTTACTCTATGAATGAATAAATTGAGGTAGAAGGTGATACAAAACCGATAGGGATGGTACCAAGACCGAGACGGACTTTGAAATACCGAGACGAGACCGAGACAGACCTCTATAAATCGAGACGAGACTTGTGTCAGTCTCGAAAGTCTCGGTCTCGTCTCGAATATTAATATTAATAGATACTAAAATTGCTTTCACTCAAAATTTCTTTCGTTGCTGTGTTACATAATATGAGAACGGTTGACTGATGTACAGTGGCGTATTTAGGGGGTGGTTATCGGGCTCAAACCCTTCCCGAAATAAATTTGTGATCATTTTTTGCATTGCACGTACAACGCAAATGTTTCTTACTCGTTCCTCAAGCCTCTCCCGAAACAAAATCCACTGCTGATGCAAATAGAACTCTCTCTCTCTCTCTCTCTCTATATATATATATATATATATATATATATATATATATATATATATATATATATATATATATATATATGTTCATATGGGTCACCGTTTTCAAAATTACCACCAAGACATGGTACCTGCATCAGATAAAACGTCCAGTATCACTAATATGAAAACACCAGAACAAATATTCGAATAGAAAATCACAGAGGGTATTTATCTTTCTATAGCTCGGGAATGTTGCAACAGTCGAAAAGATTATTAGAGTGAAAGTGCCATAATGGAAAGGAAGAAATCTAACTCCTAGAAAATTATCACTCCAACCTCACTCCGTAAGTGAGTGAAGCGGGAAGGATCGGTGAAATTGCAAATAACAGCCTTAGTTTTTGCAAATTGTATCTACGAAACAAAGTTATTTGAAATGTGTTTTTATAAGGGATAAATGTCTCTGTAATGGGATAAAGTCAATGAAGAGCTAAGAATAGAAGTCAATGGAGAGCTTTTGTGAACGTGGCATTGAACCTCCAGGTTCCATAGGCCATAGAGTTAGTTAGTTAATGGGATAAAGTATGTAAAATTCTTGTTAAATGGTATCTTCCATTTTGATTGCAGGCAATGGTTTGATGCAAAAATGAATCAACTGAAATGCGAAACAAATTTGTCGAACAATGAAATTTTAGAACAATGTTTACAAACGTTGGTTTTGTTCAACAGTCGTCTGCATGATATTGGTTCGCTTCTTTTCCTTCTATGTCTTCTTGCATGTGATAGAATATGAGTCTCACTGAGATGTCCACAGTTACATTCCGAATAACTTTCAACGGTAATTTCAGTTGTGATCCTTTGTAACGAAACGGTGCATACTGATGCAGATATGTCCCAAAAATCTTGCACGTATTGCGTTAAATTATCAGGGGCGGGCAAAATGTTAAACTTGCATTTCACCTTATTTGTATTCACCTTATTTCACTTTATTGTTATTCATTATAGTACCAGTCATTTGTACACACAACTGTTCCAGGCAAACCATATCTATTGCAAATAAAAGTGAGGTTCTCATTTGAGATTTTACCATTCATTCCTGCTTCACCTACTTACAGACAGAGATCGGAAAGATAATTTTCTATCATTTCCTCTTTTGCATCATGTCAATTACACTTTAATAATCTTTTTCTCCGTTGCATTATACTCCAGCCGTGAAATGATAAATACCCTCTGTGCTTTCCTATACGAGTTTTATTCTGTTCATTTATCTCCAACTATTTTCATATTAGGAGTCTAGTGGTACTGGACGTTTTATCTGATACAGGCACCATGTCTTGGCGGCGAAAAAATCTTTTGCCGCAACGCTTTTTACTTTTTAAAGATCTATGGAACGAGGTATTACTCGCCCCATGTTTCCATTTAAAATTTTAAAATTTAGCCCTGGGACCCCATGAAGGGCGGCCCCGGGAGACGCCACGACAACACTATTCGGTGTGCCCCATGTCATTTCATATTTGAATTTTTGTTCGGTTTATTTATGTTCAACCCTTTTCGAGATATCTCCGTGGAAAGATTAAAATGGGCCATCCTGTATATATACAGCCGCGGACCGAATATAAGATCAAGGGAGGGGCTAAACCATGGTTTGCCGCTTTATCCAGTGTAAAGAAAGTAGGATTGAAGCCCATTTTATCCAGTGTATACCTGAGCGTTAAGAGGGGCTATAGTCCCTATAGCCCTCCCCTACGATCTGCGGTATATATATATATATATATATATATATATATATATATATATATTTGGTCTAGGAATTAATTCGTGCGGGTGGACAAGAGATGGCGCAACGAACGGAGCGTCCCACAGTTCCGTGTATCCACACATGTGTTGCAAACCCCTGTCATCGCGTATCGTTCGTAGTATAGGGCAGTGGATTAAAGCGTCAACAACACCAGTTTGTAGTTAAGTGAACATGGCGCAATTTGTGCCTGATAAAGTGTTTTTGCGGGGTGTCCTGCTGCATTACTTTAACATGCAGAAAAGTGCGACTGAAAGTCATCGTATTTTGGTGGAAGTGTATGGTGACCATGCTCTAGCTGAGCGAACGTGTCAGAAGTGGTTTGCACGGTTTAGAAGTGGTGATTTCGGCTTGGCAGACCAAGAGCGAGCTGGACAGCCAAAAAAATTTCAAGACGAAGAATTGACAGCATTGCTCGAGCAGGATTCGTGTCAAACGCAGGAACAACTTGCAGCAGCATTAGGCGTTGATCAAACAACAGTCTCCAAACGCTTGAAAACCATGGGAATGATTCAAAAGATGTCACATTGGGTTCCACATGAATTGAAAGACAGAGACGTTGAAAGACGAAAAACCATTTGCGAATTGCTGCTTCAACGACAGAGCAGAAAGGGGTTTCTGCATCGAATTATTACGGGTGATGAGAAGTGGATCCATTACGAGAACCCTAAACGAAAAAAGGCCTGGGTGAAACCAGGTGAACCAGGTCCATCACAACCAAAACGAGATATTCACTGTGCAAAGGTTACGCTGTGCATATGGTGGGATATGAAAGGTGTGGTGTACTATGAGCTGCTGCAACCGGGTGAAACTATGAATGGAGAACGTTATCGACGACAATTAATGCGTTTGAAGCAAGCTCTGGCCAGAACACGACCAGAATGGGAGAACAGATATGATAAACTTATTGTTCAACATGATAACGCTCGCCCACATGTCGCAAAACCGGTCAAAACCTATTTAGAAAATGTCGGATGGGAAGTTTTACCCCACCCGCCGTATTCACCAGACGTTGCTCCTTCGGACTACTACTTGTTCGATTGCATGAACAACGATTTGATTGGACAGCGGTTTACTTCTTCAGAAGATATCGAAACATGGGTCTCTGACTGGATCGCTTCCAAGGATGAGGACTTCTTTCGCCACGGAATCCGTACATTGCCTGACAGATGGGCAAAAGTGGTGGCTAGCGATGGACAATATTTTTCTTAAGGTATTTATGTATTTTGTGTTTGTACTACAGCTTCAATGTGTGCGTACCAACCGCACGAATTAATTCCTAGACCAAATATATATATATATATATATATATATATATATATATATATATATATATATATATATATATATATAATGCTGAAATGTTGTACCAAGTTGGAAAATTCTTCTAAATACTCTGCAATACCACTAGATAAACAAGCAATGTTGCTAAAGCAAAATAAAGTTGTATTTTCTCAAATTGCGTTACGTAAAGTATTACATATTTCTAATTTAGTTATTTAACAAAACCACAATAGATTATACATTATTTAGTGTAACAAAGGACAACACACTATCACTAACATCAACATTTTGGAGATCTCTAATAACTCAAATGGCATGGCCGATGCAATGCGCATCAACTGTATCTTAGCGTCAAATACTGTGATCATGGTATAAAATATTTTGAAAGAAGGAAGGAACAAATTTACAAGAAACAGAAAATTTAAATGTTTCTAGACTTTACTTCGAAAAAGTGCTGACATATCACGTCTCATCATGTAGATGCTTCCAAAAGACTTAAATGCTTATAACGCCATTTACAAGAATTGTTATTTCAAATCGTTTCAGAGATCCAAACACATTGATAGTGATTGTTATACTGCTTAAAATGACGTATTTGTATTAAATTTTAATAATGATTATTGCTTTCCTTTGCTTCTATAACATTACAACAATAGTTTTTGGTGGTTTTAATTACAAGTCGCAGTTACATTATTTTAATCAGTGTTGCCCACTTAAATATATTGCTAAATATTATTCTAAATATGTGAAAATAACGTAGATAAACTGCAAAATATTTTAGAATTACTCGTAATTTGTTTTATGGTGCAAGAATGCTTTCAAGAGACAACGTTTTTCATAGTCTTTGGGCTACTTATATTGTTAATGTTTTAAGTCTTTGTTCCAGCAATACATGTAAATGCAAATTGTAACTGAAATTAAATGTAACTGATACATTTTCAGTAACACTAGTTGTTCCCCCTAAGCCTTAGGCCTGATGTACACTTTATGTTAAGACCGTGCTTAATTAAAAGTTCTAATTACACCCTGATTACATTTCACTTGTTTTAGTTTGACCACCGACCACCTCAAACTCGATCCATACCATATAGCTATATGCAATTATTCAAGGACTTACAGTTAGTAATACACAGTGTTCATTCTTGTTTTGTTTTATTTTAGTTTAACATCCCACAGTTATGCTAGGGCGGCTAAAGGAGACGTGAAGCTAATGATTATAGTGGAATCCGAACCACTTCGGTCGTTCAACTTTACCCCTACCGGAAATTGAACTCGGGACCACGCGAACCGAAATCAAGCGTGCTAGCCGCTAGACCAAATTGGGGTCCTCACATTGTGTTGATTTAAATCATTCAGTCAGTGTTGCCAGATTCGAAGATTAAAGAGTAGCGTGTCTGTACTCCGAAAGTAGCGAATTCGAACTATTTGTAGCCCAAATATATATAAATGAATACTGATGGTGCCAATGAAATAATTTAATATGAGCTGGAAGATGTGCTGCACGCATTGCAAGAAGAAATTATGATCGACGGACGAAAACGATTCTAGACTGGATACCACGAGTCAAAAACAGTCTAGGAAACCTCCGCATACAAGAAGGTGTGACGAAATCAAACACCACTGAGAAGTAACCTGGAAAAGAATTTTCCAAGTTAGATAGTTGTTGGAGAAGACTTGGAAAGACCTTCATCCAGCAATGGATTGATAATGGTTGATTATGATGATGGTGATGATTTTATTAAATCTGGATCTTGGAGGTAAACTAAACCAAGTCATAATTTCGTAATTTTAGAGAAGCGAAAAACCGGTTTCTCAACTAAGACCTATAGTACTGTTTTTGAAACTTACTAAGTAGTTACAAAGTAGTAAGATGCTTTCAGACTTACATTATTACACCACTAGAAAGAACATAGTCTATTAAAAAAGTATTGTTAACTTAATTTCGACCAAAAAGTGACTTGGCATAGTCTACCTCTAAAGTTCATATATATAACTTTTACTAGGTAAGGTAGAGTAAAACTTGATCCAAAATTTAATGAAAGTCGTAGAGCGAACAAATATATTTGACTATTCAATTCATCATGTTGCAGCAAATCTACGAAAATTAATACAAAAGAAAACTAGAAAGTTAAGAATCACTTGTTTTAACGAATGAGAAAAAGTAGATACAGATAACTTGAATTACCTATATACTTATATAATATGTATGTTCAAGTTTCGCAAGTAATTTTCAATCAATATAAAATTTCAACGTAATGAACGCACGATTAGTTTTTCCGAATAAAGATTACATGCACCGTTGAGAGCTCAGGAATAAGATAAATCTATGTTACAGCACTGGATATGTGTTTACGTAATGCATTACGACCTTATGAACTTGTATAAGAAACAGAATGCACTTAAAATGAGACGCGAACTATGCGAAACATCGGACTTTGAATCTAACTTGTTTTGTGATCCAACTCGAGACCTCACATAGCAAAGATGAGTGTAGTAGCTCCCACCACAAGGTTCAGGACGTTCGTGTTATAAAGTGTCAATTAAACACAGAGATGTGAAACAGTAATAAAGCATTTCATCAATTTGAAAGAACATACGTATATTGTAGTAATAATTTACCCTATTTGTTAAGATAATGAACGTTATATTCTGTTTTTAAAATTGCAATGAATACAGAATGTATTAAATAATAAATGAGAAATTGTAAAATTTTAATTTCGGTACGATTTAATAGACCTACTTTCGTGCTGCTATGTGTGGCGTTATCCGTTAGGAGATATTGAACAATTCTGATTCAAAGGAAGGAAATAAACTACTATATAGTACTGGAGTTAATTTAATAGAGTTTAATTATATAGGCAGTTATGAGGCTATATGAGTCCAAGTCTATTGCTGAAAGTGAAATATAGGTTACTATTAGGGTTTTAGGGTGATATACCCACTGATCATTGAACCTGGAATACACACATGGAAAGCATTAGCACTAGCAACTTAGCTATGAATAGGTACACCATACCATAATTCTAAGTCAAAGTGAAAGGAAAAAATAAGCGGAAACGACAGACTATACGAGAATAATACTTTCACAATTTTAATTTCACACTATTTATTTTGAGACTTTCGAGACGAGACCGAGACTTGGTACTCGAGACCGAGACCGAGATCGAGACAAGCATCTGTTGACCGAGACGAGACCGAGACCGAGACGGAGATTTTTTACTCGAGACGAGACCGAGACCGTTATTTATCAACCGAGACGAGACCGAGACTATACAAAATCTCGTCTCGTCTCGTCTTGATACCATCCCTAAAAACAGAATTTGGTACAGTAAATTCATAATGTGCGAGCTTTTCCTTAAATATATTTTGTATGTTTACACTGCATTCTACGATAAACTTGTTTAAGATAAATAATTTCTCAGGTAGATCTAGCTTTTCATGTTCCCTTTTAGATACCATGATTGAACTCACCAGCTCGTGACGGTCATTTTTTCTATGCTCCAAAATCTCAAATATGAACTTAAAAATTCTCATAGTCCTCAAGGGAATCACAACATTGTTTTATAGTAGAACAATATAAACGGAGAAAAAAGTTTGCTAAAGTGTACCTGCATATATCGGAAGTTGGTGTTATAGTGATGAACGAAGTCAAAACACATTAGGTATTGTAGTGTGGGGTACTGAGTCAAAAGATGATAATTAATGTGTGTAAAAAAAAAATGAAATGGATTCCGTAAGATAATAGATCCTGAGAGTCACAAGACGAGTGTGTTGCACTTCTGGTTGCAGTTTTGTTCCTACTGATATCTCCAACATCATTGATTATATTTATCACAGGTGTTTGTGATAAGGTTCCTTTCTTGCTAGTCAAAGGCCAGATCCTCTGCAGGAGTTTCGCTCTCTAACTGTTTGAGATCTTAGAACTCGCTCGATTTTGAGATGTCGACAATATCTTTCAAGTTATAGATGTATACCCTCATTGCTCACGACTACCAATGAATAAGAAATTTACATATTTTCAAATATGTCTTTTATTCTTCATACTCTAGAAAAAAAGTAGCTTCTTCAAATGAGTTGCCTAGTATCAAAAGCCGCCAAATCCATTTTTTTTTACAGAAATTGAGTTATATATCGCTTGTTATATGTTTGATATAAAGGGATTCGATGGAAACCGAGTTTTATTTAAAAACTTAGTATGTCATACTAAAAAACTAGTTCAAATATTGGACTCTCTACGCGTGTGTATGGAGCACGTTTTGCGAGGTTACTCGAAACTAAGCGAAATGGATGTGGCAGATTTTGATACTAGGCACCTCAAATATAGAGTTGTTTTTTTATATTCCTCAGTAAATTTACGTAGTATCTTATTAAATAACATTTAATTATAATTATTTCTGTTTCATCTGCAATAGTGTGTTTCATAGTTGTATACCAATCTACATTTGTTAACTGTTCACTCTGTCATCTACGAACATTACTAGCTCTGCGTTACTTAAGTTTCCATAATTTTTCCCCATAGTGGGAGCATCTTTTGTTTCTTTTTTTCTTCTTTCTTTTCATTCACCTTTTACTCTTTGCAGGAGACAAATCCACTCGTAAACATTAGTGAGAACGAGGAAAATTCCTGAAAATTCTCTTATCTCTATGCCACAGATAGAGGAGAGAACGGAAATGATGAAAACGAAATGCGCTTTAGTTCTCGTTCCATCTCTCACTCTTTCTCGTTTTTCAGCACGATTTTCTAATTTTTCTTCTGCCTTTCGACACCAACTCGTTATTTCTCTTAGATAAAAATGAACCCTTTTCTCTCTTTTTTTTATAACGTTCTTCATAGTTCATCAATCCTTTTTCCTTAAAATGTACGTACGATTACACTGAATGTTAAGAGAAGTTCACGGCAGAATTTTTAAGTGTGTGCCATCTACTGAGAAAATTAGAATAAATTTCCCTACTATCCTTTTTGTTTTTCTGATTTTATTCGAGAGACGGCTCTTGTTACAATTCTGAGTTATAATTAATTAAATAACCTGTGAAAGTTAAGTAAAATACATTAACTTCTTTCTGTTCAGAACGAATTCATTTCTGACTCACAGCAGAGATTCTGTCTGGTCTTCTTCAGTGTGCGTTCAGATCTATCCTGGCGTCGTCCTCCATCCCGACTTAAGTTTGAGTTGGGTATACGTTTTTAATAATAATATACAATGATTTGGCAAAATCTCTCTTAGAACGCCCACCTTTCTATTTACAAGGTAATATTTGGCATCAGATCAACTTGTGACGCAGTTTGGAAGACACTAACTGAGGTCTTAACACCAAACTTATTCTTTATACATATAAAGTTGTTGTTAGTCCTGCTTTTATGCATGGACATGTCGCCTGGTTACCGACTTCACAGAAGTTTTATGATAAAGTACAAGTCATGAACGCCATGCCTTACGCCTTGCTTATTCCTTACCACCACGGACGCCAACAGGAATGTTTACAGTTGCATATCTATACCAACCCTCTTAGCATATATGTACAGTCTTTGCTCTCGTTACATATAACGCCGCATAGCAGAAGGCTCATCCAATTCTCCATGAACACTTAGACCGGACTCCAGCTCTACCATGTTACGAATATTCACCGTTAGACCATCTTCTTGCTATGAACGTAATCAGGTCATCCGTCATTATAACTTCTATCGTCGTATATATTGTAGCCATCCATTCATTAGTTGCACATAATTTCATGAATGCTCTCCTTTGTTTTCTAATTAGCAGAGCTCCAAGTCTCTAAACCCGCTCTAAATAGCCCCAGGGCAGATTATTAACATCTTCGTCGCAATTAACATCATATATCTTTGTGTACTGTTGCCAGCACTTCATTTCATCATACACATTAGATACCATGCTCAGGGCACTTTCTTCTGTATGCCTAACCATATAAATAAAACAATAAATAAATTAATCCTGATACCCATCTCCCAATGAAACCACCAATAAAGAAGTACTCGTGGCCCCAGAGAAGACGTTATCTTCTGCAGCCCACCCATCTTCGGATGGGAATGAAATTGTACTTTAAGAAAATGCAATGAAAAATGTGAACAACTTACTATATAGCGGTAGAAAGTAGTCTTACTCCCCAAGCGAAACGTGAAAAGACACAACTACTTTGAAGGACACTATATAAGAAGTATTATCAATGACGGTACGCGGGTAGGTAACATAAAGGTTTAAATTGTAAATAGGGATGAGTTGTGTATTATTCAAAAGGTCCTAACGATAAAAATGTTTTGATACAAATTCCATATTGCTATATTCTTTCCATTGATAAATCGTGTAATCGTGTTCATAAGCTTTGAGTCAAATTCTAACCATTCCAGTCGAATGATTTTTTTTAAAAGTGAGATCGTATTTCATTGAGGATTAACACAAAAAGATAACGAAGTTCTATCACCAAGGATATCAGCAGAGTTATAGGTGGGACGCTTAGATATTTAGATAGCGAAATATTCAAATTGTATTAAAGGAAGACTGTGATGAAGAAATACTTAGTATGCCTCTAAAAGTGACTATGATTAATAATGATAATGGAGTTTAGGAAGTAAAAAAAATCAACCTGCACAAAAGTGTTCTTTCTTTTCACCCAAGAAATAAGAGAAGGCAATCTTGAAACTAACGATAGTTCCAAATAGTCCATAAAAAGCAATGAAGGCTACCGAACAAGTTTAAAACTGACCTTAATATCATAAATTCTCCATTGTATCACTTTCAGCGTAAGAGAAGAGAACGTTACATATTATTGGAAATTTCCTAACTTACCTTGATAGCACCTTAAAATAATGGAATACGGGTTGCATTTTCGAATACTGCTGTGAGCATAAAGATATGGATTTTGCAACAATGTAGATAATTATATGCATATATATATATATATATATATATATATATATATATATATATATATATATATATATATATATATATAACGGGTGTTCTAAAAATGGCGCCTATGGACCACAGGCACTACAAGACAAAGTAAAGTACTTATACGATGGTATGCTCTCCGGGGCCTCCTTTAACACCTATGAGGAATCAAAATTTCCCAATGTGGCAACGTCGCAGATTAATTTGGAGCAATTAGCATTACTCTGCGAATACAACAACCAGTTCAATCGATTGCTACACTAATAAGTGATGCCAGTGTCAATCAATCGACGTTAACTGTAATTTCGAAATAATCAATATAACTATTTGATAGATTGGTAGATCTAAAATATGGTTTCTTATTTGCAACATTGCCACATACTGCAATTTTTATTTGTGTCTCCAGGCGAGAACTCGAAAGGTATATATATATATATATATATATATATATATATATATATATATATATTGCTTTATTTTGGCTTGTAAAATAATGCTCTGTGGTTCGTGGGCGCCACTTTAAATTTTTAGAACACCTATTTTTAGAAAATTTATTCAAAATAAATATGTAGAAACTACCGCTAAGACATGTATCCAAAAACCTAAATTGTAAAAACTTCATGTAATGCTATTGATACCAAACACATTGTTTATTTTTTAGTAACTGTTAAAATAATTAATACTTTCATGTCCCTGGATAGATATAGTATGCATATGCCGGATTTTCTCGGTACTCTCCGGTTTCCTCCCACTTTCACCATTCCACTACTATCATGCACCTCATCATCATCGTCTGCCTAAGCCTCAGTCCATAATTATATGTTAAATATATATTCCATACCATCCCATAAGTAGTTAATGCATTTTTGCACTGTGATGAAAGAACGATAACTTACTCATAACACTACTGTTAGTCACGATAAAGACTTGTTTCATATATTAACCAACTTGAACAAAAACGCTAAAAAGTACAAAAACAATAAAAGCACTGGAAAGCAGAAAATAATTTTAAAATGCTGAAAATAATTCGTTACCATCGCCCGCAAAAAGAATTGAAGTCTATGTCAAATTTATTAATGCTTCGTAAAATTACCAAACACTAATTTTATATTACGTTAAGTTGATTGGCTTGGTATACACCCCAACATTTTTATAGATAACAGTAATAAATTATTTTCGGCATTATGAACTTTATTATTATTATTATTATTATTATTATTATTATTATTATTATTATTATTATTATTATTATTATTATTATTATTATTATTATTATTATATTCTTGTTCCTGATTTTGTTGAAGTCGTTTAATATTTTGTTAATAGTTTTATTTTCTGATTTTTACTGCGTTCTTTAAGACCGTTAGTTTCGTTTTATTTATTTTTTCAATTTTTCGTTATCCGAAGTAGTTTATTTAGGTACTTAATTTAGAGGTAGGACAATAACCTCATATAAAATTGGTCTGTCCAGGAAATATGAGTTACGGAACTATACTTGAACATACATACGGTATTAACACTATCATCTGTTGAGTTTAATAGTCTAACTCCAAAGACTTTTAATAGATCGGGCAACTTTCGATAAAATAAGCTTTCAAATAATATGATGGGCATGGGAATGATATGATCTACGAAGAAAGGGAAGTGTGGGGTAAATAGACCAATCCTTCTACTCACAACTATTGATGCAGAAACAAAATTCTGATTGTAAATAAAAGAAAGGGGATACAGGAAGATAACAATGCAATAAGATTCATTTCTTAATATATGAGCATAAACTATGGACCTTAATGTCGATAAATGATATTGATACTCATTCTCCTTTGACTGTTTCTAAGCGGAAACAAAAAAATATTGCTATGTTACCTCAAACATGTGTCTTCGTTTCAAGACCAAACTTGATGTTACGTCATAACCGAATGTTGTTCAACGCAAATAGCGGGAAATGCATTTATTCATAACATACCGTCTAGACATGAGGCCAAAAACTCATTTTGAAGAACCAACATGTGTTCTAGGAGGCCATAATCGATTATATTTGTGCCAAATAACTTGAAACTTTAAGATAAATTGTAAAGCTGCTGCAGCTTCTTTCCTATTAGTTAAGTGCATATTCTTTCAAATTAACTTTTAATTTGCAATTCGATTCCAAATACTTGGCATTTTAAAGGAAATATACTTTGTGTGAAGCACGAATGGATATATCGTTTAATTTTTAGGTTTTTGTTTAATTCTTTCACGGATGCAGTTCTTTCATTGTATTCTTTTTAATCTTTAAGAGAGTTTTATTGTATTTTTTATTGTACAGTTTATGTATAAGAAGAGTTTCTACTGTTATTAGACTTCCAAACTATGCGACACAAAAGTATCAGAAGTATAATCGAACGGTTATGTCAGTCTGTCGTCTTTCTGTTTGTCTATCTATAGGTATCGGAACAAAAATGGCACGAGATATCGCGAAGAAGTTTCTTTCACCCTACTCAGCTTTCCAAGAATAAGTTCTATATCATACGTCAAACTTTTGTTGAAACCAGAAATGTTTTCAGTATTTATCACCGTAAAACAAAAACCGTGATAGTTAGCGAGAAGGAGTTATTTGCTAACGATTCAGTCTCTCAAGAAAATGTATCATGACTGTTCGCAAACACTCTGCCTAAACCAGAAGTGGTTCAAACTTATTATTATTTCTAGTTTCAAAACTGACTTTCATAGAGTTAAAACAATGAAAGATATCAAGAAACTCTTATTGGCTATCGATTCGACGACCCAAGAAGCGGTAACATCTCCCCATATCCCTCTATTCAAACCGGAAGTAGTTCAAATTAACCACATCCGGTTTCAATGTTTATCGCCACAGATGAAAATGGTGCAGATAGTCAGATTTTTTTTTTTTTTTTTTGCAACAGATTCAGCTTATCAAGCTGAATATTGAAGCTGAAGTATTATACCATTACCACCCACAGCACTTTGCCAAAACCGGAAGTAATTGACATTTACTAGTACTTTCAGTTTATTTACTTCCATAGAGAAGAAACGGTATCTAAAATCGTTTCTTTGACACAGATTCAGCTTTCCTATAATGATTTTTCCCTTCGACATTTATCAATAGGTTCAAACCGGAAGCATCAAAAATTTACAATTTTCAGTTACAATCTTGATCGCATAATACACGAAACGGAAATAGATAGCGTTAAGCAGATGTTTCGTGGATTTTTAGAGAAGATGTTTGACGTCTGGTTTTATTTATCTATTACAACTAAAGCTGATATAGAATAACTAGCACTTTCGGTTTACATATTGATGTGCACAGAGCAGAAGAAGTAAGAAATAGCGAGTAATGGCTTTTTGAGATCTATTCAACAATCTGAGAAACAGATTCTATCTTTGATCTTATTTCTCTGTTCAAACAGTTATAGATGCACTACTTCTAGTTTGAGTATTGTATTTTCATACCTTGGAAGTCTACCGTCGTTCACACACTGTGAAATGAAACTCACTTTTTCTATATAATTTTAATTTTTGTGAAATTTTGTGCAGAACTGACAAATATTTCTTAAACCTTCTCATAACAAGCAACAACTATGTCAAAATGGATGATTTTCAGAAAAATTCTAATTCTGGCAAGTTGCTTAATGGTTAATTCCATAATCCTTAACTACAAGTATCTAAGCTTCATACTAGCAAGGAAGGAAGAATTTAAATGTATTTATTAATATTTTATTTGGTAGAAGTGGACAAGATAGTTAACGATTTTACATAATTAAAAACAGCAATATTTCAATTCTGAGTAGCAATTAGCAATTAGTTACTTGGAAACTGTTAAGAAAATCAAAACTTTAAAAAATCCAGCAGTCCTTGGTAAATTCCGTTGACAAGCTTTCGAACAATTAGAATTAAAGATTTGTTAATATTTTCCAGGTTTGGCTAATCACAACAATTTATTGGTTTACACGTTTTAGGTGTGTTCTTTATTATGTATTATCATTGTAATTGTTCTTCCACTTTTCTATAAATTATCCCGGTATGTGCGTATTCTACATAGTTACTATTAATAATGTTAAGTGCTGTGAGAAAGATATGCGGAATGGTAGTGCCCAATTTTGCAATTTTCAAAGTTTCAGTATGTAATAAATTGTTCTTTTATTGCACTTGTTTAACTTCAAATTGTAACTCTAAGTCTGTATTAATGGTGTAACAGTTTAATGCAGTTCAGATTAATACTATTTTTTAAAGAAAGTGTAATTATTCACTCTTGTGATTGATTTTGTGTTCTTTAGAAAGATCAGCCCTTTATTGGCAAACATTATGGCCGCTTTCTTCTTTCAGGGAAAAGTCATGAAATTTGCGAACAAGCATAAAGGTGGAGATACATCTCCTACTGTTATTCATTCCACCTAACGTCATTGATGATGAAAATAAACCTTCTACCCTTCACGCTCTGGCTGGGAGTCTTGTAAACGCAAGGATTTCCGAAACCAGCACCAACACAGGGAGTTTTAGAATATATGTAAACATTTATAAAGAATTTATTGTAACTTAGATAATAGTATGTACATACTTCTAAACACTTTATTACATTTAACTTAATTAGTGATACAACAATTTTTTTAAAGGAATATGTATATATTCAATTCATCATTTACCCTTTTTAAGGCAGTTTGGAATAAAAAACAATGACACGTTTGGCAAGTCAAATGGTATTTAAAACATTCATAGGTTTATCGCATGTAATCTATCATTGACAATTTATTATTTTAGTTTAAAAATATAACTAAAATCAAATAATTAATACGTTATAATATCATTACCTCTACTAAAGATAAAAATAATATATCATTGTTGTTGGTAGCCAAACTTTGGCTGTTATACCTTCTCTACGGTATCAAACACGAACAAAAAGGGGCAAAAATTGACTTTTTGCACGATAATGAAACATAGAGAAAAAACTCTTTGACAAGATCAGCAACTTGCTTTCCCCTCTTTAGAATGCAAAGAAGGTGTAGTAGAGGAATTTATTTTGATTGCCTATCACCTTATCTAGAATCAATTGTGGTAGTTGCCTATATATTTTACATGTTTATTGACGTCATTTTGATCAATAAATTACACTGTATTTAGAACCAGTAATTGTGTACATTTCCAATTAATTCAAGCTACGAAAATAAAGAAAATGAAATAGTCCTTTGAAAATTCACCAAGTTATAAACGAATATTATACTAACCTGATTCAAAATCTATCTATATCTATCTATCTATATCTATCTATCTATCTATCTATCTATCTATCTATCTATGTATATATATATATATATATATATATATATATATATATAAGAGAACACTTTCCTCATTGCAATGACAGTTCTACAAATTGCACGCCTGTCATGATTAAGAAAAGACACAAGATACAATCTCCTACTTAATTACAGGATTTTTTTAAAGTTTACAATACATAAATACTCGTAAATAATCATTTCCAACAAAATGAAAGCTGCTAGTTATTGTTACTAGCGGATGGTATATCTTTTAGTGCTATTAGAATGCATAATTTTCTTGCGCTTACTCAAGTATCCTGTAGGCCATATAACATTTTCGTGGACTACTAATCATGAAATGTAGATAACTGATAATTGGTAGAGTTTGATAAGTAGTAGTCCATTTGTAAATTTACGAATGAACTGCAGTTATTATTTTTCCTTTTTAATTTTTTGAACACATGAATTAATAATGTTTAAATCAACAAATAAACAAAAAGGATAGCATAGTAATGACACCAAACCAATTATAATTGGCTGATTATTAACACAAATGTTTACGTTACATCGTGATATGCAAAAATATGTGCAATATTTTTATTTATATTGTTCCATCCTATGAGGCATTGTTATACGAACTAACATTAACCTAACGAAACTCAATGTGCTATCATTTTGAAATATTTGTGTTTATGAATATATTTATTTATTTATTTTTGCGGATCTCAGAAAACATATGAAACGCAGTATTTTCGCAGTATAACATTTCGCAAATGTACCAATATGTACCAAAATGCACGAAAGTATTTTCACACTTGCAGTTAATGAGATAAAAGTTATAAATGTTCGTATTCTGCGAACACTATTTCGGGTGGAGTTATTTTTTTCTTTTAAAAAAACTAAAGTTGTTTCAAATTTGAAAATAATAATATGGTGAGAATTCTGCTAACTGTGCTAACTGTGCCATGCTCATTCGGCGTCTTAACCCTCTGTGCTATTAGACTGTCTCCGCTTGCAATTGTTCTCTTCAGCTCCAATACTCCCTAGTGGGCCACGAAAGGAATTTGTTGGGAATAAGTACGGACGTGATGTGTTACGGAATACTTGAACATGTCTCTATATTGAATGCTAGTTGTGAGGATAGATTATGTGAAAACAAATCTAAATAGACAATGACTTCTAGAAATCGTGTTCTTTTTAGATGGAATCTAATTCTGTAACTAGGAATCTGGAGAATTATTAAATCACAATTGGTAACAGCAGCAGCTCTCTCATCTCAGAAAGTTTCTTTACTACCATTTTAACTTTAAGCGTCTTTACAACGAGCAACATGAATATACTGATAACTAATTAAAATATTTATTGTAAGATACTAACATAATCCACATCAAAGTTGTCAATTGTGATTGAAGTAATTTTCCAGATACCTTGCTATATAATTAAAGATTTCTCCCTAAAAAGAGACACAATTCACTTATGGAGATATAGTAAAATCGTAAAGTCTTTATTGAGACACGAATTCTTATAGCAACCAAAATCACGGCTGTTCGAAACAAACAAATAACCTAGTCCTTGTTGTTTGTTGAGGTGTAGGAGCACCGAGTTGCACGAAACGTGAACCAAGAGTTAGAGGTGGAATGCGTTTTAAATATCAATGTTATCCAACAGAAAAACGAATATGAAACCCTGTGCAATAACGTTGCGCACACTACTCAGTAGATAACATATACAGTAAATGGTAGAAAAATTATAATGAGATTAATTAGTGTTACCCATGAGATAAGAAATTTCATGTTTTTGTTTGATGCTTTTTTTTCGAAGACAAAACAGGAGTTGAGGAGACACGTGAATTTTCAAATTTGAGAAGAGAAGAGAAGAGAAATTTTTCGAGTCTCTTGGATAACATAATTCATTCAAATCTTAGATTTCAAACACTGTTTCATTGTTACATGATTCGTAGTATAAAACTATAAATTGATAAAGTAATTTCACAGTTCTGGTCACATAAAGTAGGACTGCCTTCCAGAGACCGAAAAAGATATCCTAAATCATTATAAATTTCGTTAAGGTCTGGCTCTCTTCCTGCATTATTGCCATAGTCAAGGTTGGAATTTGAACGATAATATTGCAATATGCATATTATAATTTCGTTGTAGTCAAGAAAGTAGTTGCAAAACAGAAAATTACGGTAATTTTAACTTGTAAGTGTGACACTGTATTTATATTTTAAATCTAGAACGATTAATTAAGTGATGGAATTAGGGAAAATACCCTAACTACGAACAGATTGCAATGATTAATCATATGCTTCATGTGATTTGCTAATTGTTTCGCTGCCATTTCCAGTAGGGTCTATCCCGAAAACGTACCTTTATCAGTTACCTTCCTTGGAGCTGAAACTAAGGAGTAATTTATGAAATACCTTTGAAGTTAGCAGGGTGAAAGCAAGTATATCTGAAAACATAGTGCTGTTTTCTGGTATCACAAGTGATTCATCCAACCCGTCTTTTCCATACGAGGTTGAGAGGATACTATATTTCAGGAAACAAAGTAAAATCACATTTATTTTCAAAGTCAGTATTAAATCCCAGCAGAAAATATACAGAACAAAAATGAATAAATTTTGCTGCGCGTGAGAGAGTTAATTTTCTTTCTCTTTTAAACATAGACTCTTAAAATAACCTTAAAACAAAATCCTCGTGATACGCACATTAGTCTGTAGGAGAATGGAGGGAAAATAGACTACCCATGTAAGATCCGAGGAACGTAAGGTTCTAGGTTTAATTTTTTTAAATTAGTCTATGGAAATCAGTCCCAAGGTTTGTGAACAGAAGTTACAATCATAGTAAGGAGCATTAGTAAACGTTTAAAGATACGTAAATCATTGCACAATATTCTTCAATAAAAAATATTCTCGTAGTTTGAACGTTGTTATATTGAACCCTTCGTGGACCTCTCGTAACGCAGATGTATTCTGGTAATTGCTAAGTGTGATTAAAAAAAAAAAAAAAAAACAGGACATACATTTTGAACAAACATTAGCAAAACGAAACGAGAAAAACATCGAGTCGAATCGCGAAAGATTTTTGGAGAATTGTGACAAGAGAGATCTTTTTCGAGTGTCGAGAAGAGAATAGACTTCTAAACATTTACGAGAAAAGACGATAGAACTTTATTTTTGGACTCGTGGGCAACACTGGGAGTAATAGAATAGATTCTTTAAAGCATTTAGTGCTTTTGGTTATACATGGTGATTTTAATATTATACAGGGTTTCTCTATATTAGTTACACAAAAGTAACAGTTAATTGCAAAGAAAATGTACAACTTAGAGATGTGTCATACAACACTAAAGGGAGGAAATTTGCATTATTTATTTATTTATTTTGTTTTTCATAGTGTTTAATATGAGATGCTTTTCATCACACTACAGATGTTTCAACAGTGATCGATTTGCTTCAAACTCTGTTGAATTATGTCTATATTAATGATGCTAACTGTTCGTGTTATCCGTTTCCGCAGCTCATCTATGTCTCTGGAGAGAGAGAGAGAAAACAAATACATATTCTATAGTTCAGAAAGAAAAATCAATGGTGCTTGCGTCAGGCAAACGAGGTGGTTACGGAATGGTTCCACTACGACCAACCACGTCGGTATTTTAAGATTGAGATAGGCTGTAACTTCATGGAAGTACTCTATCTTGCTGCAGAAAGAAATCTCTACTCATACCTTCATGTAATTATGATACTACTTAATTTTCAACTATATCCAGATATAAATACCCGAAATGGTGGGGTTTAGGAAAACAAATAAGGCCATGAATTTTGTTGACGCATAAGGTACAAAACATAGTTACCTTTCATGAATCCCTTATTTGCCCGATCACCTGGTGTGAATTCTGCTCACCCTTTGTCCGAACACTATGTCTGTGGACTTTCTCACTGATGTTAATTGTGGCTTCATCACTAAACACAATCTTGTTCAAAAAATTAGCCTAAGTCTCAAACTTATTCACCTTCTTCTTCCAAAATGTGACTCATATTCTTTGTAACTCAAAGTTGCAATTTGTATGGTTTGAATTTTAACCACTAACGCATTGCCTTTTATAGAGTAAGCTTATAAATGTTCAACTCGAAGCTGGCACGTCTAGTTATTACCTGTGAAATACGCAAAATACCTGATGTAGATATGTTGTCGATTTAATATCGCTGGTAACGAAAATTGCAAATTATCTATAAATAACTTTAAATTAAATTTAAAAACTACAAAAGATCTTGCGTAATAAAATTTGACGGATGGACGCAATACATTGTAGTGGCTCTAAGCACGCGCATGTAGCGGAAGTTGTATTTCTCGAGTGTGGCGGACAGTTAAATTGGTAAATAGTTCGTTGCTTCATGCAGAAAATTATTAAGCATTGATTATTTTTCATTGATTTTTTAAATATTAAATGGTAGTGCGTGTTGTGAAGTATGAGATCCCTATTTCATTAAAATGATTTTTAAAGTGTAATTGCATTCAATACTTGGCGTGGCCTTGTCGTATGTATATGTGACTACTGATCAAACTTATCAGTGTATTAATCCGAAATGTTTTAAGTAGGAAAGAACATTCCAGAACTCTTTAGTGTGACGAGTAGGTGTGGTAAATTGAGATCGAAAATGGCAGGTGGGATTCTTATGCGTATTCTAGTTTGTGATGGGTGAGAAATCAGTAAGTATAGGCTTGTGGAAATAACAGCTGACAGAGGAGGAAGTGGAACTCTCACATTATTATATCATGGAGTGCTTCCAGAAGAGAAATTGTGTAAATCTTGTGGTAAGGAAGCTCTAGTATAGGTAGTAGTGGTAGGAGGAGTAGGAAGGGTTAGAGCCCCGCAGGGGTTGGTGGATTCTGTTCTCGATTAGTTGTAGCAGTAGCAATAGTAGTAGTAGTAGGAACAGGCTAGAAGCCCTGCAGGGGATGGTTGGGTTTTGTTACTACTTCTAGTAGCAGTAGTAGTAGTGGTAATAGTAGTAGTAGCAGTAGTAGTAGTAGTAGTAGTAGTAGTAGTAGTAGTGATAGTACTAGCAATAGTAGTAATAGTAGTAGTAATAGTAGCAGTAGTAGTAATAACAGTAGTAGTAGTAGTAGTAGTAGTATAATGATATATGAATGTATGTATGGAAATTCCATATCGTTTTGCTATTAGTATTCTTGGTTCCTTCTTTTGCGGAAGGGAGTAACTTGATATATTGTTGATTGCCAACATGTCATGTTATCACTTTATCGTACTAAGGTACCGATAATACACATACCACAACGATTATGAGATCCCCACATTTGGTACAATAGCCACACTAATGTTGTAAAGAATTACCATGATAACTTGTGAGAAAAACGTTAGTCAAACAGTTGTCACAGCACAAATCTTAATGCAGTTTTAACTCTTTCTCCATATAATCTTTTTATATGAATCAATTTACCTGATATTGCAATGTTGTGAATTGAAGAGAGCAATGCAGGAAAATAATTAAGTTTGCTAAATAAACATTATGAAGTAAGTTTTAATGATGATGAAGCAAGATGAGACTTCATCAATATGAATGAATCAACAATGTCATTATGTGTTGTTGCTGTTATAAAATGTTCGATAATATAAAATGACGAATAATGAGTTAAGAAGATTAAAGTATTCTTCGAGTTGATAGACTCATGTACTTATTCTCGTCATTTTTTGATGTTATGCAGAATCTTATGATAATTTTAGAAGAATAGTTTGGAGACAAATGCTGTGTACTATATATAGATATCTCTTATTAATGCAAGGTAAACAATTAAATCCAGCTATTAATCCATATCTCTACTGTATATTTCTGGATATTAAAATATTATTACAGGTGAAACATAGTTGAACATTGTTATTTAGCTTCATAAGTAATTAATTGGAAATCTCTTCTGCTGAATTTTATAGCATATACATATGCAGTTAGATGATAAGCGTGTGTCGATGGTCTTCCGCTTCCCTTTAGCTCCTGTTCTTCGAAAGCAAATCAGATGTGTTATTTAGTTGCAGTTTCTATTAAAATGGCGACCCAAGAGCTATTCTTTTCAGAAGTGAAGGAAAACAGAAAGAACTGAGTTGATATCCACTTCTTTATACATATGAAGAGAAGGTGGAGCATCACACCTTTACATATTGTAAGTACCTGTATTATTTTATTGGTTTCCTGTTTCAGAAAATGCATTCGAATTGTACACTAAGAAATTGTAATTTAAAATAATTTCCTGAAGCTTTATGAAATATGCACCGAATCTATGACGGTCGTTTTTCTTTAATGTGAAGTAAGCAGCATATTTTTACAAGTTTCCATGCATCGTATCTCTGCAATTAAGAAATATTCTGAAATGTTTGAGATCTGTTATATAAAGACTACGATAAAACCACTAAATAAATACTTTTGATCGGAAAGAAACTGTCAATTTTAGTAATTGATAACAGCGAATATCAACTCAATAATCAAGTATAATATATGTTCCGCTTTCTCTCAGTTGATTGATAGAATTGATTATAATTTATTGTTTTTAGTTGAATAGATTTTTTTTTCTAAAACTAGATATCAATAGTTTATCCCATTGTCGTGTTTATCACACTCGTGATATATTTACGAAATTAGGATCAACGTGTCTTAGGAAAATAGCGTGGCTAACAATTGGTGTAGTGATTCATGGTTCTGATATTTGTCCACCTTTATTTCTGCTATAAATGAATGATTTATAAATTATATTTTGGTTTTCCTACAAACTTCTAATGACCTTTAAATAGGATGCGACAATTGATCATTCCTACAGTTTTCTTTTACCATTGAGTAAGAATTAGTTCTACTATGTCCCTATTTACTCCCAATGACTATAGTCAACATGCAAATGGAATAAGAGGGACGAATTGAAAGAAAAGCTTTCGTAAATGAAAGGGGACAGATATTTAGGGAATAAAAGGAACTTTTTTTTTCTCTTGTATGTATACGTACAAGGAAGCTTCATAATATAATTTTCCAGGCAACTTGACTTCTTTCACTATTGATCTTTTCGATTTTATAATGTGCCATTACTGAGAAGAAGAATCTTTAAATGAGTGAAAGCAGAAGATGAGAAGAAAATAATAATACAGGAAGAAAGAAGAGATAGAGGACCAACGAAAACGATCCGCAAAATTGCAAAATGTGCTAATCCTTTCCTTCTTCTTCTTTTTCTATATAAAAAAAGGTTTTAAAACTTCTGCTACGCCAACGACATTTCCTTATGGTAAGGTCTCTCTATCTTTTCTCCCTTTGATTCCAAAGTGCTGCAGCGGCCATAATTGGATTAAAGCAAGGGAGCAGAAATGGCTTGAAATTTCCAGCTGAAATACCTTCTCTGGACATTTCACTTTACATAAAAGAAAAAAATAAAAGATCAATGAATGGAATGACTGCTTCCGCTGCAGCATTTAGATATCTTCATTCAGATACCTTCAATTGAACTGATCAGAGATACCTTAATTATAGAGACCTAAAAAATCACAGAACGTAGTAAATTGCTCCCTGTTCTCCACAATTTTATTTTAAAAATCGGAGATTTAAAAAAAAACATTTACTCCTAATTGTTTTAATGCTTTCGAAAGTGATAATAATTCTGGTTACTGTTGTAATGGTAGGGTACCTTCCCTCTACCCTCAATAGATTGCTTTAAATTTCAACAAAAAATTAACATTCATTCATTTGCTTTTTGTTAATAACAAAATTATATGTGATATGATTCAACTAATACATACATTCGATTAAAAATTATTGTACTAAGGTTACTTTTGTTCGAGTACTTTCAGCTCGAATTATATAATAACTATTTTGTGGTTAACCTTCGTTTCATTTAAGTCTCTACTCTCTCATGTCAGTAATGTAGTAGTTGTTGTTTAGATAATAACCAGTAACGATAAACATGATTAGAGATCGGTCCGTTAGTTATTTTGTTTCTTCAATATATTTCGTTCTGGTGACTGTGAGTTATTTTGATTCCTTTTTATCAGAGAAAATTATAAGGAAACATCATGAAAGATATTGCCTGGTCCACTTTACGTAGTCCTCGGAAGATACTCACTCTAACTCTCTATGTCCTATGGAAACCGGAGATTCAATGCCGCATACACAAAAGCTCTCTACTGACTTCTATCCTTTGCCAATTGGATCCAGTTTCTACTTTGTATTCCTATTTCTGCAATATCTTTCATAATATTGTCATCCCACCCACGCCTATATCTTCCTAATGGTAGTCTTCTGATTGGATTTCCAGTTAGAACTTTGAGAGCGTTCCTACTTTCTCGTCGGAAGATAACATATGAACTAAATAAGTAGGCAAAAATAAAAAAAATAAAAGGTTTTATGTGTATTGGTGACAATGCGGTTTGAAAGTTGTACCTCCGGTTTCGTTTTTTTTATTTTTTTATTTTTTTATTTTTGTTAGGTACGCTGACATGAAAGATTAAAGATATATTAACATATAATTACAATAAACTTACATTTTATTAACTACTCACTCTGGAACGCAGTTCAGCGTATCAAAGGTAATACTATCAAAATGTTGGATTCTGCCGTATTGGAAAATAATCTGATGAAAATTCTTAAAGTAGCTAATAAACTAAAGGATAGTGTAACGCCGTGAATATACGTATATATAGTAACTAAAACGACTGTTCCTCGCACGGAAAGATTACGTTTACGAAAAGTATTTTAAACCCTTCCACCTTAGGATACATACTGCAGATAAAATGTAATGACAAAAACTTGATACACTTCACCCCCTCTATTATGTCCTTCAAAAAGTAGAATTAAACACCAAAAGTTCACCACACTCTATTCTATGCCGATGGGACTTGGACTTAAGTAGTATCGGAGTGACTATTTATTCCAGTGACACTGAAAACTATGGATTACACACTAATATCGATTATTTGATTTTTTTTACATGACATCCTCTCCCATTTAAATCACTTGGGGTTTTATGATAGTAAGTAATATGTGTTTCAAATTGATTGGAATTGCTACAGGATTTCCACAGTAATGCTAGATCACACAAACACACACACACACACACACACACACATATATATATATATATATATATATATATATATATATATATATATACAGGGTGTTAATAAACTATACCCACAAACTGTAAGAGGCGACTTCTCACATCAAAATAAGAGAAAAGTTCATATGGATCTATGGCGAAAAGTGCATAGTTTCAGAGCTAGGGATGGGCTAAATTTCAATACACCCTATTTCTAATTCCAGCAACTGTGGATGGTGGTTCTTATCAACGTAAAGGAAGCCACGCATACACAATTCAAAAGTGGATATTTCATCAACTGTCAATAAGTGTAGAGGGTATTCCCTACAGGGTGTAATATGTTTTCAATAGAGTTTTCAGATATACCTTGATTTCAAAAAGGGTCCAAAGTATGCAGGAGAAAAACGTTGACAACAATGGACATCCAATGCTTCGGAGGGAAGGCTGAAGTGTTAGAAACAGGTAGCTTCATGTATCTTTGCGTTCGGAATAAGGTGTGATCATATGTATTTCGTCACGGTATGTTTCACGGTTTCTTCACTTATAAGAGTGAAAGAAAACATCACACCATGCGTTTTCACGAGTACGAGAAACCGTGCTACTGATGATCCTTAACACTTCCGACATCGCGCCAAAGGATTTCGTGTTCACTGCTATCAAGAGTTATCGTTTGCCTACTTTCGACCAATCATAAAGTCAGAGCATATCTCAAAATTAGGTTGATGGCATATCTGGAAATTTCACCCTGCACGGAATACTCTGTACACCCATTGAACATTAATGAAATGTGCATTATTGGATTGCGTATGCGTGACTATCTTTATGCTGATAAGGACCACCATCCACAGTTTCTCAAATTCGAAATAGAGCCACTTGAAATTTAGCTTTTTCACGATTTTGGACAGCTCTAGCTCTGAGACTATGCACTTTTCGCCATAGATCCATATGAACTTTTTCTCTTATTTTGATGTGAGGAATCACCTCTTACAGTTTGTTGGTATAATTCATTAACACCCTGTGTGTATATATATATGGGGTGTATCTTTAATGATGGGTCAAACTTCAAGGGATGATGGAGAATGATGAAAGAAGTGATCTAAGATAAGAAGTTGTTATCCGAAAATGCGTCAGTTATGAGCTATAGCCCGCCCAAAATGTACCAAATAAAACAAAAAGAAATAGAACTAGATAACGAATTGTCGGAAAAAGATTGGGTCAACACTTATAAATGAATCCCAAAGCAAAGTCCGAGTAGAAAAATTTTGTCCACGAGTTTTCACGTCGAGAACGACCTGAAACAAGGAGATATGTTGTTGCCATTATTATTCAACTTTGTCCTGGAATACGCTATAAAGAATATCAAAGATAGCAACTAGGGCCTAGAGTTGAATGGTATTCACCAAGGTATGTCATATGCTGATGGAAATTTAATAGGGAATGATCTAAGAACAATAGAAAGAGATACAGAGGTCTTATTACGCTAGCAGGGACATAGATTTAGAAGTAAATGCACAGACAACTAAATACATGGAAGTTCGTCGGGATCGTAATATTTCAAATTATAGACGTGTTAAAATTTCGAATAATACTTTCGATAAAGTGGATTCTTCCAAATATCTAGGATCAATGTTAACAGGAGAAAATCATATACACGAAGAAATTAAATATCGACTAAAAGCAGGAAATTCGTGTTATTAATTAGTTCAAAATTTCTGGTCGTCGCGATTTCTGTCGAGGAATTTGAAGCTTAAAATATATAAAACGATAATCATGCCTGTTCTGTATGGTTGCGAAACATGGTTGCTTACTCTGGGGGAAGAACATAGATTGAAAGTATTTGAGAACAAGATCCTGAGACGAATATTCGGACTCAACAGAAACGGGAATGCGG
This sequence comes from Thermobia domestica, assembly GCF_964235325.1. Taxonomy (NCBI): domain Eukaryota; kingdom Metazoa; phylum Arthropoda; class Insecta; order Zygentoma; family Lepismatidae; genus Thermobia; species Thermobia domestica. The sequence goes on from NC_137458.1 coordinate 156,369,663, forward strand.
AATGGCAGAAACTTCATAACGAGGAACATCATAATTTATACGGTTTACCGAACATTGTTAGGGTCATCAAATATAGGATACTCAGGTGAGCAGGTCATGTAGCCAGAATGGAAGAAAGTAAGAACGCTTTCAAAATCTTAACTGGAAGACTAACCAGAAAACGACCATTAGGAACACCTAGGCGCAGATGGGGGGACAATATTAAAATGGATATCACAAAAATAGGAATAAAATTAGAAACTGGAGTCAATTGGCTAAGGATAGAAGTCAACGGAGATCTTTGGTGAACGCGGGATTGAACCTCCGGGTTCGATAGGCCATTTACTTAGTTAGTTAGTAAATAATATCTTTTATTATATATGAGAGTTATCTAAGCACTTTTTTGTAATAAAGCCTTTTGAAGAAAGTGAAATTTTAAATCCTTGGTAGCTTTGTTCTTACTTGTTGAAATGCACCGTAACATTCTCATAGTATTCAAGAGTAATGTAAGGTACTACCAATATGCATTGATAAGTTCTCTCCTTTGCATTATTACTATTGTACGCCACTGGATGTTTGCCGATATTTGTAATACTGTAGCGTCGTTGGTTTGTAACATTGAATAATAAATATGGTACTATAAGTTTTCTTTTAATATAAGCTTGACAAAAATACAAATTCATGTTGGATTAGCAGCACTGTAATTCTGTTGGTATTGCTGAGTATGTCGAGCAATATCTCCTGTACATATTTGCATGTTACAAAATTTCATCGATATTTTTCTGTTAGTTTAAAAGTTACAAACGAATTTCAAGATAAATGATCTAAGGGGAGTCCAGGGGTCCGGATCCCCCCTTCAAGACCACAAGTGAAAAAAAAATAAGGAAATATGAAACAAAATGAAATTAGAAAAAGAAGGATCAGCGTTAAAAATAATAAAAAAAGGAAAACTACAGGAAGCTTTTGGTTACTCTTTCTTATGAGATTTGTAATATTTGTAATACATTGTGGCGAGGTGAGCGAGATATCCTGGAAGAGTCAGGGGATTTGAAATTTATAGAAAAGTTACAGAATTCTGCTTTAGGAATTTCTGCTACTAGTCAGGGAGATTTCAAGCTTCCGAAAGCATAGTGTCGTTGAGTAACAGCGTGGACATTTTTTATCATAATTTTTCGTCATCGCATCCTTGCAGAATCAAACATGTTATTTCAAAAACATGTTTTTTTACTGCTTCTTTAATCTGTCATTTGGAACCGACAGTAGTTGACGGAATAATAAGAACAAAAATTTATATGGAAAAGAAGTTCTATTAGCATTTGATTCAACAGAGAAAGGAACGCAGATTTTGTAAAATATTTTACAAGACATTATTGAACATGTACTTTTTATACTAATGAATATGTGCTTCTTATCATAGTTGAGATCGTAATGAAAGGAAAATTGTTATATTTAAATGAACAAAAAAAGGAACGTAAATATTGTAAAATCTTTTTCAATACTTTTCTTTTTTTCTTTTATTACTCTAGATTTCTTCATAGTTTGTTATTAAATACTTACCAACATATCCTCATTTTATTGTCCTAACAAACCAATATATGTTGATGGTAAAGTAGTTTACATTGATCAAGCTCCGGAGCCTTCAGAGTTTCATATTACGCCCCCCTCCTTCCGTTACGAAATCCTGGCTAAACGAACCAATATACAGTATGTTCCAGTGAAATAGTTTAGAATGATCGAGCTCCTAGTGTGATGATCACAGTATTTCATGTCTCGGACCCTCCCTCCCCTTCACGAAATACTGACTACGTGCCTGAATAATGTATAGTCACCTGACAATAAGTATACTGAGGTAAATAGAAAATAAAATTATATCTTTAAGTTTAACGTCCCACGCTTATGCCGGTTAGGCTAAAGAAGACGGTGATAATGAGAAATGAGTGAAATGAAGAAAGTGGGAGGAAACGGGAGAAACCCGATAAAACCCACGAGCACGGTGTTCGACCACCACAAAATCCACACGGCGCGAGCTTTGATCGAACCAAGGACCCTAAGCACCGGAGGCGAACGCTCTACCACTGAGCCACCGCGCTATACTACAGATGATTTTATACTATCTCTCTTATCAGTCACTGGAGCCACAATGTAAACTGATGCCGACGTTTGTTTGTAAGATTCAATGAAAACAACTTTTTGTTGTTCGTCTTGTTCTTGTGTAACGGCCCTCAGAGCATGTTCTGGAGAAAAATTGTCCTGAGCCCCCCTAAGCGTTTCCCTGTTATTTCCATAACATATACTGGAAGAATGTCTCTGCTTGTAACATGTACCACATACTATAACTCTTTCCGGTCTAGGTGTATTAATATTTTTATTATTATCATTAGGTTTGCTTTTCTTTCCATTCATATGCTGGTTATTATTGCCGTTATTTGTATGTTTTGATTTATAATTATTATGGTCGCCACGTCTAAATTGAGAATTTTTCATAGCATTTTAAACCACTAAAAGAGATAATTCGGCCATCTGATTCGCAAGTTTGCTAAATTCCAATGAAGCATTGGCGTTCGTAGTGTTAGATGTGCTTGGTGCAGGGGGTCGGGTGGGGGTTGTGTAGTGCTAACTTCGGAGGGAGGGTTTCAAGGTACTTGAGTTTGAGAGCCACTCTGTACCTGTGGTGCGGAAGGTAAAGGAAATGCTGTAAGAGGTTGTTGACAATGATGGCAATTTGTTTGTTTGACTGCATAACGGATAAGTTCGTTGTTTATGATGTGTGAGAAAGGAGGTGCTAGCAACCATCGAGGAGTTTAAACTGATAACTGATGGATTTTGGTAACAAAGAGAATAAATTTCTTGCGATAATTCGACGTAATCGCGCTTTTTCATAAGGTAAAGTGTATTTTCTAAGTTATATAAATGTGACTGTAAAGCCTGTATCGTAGTAAATGTTTTCAATTCGATCTTTTGTAGGAAGATTTTATTTAAACACAAAGATGAATAGTTTATTTTTTGTTTCTCGGTGGCCTGAGACATAACTTGATTAATGGCCTTTAATTTTCTTTAAAAAAATATGCTTCAATAGGTTCATTTTCCCCTTGTTGAAGCTACTTAAATCCGCATACTTAACTTTGGCCTACTTAAATCCGTTAGTTGGGCTTTCAATTGATCATATCTAAGTGTGTCCATTCGGTTTTGTATTTTTACCTAATTGCAATACCAAATCAAGAGCCACGCCTAAAGATACATGGGTAGGAATTCCTTCTTTTTGTCAGCATTCCGTGAATGTAATAGCGCAAGGCGATCAAATAACATGAAAATCCTATAAGGATCTCCTGTAACGTATCCAGAGTACTTAGTAAGATGAGGGATATTAAAAGAAGGACGGAAATTCTGAGTGACTCACTTGCGGTTAATAAAAATACCGTCCGGTAGGAGAGTATTCAGTACAAACTGAGCAGGTAAAATCCTCAACCATGTAAAACACTGTCCTATATAAGATGTAGGTAGAGGAAGGTAATGAAATGAGTATCTGGAATCGACACCCACTACCGGCTTTTATTATAAAATTCACTAAATAACGGTATTTTACAGAAATACTTTAAAGATACTTTTCTCTATACTTATGAGGTTAGAATCAGGTAGCCTTTGACCGAGAGGTCGCAGGCAGGATCTCCACAAAGCCCCGTGGCAGGATGGGCAATGTGGGAAAGGTTCCCCAAAGTTCTGTGGCAAGCAGGGAGAAGGTTAGTGGTCATAGAGCCCCGTAGCAGAGTAAGCAACTGGGTGTAGGATTTCCAGCAGTGCCCCGAATCTGGCTAAGCCAGGAGAAAGGGAAAGCCAAGAGTCACGTAGCAGACTAGACGCTTGGAGTTAGATTACTCCTAATGTTCCAAACAAAGAGTAGGAGGGATACCAAAGAACTGGTACTGGTCCTCTGGCGGCAGTCGAATTTACAGATTGCCGGATGGCGGTGGCGCTGCTCCGATGTCATCGTCTGCTTCGTAGGAGGAGCCAGAAGTCCGTCGTCTGCTGGTTGTAGTGGATGCACGTAGTGCGTAATATCTTCACGTAAAACCATGTGGTAGTGTTTGTAAACATAAGCGTAAAGTGTTGTTTGTACACAATACTGTGTGGGATATTAGAGTATATTTTAAACTTGTTTCGGGCATAGTTTAGCATTCCTTAGTAATCAAACGTTTTTGATAATCCGAACAGCTCGAGGAAACAAATATTCGGATTAACGAGGTTAAACTTACTTTAGACTTCCAAACTATACTATTTGTAAGAATGAACAGTCTTATAGAACGGTTATCAGGAAATGGGGTAACAGATAGGGGAAGTGATCGTTTGAAATTTCGGTGAGAGAAATGAGAAATGGAAAAATTGATCTCAGTCTTTGCCTGTCTAATCAAAACAGATTTCTGTTTTTTTCCACTGGTGGTATTAGTGGATGAACGATAGTGCTTAGCGACAAAAAGTAGTGTGATACACGTTCAGTACAGCCAGTACAAGTTACATCTCTCACTTTGTCCTCTATTGAAACGAATAGTTACAAATTTATTTGTCTAATCTCAATGCTGAATTCAGGGTCTCATTTTCATTAGCCTCACTTGGTTCGAGATTAGGGTGCAACATTCTTCGGCATGTCGCCTAAGGCGTAAATGGACGATGAAAAATAGTTCCCATCAGTTTTGGCCAACAATCCGCCAACGTTCTGGAAGGCCATGTGTTCCATCGCAGTAGAATTGGTGGGCCGTGAATCGAAGAAAGTATCAAGTTCATTTTACATCTCTACTATGGATTTGAATTAGTGTCCTTAAGGTGGTGGTCGAAGGAATAGAGCAGGTGATAATCGGACGGTGCAATGTTCGGGGAATATGGCGGACGTAATAGTGTTTCCCATCTAAGGTGTAGAATGGTATCCCGGGTCATTTTAACAATGGTATCCCGGGAGCTTAACTCATGCCGTAAACTTTGGTGACTGATGAGTTGGTGAGGAAAGTGATTGAGAAACTTAGTGAGAATAGACAATACACAATGACAATGCTTTCAGATGAATTTCCTTAAGTTTCGAGAAATATTTTGCTTGAGGTTGTTACTGACAACTTAGGTTATTGCAAACTATGTTCCTACCGGGTTCCCAAAATGTTCACTGACGTCCACAAAACCAAACGACTCTCTCAGTTATTTGACATTCCTTATTCGTTACAGCAAGGAAGAAGTGGACATTTTAAAGTAAATAGCAACGATGATGAAACATGGGTTCGACATATCACCCAAGAATCGAAACAATACTCATTGTAGTGGCGGCACACAAGATCTCCCACAAAGCAAATGTACGAAACGACAATGTCAGCACAAAAACTCATGTGCATAGTGTTTTGAGAAAGGGAAAGGTTTTTTTCTTGTTGATGTCATAACCAGTTGTGAAATCATCAATGCGGGAAAATATTGTGAGACTCTGAGAAAACTTCCGTATGGAATCCAAAATCAAAAGGAGAGAAATGCTCAGTAGAGGAGTTGTGTTGCTTCATGACAATGCTCGCCCTCATAATACTGCTTGTGCCACCCAAACGTTAATCCAATATTTTGGATGGGAACAGTTTGATCACCTGCCGCACAGCCCCGACTTGGCTCTGTCTGCCTACCACTTGTTCCTGAATCTGAAGCGCGAATTTGGCGGCGAGTGTTTCGAAAGTGACGACGACCCAGAAAACTCTGTGGAATTATGGTTGTCTCTATTGACAGGATGTTTCTTTCAGCAAGACAGTGACGGATCTAGAAGGCAACAAATTGAAGGCAGCTAGAACCCAGGCTATGATAGGTATATCATGAGTTTACTATAAACTTTCAAAAATACATAAATAATAGCTTAAATTATTTTGGTCACTCTAAGAAATGGGGGGTAGGCCCCGAGCTAGATCCGTCACTGCAGGAAGATTTGAACAAGTTGGTCACTTGCTATGATAAGTGGTTGAACATTGGTAGAAACTATTTCAAAAAATAGTTTAAGCTGTGCTTTTTCATATAAAAATAAATTTGGTTTGAACAAACCTGTTTTAGTATCTTTTTCTAAACTTTACTTAGTTTCGGGACACATCTCGTATTTTAACATATGCCTACTAGTTGAACTTGGTTTCAAGCACAAAATCACTTACTAACTAGCTTTTCTAGAAGGTAATAGCCAGTGCCTATTCTCTTAACAAAGGCTGAACATCTGAGATAAGCACGATCGTACATAAGATTATGTGTATTTAAAAGCTTAATACACACCATTAAATAATAGGAACGAACATCTGATATTACTTTCAACTCACGGAATGCTATCCAAGTGTCGGACATAGGAAGAACGTGAAATGGGGACTGTCTTCCAAGAGAAGAGACAAAACTAAACACGGGATGTTTGAAAGTAATTTTCTCTATGTTTGTATCCATACGCTTTGAGAGGAATGGAGGCTGTAATCGTTTCGTGGTTCTACTACGGCTAAAACAGTATGATTATAGGAGGGAAGGTTTTGCAATGTTAACAATTTTAAAGGGCCTCTTAATGCAGGAGATATCCATGTACTGTCTATATTAAAGGAAAATGTAGTTACATTATTCTATCAAACTAAAGTTCACAATTAATAGCCTGTTCTATTTCACTCGTGCTGGAGCTAAAACAAAGGCTAATGTATTTTAGCGAGATCTTTTAGTATATTTTCGAATACGCAGAGTAAATTCGTAAGGCACTATGTTTCCAGGTAACTGTTCTGGAAATCTATATATAAAATACTCCTTCCCACAGATGTTCCTATTTCAAAGACATTGTCGATTTCATTGAAAGTATACGTATGCTACGTAATTTAATTAACATTAGGAGATCATAATGATTCATTAGTATACTGATCATATATAACATGACAAGCTCGCGGTTTAACTACACGAGGCCTGTCTAAAAAGTTCCCGAGTTGAATTTTCCCTCGCACAGTTGTGATGCTAGGGAGGTGCCACTGTGCACAATGGAAGGATTCAATTTAATGCGCATGCTTGAATCTTTTCTCACGTTTGTGTGCCAGTCGCTGCCTGCAAGGCTCTGACTGAGATTCTTTAATGACGACTGAACGAATTGAGCAAAGAAACTACGAACAGATTTTGATGAGAGTCTTTTGCGCCGAAACGAATAACGGAGTTGAGGGGAACTTGTTGATAATACTTGTTTTTTTATCACTGTATTTTCTTCCATTTCATACTCGAGATGCAGAATTCCACGGATATCAAAGTAAACAGTTAACGTCACTTTGATTTTGTTTTGCATCTAACTCACTTTTTTCTCCTTGGGGATACGGGGATGTTAGACTGTGTTTTGTTTCCAGCTTGTAGTCGTACACTTATAACTCATCTCCAGTTATCACAATGTTCAGAAATCCCGTATCAGTGCTGGTAGTGTCCAGCATGTCCTGTACAACCTCAGCTTGGACACAAATTTCACAGTCACTCTGTGCATTTTTAGATTTACACTCAAAATCTGTTCTGCGAAATCTTCACTAATTCCAACCTCTTCAGCAATCTCTCGTACGATCAACGACAATCTTCCTTTATCAGAATTTCCACCCTGACAACAACAGCTCCATTCTGAGCAGTTTGTGGTCTCCCACAACGCTGGCCACTCTCCATTGATGTACGGCCATTTTTGAATCGGTTAAACCATTCCTTAAAATGCGTTGCCACATAGCATCAATTCCAAACATCTGAATCTCACGAATTGTTTCGCTTTGAGAATTATCATTTTTTTGTCAAAATTGTATACAATATCTTCGGTGATTCGTTAGTCGTCATGAGAGAAATAAAAAAAAATCGACTAATGTGTATAACAGAATCTCCCTTGGTGCCCAGCAGGGAGTCGCTGGCACATCTGAACGTGGAGAAAAATCAAGCATATGCATTTTACTATACACAGGAACACTACCGTGCGCGGGACAGTTCAATATCGGATAACTTTTAGACAGGCCTTTGATAGGTAGATATAGGTGAATATTATTTTCTTGAGATGTTGAATGCTCCTTTATTTGTGCCACTATTTCAATTTAACTAATTTTTCTATAGTCATTCTATTGGCTTTACCATGTTTCTCATTTGACCTAGATTGCAAACATATACGAGGGCTGTACCGAAAGTATTTTTTCATTTTACTTTGTAGGTGGCTATTAGTGACATAGTGATGGGTGATAAATCATTATGAATATATATATATATATACCTTGTATTTCATACCTGTGCGATAAATATTAGCAAAGAGGAGCTCACAAGTAAATATTCTGTCTCGGGCACCCGTTTGAAGCAGCGATATATGTTTACACGAAGATGTGTGTCAGTTGAAAAGTGGTTTCAGTGTTTTGGAAACCATTGTAAATGAAATGGAATATGCCAAAGTTGGACGCGATGGGTGCAGTGAATGTTTACTCAAGAGAAAAAAAAATCGTGTGAAGTTTGTCAAAATCTGTTGAAACAATACTAAGTTCAAGGTTATTTTTTTTTTTTTTGGGATCGGGTCACTACTAGTGACGAGACAAGACCATTATTATGCGCCAATGTTCCATTCACAAAATTTCCCAACAGATAATACTGTAGTAGTATTCACGTATTTCATGTTAGAAAACGTTTTACCAGTACCTTGATCCATCTTTCGCGCAATTGATGAATTCCATAGAGTAAAACCACGTTTATAAATTACCTTAAGTACCCTATGGGTCCTTTGAGAGTATTGTTGAACTTTTCATTGAAATTAGTAAAAGGTTCCTTAATTTATGTCTCACATCGTATCCAAGTATCGATACACGGTACATACCAAATGCGTCAGTGTTTTTTTTATTATATTAGCAATGATGAAGTTTATTTTTAAATATCGTTCTTTATAATTAAGTACATTTCAAACTTTTTATTAGTAACAAAATGGGTATCTTAATCGTGTTTGAAAAAATCAGTTTTGTTCTTAAATATTTCATTTTTGAATTTCGAGTGATATGCTCAACTCATTATATTGCAAACCATTTGAAAGTGGTTTATTTATTTATCAAGCAGTGTTAATAGTTTAATCACATTTTATAGAAAATAATTAATGTTGAAAACATTTTGAATGTTAATTCAAAATTCTGGAAGATAAATAAAGCTTATTTCTGTTGACGTTCAGTCTCAAGAAAACAGTTTGTGAATGTAGTTAATGTTGTAAGTTTGTCGGAGATGATTTCGGTCAATGTAAGCATTTTGTAATTGTATGTGTTGATGTCAACAAATACACATTTCATCAGACAGCATGATGTAAGCTATGCTGAATCATGAGTAGTAACATGATGCTTAATGTAAAAGAAGTATTAGTTAACCAAGATTTTTTCAGAGAAATTTCATATGCACGTGCGTCATTTCAACACGAATTTTGGGAGTCACAAGCTACAGAGTACGCCTTTAGTTTCCTTCGTTGTACAAATGATTCAGTTTCCTTCGTTGTGGTGAGTGGGACTCGGTAGTAGTAAGTAAGAAAGGAAGTCAGTGGTAGTCAAAAACACAACGTCTCAGCGACGCAGTCAGTCAGATTTAGACAATGAAACCGAGTCTCCCAAAGTCTTCGATACTTATAAACCAAGCATTCACAAAGTTTAACAGATAAACTGAACGCGTGTATATTGAACATAGCTGCACTCGACTAGTGGACTTCCTCACAATGAACCATTCCGATTTGGTGAATTCATATTGCTGAAAATGATTGCATGCGCTGGATTCAGCATAAAAAAAAAACAAAAAAAAAACAAAAACAAAACAGAAAAAGAAGGTGTTTAGTGGCAGACCGTATACAGGATGGGAGATAAATGAGGGCGAAATGCGAAGATAGGACATGGAAAATATCTAGAAATGCCATGTTAATTTTCGAACAAGTAAAGGAGTTGAGGTCAAATGTTGGATATGAGGAATGTGTGTAATGCTCTACTGAATAGGCGTAATGCGAATCATTTGGGACATCTGAAACGCCGCCATGTTGGACTTAACATAAGAAGAATATACAGGAAAGGTGTTACTTGACATATAGCTCTTGACGCATACCGTCTATTGAAATCAAAAGATGTCAATACAGTTTGAGACTTCTGTAACATCAGGCGTTCCACGCTATGGCAATGTATCAATACTGTCGTAAAGATGACGTGAATGAGGAACTAGAGATTCTGTAATACGTTCTATGAGCCGTTTGTAACACTGGTTACTCTTCTCACAACCAGTTACATACAGTTGGCAGTTAAAACACTGTTCACATTACGCCTATTCAGTGGAGCTCTACAAGCATTCCTCACATCCAACATTTGACTTCAATCCCTCTATTCGTTTCAAAATTAACATGGCATTTTTAGACATTTTTTACATTCCATCTTCACACTGTCCTCATTTATCTTCCACCCTGTATACGGTCTATCACTAAACACTCTCTTTTTCTCTGTTTCTTTTGGTGCTCAATCTAGTGCTAGCAATCATTTTCATCAATTGAATTCATCAAATCTGAATGGTCCCTTGTGAGTTTGGCTGACATCATAAACTACGTAAGATATAAACCTGTTAAGCTTTCATCTTCTAGCCTGAGAATTGCCAAACACTTTAGAATAACATAAAATATATCTGCTACACACATTTATACACAATAATTATAAGACAAATTACATGTTTGTCATACATACATATAAATACAATCTGTATTTCTCTTTTACACATAGGGGAAAAGTACCGTATTGCGTCCTCGCGCCTAATTTTCACCCCGGTTTATCTACGTTGATAAGTGCCGCAACCTGTTGGCACCTAACTGAAATTTCCGTAAAGGAGGAGATTGTGAGATGGACATATCGGTGCGAGAAGTCGTTTTGTTTTGTAGTGATTATTCTGTTGTTTAATAATTATCAGAAGCAAGAGTGTTTTGTTTTCATGGTTGTGACAACACTCTTAGCACGAAAGGTAAGTAAACGCACCACAATTTTCTGTCTACAAATACATTATAATGTCTATTTTAAGATTTGAAAGCTGTAATTGTTTGAAGCACGACTATCATGCGAACTTGTCTTCATATTGGAGAATGGGTGAGTTCCTAATTTTGTCGCCTTAGGTATATCTAATTTTCATCCCCGGGACGAAATTTGGAAGAAATGTTTCTCTCGTCTCGGTTTAGATGTTAAAATAATGGAATCTGATGATTTTTTCCATCTATTTCAAATGCCTTTGTCACCGCATCTCCTCACATGACAAACGTCAGAAGATGAATACGAAGAAAAATATTTCTAGTTGTGTATCTACTGGTATAGATAAACCTTTAGAAAGGGACACGAAAAGAAGACTTCTTCTGGAAAGTTCTGCAGAACGTAGCCGTAAAATATCTACGCCTACTGAGCCAAGCACCTCTACATTTTGCCTTGAGTCTCAGCAGGGATCATTTAGACAACAAAACGAACACATACTGTTTCTGTGAAGAACAAGAAACCGAGAAGATGACTAAATGTTCAGTCATCAAGTGAGGAAGAAGAAGAAGAAGATACCCATATGCATCGACTGACAATAAAGACAGCGAGAACGAGGACGCTGACTGTAACATCTTGGGGAAGTCTTTTCCCGCAGACAAGAAAGGGGAAAAGTGGATACGGTGTACATGGTGCTTTCAATGGTGTCACGAATTGTGTTCTTACCCTCCTAGTAAATCACTTATGTGTAATGTATGCCTAGTTTAAATTCTTAAAAAGAAACCTCAATGCAGTTTAGTGAAAGCATAATAGTATTTCGTTCTCCGAGTATTTCTTATGTAGTCTTTTCTTTTCTTCGTAAGTGACGTTGCAAGTAGCAGGCTATCACGAAGTGAACATTATTTTCAAAGAAACTAGTAGCCTAATTGCTATTTTTGTAGGCGTAATATTTCATTTTCCGAGAATTTCTTAAGTATTAACGGGTTTTTGTAAGTGACGTTGCATGCGGCAAGGTATTACAATAGTGGACATTATTTTCGAAGAAACTCATAGGCCTAGTTTTCATTTTTATAATCATTATATTCCAGTTTCCGAGTATTTCTTATGTATTGGCGTTTTTTGTGTAGTACCTTTATAAATAAAGCAATTTGTATACTTAGAAATGAAACTTACACATGCTTTTGTCTCAAAATACTTGGATACGAAATTAGGAACACTCTTTGAAAATAAAAAAATACGTACCTTTTAATATTTTTCAGCAATTCTTTTATTTAATTATCTTTCCAAAATCCAATACGGCATGTCTTAGCTAAGTGTCAAAACTACAATAGTATGTTATTTTTATGTGTCTAAACCTATTATTGTTCCAAAAGGAGTAAAACAAATGGGGACGAAATTTGGGTACATTCCCTATCATTCTGTTTTGCAGTGTCAAAACAGTGGTGGAGATCCCAATTAGTACCTCACAGCACATATAGGTGCGTATTTCAACATTAGTGAAAGAGATAATTTAGGATGTTCTTCTACCAATCTGGAACTACTTCCAGGATTCCACGTTATGTAAAGGTACATCCCAACTGCAATTCTAGAGGTGCAGCGACCCAGGTTGACATATTGAACACGAAGAAGAAAAGGAAAATACATAAAATGTGATACAAGTAAAAATGTATATGGGATTTATAAATATGGAATCGTGTTTATTAGAACTAAACATTACTAGAGTGTTTATTTATTGTAGTTTTAGGCAGTACATTTTAGTAATTAGACATAAAATAAAGGTGTCAACAAACAAGAGTCCGTAGCAGAAGAAGCACAGAGTCATAACGAGAATCATAACGAGAATGAGATCTTAGATGTCCTTCAGTTGTATGTGAAACAATGCATCTGCAACAAGTTACCGAAGCTTATCAACTGCAGCACGATCAAGCGAGGTGTTGTGAAATATTCGGTTTGAAGCCTTGAATGATATTAGATCAGTATTGTACCCCTCAATTTTACTCTAATCTGTACTAAAGTTTTAACTGAATAGATCCACAAATATTAAAACTGAACTTCATGTTTACATTAAAAATGTTAAAGATTTTCATTGCACAACTTCTTTGGTTGTTTCGAAAACACTTGTGCCTAAAGGTAAAGTTACTATCTTCGGGAAGATCGGTCCCCTATAAGAACGCATGTGTTTCGAATCCTACGTTGATTGTTGTAATCCGATGACTCATGCAGCCTCTATAGGACATAAACCAAAAAAAAAAAAAAAACTATTACTTTTCAATCTATCTCTTACAGTTGAATTCGGTATTATTACTACTAAAGTTTAGAATTACTTTTACTGACCTTTGAATAAATTTCAATTCTCAGCTGCTATTTAATAAGTGAAAATATTAACAATGTAACAAAAGATCAGTGAATGACTCCTAATCCATTATATTATACAAAAAGGTTTATGTTCTTATTTGATTTCTAAGAAAGTATAAGGAAAATACTATTAACGAAACATGCTGCATTTGCTGCATGAATGGGAAGCTTAGAGGAAAGAATTCCCAAAGATATGCACAGCATAATTCTTTTTCATATTATCTCTTAAGGAATATACTCAGGACAAATAAAGTTTGTACTATTGTCATCCAATGTAATGTGAATCATTAAATCTAAACTTGTAAGATGATTATTACGTCACTCGCATTGGAAGTAATGGAAAAGCGCATGAAGAGTGACATTTGAGCCTCTGAGAAAAGAGGATCATGTTTATCCAGAAAAAAAAATACTCTAGACGCACCAACAGAGTTAGAAATTAAAGAAGTGTGTACTAGCAATTAGATAAATGTTTTCCAGACCTACAAAATTAAGTCTAATTAATATTTTCCTCATAAGGAAAAAATATTCTTTTCAAAAAGGTTAAATTACATTTCTTTTTATTATAGGAAAGTGTGGATATTTACAATTTGAATATTAAGTATTTGTAAGCAGTTATTAAAATTGGAAAATCTTAATGAGGATAATTTACATAGTTGCTGGCTCTTGTGATTCATACCTTGATACTTTCAAATTTTGTAATTATTTTTACATGGAAGTTACGTTCTTATAGAAGTCTTTCAAATTGCTTCAGCGTATCATTAGATATAATGACTTGTCATTAACACAAATGTCTTCTTTGAAAGAAACACTTATCACGTAGTAAGTTAAATGTCTTCAAATTAAAAGAAGAGAAAAATAAAAATATTCAATTTTTAACGTAACTATTCTTATATTTAATGAGATACTTATATTTCCATTTTTAGAAAGAAATTATATATCTTTTAATTTCTGAATGAAATTATTCCTATATATTTTTAAATACAAGTTGACGTTCCTTGCGTCAAGTTTTTCAGCAACGTTTCAGAGACACTCAAAGGCTACTATTGCTCGTGAGCCTTAGTTCTTTCTAAAGATCTACGTCAGTAATACAAAAGATTTGCTTTATATATTTACAAAAAATTCATTCGACCTAATAATGCTGAATGCTGACTGCTCACTGTAAAAACGAAATGTGACCTAAGAATAATATTCATAATTTTCCCAAAACTTAATTAAACTATGTCTGAAATGAATACTTAAATAAATGTTAATGAATAATGTCAGTTTAAGACAAAAGCAAGTAAGATATTACGCATAAAAGTCTATGTTAAATACCGTCTTCTTTAGCCTAAAGTGCATAATCATGAGACACTACTAAAAAGAACATTCTTGCTGTTTCAAATATGCAGGGTCGGCGCAAGGGGGGTCGAGCCGTGCGACCGCCCAGAGCGGCAAGTCTAATGGGCGGCAAAATTTCAAAAAGAAAAGATTATTATCAAAATATAATGCTTCGTAATAGGCTCACATGGAAAAATAAAATTGTCTTCATCTGGGAATGTAATTGAACTTACTTTACTCACATTCAGGAAAATACTCAGGAAATTCAGATCATTACCCCTCATTTTCAATTATCAAACTACTAGCCACAGGTATCTCGTTCAATATTTTCCTTGAAGTGGAGTAGATAAGATTTTCAACTAGGGTGGATAAGATTATCAAGATGTCTTCTATATTTTTTTTTCTATTCAACAATGTTCTAACGCTTGACTCCAAGTATTCAAAAGGTACACTCCCACTTAAGACAGGCTATTCTAGCCTACAGCATCTAGAGACGTTTAGGTTCTAGCAGCGAGTTTTTAACCAATTTACAAACTGTTCATTCCGAAAATTAGAACCACCCTAATCAAAAAAGGTCCTCCAAGGAAATTAACCAAGTTTGACAACTGTCCCAGAAATAATTTCAACCTTCGGCTCACAAATAACTCACAAGTACACCTTATGTAATTTGTGTTCAGAAAGTGGTTAGTTTATTCAGAAAGTAAGAATGTTGTTTTCGGTTTTTGTTGCAAATTAGTTTCCACAAGTAAAATATCTTCCATAGTTGATGACTATAACAATTGGCGCCACATTTCTGAAGCTTTGGCTATTCATAATAGGTTTCCTATTGAGTTTGAAGCGCAAATAAGGTGGATGGAGCTTTCGATAAGACTGAAGAGTGGTCTTACAATTGATACAGAGAGCTCGTTGGTGGCTAAGCGGTTAGTGTATGCGCCTCAGGCGTGGGAGAAACGGTTTCGATTCCCGACGGGAGCTCATGTGGATCGGATTCCACGTTAATCAGTGGGTCCACGTCTCATATAGCCCCGCTGCTGAACGGAAAGTTAAAGTAAAATCAACTCAATTGATGCAGAACACCAGAAAATGTTAAATATCGAAGCACAACATTGAAAGAACGTAATAGAACGACTAGTTGCAATAATACAGTTTTTAGGTGAGCAATGTCTACCGTTACGCGGAACATCAGGTGAACTTAACACAAGTAATAATGATAATTTTCCGAAACTGGTAGAACCCTTTGCAAAGTTTGACAGCGTCATGGCCGAACACATTAAAAGAACCATGGAAGGACAAAATAAATACAACTATTACTTAGGAAAAGATATCCAAAACGAAATTATTCAAATTCTTAGTGAACAAATTAAAAGTAAAATCCTGTCTTTGTTGAGAGATGCAAAATATTATAGTATAATACTTGACTGCACACCAGATATTTCTGACAGAGCAAATGACAATACTTTTTACTTTTGTACAAATTACATATAGTAATGGAAAATACCTTGTAAAAATTTGCTAACATTTCCTTGGTTTCGTACCGGTAATAGACACCACTGGTCTAGGACTGACAGAAGTTAATAATTACACAGCTAAAGGAAATCAATATTCCTATCGAACACATGAGAGGCCAAGGATAAGACAATGATTCCAATATGAAAGGCATTCAGGTATTCAGAAGAGAATTTTAGAAAAAAATTTCCCAAACCCCCTATGTTCCTTGCAGTAGTCATTCACTAAACATTGTCGTTAACGATGCAGCCACAGCATTCAGTATGCCTTTTCTTTCTTTTTTCTTTGTATAGTTTTAATGACTTTTTTTCTACGTCAGTTCAACGTTGGGCTATACTGAAGGAACGTATTAGCAGTTTGACTTTAAAACCATTAAGCACCACAAGGTGGGAGAGCCGAATTGATGCTCTGACTCCACTTAGATATCAAATAGGGAAGGTTTAAGATGCCTTACTTCAAATAAGTAACGACAATAGAGCAGATAGAATGGTCGCCAAAGATGCTCTGTGTATAGCAAAGCAGCTGCGTGACTTTCCTTTCCTTTGCTCACTCGTTATCTGCTATGACTTTATACTGCACATAAAAATAGGAAGCAAAAGTCTCCAAAGGATTGATTCTCATGTGTTGGATGCAATCGGGTTTCTTGAAAATATATGTAAGTACTCTGACATGAACAGAAATGGTGCAAAGTTTCAATCTTAGTTGATGTGAAGGAGTTGGCATCAGCATTAGATATGGATGATCCACGAATAGATCGAAGTCGAAAGAAGAAGGGAGTTTCAGTACAAGGCAGAGAATGAAGCTATTAAAGATCCAAAAACAAGATCGATTTTTATTACAAAATTCTAGGGGTAATTGTGTTAACATTAACAGAAAGGTTTGAGCAACTTAAACATCACAGCGAGTATTTCGATTTTCTTTACAATATAAGTAATCTTAAAGATATGCCACCTGAACTTTTATCTGAAAAGTGTACTAAACTTGCCAGCATTTTAACATTCAAAGAATCGGATGATATTAATCCTAGTGATTTCAAAGACTGAAAGTGTTATTCGCTATAATTAAGCCTAAAAGTTCCCCAAAAGACATTTTAAAATTAATTAAGGAACAAGATTTTGCTTCCAATATCAGTGTTGAACTTAGGGTTTTGTTAACCTTACCGGATGTCTGAAACACACATGAGTAGTCTAGCGGCATCAGTAGAACACAAATTGACTGAAACATTGGACTAGGCGAATGTGATAAAGGAATTTGCTCATATCAAAGCAAGAAAAGTTTCTTTCAATTAAGATATGTTAAATTTATGTATTTTGATACATTATAAGGCTTAGGTTAATCACTTAGTTTTGTCGTAATATCTGATTCACTTTATTATCTTCATATTCCATTGGAAACACCTTTTGATATAAAATAAGCTTAAAAATTGAAATTCTTAGTCGTGACTAAAACATAAGGAGCCGTTTAAATATTACTTCAGCATTTAAGAGTGGCGTTTTTTTTTTTACTTTTCCATTTTATACATGCTTTTAAATGGGGCATCTTACTTTTTCCTGACACTTGAACGTTTTTTTTTTTTTTTTTGTCAAAAGACGGTTTGTAGATTAAAGGGGCGGCATGTGAAAGTACCGCCCACGGCGGCAGAACTGCTAGCGCCGGCCCTGCAAATATGAAACTCCGTTAGTCGATGTCTGTCTGAAAACACCAATAGTATCGCACTAGCAGTAATTTCACAATATAAATTTCGGATAGTCATCGGCTTTCTGTAGATGTTTCTGTTATGTCGGCTTGGAAGTACTAAATGCTACATTAATGGAAGATTGTTAGTAGAAGAATTGTATACCCATGAGCACTCAATTTAGCATGTAGACTGTAGTTCACAATTTTTCGTGTTTATTATATGTTTTCCGCCTTTTGGTAAAGTTGAGTAAGTAGAGATGACAGAAAGGATTTCCTGTATGAAAACGTTCTCAAAAATATTAAAATATACTTAAAATAGAAGCAAATCAATCTCAATTTAGTATTTTCTAGCTTTCGTGCTTTCGAGAGATTTTTGTAGTAGCAAAGAGACGTTCACATACTTTCAGTAAAGGAACTGGACAAGGAAAGGAAGGAAGAGAGGGAAGATAGTAAATGTTTATCTATTGTTTTAAACTTACTATCTAGATTGTTTTTCAAACGTGCAATATATGGGAAGACAAACAGTACTGAGTTTCCGTGGATGCCGTGCTGGTGCAAGGTAGAATAATCCGAGCGTGAAATTAATGAAAATTTATTTCGTGGAACAATTAAACAAAGCTGCTCCAGGCAATACGATTACCTCGTCTATCATTGAGAAGATCCGTTATACTGATTGAGTATTGCTTCAACGAAAAGGGACGACTGAGCACCACAAAATAGAATTATGTACGAGTTATCGAACGTGTTACGGTCCCGAAAGCGTAACCTACAGCGCACGGCAATGAAACATAGAGTATGTGACAGATCAGTTAGGCGAATGTTTAAGGCCATTGAAGAGTTTATGTACCGTATTCAAGTCTGACAGCGTCTCACGCAGGAAATGAACGGGCATGTCTACTCTATTGCTCCAGAGTGTTAGCTATGGCATATGAAGATGTAAATTTCATCAATACATTAAGTCATGTTGATTGTGACGGGGACAAATAACCTCGATTCTGACATCCCCGTTACACCTGTCAGAACTGACAATACGATTCAGAAACCTTTCCCGCTATTTAGTACACTCAGAGAATTTCACATATCCAAATTGTGGTCCTTGTTAACTGATGTCAACTTACATAGTAAGCATGAGTTGTACTTTCCCGTCTCATCTATTAAACAGACCTGTCAAACAATTGTCATGTTTCGTGTTGAATAGCACGAATCCATTTAAGGCCATTTTCCATTCTTCTTTATAGTTTTATTATTGAGGTGGGAGAATATGCAAAGAGAAAGACCTGAAAGCATTCATTGTTTCACTTCAACCTTTGTGAAATATTTTTCTATCATGTTCATGACAAGTGACATCACGCTGTTGATCGGAAGCTGTGAAACTTATTTTCCAATGTTTGGTCACCACAACGAAATTTTACACACCAATGTTGTAGGCGCGTTCATTCACGACTCCTGGTCAAATCCACTTTTGAGGTTTACAGGGTTATATATACAGATTTTCTTCTGTTCAACTGCTATAAAAGATCACTTGCTATTGTGTGGTTTCCATAATGCACTTTTACGTGATTCTAATCCAGTGTTTTTAAATCAGTGTGCCGCAGCGCAGTGGTGTGCTCCATGGAGCTGAAAGATGTGACGCGAACTTTACGAATCGTAAGAAATTAATTGTCTTGGTTTTATTACTCCTATTATTTTATCAAAACTATCGTGTTTCACATGCTTGTATAATATTTCAATCTGTGAATTATTTTATTTTCGATTATTTTAATAAAAATAAAGAACATTTATGACTGTTACAGTACTTGTTTCAGAAAAGGTACAGGAAAATTATTATAAGGCACTTGGAGGTGCGGTGGCGAGTGGTAGCACGTTTCATCTGTATGCGAGAAGTTCCTGAATCGATTTCTAGCCAGTAGATTTTTGTGGTGGACACCATCATGTCTATCTGGAGTTCTCCCGCTTCTTGTCATATTGTTATTAAACAAATTATTAATCGTCATTGACTGAATCATCGATCTAGTTTAGTTTAACGAGCAAAAGCGTGGAATATATAACTACCAATTTCACTGCATGTTTTAATTTATAGGTTGTCCAAAATGACCATAAGGCTGGATGCATGTTGGACAGAGGAAGACCACCAAGTCAAGACAGGATGAGGTTGAGAGGATGCGGAGAGAAGAGCATGAGTGCGGTGACAACGTTTCAAGCACATGCTCGAGTAAATATGCAGTACGTTGTTTTGTTGCATTGCTAACAGTACTGAGTTTCGGCTCGAATGTCGGATCGTCTCTGTAGTATACGGCCTGCTTCAAAGTTAAGAAACAGTACACAATAGTTGAGCTGTTGTTAATGCCTGGTTATAGATTGTAGAAATAAGCTTGGGCTCAGAAGCCACTAGTGAAACTTTAGAATGTCATCTCACTGCTGGCACAATCAGTCGCCGAGTTTATTTTCTACTACAAATAAGTGTGAATTGCTCTTTTTTGACGTTCGTGCAAAATTGAAACATCAAAGAGGAATCACATTATAAATTTCCTTCAGCGCGAGGAAAATTAACAGGCTCGGGAGCAGTATGAGTAACCTGTTTATAGGCCCTTAAATCTTTAAATTTGACCTACATGCATTACTCTTTCTGTATTGAGCTGTAACGCACAGATGTTAACAATATGAGGAAACTCTAAAAAATCAAGTTCGAATATATGCGGGACAGACTGTACCGAAGATCGAAAAATAAAATAATTGTAAATTCTTCTTCACTTCCATGACGGCGAATCACTCTACCGCGGACTCTAAACATTGAAAACTGTACAATGGTGCCCAGCACACCACAAACACCGATTAAATCACCAGAACAAGCGAACGTCTGTCTAATTCAAGACTTCCGTTATACTATAGCCATATTCCACTACAGGGCCGAGCTTCATATGTACTCAAGTCACTGGTATGAACATCAATTGTACGACCACAAGACTACGCCGAGAACTGTTAATGAAATTAATTTTAATGGTTTTTCACTTTGGTCTCTGTTCGTGGCCTAATTATTTGATGATTATTGTTGACTTCACTGTTATATTCTACAACTTGTATGCTTGAAATATTCTAATATGAGAAGTTTGTTGCAGTAGTTTAAAACATGACGTAATTTGAAAATAAAAAGTGCACATGTGGTTGACAGCAATGCAATTTGTACTGTATTGGTAGCAATACTTTTGCATAGTCTGCATGGTTTGTTTAATGTTACTGATATTTCTCACATATTTCTTAAATACGTTTGGAATTACTTAATTTATCTTCAAATTCTTCCAATGTGTGACTTTACCTTCTCAGACTTTTATTGTGTAGTAATTTCAGTATTTATTCACATTGGCACCTACAATTTTAGAATATGTTACACCATCAGAGGGCCCTCTAAATCCATTTTCTCAATACGCAAAACTCATTTTACAATTGGGAAGTTTTCATGATTGGCTTCTTTAGATAAAACCAGCTTGAAAGAGGTCAACAACTGTTTCCCTTAACACGTTTATTTATTTATTTATTTATTTATGATTTCTTTTAAGTGGCGAAGTTAAGGCTCTGCAGCCTTCTCCGAGCACTTAACCACGTGCATACATTCTTTTTTCTTAAAAGAAAGCACCAATATATAGAACATATTAACAATTACAAAAGAAAAGTTTTGAACCACATAAAAAAAGAGTATACTACTTAAGTAAAAAAAAATAAACACTTCAAAACGAAAAATTGAAAATAATATACAATAGAGGAAACAAAATAACATGGAGAAACCTAAATTGCATATTGCATATAGTGGTACTAGAAGTATGAATATATAAGCTGTACAAATTAACATAGGTTACCTATTGGTTGTATGTTCATATATGGGTTATTAATAATTTGTTGAAACGAAGATAGCTCATGTGCTACCAGTATCCTTATCTTTACTTAGGAGAAGGGAATTTACAGATTTTTTTTTTTTAAATTTAGCAACTGTAGAAACGTTGTGTATTAATTGAGGTAAACTGTTTCACAGGTGTGTAGTACTTACTGTGAAGGATTTTGAGTATGAATCAGAATTGTAACTGGGTATGGAGAGCAAGAAATTATCTTCTGATCTTGTGCTTCTTTTATGAAAGTCTGGTAAATATAAAAATCTACGGGCTAGGTACGATGGTTCTGACGTAGTAAGTATTTTGTACAATAGGGTAAGATTATGTAAATTTCTTCTTTGAACTAACGTCAGCCATGACAGTTTTTTTTTATAAAATGATGTGAGATGTTCCCTGTAAATTAAATTGAAAATAAATCTAATGCAGGCATTTTGCACTCTTTGCAAGCGCTTTGATTGATTTTCGGTTAGATCAGAATAGACTGAGTCGCAATAGTCAAGATGTGGAAACAGCAGTACCTTGCTTGACAAGTTTGATCTTCAGATAAATTGGTAAGAAATTTCTTAGTCGATTTAACGTATGCAGGGCACCAAATGCTCTCTTACAAACTCCATTTATTTGATCTGACCAGGAGAGATTTTGATTTAGTATGACTCCCACATTTTTTACAGTTGTAGAGAATGGAATAACAGTATTGGACAATTTTATATTTGGGAGCTGATAGGTATTAATAGAAGAGAGAATTCTTGGGAAGCCAATTAAGATGCACTGCGATTTTGTTGCATTTAATTTTAACCCGTGAACCGTAGACCAGTCGCTGATTTTGTTTAACTCGGTATTTATTTTCTCAATCGAATTATTAATATCTTGTTGGGGAAATGAAGCATATAACTGAAAATCATCAGCGTAAATATGGTATTTACAATATGTAAGAATTTTAGGGAGATCATTAATGCAAAGGGCAAAGAGAAGAGGATCTAGTACGCTACCCTGCGGCACTCCACTGTTGATACAATGCCATGTCGATATGTGATCCTGATTGATCACTACTCTTTGTTTACATTCATGAAGGCAAGAATGAAACCATTGAACCACTGATCACCGTTCATATCTACCGATATTTTCCTTTGGTTAATAATTTAAGTTGAAGACATTAATATGTCATTGTTTGTTTCCAATTTAACTTTAATTTTCAGTATCCAGATTACGTGAACGGGATGTTTAAAGTGTAGTCCGAACCATTATTCGGGTTCATATCCGATGGAAGCATTAGACCAGGAATCGAACTCACAACCAAACGAGCTTAACCTGCACGAACATGATAGAAACTTTCTTATACATCATAACTTCTAATATATGGGCCAACAACTTTGTAGTTTTAGAGCTAATGGCTAGTCCTGTTATTGCTTATTTACTTTCGATCATTCTCTTTTCGATAGTCCCGAAATATTGTAAGAATTTCCGGTTTCTGCGAAGCTTCGGCTATCCTACTGATCTATGAAATCATGTCAATTTCCGACACCTACACATCGCTTGCTAAAAGAATATTTTAAATTTCTAGAAACTAATTCTGTTTTTTCAGAAATGAAATCTGTTCAAAATTAAATTTACCAATAAAGATAAGATCCAGAATCAAGCGTTCCAACAGAAATATAGTGCAGAGTACACTGTAAGAGATAATGTAATCCTATGTGAAAAACTGAAGAAGAAAAACTCTTACTGCATATTACAAATTTATTATATGTACTCGTATGAATAGATATGATGGATATATAGTAGAATGCCACTATACACATTAGTCAGGGGAA
This sequence comes from Thermobia domestica, assembly GCF_964235325.1. Lineage (NCBI taxonomy): Eukaryota > Metazoa > Arthropoda > Insecta > Zygentoma > Lepismatidae > Thermobia > Thermobia domestica. The sequence goes on from NC_137458.1 coordinate 156,393,144, forward strand.
TGTACTGTCCCGAGGGAAATTATTTAAGAGTAGTGACGAAAATAAAAAAGCAGCATTCCTAATCCAAAATCAGCGAAACGTACGAAGGCAATGTTCTCTGGAACCAATATGAGAAATGAGAAGAGCATACTAACTCTAAACCAAAGAACTCCGCATGTTCTTTGCCTTCTCATAATATTTCAACTAAGGTTTCCTTCAATTTTGTTCAGCATGAGCATGCGACCATCCAATGAAAATGTTGTAGTAGTTCTCCTGCTCCGGAGATGAATGAGATCACGCTTTTCTACAACATATAACTGAAAGGGATTTTCTCTTAAAAGCGGACCAAATATGTTTAGGGTGCAGAGAAACTGCAAACACTATAGGTGGTCTGGAATATTGTTTCTCGTGAGATCAGCGAAGTCAAAAGTGCGAAGTTTGGTGCAAGGAAATATGGGTGACAATTGTACTCACCTGGTGGTTCCCACTGGGGGGGGTCCATACAGCGCCGTGAGGATAATTGAGGAACTACTTGAAAGAAAGAAGAATTCAGTCGAGAAAGTCAACAGTAACGGTGAGAATAGTCAATGTGCTGACTACACATTATCATAGGCGATGTGCTGAAATATAACATTGCTTTGACATGGCTGACAGGCCCTTGCCTAATTAGCCCGTTTTTAGCAACCTTACTAGATAGTATTAAATTAGTATTTCAGTAGAAATCAGTGTCATGAATGGTATTAAAATCAAAGGATAGATTACAGAGACAAAATATTTCTCACCTAAGCAATACGACAACTTGGACTTCTATATTTCCAACTTACAACACCATATATGCAATCATCTATAAATTTCTTTAACGCCGTTACTCACAAGCAGAGCCATAGCTACAGGGAGGAGGGCGGGGCCGTGGCCTCAGGTGCTGATAGCAAGAGGGTACCTAATGAGCAAGAAGAAAGAAAGAGTGTTTGAAAAGAGTAAGCGACGCGGTGCCCCTTAAAAGCACTTCTACCTATTAAATCAATATTGCTGTCGGTTTGCAAAGAAACAGATTTTCTTACTCGCTCCTCTCGCATCCCAAACATTTTAATAAGGATCACAAGTTTTTATATTACTTAAAAAATATTATATATGATTTCTTAATGGTGATGTGATATACAAGGTGTCAAGTAATGACTTATTATTTAGACAGGGGAGTTTTCAAAGTTAGAAACGATCAAAGTCTGAAATACGTGTTCGGTGTTTTGATGGTGATGAGTTTGGTTAGGTAATCCCGCTTTTCTATCCAATCGGATTAATGGCGATAATGAGAATGAAAATATGAAAAATGAGATGGGTGATGAGACACACGCAAGCTGCTGTTTGAGCGGGAATATTAAAAATGAACGAATATTAAACATGGGAAATAATAACATTTTCGAACTTGAAGCAGTTGTAGAATAGGATCTTAAGGGGTGTCAGAACTTAAGGTCTAAACCAGTAAATTTTATCCTTTGAAAGACTGACCGCTACCAGTGATTTTTTTCCATTTATGTATGAAATGTTTCCAATCTGAAGGAATTTATTGGGATCACTTCTCCATCAAGTACTTGTACCGCCAGGATATTTTTTTGTGTATTTTTATCTAGTTGTGTGACATTTTTTATCTATCTCCATACATACAAAACATATACATACATTTTATATATGTGTGTTAGTGTATTATAATATGTTAACAATAAGCAGCTTAAATTCAGAACTTTCATTCATTAAGAAATTAAGTAATTAATGTAAATTCAAAGATATGTAGTAGTCAAACTATATTTTGATTTTAAATACAAACATTAAACATATTCTTCAGCTCCATCGATCAATATTGAGAAATTTGCAAAGAAGGCTCTTTCTCAATTGCTATCGCGAAAGACTATTTGAAATTAAAATACTATTTGAGTGGTAACATACAGAGTAAAATTTCAAAAGTTTACAAATATCACTGGAAATTATTGCTGTTACACATTTCGAACATTTTAGAACCACAAACTGTAGTTTCAAACGTATTGAAATTTCATTTCTTATCGATAGTATAAAACATTGTAAATTTTCATAACTGTTATCCAAGTGAATCTGCATAGAGCCAAAGCTACTTTTGTCAAGATTAACAAAATGTATAAAATAAGTCTCCTGAAAACAGTTCTTATTTGCAAAAGAATACGTAATAATCGCTTTTTGTTATTGTTGTTGTCAGTCTGTCCAAGCAGTTTGATTAAAATTCGGGGTAGCATAACAAAAGTCGCTTCTCTTCTACGTTAAAAGAGAAAGGGAGAAAACGACAAAAGGAAAAGCTTAGTGGGATGAGTATAGGGGGGACCGAATTCTACCTCGCCCCGGGCGCCGAAATCTCTAGCTACTGCTCTGATCATAGGACACATTCTAAAATACATTATAATTTAAAATCTTCAGCACTTATATATGGTAAGACCAGCTCTATAAGTCAACATTTTAACAAAGTTTTGACAACAAATGCTTAACACAGTTCTAAAACGCTCTTTAAATGACTAGGCCTGTATTTCTGTAACATTACCTATTGCGAAGACTATCTTAGATTTTAAAATATATTGCACAACGAAAGGGAAATAGAAAGGGTTGGTATGCTAGTTTACCCAATGCAATATTATAAGGAAATCTCAACCTAGTTAAAAGTTTACGAGTGGTTTATTTAAATTTAACTAATATAATAAATTTAGACTGCACAATGATATATAGCGGCATATACCATATTCCCGCAATATTTATTGCTAAATACAAATTCTCAGTAAACAAGACACATATTAAAACAACATAAGCGAAATATCTGCAGATCTACACAATTCCAACTTATTTGTATCAGAGATTACCCCAAAAACAAAATTTAAAATATGTAAATTAATAAGGTTCCATAAAATGTCTTGCTAAGTAATTTCCTTAATTACAATTATATTAAATTATCAAATCTGTTTAAAATATAATCTTATGGAATACTTAAGTAGAATTCCCTTATTAAACTTCAACAACAAAAGAATCAAATGAGTAAACAGGAAATCAACATATTATAAACTAGTAACTCAGAAATCACTTTGTCGAATAACTTTTAGCTGTTTCATTAATATTTCATACGATTAAGTTCAAGTTAACCCGGTGTCTATTACATGCCTCTCTTCTTTCAATCCAGTATTAGTAGACTGTATTACTTCTTCCAAAGTCAAGTGCAATCAAATTAGCAGCTTATGATTTTTCTCAATGATGTTTCGCCATTGGTAGAATATTTCAAAGCATATTTATATTATTTAAACTGTGAAATAATGCTAGTGCAAACTAAAATTTTCAGAGCAAATTGCTCCATTTTCTTGTCCTTCTGGTCACGGTCACTTATTAGAAATGCAGCGTAGGCAGTTCAAATCCACGGTACATTTTCCCTTGTAAGTTTTTAAAAAATCATAGTAATGAACTCCTGAAAGTCCTGCATTTTTAAAGTTGTATATCACCCACGATTTCCTCATCATTATCTCAATTTATATGCACTGAATAATCATAGTGACTTTTAATTGAAACACTTCATTTCCATCAATTCATAAACATTATACATAGGCATAGCAGAGGGAATATAAGGAAACTGTTGAACTATATAAAACAAGTACCATTAATATTCTGATTTTTTTATTTTTCTTTCAAAAGTTCCACTCGGCACTCCATCATTCCTTTCTCTTTCTCATTCCTTAAAAAAAATATTTGAAACGGTTGCGTTTACCCTATCTCGCCTCGTAGTTGGCATTCTCCTGTTCGAAAGTGCCGTCTAACCATAATTGGATTAAGCTAAAAATGGAAAATCGCTTGAAATTTTCTAAAACGAGAATTGTGTATACCTTTCTCCCCCTTCTACCTAGCACTATCAGCACCTCCATCTCTACCGTCTTTTTACCTTTCTGCAAATCCTGAAGAGAGCAATATTAGTAGAGTGTACCAACTCTCTGGAATTAACGAGAGAAATCTCTTTTCACTAACTTGCGTAAATTATTTTAGCTCCTCCGTTCTCTATTTCGTAGCAGGCGAAGAAGACAATTCATTGGCAGTGCAAAAAAAAAAAAAAAAAATCTGTGTTACAACTCATTTCAATATTTAAATGGTGATATACTGGAAACGACTTACTACTTTTTATTAAAAAAAGGAATTTTTTTCACATCTTTTAGCAAAGATATATGAAAGAAGGTTTTCATTAAAATAAACGAACACTCTATGCAAAAAAAAAGTAACAAGTCAATTTAAATGTTAACATATTTTTTAACATTTTCAGAAATTATGGGTTTCTGAATAAAAACAAAACGTGTACTCAATATTTCCAACTAGAATTAATCTTTACAAAAAGCTGACTGAAACAAAAAATCTAAGACTAATTACTTCACTGTACTTCTGTATACTCTATAATAACTAGTAATGTTTATTTTGTTAGCAGCAATGTTTCTAAAGTAGTTATTTTAAGACTATTTTATGATACGTTTTTAAATCAACATTGGGAGGTATGAAGGATATTTTTGGAATGAGATTAATCACATCAAGGCTTTTAGAAACGAATGCAAGAAAACCTATATCTGTACCTGAGAACATGAAATGCCTAAGTCCAATTTTGGCGAAAATGAGTTAAAACCAGTTTTGTATATCTTTCGAAGGTCTGCAACGAATAGTTCGTTGTATTTTGTTTTATGAAGGTTGCTGGCGTAACATTATGTATTTAAGTTCATATGTAGACACTGTAATTGGGCAGTAATGCCTGTTGTGTTGATAAATAAATAAATAAATAAATAGTGCAGTATGTTCAATATGTATTTAGTGCTTAGGTAAGTGTTTTTGCTGTTTTCTGGAAAACAAGGATTTGTGACTTACATACTTTATGTTCTTAGATACATATATAGTCTACTACATATTTGGTTGTTACTTTATATTTAAAGAAAAGTGAAAAAAAATCTTCTTAATAAGAGTAGAAAAGGAAATGTAACAGTTTACTTTTAATAGGTTGTAATTTAAAGTTCATTCTCACCAACGTCTATCAGATGAGACTAAAGCTACTAATTGAGAGCTTTCATAACTGGTAAATACCTCAACCTAACATCAAACCTGGCCCCATATATACAGAAAGCATACGAAATGTCCTCTACATCACTGATCAGTGCCTGTATTGTACTGTGCATATACATATTCGTATAATATTATCTCGGTATTAGGGTGGTAAAACTGAGGAGATAATTATTCAAAATACCCAAATTATCCAGTATCAAATTCAAATATATATATATATATATATATATATATATATATATATATATATATATATATATATATATATTCTTTCAAGCATTTTCTAATCGAGTTTTGCTAGGCTTATTTGGGAAATAAAAATTCTTGTAAACTTAAAATCTTATACTATGGATTTTTTTAAATGCAGGCGTTAAAATATTAAATCTCGTAAGAAATATTTAAAATGTATCTTTTGAATTTTTAAAGATTAAAAGTTACAAAAATATCCGATTTTCGTAAAGAATTTTTGAAACTTAGATATATATGTGAACACTATAATGGATTTAGAATAAAAATAAGTCATAATTACAAAATCACCTCAACACTTTTTTGTATTTGTAAACTCGGGTTTGACATATGGAAACATCTTCGTAGTTAAATTGATCTCACTCCGGCGCGTACGAATCCAAGAGATGTACTCTACACATTTAGCAAAAAGGCGGTATGTGGATATGTGAGATGGAGATGTAATCAGGGTTTATCTTCTGTAAGTTCATTTGCTATTTGCTGGTTAGTCCTCGTGTGAAAATCAATCATTGTTTTTTTTAGAAAAAAGCGTAAAATGATTAATGTGTTGATATTAAATAAAATTTGGTGAGGTTTTAAATAACACATTGCAATCAATGTATCTATTTTTAATTAAGATTTACAGAATTTTCATCATCAGAACAGTTACATCTAGCTTACTCCTTTGCTCTCTCAGAAATAGATTTCCTTTCTGCTCTAATCATTCTATTAAATTAAACAGAAAGTGACAGACATCTACCACTTCAGTTTCAAAATTGCAACAATGGAATAGAATGAATGCTTAAATATTTTCTCGCTACCAGTTACCGTTAGAAATATCATCAAAATTTCAGTGCTCCTTTGAAGTTTTAAATTGTAAAAGCTGTGTTATCAATTTTCTGTGCAACCAGGTAAGTGACTTTACAATACAATTCAGTGAAGAATCCAGAAGGGGGTCTAGGGTGGCAAATCTTCGCAGCTATCGACACAATAGTATGACTGGAACCTCATTTTGCACGTTTTTAGACAGTTCGTGATATGTTATTTTATAGACTACCTGTTGCCACATTCTTGTACATTATGGTATTGATATCATTTGTCTCGAAACTTCATATTTCTAAGCACTCCATGGTGTCTACCATGTTAAAATACTCCTTTTTCACTTTCTGTTATTTAGCCATTTCTTATAATTTCATGTGAAATCAACTCCCATGTGCTCTTAATTATCTTTCGTACAATAGCGGAAGGGACCACGGTAGGCCAGTATTACAGCATACATCTTTTATGGAAGGAGGTAATAAGTTTGGTGTCAGGAAAATGAATTTGTGATAGACAACATTGTATTCTTGGAATTTTAGGGTTTCTCCTGTTTCCTTCCACAATTTTGTTCCACCAATTATTTCATAATTATTAACTTTCGCTAGCTATCTGTTTACTTTAGTCCTTTCAAACAAAATAATCGTTGGACATAAAATTTAAGTTTTATTTCATATCTTTCTGTATATTACACTCACTAACAATATTATGCAATCACGCACAGCACGTAATAATAATAATAATAATAATAATAATAATAATAATAATAATAATAATAATAATAATAATAATAATAATAATAATAATACACCCGTCGTCATCTTGATTCTGGGTGAGATATCAAGGTCTTTCAAATGATTATTTTTTTACTTCCTGGGATATCTCGTTTCCTACATCAAACATAAACAATTTTCCTCATGAAATGTCAGGAACTAATTTCCATTCGGAAATCCCTTCACTGCATATTTCTGTACCAGGAGTATATGGATAAAGCAGGTTTAAAGTCTTCGAAAATGTGCTTGGAGCCTCATTTCAAAGACGCGTTTTTTTAAATTTCATTTCTCTACGGTTTCGGCAGCCTGTACCTCCGAAACGAAATCATCCCGTGGATGTGATTATTATAACCTTTTTGTCTCAGCTCACAACTTTTGAGTATGATTAGTGTTAATCACAATTGTCTTAATAAATTTCTTACATCACAAGACATTGGAATTTTATCTTCTATCTCATTCCCATCTTGACTATATTTCTATAAAGCTTCGAGAATATACTCCACTTTCAACTTTACATAAGTGATGCTTGATATATATATATATATATATATATATATATATATATATATATATATATATATATATATATATATATATATATATATATATATATAAATATGTATACACAAAAAGTATTTGTAACAAGAAGACAATTGAAATGCATACGCATATTGTAATATTATCATTTGTAAGCATGCAGCACGCAAATGAACATCTTTTAAGGAAAATTTAATTCTTTAGTATTTTGATGGCTTTTCTTTCTTCGTGGCCCACATTGATTGCTTTTGTTCCGCCTTTAATGTTCAAATGTTCAATATAAGCATTTTTAATTTAAAATTTCCATTCACAATTTTTGCTCATACAATTATAAGATAAATCAGTATAATTGAAGAACAAATGGAACAGGAAATTAGAGAAAGGAAAAGTACTGCCTTCTTTTTTTTTTCCATATTTTTACATTAAAATGAATAAGTGCATAATAATAAATAGCTTGTAGTTCAAGAAATGATCAACCTAAATTGTATGTGAACTTACATTTATGATATGTAATTTAACTCAATCTTTACTACATTTATTACCGTTGCGAATCAGCAGTACGTTGAAAATATTGACAACAGAAAAGAACGAAGTCTTGATGTGTAGTTCTATTATATTTCCTTGTTAACAAGAACTCAAAAGGGCATATTACTTTAAAACTATACTCGTACATATTCAACATTTACAATAATGGAAGTAATCTACATATATATAAATTGTTTATTGCAAACTTTGTATTTGTTTTGTGTTATTTTTATGGATTCCTCAAAAACTGTTGGGATATTGCAAAGAAGGTAGTTACAAGTTAAAACTTGTTACGTAGCTTGTATATTCTGAAAGGAAGCATTCTAAAGCATATTTAGATTGCGCAATTAATTTGCCACAAAGTTAGGATTTTGCAAGACTTTAGTGGCGTAAGGAACTGGACTGTAACTATTCTTTAAGCTATTGATTAAGTGGTTATATGTTCACTGTCAGTGCTTTTAGATATTGTGATTTTATTAACAAAGTTTACAGCAGATGTATATTTAGCTGGGTGTGGAAATTAAACAATATACTTAAACTAAGTAGCTGAACTCTTATGATGATTAATTTGCTTATGCCCTTGTTGCTACGGTTATGGTTTATGTATTGGATGTTTAAAACTTCTGCTTTCTTTAATATTGAACATAGTTAGTTTTCAAATATAAAAAATCTGTTACATATCTTGTGCAGGTAAATTTTCATACAGCTATATGAATCACTACGATTATTTGTTCTAATATTGACAATATCCCTAAATAAAACACAACTGAAACTTATTAATTATGTCATTATGAAATAGATATATTTTAAATATACAAGATGATGCATTTTCGAATATCCACTTTGAAAATAATATACTTGAACCTAGAGAAAATGCAACTTCAAATATTTTAATTTATCTTTTCCACTATACTTGTTCATTTACATAACTACCCCATGATTGTTTCTGCTGTTCTTTGTGGCTTCTCGTATAATTATTTGTGAAAACTATGTCTGGTAAATTATAATCTCATTTGGTAATGCACTGCACAATTTGATTAGGGATATTTTGCATGACATGGTCAAGGACATAAAGGGATATAAAATATTGAGAGTTGCATTTTCTCTAATGTTTAAAATGGGTAATCGAAAATGCTGTGCACAAAGGCGGATAAACGTTATAATGTTTTCCATTATGTAATGAAACAAAGATTTCATTAAACTGAAATTAGGACTTGTACAATTTGAAGTTGAATTTAATTTTTAGTTTGTATACAACAACTGAAACAACTGTTGTGAGATCATAGCAATTTTTTCCAGGAAAGCACGAATAAAAAAAAATAAATAAATAATAATAATAATAATAATAATAATAATTGAAAATATTCAGAGTAAAATACTATGATAAAGTACTGTGGGAATTTAAACCTCTCTCTTTTTTATCTTTCCTTAACTAGTCATTTTCTATAAGATTGAAACATTTGAATTTCATTTAAATTCAAACATATCCTTTGTAGTAAAGTGCCGTGTTGGGCATCAGTTTTCATCTCTACATATTACATCCCTTTTATAAGTATTTAGAGATAATATTCTGATCTAATACCTGATGGTCCCACGCACACGGCACAGGGTGGAGATAGCTGTGGTGCTTACGTCTTGGAACGATTCCCGAAAACTACATCTCATGGTTATTATGATTATCGATTATTGATTTTTTTTAAAAAGTACAGCTCATGGTAATGATAGTTAAAAGTGGGGCAAGTCAGAGATTGCACAGATAAATCTTATTGATCTGAACATAATGAAGATGCTTTTTGAGAAAAGAATATAGTGTAGTTTATACTTTTGCTGAGAAAAATTTGGAGTAGAGTCACTTTTGTTCCACCCGCCCACCCTCTCTATGTGTATGCATTTGCTCATTTAGAGTAACTTTTGCTTCATTGTCTCTTTCTCGATTGATTTATTAGTGGGTGAGAAGAATTACAAGTTATTTTTCCAAGTTGTTATATTTAGTTTCCGTTTCTTATATATATGCCACACTATATGCATAGTGGTGTAAAATATTTATTAGTGTGATTAGAAATTGTGATTTAGAGTTATAGTTATAATGGATAGTACTAAAGTCATTTCCTCCACGTTAAATCGTTTAGTTGAACAACTTGATTTTCTGGTAAATTGAATTAATCAGTTCTGTTATTTTTTAATTAATTTGAGGATTTTTCTATACTTCATAACCTTCATGACGTACAAAAGCGACATTTGTTGCCATATTGTTTAGAAAATGGTTCTCGGGCTTTTTTGTTATCCTTGCAATCAAGTGTAGAATATGATAATCTTATGTATGTTTAAATAAGGGGAAAAATGATAGACGCCTATCAGGACAATATTGTTTCGCAAGTTTTAGAACAAGAAATTAGAAATAGGAAACACGCAGATTCTGAACCTGTTTTAGACTATATTTTTCATAAGCGGAAATTAATACTAAATTACGATCCAACAATGACGTTAACGGAACAAATAAACTTGATAATCGACGGATTATTGCCTTCATTCTATTTTGCTGTGTCACGGAAATCTTCCACGTCTGTTATTGTGTTAGCAACGTACTTAGGAATAGATGGAAGAATTAATTTTATTGTTAGCATATTTAGTCAGCGTTTGAACTCCTTGTAAATGACAAATGAACATGATTTTCATCCTGTTAGTGATAACGCCACACAGGAAAAATAAAATGTTTTATATTCTTATTCACAGAACGTAGTCTAAATGAAATTTTATTTCAGTCTGTAGAACAAGTTAGCTTATCGGCTCAGTTTCAGAGTATCAAAGTTCAACTTCAAGATTTTGTAAAGCGAACTATGTCCGCAAAAGCTGCTTACGCACACAAACAGAAATCTGTGTGTATAGAATCTTATGAGCGTTCGCATATGCAGCGAAGAAATTCATCCCCTGTGTTCTCATCTCATTCACAGAGAATCATGCCTATTGCTCTTGTAACACAATAAATGGTAATCAAAGTATTAAGTCAAATAATAGGAATAAATTAGTCAGTAGTGTCTGCAATAATATTATAAATGGTACACAATATTTTGTGCCTATTCAATTTGAATCTAATTTGCCTCATGCCAAAGTATATATTGATAATAAACCGCATTTATTTATTTATTATTTTTGGATTCAGGAATTACAATTAGCTTAATTTCAGGCAATATTTTAAGCAAAAAGAATAAAATACTCAAAGGTACGACTTTTACTCGTAGGCATCACTGGAAATTATCAAGAAAGGGATGAGATTGCGCTAGTGAAATTTCAATTAGGAGAACAGTATTTTACGCATGGTTTTCGAAGGTACAAAGATTTTCCTTATAATAGTATAATTGGTCCAGATTTCTTAAAAAATCATGTTACAATGGTTGAACATAATAATAATTCTTTCAGTTTTGTTAAATTTGGTATTCCTCCAACAGTTAAATTACAGCCATACCTATCTTTTGATGACATTTCTAATAATATAGTGAACTTGTATAAACCGCAATTCATAATTTCTCGTCACGTAGTTTTACTTCCAAATTCAAGTGTACAGGTGTTCTTAAAGAAAGTAAATGATCTTGAAGGTACTTGCAACTTACTTGTTCCTAATGAATTAATAGATACTCAAGCAGAAAGTTTTGTGCATAAGATAGTTGTAGAGGAAATTCACTCAGCAATTTCTGTAGTTAATCCTACCAAAAGTAAACTTTATTTAAAAAAGGATGTTGTTTTGGGTGCTGCGGAATGTTATCAGTGGTACCAACTTACAGAAACTAAATGGCGCTAACAATAATGCATATCAAGTGAACACGGTAAATACAAAATCTTTTCCTGAAGATTATGACAAATATCGTGTTAATGTTAATCATGAAATATTGCTACATCACCAATAGCAATTATACAATTTAGTAGAGGAATTTTATTCTTGTTTTTCTTGAAATGAAATTGATTATAGAAGTGCTAAAGGATATAAGCATAAGATCAAATTACTAGAGAATATTCCTGTCAGTCATCCGCAATTTGCCATTTCATATCATCTACTGTACACGAAAGAAAAATATTGAGAATTAAAATCATTGAGCCTAGTATTACTTCTTATAATTGTTCAGTGATGTTTGTTAAATAGAAGAATGGACAGTATAAATTATCGCAGATGCACGCTATGTTAATCAAAAATGGTTCCAGACAGTTTTCCAGTCCCTCCTATTGAGGTAATATTGACTAATTTAGCAGGACGCAAATATTTAAGTTTTAGTGATCTTTCTGGAGATTTCTTTAATATTCCCCTTACAGAAGAGTTAAAACCCATTAGAGCTTTTTCAATCCCAGGTCTTGGTTCTTACCATTTCTGCCACCTTTCTCAGGGAGTAAAGATATCTACTAGTGGTATGAATAGATTTAGCAAAACTTACTTCAGAAGATCTTCCACAAGATAAAATCTTTTTTTTACGTGGACGATTACTTTTGGGCAAGCGATAATTTTTACGAAATTGTACAGCTTAACCGTGTGTTGTTTCAAAGAATAAAGTAAGTTGGTTTGAAGCTTTTCCCAGGAAAAACAAAATTGGAATATTTTTCATTGGTGTTCTTGGTCACACTGTTAGTAAAGATGGTCTGTCTATTTGGAAAATAATCATAACTTCTATTTCTAATTATCGAAGTCCGAAAACAAAGAAACAGGTCAAAAGTGTTTTAGGATTGGCTTCTTTTTTCGTTCATATTTGACCAATTTCAGTCAGATGGCAGAAGCTTTACTTTCATTGTTGAAGAAAGACTCTCCTTTTCGTTGGAAAGACCAGCAAGAGACAGCATTCAATAATATCAAGCAAGCTTAATTTCAACTCCTTGTTTAATGAAATATAAGCCTGATTATCCCCTATACCTCTACTTTGATGGCAGTAGGGATGGTACCGAGACCGAGACTAGTCTCGGTCTCGTCTCGGTATCGTCTCGAATTATCGAGACGAGACCGAGACCGAGACGGCCTTTTATATACCGAGACGAGACCGAGACCGAGACGGGCCTCTATAAATCGAGACGAGACCGAGACGAGACTTAGGTCAGTCTCGAAAGTCTCGGTCTCGTCTCGAATATTGATATAGACAACTATTAAGATTGACCTTTACTCAAAATTCCTTTCGTTGCTGTATTAGGTAATATGGGAACGGTTGACTAATGTTCAGTGGCGTATTTAGGGAATGGCTATCGGATTGAAACCCCTCCCGAAATAGATTTGTAATCATTTTTTCGCATTGCACGTACAACACAAATATTTCTTAATCGTTCTCAAGCCTCTCCCAAAACAAAATCCACTGCTGATGTGTATAGTCATCTCTCTCTCCCCCTCTCTGAACACACACACAAACAGACTTTTATATATATATATATATATATATATATATATATATATATATATATATATATATATATATATATATATATATATATATATATACACTAGCGGATCAAGGATATGATCGAGGGAGGGGCTAAACCATAGTTTGACATTTTATCCAGTGCATATAACCCCTTGGATCCTCGCCTGTATAGATATCTAATATAAGTAAAAGGAAGAGTTTGTTTGTCTGTGTGTCTGCATGCCTGTCTTTCTGATTGCCTGTGTGCGGCCTGGGGACCAGACGAGAGTCCAAGAGTCACGAAATTTGAGTGACAAGTATTATGTCCCAGGCCTCAGACCAAGAAGAAGCTTTTTTTTTTTTTTTTTTTAAATCGGGAGGGTAGAAAATGACCGATATTAATGTCGAATACATAGTTTTCGCAGTCGCTGAGATCAATGATGATACTTCCACTAGCGATGACTTTCAAATTCAGCTACCAGTGCATGCGAGCCGAAGTTCACTTGCGGGGGAGGGGAGTACCGAGACGTAAAAATAATACAAAATGACCGATATTAGTGTCAAATAGTTTTCGCATTTTCTGAGATCAATGGTGGAACTCCGATCGCGTTAACCTCCAAATTCACCCCATTCAGCTGCGGGCCGGAGTTCACAGGAGGGATACCGAGACATGTAAAAGTAATCCAAAATGGCCGATATTAGTGTCAAATGTATAGTTTTTGCGGTCGCTGAGATCAATGGTGTCACTTCCATTAGCGATGACTTTCAAATTCAGCTACCAGTGCATGCGGGTCGGGGTTAACCTGCTGGGGAGGGGGTACCCAGACATGTAAAAATAATACAAAATGACCGATATTAGTGTCAAATACATACAGTAGTTTTCGCGGTTGCTGAGATAGTGATACTCCCACAGGCCTTGACTTCCAAATACTGGTCCCATGCGAAAAATGAGTATTTCATCTAGTAATAGTCATATATATTAAAAATGCTGATTTTTTTTAACATGCTGTGTGAAATATGGAAGGGGAAATTCTTCCAGATACTCTGCAATACCACTAGATAAACAAGCAATGTTGCCAACGCAACATAAAGTTGTAATTTCTCAAATTGCACTACGTTTGATATTACATATTTCTGTTCAGTTAATTTAGTTTAGTTTTCTCGGGGTTCTCCCGTTACCTCCCACTTTCTTCATTCCACCATTTCATTCATCTCTCATCATCACAGTCTCCTTTAGCCTAACCGGAATAATCGTGGGACGTAAAACTCAAAAATTTCATTTCATTTTTAATTGAGTTTAACGCCTCTTTCAGCAGCGAGGTTATATGAGACTGAATCTACTAATTAACGTTGAATTTAAACCACATGAGCTCCCGCCGGGAATCTAACCCGGCTCTCTCACGCCATAGGCTAACTGCTTAGCCGCGAAAGAGCTCTACATATTTCTAATTTAGATATTAAATTAAACCACAAAAGCACATATCTTATTCAGTGTAACAAAGGACAATACATATCACTAACATCAACATTTTGGAGATCTCTAATAACTCAAACGGCAGGAACATTATAACATTAGTGTTCAGTAGTTTTAATTACAACAAGTCGCAGTTACATCATTTTAAGCAGTGTTGCGAACTTAAATAAATTGCTAAATATTATTATAAATATAGTGCAAATAACGTAGCTAAAGTGCAAAATATTTTTAAATTACTCGTAATTTGTTTTATGATGCAAGAATGTTTTCAAAACACGATGTTTTTCATAGTCTTTGGGCTACTTATAATGTTAATGTCAAAGTTTTCGTTCCAGCAATACATGTAAAATCAAATTGTAACTGAAATTAAACGTAACTGACAACTTTTCAGTAGCACTAGTTGTTCTCCCTAAGCCTTAGGCCTGGTGTATTTTTTTAGATTAAAAAACTTATTTATTAAAATTTTAATTACGCCCTAACTGCATTTCATTTGTTATAGTTTGACCACCAACCACCTCAAACTCGATCCATATCATATAGCTATATGCAATTATTCAAAGACTTACAGTTAGTAATACACATTGTGTTGATTTTTGGTTTGTTTTGTTTTAGTTTAACGTCTCACGATTATGCTAGGGCGGCTAAAGGAGACGTGGAGTTACTGATCATAGGGGAATCCGAAAAACTTTGGTCGTTGAACATTACCGCCACCGGGAATCGAACTCGGGACCATGCGAACCAAAATCAAGCGTACTAGCCATTATAGTAAATGGGGGTTCTTACATTGTGTTGATTTAAATAATTGAGTCCGTGTTGCCAGATCCGAAGATCAAAAAGTAGCGTGTCTGTGCTCCAAAAGTAGAGGATATGAACTATTTGTAGACCAAATATATAGAAATGAATTATTTGGCAACTAATGACTGGTACTAATGAAATAATGTTTAAAATAAATCGGAAAATCTTATGGACATATTGCAAGACGAAATTATGATCAATAGACAAAAACAATTTTAGATTGTATACCACGTGACAAAAACAGCCTAGGAAATGTCCGCATACGGGAGTAACCTGGAACAGAATTACCCAAGTTAGATAGTTGTAGAGAAAACTTGGGAAGACTTCATCCAGCAGTGGATTGATAATGCTTGATTATGATGATGGTGATGATTTTATATCAAGACCTGAGAGGTAAACTAAACCAAGTCATAATTTCGTAATTTTACAGGAGAAGCGAAAAACCGGTTCCTTAACTAAGATCTATAATACTGTTTTTCAAACTATACTAAGTAGTTACAAAGTAGTATGGTGGCTTTAGGCTTACATTATTACACCACTAGAAAGAACACAGTCTATTAAAAAAATATTCTAACTCAATTTGACCAAAAAGTGACTTAACATAGTCTACCATTAATGTTTATATCTATCTATCTATCTATCTATCTATCTATATCTATCTATCTATCTATCTATATATATATATATATATATATATATATATATATATATATATATATATATATATATATATATATATATATATACTGTGTAAATTTACTAGGTAAGGTGGGATAAAATTGGATCCAAAATTTAACGAAAGTCATACAGCGAAAAAAAAATATATTTTTGACTATTTAATACTTCATGTTGCTGCAAAACTAAGAAAATGAATACAAAAGAAAACTAGAAAGTTAATAATCACTTGTTTTGGCGAGAGAGAAAAAATAGATACAGCTAGCTCGAATTACCTATATACTTATATAATATGTATGTTTATGTTTCGCAAGTAATTTTCAATCAATATAAAATTTCAACGTAATGAACGCACAATTGGTTTTCTCGAATAAAGATCACATGCACCGCTAAGAGCTCAGGAATAAGCTTAATCTATGTTACGACAGTGGATATACGTATGCGTATGTAATGCATTACAACTTTGGGAACTTGTATAAGAAACAGAATGTACTTAAATTTAGAAGCGAACTATGCGAAACATCTGACTTTGAATCTAACTTATTTCGTGATGCAACCCGAGGCCACACATAGCAAAGATGAGTGCCGTAGCTCTCATCACAAAGTTCAGGAATTTCGTGTTATAAGGTGTCAATTAAACACGTAGATGTGAAACGGTAATAAAGCATTTGATCAATTTTAAACAAAATATATTGTAGTAATAATTTACCCTATTTGTTCAGATAATGAACGTTATATTATGCTTTTAAAATGACAGTTAAAACAAAATGTATTGGACAATAAATGAGAAATTGTAAAATTTCAATTTCGGTACGATTAAATACATTCATGCTGCTATGTGTTGCGTTATAAGTTAGAATGTATTGAACAATTCTTATTCTAAGGAAGGAAATAAACTACTGTATAGTACTGAAGTTAATTTAATAGAGTTTAATTATATAGGCAGTACTGAGGCCATATGAGAAAGTCTTTTGCTGAAAGTGAAATATGGGTTATTATTAGATATGATATACCCACTGATGATTGAAACTGGAACACACGCATGGAAGGCATCAGCGCTAGCAAATTAGTTCTGAAGAAGTACACCATACTATAATTCTAAGTCAAGAATAAGGCCAAAAATAAGAAGCAGAAATGACAGACTTTACAATAATAATACTTTTACAATTTTAATTTCACCTATTTATTTCGAGACTTTCGAGACGAGACCGAGACGAGACCGAGATTTGGCCCTCGAGACCGAGACCGAGATCGAGACAAGCATTTGTTGACCGAGACGGCGATTTTTGACTCGAGACGAGACCGAGACCGAGACAGCTATTTTTAAACCGAGACGAGACCGAGACTGTACAAAGTCTCGTCTCGTCTCGTCTCGATACCATCCCTAGATGGCAGCAAAGTGCTTTCTCGGGTCTGTTAATGCAACCTCACAATTCATTTGATGACACAAATATAGATCCTCTTAGTTATTGGAACTGTGCGACGAGTCCTACCGAAAGAAATTACACATATATCAGCCTGAATTAATAGCATTGTTGTATTCTTTACGTTCATTTAGAAATTTTCATTTGGGACGTCCTGTTTACATAAAAACAGACTGTCATAGTTTAGTATATTGAAGCAAACAAAGAACCTAAGCAGAATTTCTAGATGGCTTAGTGAAATTGAATCCTACAATTTTACTATTTCACATATTAGTGGCTCCAGTATCGCAGAAGCAGACGCTATTTCACGATTTTCAAATTCCTCTAGTGATTTGAAAGATGAGAAAAGAATGAAGATGATCCGAGAATTTATTTTAGTTATGATAGGCCCTATAGCTC
Source organism: Thermobia domestica (assembly GCF_964235325.1). NCBI lineage: Eukaryota > Metazoa > Arthropoda > Insecta > Zygentoma > Lepismatidae > Thermobia > Thermobia domestica. Next base: position 156,411,217 of record NC_137458.1, read on the forward strand.
ATTCATTTTTACTCTTAAATTAACCAAATTTTGCAAGAGAGCAAGACAAAAATCCCTTTTTCAAAGATATTTTTTCTTGGCTGGAACAAAAAGAAGATATAAATTCTAAAATAGAACGGTAAGCTTTAAATTTTACTACTTAAGGGTGGCATTTTATGTACAAAACAAAAAAACGTCTCAAAGTACAAAATGTTTAGTTGCAGTTCCTACTTTACTGCGTTACAAACTTTTTAATGTTTGTCATATGTCTGCATTAGGATCAGCTCATTCTGGTTGTTCTAAAACTTATGATATATTAGTATAATCAGTGTATTTTCCGAACATGAAGAAGTGTATACATCAGAAATGTCGTGAGTGTATAACATATGAGATTTCAAAATCGAGAACTGGTTGTCCATTTGGTACATTGCTTACTTATCCCTCAGTACCTCCTTTTATAGTTTGTATATTGATGTTGGTAGGACCTATTCTACCTACGTTGAATCAAAAAAATCTAGTAGTTTTTGTAGACAGTTGTATAATATACATAATTGCTGATTCTCTTCCTGATGTTACAGCAAACACTTTGACTTCATTTCTCTACCACAAAGTAATTTTAAAATATGGAATCTTTCATGATACTGTTTTAGATAAAGACAGTTCATTTAGTAGCAGATCATTTAAAGAACCATGTACTATGATTGGTGCTAAAATGCGATTTGTAATTGGAATAGACATTACAGTAATAGGTTTCTGAAATTAGTATTCGAAATATAGAACAACGATTAAAATCAGCATTATGTGACAAAGATTTAGGACAGTGTATTCATTTATTACAACCCCTAGCTTTTTCCTTCAACGTTACTAAGAATTTATCTTCTTAAATTTCTTCTGTTGAATGCCTTTTTGCTTTTAAACCCAGATTACTTAATGAAGCAATTTTAAATACTCCATGTCAATACGAAGACAATGCTATTCGTTTACAGCAGTTACAAGAGATCAGAGACAAAGCACAAGAAAATCTTTATAAGCGACATAAAACGCCAATTGTTATTTTTCTGACAAGATACACATGAAACCTCCTTTCATAGAAGGAGAAAAGTTTGGATATTGCATACTACAAGGAAGAAAAGGCACTCGAAAGCATTCAGTGGATAATTAAACGAGTATAAAATTCGAATTCGTATTATGTTAAATACAAAACCGTCCGAGGATCTTACAAGATAGATAGTACAGGAACAAGATAGATAGTACAAGGACAGAAACTTAAGAAGTTTTATGAAAAGGAAAACCCCGAAGGAGAAGACCACCTTGAACACTCTGACAAAGAAATGCCTATCAATGTCTGCACTGAAGACCCTACGATGAAAAAAAAGGTCTTTGATGAGACATGAGGATCATCAAGGACCACCAATTGAAGAAATTTTCAACCCCCGGAGACAATGTAAAGAAGAAGAGGTTTTCATCCCTTCTCTTCACATTATGATGTCGTGATTGCCGAAAATTTACAAACATGGGCAACTATGGAAAAGAATTCCACAGCAGGAAAGCCAAAATTTGCGTGAAATATGGATATCAATCAGAAGATTAGTATTAATAAAGTAAATATAGTGGGCATAAAAGCAGAAGCATTAGCAAATCTGACGAACGAAACTTTAACTCCTTTAGATTCAACAGAAAAAGCTATTCAAGACGGTGCGGGATCCGAATCTTTTAAAAGGATGTTTGAGTATAGCATTTTTTAAGAAGGAGAAGCTAAAATTGCCGATGGTATACTCTAAGCATTCTTACTCATATTTATCAACGTTACGGAGATATTGCAACTATACTCAATTTTTGGGTCGTAACTTACTAGGGAGGACGACCAAACCCCTCGTTTACCTTGAAACGACGTATCATAACATTACATTAGGCTTTATCGTAATAACAAATCTTACATTTCTCAAATATTTCAATATATTCGATCATATTACACAGTAGTATCGTAGCTAAATGCCCAGTTTATGCATATTCAAAATCATTTACGACAGTGATTTGCAAAAAAAAAAAAAAAAAAAAAAAAAAAAAAAGACGTACAAGTGCGTTAAAGCACTGAGGCTTAGTGAAATTCCCAATCACGGCACGGAATTTTCGAGCGGCGGTACTATAAATCGAATAATAAATTGTTAAAACCGGATAAAACTGATTTTATCCAGAATATGGGTATCTCATCGGGATAAGGGGGTCTTAAGGGTATTATCTGATTTGGGATTGGCGAATATTTGAAAGAAATTTTATCCAATTGCTAAAATATGAATTGCCTTGTAATAATAATGTATGCTTTATAACTGCACAAAGCGGATGCAGATACATGGGAAAGATTATAAAGAAATGATGAATAAATAAAGGGAAATTATTTCCTGTGAACCTACACATCTAATTATTTCCTGTGAACCTAAAACTTCCAAATTATTACTATTTGGGTCGAAAATGGATTTTATATGTGGGTCTGAGAAAATTTATACAGTAAAAGCTAATTATATCTTCCAATAGTATACAGTACGTTCCAAAAGTTATTGGTATAAAAACTTGGATTTTAAAAAATTATGACAGTAGTTACACTGTAACAAGTTGGTTAAATAGGGGCGTGATGTTTCCTAAGGGTACGAAATAACCGGAAAAGTCCCCTGTATGTACTGTCACACCGTGTTCATATACATCTAAAAATTATTTATAAGTGAAATATACATATTGAAAGTGTACCTATAATTTCCACCGGTTAGAAATACATAAATTTGATGTGCAAATTGAGAATAGCTGATTCTCTTGCAGAATAAAAAAGAATGAAATGCACTTTTTGATACAATACAGATGCAAATATGAGAAATCACAGACATTAATACATATTTTTGTGTGATTGTAATATATTTGCAATATATGTGTAGGTTTTATAAGAGAATCTGTGAGATTTTGAAACGCTGCCAAGAGAAATTTTGTTACTATCAAATATATATCTACATACGAGAAAAACTTGTTTGTCCTCTGAAGCGCGTAGAATAGATTCACAAAACACTTATATCAATACTGACCAAATAAAACATAATGACTACATAATGACAGAAAAGTATGTAAAGTTCTCAAACTGTTTCACGCGTGAACCTAGTCATGTATCATCACAGTCGGTTTACAAATTAGAATTGAAATACTCAATACACACGAAAAATTTACCAAGACATGTACTACAAAAAGTCTTGCATTGATGAAAAGTCAATGCACCACCGAGCCTTGCATTAATGACTATGGACGAATATCCTTCAATGTCGTTCTCTTCAAGTACAAAGGGTAGACTCGAGGAATTTTTCTGGCAGTGCTTTCAGTTTTGCCCATGATATGCATATTATTCGAAGCACACTTCATCACCTACTGCTTCAAATTCTTTCACCAGTACTTCCTGGAACTTTGAGACAGAAATATTCTTGTTAGTTACAATCTTGTACACAATTAAAGGATTGACATCTATTGTTCCATTTAGTATTTCAAAGGCAACTTTCCTGCACTGCTGTACTTTTGCGTACTGGAGAATTGTACGACGAGAGTCATTCGAAATAGTAAATCCCCAATTTTACCCGGGTACGTAAAATTTACGTGTAGGTAGAGAATAATAGCCTCCTTTCCCCTCCCCTCGCTTCCAGACCTCCGCACGCCAGCTGTGCTTACTTGTGTTACTTGCCGACTAGTTGGCGTCGGGTGTAAGTGGTCTCCGCGTTCTTTGTTTTGGGCGCCTTTCTTTTTCTAAAACCTACACGGCAGTTTGACGTGTCGCTACCTTTAACGGCATTTTTCGTACACGTAGATCTGACGCGTACCTTTAACGGGTGTTTTGTTGAATGCTTTGGTTCACTTTCGATCGTTTTCTGGGTGATGGCAGACACTTCAAGGACGAGAATAATGACAAACGTTTTGGGCAATGAAGATGCAATATTGGCTGTTCACAAAGAGGAAGAAAAAATTTCCAAAGATTTGGAAGAAGATAATTTAGAAGTGTAAGTCCATTCTAATTCTGATGAAAACTGTTACGATAGTGATGCTGACCCCGAACGCCACCGGAAGAAGACCACTTAGATTGTGTAGAAGCAGTGAAGAACATTGAAATTTCTACTGCTCCAACTCAGCCTCGGAAAAAGAAAAAAAGAAAATGTTCTGAACGAAAGTAAAAGAAGCAAAGACGAATGTTCCAACAATGTTGAGGGAAGATCTGCTGGAAGTGTTATCGAAGTACAAGAAGAAACATTGGAAAGCAAGAATGGGTTTGTTTGGAACACGTCATGCCTAAAGAACAAGGGGAAGACACCGTCCAAGAATGTTATTCATATACGGCCAGGACCCACAGCGCATCAAACAATTCCCGTCAAGCCACATCTTCTCTTGAACGTTTTGAACTCTTTTATTGTGACGAAATTCTTGCGACTATTCTCCAATACACCAATGATGAAATTGAGCAACAACGGAAGAAGTACAAAAGGCCTGAAGGAAGCGTGAGGCATGTTTGTATGGAAGAGCTTCGAGCACTGTTGGGGATATTAATTTTATCTGCTGCCCTGAAAGACAATCATCTCCCCACTGAAAAGATGTTTGATACGACCCTATGTGGAGATCGCTACAAGGCAACCATGTCGGAAAGGAAATTTAATTTCTTGATAAAATATCTCAGATTTGATAATAAAGAAACGAGAGAAGTAAGGAAAAAAGAAGATAGACTGGCCGCCCTATCTGATATTTGGAATATGTTTTTGCAAAGATGTCGAGATAATTACAAGGCTGGATCATACTTGGCCATTGATGAGTAACTTGTTGGATTTCAGGGTAAATGCCCTTTTCGAATATACATTCCTTCAAAGCCCAACAAGTATGGTATTAAAATAGTTGTTATGTGTGACAATGCAACCAAATATATGGTTGATGCAAAAGTTTATTTGGGGAAAGGGACAGTGCCGCCAAAAAATCCTGGTGCAAACTATTTTGTGAATGACTTGGTGAAAACCATTCAAAATTCAAATCGAAACATCACCATGGACAACTGGTTATCTAGAATCCTACTGCTCAAAAAACTTCTCCAAAAGAGATTGACTGCAGTTGCAACTATGAAGAGAAACAAACCAGAATTACCAGAAGAATTCACAGACAAAAAATTTCAGAATAGGCAAGAAGAATCTTCAATGTTTCCATTTGATGAAGATGTAACAGCACTTTCCTATAAACCAAACTCGAAGAAGATGGTGTGCTTATTGAGCACAATGCATGATGATGCCACTCTGAACGATCGCACAGGAAAGCCAGAGATCGTAATGACAAATAATGCAACAAAAGGTGAGGTTGACACCATGGACCAAATGTGTCAAAACATAAACTGTGGTCGTAAGACACAAAGGTGGCCTCTCTGTTTCTTCTATAATATGATAACATCTCTCTGATAAATGGATATGTAATTTATCTTCATAACCATTTCAGAAGGAGTGGAGCGAATTCCAAATTCATGTCAGGACTTCTGTATAGACCTGCACAAACAGTTAACAAGACCATGGCAAGAGGAACGACTGAGGGAAAGGACACTGAGTCGAGACTTGAGGATGACAATTGAGAAAGTTGTTGGGGACTATAGGAAGTTACAGAAATCGCAACCAACAGCTGACCAAAGAGGAGCAAGAAAGTACTGTACCTTTTATGATGTAAGGAAAAGAAGAATGACGAATACTTACTGCGAATGTGGAAAACCGATATGTGGGGAGCACCAGAAAAAAAGTTTGCCCTGACTGCACCTAAATGCCAATGTGTCACATTGCTGTCCTTGTTTTCATTATGCTTATTCAACATTGTATCCAAGGAGTAGATTTTTATAATTCTAAAATGTATACATAGTACGGTAAGTTTTTTTTCATATTAATGTGTGTTTCATATTTAAAAAAAAACAACACACATTTGTAATTTATTTCATATACGGTAAAATAAATAGGCCTACTTCTTAGATAATCATTTGTGGAAACAAAACTCTTCTTGTAATAGCAGAAAGTGTCTTGTTTAAAATAAATAAAAATATTTTAATAAAAACAAAATGATAAATAAAATAAATGTATACATTAAACATCACTCTTTTGTCCAGCGTTATGACCTACACGTCAATTTGACGTGTCGCTACCTTTAACGTGCATATTGAGAACGCTACCTTTCTAGGGTTAATGGAGTTGTATTCCATTTCACCTTTAGTTTTAATCTTTTTCTGCTCCCTAGAAAGGGAATCTCGACATGACTAAATATTCAGTTGTTATCATCAGAACAACCGTCACTTCTTTCCACTTGAAAATGATCACCCTTCGCTGACTTCCTTTGCTATCACCTTTCCTTCTTTCAAAACCTCTAATTTCACTAGAAAGTTACTCTCTATTTCTCTCTCTCTCTCTCTCTGTTGGACTGTAAAGTGCCATGCAGATTTACTTTTAGACTCAGGTGTGAGTGTGTTGAGCTAACAGAGTTGTTAAAGTTAATACAGTCCAATTGCACAAAATTTTCAGCAAACAAACAAATATTTTATAAGAAGGTTGTACCCAAAAATTACATTTTAGTTTCTTAGTATGAACACTGAATTTAATTTTTACAATGCAAAGTTTCTGACACAATTAAAAGGTAATAACTCAATATTGTAAGGATCCCCACGTCGCCGTACCATACAATAGCCATGCGTACTACACGTGTTGATAATAACCACGTGTAAACTACATGTGTTAGTAATAAATTTAAGCAAACAGACGACGGTCCCGAAGAGGAGTCGATCACCATTGCCAACAGTCGGAAGGACGAGAATCAACGAAGGAAGCCGAAAATACAGGATAAAAAGGACCTGCACGCCACGACCAACATCAATCTTCCTGGATTGATCGAAACACCTAAAACCCCTCTCACGACGCTTGGTCACCGAGAGGTACCCATCCTTATACCCACGACGCTTGGTCACTGGGTTCCTTTCTTCTTTCTTACAACGCACGGTCACCGAGAGAGAGATACCTAATCTACACCCCTCTCACGACGCTTGGTCACCGAGAGTACCTCACCTCAAAGCTCACGACGCTTGGTTACCGGGCTCCTATCTAATCTTACCTAAATATTAGTGGAATTTCTTATTATAATTTGTGTACATAAACTTTTTATAATAAAAAGGTGAAGGGAAAAGTCCGAATCCCGAGTACATTTTATTGCTCTACCCAAGAAATTTTACGATATAGCTGAATTTGGAAATAAGTTGCTTTGTTTAATATTTTCCTTAGACTCATGTTTTCATGCTCTTTCAAGTTTGCCTTGACACGACTTGTGCAAAACGAATTCAGTCATTGGACCATGTTGTAATGGAATATTAACCACGTGTGCAAACAAACAAATCTTAGCAGATCACGCTTTGGCGCGGCTTAGAGACACAGTATGTTTAACTAAGTCTCGTGTCAACTTGCGGGCGGTCGAATTTCGTGAATCCCTACATCGAACGTTATATAGGAATAGGGCAACTTCATTCTTTTGTGTCTAGCGTGGATGTTTAGTTTTTGAAACCAGCACATAAAATATTCAACAACGTAGTTAATTTTCAGACTAATTATTTAACTAAAAATAAGCAAAAGCGCCAGGATATTCGACTTATTTATTTCAAGTTTAATACGAGAATACTTATGCATCAGTCAACTATTATTTAATGCAGTAATAATATAATAATAATAAACATAGTAGTATACAGCCTCGGTGAAGTAGTATACAGAGTATACTTTTACATTCCATGGGTATTCTGAGGACAAACACAGTTTGAACAATTTTACACCGTAAGGAAGACACTTCCCTTTATGCTTTGCTTTAAACTTAGTTTACAATACACGAAATACTACCATACTTATGTTCTTGCTTGAGCTGTAAGTAAACTGAAACTGTTTCACTAATATTTCTAACAACAACCTTTCGAGGCCTTTGTGTCCTGAGAAAGATGGGTGGTACACCAAAATTTTAAACTTGACCTTGGATATTTCACTGCCAGTAAAGTTATTACGATACATAATGTTCTAAAACTAATTATCAGATATGAATGAGTTCCGCTCTAGACCTAAACACATAACAGCAGTAAGAATTTCTTTATCTCGCATGTATTGGTATCTTTTCAATCACGTAGTTTAGAGCATTTGGGAACATCTCGAGGATTTCCAAGTAACTGACTTGCATAACGATTTGTTACACTGACAATGAGTTGAAAAAATGTCATTCGTAACCAAATGTAAGTAAGCATCAATGGGTCTGCTGTTTGCAAACATTATAAGTGCTGTTGGATCAACACCAGAAATGCTGTGAATGTAAAGGAAGACGGTTACCTTTAGTATCTGTCCATAGAGAACTGCCAGCAGAATGTGAGCTGAGTGTAATCTGACCTCAGTCAATAGTACTGTCAAATCCTACTTAGAGTAAACGAGGACATTTTTCTTTTGGAAGCTCATCTGGTCGGTTGAAGAACCGAATTCTGTACTGTTTCTTTCTTCGTATTGAGGATCTAATGATGAAGCATCTGATGATAAGTCTGACACATCGGTCACACTTTTTTCGCTTCCGAATAAACTTCCCTTTTCTCTCAAGCACTTCTTATCCATTGTTGATAACGATAACGTTACTAACATCAATCAAACACACTCGTTCGGCAACTATGTGCATGCACTGTGGTAGGACGTTGTGATGAGTTGCGCAAGACAGAAACGTCTTTTTCTTGGTTCTATAGAGTAAACAATTAGCCATGGATGCCGAGGTACCCACCATGTAGGCAAAATGTTGACAAGTAAATAACAACAAAAGTGTATATGGAAAATTCAAATAAAAATTATATTTTATACAAATTGGAGTTATTACAATAATTTTCAATTTTATAAACTTCCAAAATAAGCAAAAACATAAATAAAATATAATGTCCACATGATGGGCAGTAATAAAATTGTACGAGGATACTCACATGTAGTGTTGTAAATAGAAAAAAAACGGTTTATATTTTTTCAGAAATTTATGTTTTTTTAGAAAAAAAATTACCTCTCGTTTTTTTTCTAAATTTCGTTTTTTTTTTCAAATAGTCATTTGTAATGCATCTTACGTCAATTTAAGTATGAAATATTTTTATGTAGGTGTAATTACCGTAAAATGCAACATAAATTATACGCTAGATACTGATACGCTACAAATATTTTACAATTTACATGAATACCATACCTATTAACAATTCGGGTTTCAGCAGTTTTCATCACTATCAACTAAGAAATAAAAGTAAAAATAAAATTTTGTTTTTTCGTGAAAGCAGGCCTTTAATAAGTACAAAAATAATGTCACGAACAGTATCCAATAACTTGTCTAAAGGTAAAAACTAATACTAATTTGCCTAATAATATTTTTCTAAATGTCATATATAAATAATTTGTCGACTAGATATATATGATATGCAGAGCCGGCTCTACCATATATGCAACAAGTGCATTTGCGTGGAGCGGCAAGCTTGGATGGTCCGGCTAAATCTGTCATAAGTATATTGTAATATCCTATGTGATGTGGTAAACAAGCAATTCCACGGATCAATGTTTACAAACACCTCTACATGGTTCGGCAAGAGGATCTCCCACCAGAGGGACCTATAATCACATGCAGACGACGGCTTCTGGCCCCTCCCACGGAGCAGAAGACGACATCGGAGCAGCAGCGCCACCGCCACCCAAAAGGACCCTATAAATTGAATGGACGAAGGCAACTCGATACCAGTTTTCTGGAGACAATCCTTTAGTCTGCTACGGGACTCTTGAAGTCACCTAACCCCAGGCCTCTAGTCTGCTATGGGACTACGCCTATCCCATCTCCTGGCTTAGCCTGCTACGGGGCTCTGTTGGAGATCCTGTCTGCGACCTTACGGTCAAAGACCACCTATAATTAACCTTGCTTCTAGAGAGATTAAATTGTACAGTATTTTGTGAAAATACTTTTATAGAGGAAACTTTTTATAATAAAAACTGGTAGTGGGAGTCGATTCCGGACGCTCTCTTTATTAACTGCTCTACCTAAAGATCCTATATGAGACAAAGTTTTACAATATTATTTAAATTAAATATTTCTTGTTGGAAACAGACTTCATGAGGATGGTAGTTACATTTACTAAGCTGACCTTCTATTTGAATACTACATTCATAAATTATGTTTAGGTTGCATTAGTTTAAGGTCACATGGACAATGCTAAAGCAAATGGTCGAATAAATCCGAGCACAAATTGCTTGATGGTTGTCAAATGCAAGAATTCAATTCTCGAATAGTAGTGAATATCTGTTCCATTTAGTAAGTTATCACAGTTTTGATATGAAACTTAGTCTTGTTTTTGTCAGAAACATGTTCCTTATCATTGAAGATAGAAACAAGTTTTTTTTAATGTTAAAAGATATAGAAGAAAAATCAAGAAATAAAGATAAAAGAGCTAGTTGCAATGGAATTGCAAACTGATACATTGAGATTGAAGCTCGATAGTGAATTCTATAAAAAGGATTACCATTTTTCCTCTGCAGGTGTGTTTGCTTTATCTTTATATAATAGATTAATATTTAAAGAAAAACAAACAGACACAACGGGATTGCATTTTTAGTAAGTATTTAAGCCTTTCTGAGTGCGACTGTACTTACCCTCACCTTTGTTGTTCATGCTGGAGTAACATACTTAAAATCATGACTTTTAAGATTTGTTCTTTCTGGAGAAAGGGGGAGGCGGCAAATTATGCCATTGCACGAGGCGACAAATTGACTAGGACCGGGCCTGATGATATGTATATAAAAGACATGAATATAGGATGACTCTATTTGAAGTAATGCAGGGTGTTTCAAAATTAATATTAGGGTTTTGAAACTTTGTAGTATCTATTACAATTAACTTACAATTATAAATATTATATCAAATGAAAGAGCAACTCAAACAGTTTTGTACTCATGCATTTACATGTATTGTTTCTTCTGTCTGCCGTTAGAAAGAACAAGTAGCAAAGATGGAGACTAGAGAGCAGAAAGCTTTTTGTGTTTTAAAAAAGACTGAATCTGTACAGTGCAACGGTCTGTGTGAAGAATATTAAGGAGAAGCTTGTAACTACGTCTTTATCGTTTGCAGTTGCTACAGGTCTAAAGCCTACATATTACGGTTTACATGCTAATTTCGCAAGTGAAATATTCCTGCATAACAATGAAGATTTTCTGGATCGTGTCGTCTTCAGTGATAAATCGACCTTTCACCTAAGAGCTAATGTGAACACTATTAATGTTTGCATATGGACGCCAGCAAATCCTCAGGAGATGGTACAGTTGAAACGAGACTCACCTAAATTGAATGTGTTTTGTGCCATATGGCAGAAAGTTTATGGGCCTTTCTCGCCTATCGACTAGATGTGTGCCGTGTGACGAATGAATCTCACATTGAACACTTGTAGCAAAGACTGTTTGAGGTGCTCTTTTACTTGATGCATTGCTTATAATTGTACATAAAATGTAATAAGTACTACGAAGACTTAAAGCCCCATAATTTATTTTGAAACATACTGCATTTCTCACCAACAGTGTTGGAACTAAGATGTAAAAAGGAGAGAAAATTTTCCTTAGTTATTGTTTACAACGATATTATTATTAGTCGAGACTATAACTACAACAACAACATGAGTTAGTAGTAAAAAAAATGTAATCAAATGTATACCCGGTGGCCCAGGTGGCCAAAGTGGCACACACGGGTGTGTCACTTGTTTAATCCGCTCCTGTGTGGACACTAATTAAGATATCGGGATATTATTCTTGCAAAATATGGCTGGACTATAGTTTTTCATATTAATTTCTTTTTCTTCTGGTGTCGAATTTCCTTCTCAAATTTCACCCCAGTCAAAAATCCGATTTCTACGTAATTTCGAATTTCCTTTACTTCTTTTTTCCCTGTAGCTTCCTTAGTTGTAGAAAGACATCCGTAAGACTTGCCAGAGAGATACCTCGGATGGATACCTAACTGTTGACATCAATTGGACGGGCCTGCGCGCAGTGTTGCCGATTAGGGAAATTAAAATTATCCTATATTTGGGCAAAAAATTAGAAATTTTTGTTTATAAATCCGTACCTATACGTCCGAGTGCAAGTCAACTTACGCCAATCAAACATTTGTTCTTACTTAACAAACGCAAGTACAGGTAGTTACAAGGAGGTAATTAGGGGGCGCACGTAAAATTCGTAATTAGGTTCTAACCCTTGATGTTTCTAGTTTTTGCCTACTTTTCTGTTTTTCCGTAATATATTTTTGGTAATTAGAAACTTTATTCCTCAAATATCGCCATCATACTTGTAGGATATATTATTGGTGTACCAATGTTTAATTTAAGATAATTTGAGTCTGTCTGGTAGCAGTGTTGCTAGATACAGAAAATTTTAATTCCAGATTTTAGGGGGAAATTTTGAAAAATTATATGTTTTGTCTCTATTACTTACCTCTTGTTGGCTATATCGGAACAAACGTACCAGTATCTGGAAGTCTCGTCTTTGCTCTACACAACGCACTATAGAAAGTTTCAATAAAATAATTAGGGGAGGTACAGTTGAGGTTTACAGTAGACCTTGTTCTCTAATTGGAAAGATAACTGTGATTTTTTTAAAGGTAGAATGAGATATTTTTTATTGACATGCTTACTTTATTAGATATCGTCAAAATACTTGTTGGATATATTAAAGGGATACCAAAGCTTATTTTAAGATAGTTTGTGTGTGATGGTAGTGTTGCCAGCTACAGAAAAGTTTAATTCCAGATTTTAGGGGCAAATTTTGAAAAAAAAATCCTTTTTTATTTCTATTATTTCCTTCTTGTTGGCTACATTCGAACAAACGTGCCAGTGTATAACAGCCTCATCCTTAGCCTACACAGCGCACCACAAAAAGTTTCACTTGAATAATTAGGGGAAGTACAGTTGAGGTTTATAATAAACCATTTTCTGGAAATGGTAAGAAAATTGTGAATTTGTGAGGTAGAATGAGATTTTTTTTAAATTTCATGCTTACTTTGTTATATATCGCCATGATACTTGTAGTATACTACGGTTTCTTTTCAGATAGTTTTCGTCTGTCCGATGGCAGCGTTTCCAGCCAAAACAATTAATTCCCATTATTAGGTGAAAAATTCGGAAAAATTCTTTTCCCCTCTATTATTACCCTCTTACTGGCTACATTGAAACAAACGTATCACTACCTGAAAGCTTCGTCTTTGCCCTACAGAACGTACCATAAAAAGTTTCAATAGGATAATTAGAGAAGCTGTAGCCTCGGCGTATTTGATTTTTGCTTCTGAGGCGTAAAAAGTGTCAAAATTTCATGTGTATGACAGCATTTTTTCCCCTCTTTGAATGGAAGCCAGCGACTTCAGGATTTCACTGTACCTTGTCAACACACCAAAGATTTGTTTAGGTGACTTGAACTCATATAGCAGCAGTGGTGCTAGATACAAAAGATTTTGAAATTCAGTTAGGGAGTTTTTTGTAAATTTTCACCCCTACATTTTCCTCAATAATTTCCCACCCGTTGGAAACAATGCAATGCAACGTACACCAAAAAATAGCCACTTCTATTTTCTAAAAAGTAAGATCTTAACCATATCAATCAAATGAATAGTTTTTGAGCAATAAGTCACTAACTGGAAATGTAGGAAAACGCCAAAAATGACCTTGGGCCGAAAGGAATAATCGCACAATTTTGCTCGTATAGGTACAAAGAAACAAATAATTTCTAAGTTAAGAGAGCTTCGACTCAAGTTCTGTTGATTATTTCAATAATCTGCAACATAAATCAATAAATAATAGTTGCCAGAAAAAAAACAGACTTTTGAAAAAAAACATGAAAAAGAATGATGTTTTTTATTGAAAAAAAAACTTCACAGAAAAAAAAACGTTTTTTTACAACACTACTCACATGGTGACAACGATGTTTTTTTTCTTTATAAAATTACCAAAAATAACGTTTTGGTCACACGAGTAACACATTGATAACACAACTTGTGATATACAGTATATTTTAGGGTGGTCCTTAATTTTTGATTTTCGAATCTTTTTGGACACAGCCTCTAGAATTATTCGAAATGGGAATAAATTAAGCCAGGAGAAAAATTAGCAACATTTAATAAAATTAAATGGTGCCCCAATCTATCTAAAATTTGAATCCGATTACAATACGTATTATATGGGAAAAATCTGGAATAAACTAATGTAATTTAGAAACGGTTAAAGGGAATGCGAAGATACCCTGAATAATAGAAATAGAGGAAAAGTCATACTTAAGTGTGTATAGTACTTTCATACACGCCATCTTGATATCCGCCATCTTGGTTTCATGTTAAAATTTTCAAATAGGAAGAGTGCCATATGACATATAGTTTTGAGGTAGCGTTTTACTAAAAGCACAAATCTGCCACTATTTTAAAGATAGCTTTAGTCGTGTAAGAATTATTATCTGTGAAATGATTTATCCTTTTCAGAGATAATAATTCTTACCGGACTAAAAGTAAAGATATGAGTCTGGCGCGAAAATAACGAAAATGATATGGACGGCTTCAAAAGAAAGAGGAAAGCGAAAGAAAATGCACTTCTGAAAATGATTTGTTTGAACTTTATACGCCAAAAGACATGGAGCAGTTCAAGTAATGAATAGGAATGTTTTATACACGTAATAACTCTTATATGAATATAGGTAACTGAAAAATAATACCTGATTTATGCTTCTAGTAAAATGCTACCTCAAAAACATATAACATATGGCCCTCTTCCTATTAAAAATTTTGACCTAAATTCAAGATGGCGGACTTCAGATGGTCGCCTGATAATGCTATACAACATTAGGTTGGTCTCTTCCTCTAGTTACATTATCCAAGATATCTTTCCATTCCCTACAGCAAAATGGATTATTACTACTAAACAGGGGAAATAAACCAACATTTATGGGCCCCAGAGGGGAATCATTCATAGATGTTACGTTATGTACTTTGGACTTAGAAAATAAGATAAGTAATTGGACAGTCCGCGACAGAATAACTATAAGTGATCATGAAGTAATATCTTTTGATATGAAAATAGGCAAAATAGAAGCCCATAATGAGACAACAAACATTCAGAAAGCAGACTGGGAATTATTAGAGAAAAAGCTTATCTTACATCAGATAGAAGATTCAGAAAATGTGAATGGACTTGCGTTACAAATTGAAAAGGCCAGAAAGCTAGCTTTACAGGACTCGACACCAAAATGTAATCCAAAACCTGAACACAGCGAATTCTGCACTCCTAAATTAGAGCGCCTAAAGAAAATCCTAAAAGCTAAAAGAAAAAGTTATCAATCAGCTTTATCACCAATAATCAAACAGAGAAGATTAATCATATATAGAACTGCGAAAAAAGAATATACTGAAGAATTGCTTGAATCTAAGAAAAGAAGCTGGGAGAGATTTCTAAGAAAAAAACATATTTGGTCTGGGAATTAATTCGTGCGGGTGGACAAAAGATGGCGCAACGAACGGAGCGTCCCACAGTTCCGTGTATCCACACATGTGTTGCAAACCCCTGTCATCGCGTATCGTTCGTAGTATAGGGCAGTGGATTAAAGCGTCAACAACACCAGTTTGTAGTTAAGTGAACATGGCGCAATTTGTGCCTAATAAAGTGTTTTTGCGGGGTGTCCTGCTGCATTACTTTAACATGCAGAAAAGTGCGACTGAAAGTCATCGTATTTTGGTGGAAGTGTATGGTGACCATGCTCTAGCTGAGCGAACGTGTCAGAAGTGGTTTGCACGGTTTAGAAGTGGTGATTTCGGCTTGGCAGACCAAGAGCGAGCTGGACAGCCAAAAAAATTTCAAGACGAAGAATTGACAGCATTACTCGAGCAGGATTCGTGTCAAACGCAGGAACAACTTGCAGCAGCATTAGGCGTTGATCAAACAACAGTCTCCAAACGCTTGAAAGCCATGGGAATGATTCAAAAGATGTCACATTAGGTTCCACATGAATTGAAAGACAGAGACGTTGAAAGATGAAAAACCATTTGCGAATTGCTGCTTCAACGACAAAGCAGAAAGGGGTTTCTGCATCGAATTATTACGGGTGATGAGAAGTGGATCCATTGCGAGAACCCTAAACGAAAAAAGGCCTGGGTGAAACCAGGTGAACCAGGTCCATCACAACCAAAACGAGATATTCACTGTGCAAAGGTTATGCTGTGCATATGGTGGGATATGAAAGGTGTGGTGTACTATGAGCTGCTGCAACCGGGTGAAACTATGAATGGAGAACGTTATCGACGACAATTAATGCGTTTGAAGCAAGCTCTGGCCAGAACACGACCAGAATGGGAGAACAGACATGATAAACTTATTGTTCAACATGATAACGCTCGCCCACATGTCGCAAAACCGGTCAAAACCTATTTAGAAAATGTCGGATGGGAATTTTTACCCCACCCGCCGTATTCACCAGACGTTGCTCCTTCGGACTACTACTTGTTCGATTGCATGAACAACGATTTGATTGGACAGCGGTTTACTTCTTCAGAAGATATCGAAACATGGGTCTCTGACTGGGTCGCTTCCAAGGATGAGGACTTCTTTCGCCACGGATCCGTACATTGCCTGACAGATGGGCGAAAGTGGTGGATAGCGATGGACAATATTTTTCTTAAGGTATTTATGTATTTTGTGTTTGTACTACAGCTTCAATGTGTGCGTAAAAACCGCACGAATTAATTCCTAGACCTGGATCCCTGGGGCCTAACATATAAACTAATAATGCAGAAAATAAACAAAACGACCTTATCAACTACAAAAAATAATTATGGTTCTTACACCCAAACTTGGGAGAAACCATACAGAAACTACGTAGCAATTTTTTTTCAAGGGACTTACAAGATAATGAAAATGAAAATCAACGCAAAATAAGAAGAGGATTTGAGAACATTCAACCCGTAGAAGTCTTACACAATATTCAAGAGATAACAAATACCGAAGTAGAAAAAATTATAAGAAAACTAAAGACAGGAAAAGCCCCAGGTTTGGATGGCATAAAAAATGAAATTTATAAAAATAAGAAAAGTATTTGGATTCCCTATTTTAAAAGACTGTTTAATTTTTTACTCAGAAAACAGGAATTCCCAAGACCCAACCGATGTAAGTTCGTACCGTCCTATCTGTCTACTCAGAAAATTTTTGAAAAAGTCATAGCTAGTAGAATTAATAATGTTAGGAACATTCAAATTGATAAACTACAATTTGGCTTTAGGTCCGGCAAATCGACAGAAGATGCTCTCCACACCTTTGTAGAACAAATTAGAAGAAGCTCTTCAGTAAATAAATACGCGTTGGCATTATTTGTGGATATCGAAGGCGCGTTCGACAATCTTTGGATTCCTTCATTAATTCAAAATCCCATCAAAATAAATGTACCGGAGTACTTATTAAACATTATTAAGAATTACTTTACAGATAGAAAAATATTAATTAAAGATTAAAAAGGGAATATTGTAGTTAAGGCAGAGAAAGAATGCCCCCAAGACCGAGTAATGGCTTTTGCTGACGACATTGCAATTATCATCTCAGCTAATTCACGAAGAGAATTAGAAATTAAAGCAGAATTAGTCATTAATATCTCACAAAATTCGAGTAACAAAAGTAAGAAAACAAATTATATGTTGTTCGGTACACGACTGCGTAGGAATCCAACAATCAAATTAGGAACTAATACGATAAAAAGGGAAGCAGAATTCAAATACTTGGGTATACAAATTGACGAAAAACTAAATTTTGGGCCACATATAAGATATATAGTAGACAGGGGTCATAAAGTTGCAAACAAGTTAATATCGATAGCAAATACCACGTACAAACTACCAAGAAAAATAATTAAATTATATCAAGAAACTTTATTAAGTGCAACAATGGCATATGGTTCAAGCGTATGGGCCCACAGATTGTTGGAAAATAATACCTTAAAACAAAATGTCGATAGACCTCAAAGGAATTTATTAATAAGATTAAGTGGAGCATTCAGTACGACACCGCTTATTACGTTAAATGTCTTGTTAGGAGTCAAACCAATAAGTTTAATTATCAGGAACAGAGCTGCAATTTATTGGTTAAAAAATCAAACATGGGGAAAGTACAAGAATTACTAAGTATTTAAAGTAAAACGGTCGAAGATTAGAAAACGAACTAATAAAAATTTGGAACAAAATTGGCAAGAAACCAATGTCTCACGTAGATTGTATTATATAATGCAAAAAGTTGATATTCGTCTCAAATGGCAGCACTTTGACCCCAATCCAGGACTAATACATTATCTCTCAGGGCACGGGCCATATGAACAATACTTGTACAGAATAGGTTTGAGAGAACATCCCAGATGCCAATGTCAAGAACTAGGCACGCCGGAACACCATATTCTACAGTGTCCCCTCTTGGAAAATCAATTACAGGAAAGAGATGTCATCAGAACAAAAGAAACAGGGGAAGTATTAGGTAAGGAAGAGGACTACAAAATATTAAGTAGAATAGCAAAGGAATATTCTGATCTAAGAAAACAATTATATAAAATGCAACAAGAATAAGAGAAAGACTTTTTGGAAATGTGATACAGGAATAAACAAAATGTAAAAGAAAACAATAATAAGGAATGAAAATGAATGTGTCAGAGTGGAAATGAGTATGTTCCAGGACCGGAGATTTTGCTCCAGGAACGCTGGATTTCCGCGTGAACCGGAAGAATAGTGTGAATGTGCGCTCGACGCATCCCCGGCATCCAGCCGGATTGGAACTCCGGATGTGTTGAGCGGGTGTGCACGGAAATAGGTGGTGGGAAATAGCGTAAACTTCAAAACAAAGCAAAAATAGCATATACATAACATACACTAAAGATCCTATGCACAAGAAAAGTCAATTACTCGGTAAATGTCATACAGTGTCCACCTCAAACCTTGTTCGTGTAGGTGTCAACACCGGTCCCAGCGCTCACGGTGGCAGGACACAACTGACCAAGGCCTGCACAAAGTGCTCCGAGTGGGCCCTGGACCTCAAACCGTTGCACTGAGGATCAGAACCATATAAGTCAAGTGTGGAAAACTGAAATAACTAACTCCACTTAGCATCAATAAGGAAATCAAAGTTTGCGCGATCGCAGAAAAGTAAATGGGTGTTGTAGTGTGCAGTGTGGTAATAGTGATATGTTCTTTTTATTACGGAAAAGTTATGTTTTCACACACAGGAGTGTGTAGTGCCTATTTAAGCGTGCAATATTTAGATGTAGGTGTGCAATAATGATGCTGAGTTCAGTGGTGCAAATATTATCATCCTCTATTAGAAGAATGTAGTAAAAATTTATTTTAAAAAAATCACACAGGAGGAAACCTAATATTAAACAAATGTCAAAAAAATAATAAGAACAAAATAAAATAGGTGGAAAGCTAATCATACAGGTAAAACCTAAATCCAATGAAGATGATAATACAAAAAATAGGTGGAAAGGTTATTATATAGGTGGAAAGCTAATCATACAGGAGAAACTTGACTCAATGAGGAAGATGATCATAAAAACTAGGTGGAAAGCCTATCATACAGGTGAAACCTAGACCAATGAAGATGATGATAAACATACGAGAAAGGCTAAATATGATAAAAGGAACGAGGATGAAACAATTGAAGACTAGAGTAAGCTAAACTTGAGTCGAGAATAGAATAGAATAGGAAAATTAGAAGATGAACTAATATTAGGTAGTTAGAAGTTTATATTTTAAAAAAATTCTTTGTTTCTTTTTTCTTTCTTTCTTTCTTTGTTGATTTTGTGTAAATTTATCTTTTGTTGTTTCTTAGTATTGTGGCTTCGTCCATTTTTCCTATCCCTCGTCCCTGTCCACTCTTGTCCAAATAGAAAAACAAATGAATGATGAAAAAATAATAAAGCAAAGAAGATTGCAATGATGATAGCCCTGTTTCGGTTAAACTTTCAGGTGCCGAAACTGAAAGGCGCGATCTGAGCAAAAAAAAATCCCTTAAGCTGTTTCTAAATTGCAAGAGTTTATTTCAGTTTTTCGCCATGTAGGACTACTATGTATTGTAAACGCATTCAAAACTTTAGGTCGTTTGGGGCACCATTTAAAATTGTTCAATGGATATAATTTTTCTCCTGGCTTAATTTGGTCCCATATGGAACTATTTTAGGGGTGAGTCCAAGGAAATTCCTAAATTTATTTTCCCCATATAAATAAGGACCACCCTAATATATATATATATATATATATATATATATATATATATATATATATATATATATATATATATATATATATATATATATATATATATAGATATGGTACTTGTACCGATTATGGCCCCGGTCCCTAACATGGCCCACCCACCATATCTGCCGTGTCGTGACAAAACGCTGTAACTTTGGCGAAGAAGTTTTGCGAAAATGAGCCTTAAAGTTTTCATCCGAAAATGTGATCTGTATCGTGTAGAAATAGTGTATCTTGACTTTGGAAACACGTGGTTACATGTAATGTCACGTAAATGCATGTTGTGTGGTTAAATTTGGTGAAAATTGATTGGTTGACCATTATTGCCTAGTTACACTGGTTCTACACGATACAGATCACATTTTCGGATGAAAACTTTAAGGCTCATTTTCGCAAAACTTCTTCGCCAAAGTTACAGCGTTTTGTCACGACACGGCAGATATCTCTGCAGATTTACGTTGGTGCTACTAGATGACAATATAAACTATGCCCTCTGAGCTGCACAAATATGTTTACGCTTGTCATGAGGACACAGTTTATACTGTCATCTAGTAGCACCAACGTAAATCTGCAGAGATATGGTGGGTGGGCCATAATCGGTACAAGTACCATATATATATGTATATATATATATATATATATATATATATATATATATATATACTACACTACAGTGCCAATAATAACGAGAATCCTGGCTTATTTCACTTCATTGGGTGTTAGTTCCCCGGATTCTACTTCCGTTATGACTAAGTCTACCGTGCAAAGATCTTATAAAACCAGGCTTTTTGTGCAATAAAAAGGGGACTTTCATTCTCTTTTACTTTAAGGCCTAGAGTATATTCTCGGACAAAAGGATCACGCATTGTCTAAGGGTTTATGTAACATTTTCAGACAAAAACACTTAATTTGTGTTAGCTGCAGTCAAATAATTCGGCATTTCGTAAAATAATACTTAATCGCAATTTACTCAAATCAGAGATTATTATTTACCTTAGTAAGGTTACACAATGGATGAATGCTGAATCTTTGCAATCAGTAACGACATATCTTACATGAATGCATTATTCTCAATCTGCACTGGTTTTATCTTCATCACTCATTCCTCTATATATTCCTACCGAACTTCTTATCTTACGCTAAATATTTGTAATTCACATCTTACTATTCCAGATAATCTTGATTAACAACATCAATGTATTGGTAATTATAATTACATCTTTAACTAACTACTATTTGCACAAGCAATCACAATTATCAACTCATAAGACAGTTTCCAAATTCATAACAATTTCTACCCAACAACTTTATTCCTAATACCCAACAATTCATAGTCATATAAATGGTGGCCCCTTTAACTTCGAGGGGTAACATCATGTCATACTTCGCAAATTATCTATAAAACAAGAGGAAAAACCGTGTTAATATAGATACGCTTTAATCAATTCAACATTGTAGTTAATATTTTCCTGCAACAGGTTGCAAATTTGTAATTAAAGAATTGCTTTCCATTAGAAGCAACAGGTTATTAAATGGGTAGGAATAAAGAATATAACCATCTTTGAACCAAAGCTCTTGTACACAAAAAAGGAAAACTTACAAGGTATGAATCTACAAGTTTTCGAATCTATAAGGTATGAATCCTCCCCTCTGGTCCAGTGGTCAACATGTGGTCCTGGGTTCGATCCTCGGTGGGAGAGTATGAAACATTTCCTTTCATAATAGTTCACTTTCATTAACCATGAACTCCTTTTAGCCTAAAAGGTATAACCGTGGGAGGTAAAACTAAAAATTTCATTTATTTATTTTTTTTACGAAGTTTTATTTATCCTGTAGTGCCCCAATTTAGCTCCGCTTTCACCTTATATTTTCGCATTATTTCATTATCCATTCATTTCTATTTTTTTCTCTTTAGTTTGAAGGACTCCAACATTGCTGATTGGTTCATGTGCATAACCAAGACACTTAATTGTAATAGTACTGTATATAAATATTACCAGACATTCGAACCCTGGAAAATAAACAAAAATGTAAATGAACTACCTCAAAATGCAAGTTCGTAACATTTTTCCATATTCTTTTAGTTTCATTGTCCTTTAAATATACAGTCTTTGTTTGTGTTATATTTTATTGATTCTTTGTACAAACGTATATTATAGCTTATCCATTATATATATTGTATTATTTGTTTTTTGCATCCCTTACCACAGAGAAATTCCCCAGTGATCGGTGGTCTCTCTTTAATGGAATTGCTGGATCTGAAATTAAAAACAGTTTGGTCGATGAATAAATCGCCCTAAACCAGCAAACAAAAAGAGAGATTCACTTTTACCTTCTTTTTTTGTTTCTCTTAAAAACAAACAAGTTTTCTTTTTGGTATCCAATTTTCTAAAACCAACATAATCTTCTTGACCAAAGTATTCCAATTTCCGTTCTTTGTTTACTCATGTTTATACGACTGTAACTAATTCATTCTCCTGTAATATTACACGTACTATATATGTACGCTTGCCTTTGTGTTCACATACTCTCTCAAGAATATTGTGTTGAAAATATACCATATGTGCGTTTAGTAAGTGAACCACAAACAATGTAATAACTTGCATGTGTTCTTTTATGTTTTTATATCCAATACATGTCTGTGGGATTATCAGCATAGAAACTTAATAATTCTAGAAATTAAAACAATAGAAAGTATGACCTTTTCTCTACAAACGACGGTTTAGCATTTTTGTGTAGGCAAGACTAAACACGAACGTGATGGGATGTCCAAAATAACATTTTGGTCTTTGGCGAAGCTATTCATGGAGTATTCAAAACCTTTCTGGTTTACCACGAACTGTGAGCAGAACTTTCAATTTAGATTTTGCTAAGCAAGGCCCCATTATATATAGATATATATATACGGTAAGCTTAAGTCACTTCGCCCATATAAGTGATTTTTACGTTCTTTATTAGTGTGTTTCTATACTCTCTCACTCTCTCTCTCCCTATACAAGGTATGTTCAAAAACTATTAATCTTTGGATAGCAAAAGTACATGTATTGATATGGAAATCCGGAACATTAATCTTCTTCAAAGTTGTCTCCTTGGTAATGCACAAACTTCTCCTAGGGCTCCTGCCATTATTGGAAACACTTCTGGAACTCAGTGTTTGGAATGGTGAGGAAAACCTGCGTCCCATGCCGTATGCTGTCTTCTCTTGACTCAAATCGGGTCCTTTTTAGTCGTATTTTCAGCTTTGGAATTAACATAAAGTCACACGGAACCATGTCGGGTGAGTAGAGAGCCTGACGATATACAGGAATGTTGTGTTTGGTGATGAAAGCCTGAATCAAATTTCGTGGACACTCTCTTCATGCCCAATTTCTCGTTCAAAATTGAATGTACTGATTCAATTGATTGTTTTTCGCTTGGATATCGCCAGCTTTTGTCAAAATTTGATACAATATCGTTGATCAAGGTTTTCTGTAATTTTACAAAAAAAAAACTGAAATCCGTCGACAGCTCACTACACACCTTCACTCGTTGGCTGACTGCCAACGTCTGACGCTTTCTGCGGGCGGGAAAAATTCACAACTGCGCATGAGTGTTCCCTCTACATCTACACTGAAGAAAGTTTCCCGCGCTTCATTGGTTTACGTGAGAAAAAATAAGATACGATACATTTTGAACACACCTCGTATGTGACACAGAAAACAAGACTAAGTGCATAAGTTGAAAAAATATTGGAAGATTGGAGTTGGAACAACTGTTTTGTTGATGTAATCCCACTTTCCTCCTCTATCCTTGCTACCAGTTTCGACTCAACCGATCGTAATAGTTGGGAGTATTGCATCAGTGAGTGAACACATCCAATTGTATTCTGTCGGAAAAATGTGTAATGTAAAAACGGAACAGCGATCAAGTTTCTTGTGAAACTAAAGAAATCAGCTACAGAAACATTTTAAATGTCAACCGAGGCTTGTGGAGATGAAACTTCGTCTCGGGCACATGACGGTATAAGCGGTATTAGGAGGGAAGGAACACTGTGAATGATGATGAACATTCTGGGCGCCCAAGCTCAGCGATTACAGACCAAAAAGTGACCAAAGTTCGTGAGGTAATCCGGGGTGTTCATGCAGTGGTGGATTTGATTAATTGGAATGGACTGTTTCCATTCTGATTGTGTGCAGTAGCCTAATTCACAATTAAGTCATATCTTAATTCTGATTTTTATGCATTGATTGTGCTGTAAACAGAGATCAAGGTCATTTTTTCCGGCAATACTAACTTTCGTAATGACCTGGCTAGTAATAATTTACTATTAAACACTAGTTGATATAGAAACATGTAGAGAAATGTATCCCAAATACTTTTAAATCAAGATAATACTTTAGTAACTAGCAGCGGTAAATATTTTGTGAGATATGTTTCAACAATATCCAATTTATCCATGAGAATGGCTGAGATTCACATGCTATACAATTCCTAATATACAGAGAGGTACTAATAATATGATACTAGAACAGAATGAATTCGGTTTATCCCTTCAAATGGAAACTCAGAACATACATTGGGTGTTTCTTTTGTTGTTAGATATTGAAAGTTTTGATGTAAATATCGTTTGTTTTAAGTATATAT
Source organism: Thermobia domestica (assembly GCF_964235325.1). Lineage (NCBI taxonomy): Eukaryota > Metazoa > Arthropoda > Insecta > Zygentoma > Lepismatidae > Thermobia > Thermobia domestica. The sequence continues at coordinate 156,436,153 of NC_137458.1, forward strand.
ACATAAACATTTAGTAGATTTTGGAACAACTTAACATTGTTTCCAACATAAATAGTTTTTTTTCTGTAGCTTTTGATCAAAGAAATGAAGATATTATTCGTTTTGTGTATTCAATCTGCCTTACACTGAGGAAAGCGAGGTCATCTTATGGAAAGTTCAACGTAAAAGAATAATACTATTCTATAAAGAAGTAGAATTTTGCCATTTCCCATGTTACGTAATTATTTCAAGGCCATGCGCTTCCATTACTAGTAAGCTCTAACTTTTACCCTCTTTCCCACTTCTCACTTTAACCTTGAAGGCTGAACATTGCCCTTCCAGCTAGCAAGACTAAGGGAAGTCCGTATCTCATTTAATTTTAGTGTAATTTTATAGCACGTTCTGAAACTACACCCAGTATGTGCTATAGATATATTTTTGTAACTCTTTGTTTGAAAAGTAGGGAGTCCCCTGAACTCAGAAATATGGACTGTTATATGTATACATACACATTGCACTCTTTTAATTCGAAATCCAAGCAGACAAAAAAATTGAATTATCATAAAATTCAAAATATCGAAAAATATACATTCTTAAATACCTAAAATCAAGGAACAAAACTACTGTGCATGGAATAAAAATTAACATGTAGTGCAGCTTATTATGTATGATCAAATATCTCAAACAAATAAACGGGATTTGCTCTCACGTAAATAAACCGCAAGTACCATGGTAAACATACTTAATTGGAGTGCCACATACACTGGATTAACACGCTCAAAACACTCATACACGAGTAACAATCCTAATTATTTGTTTCCACTTATAGAAGTTCTTGCACTTTTGTATGTTTTGATTTTATTCTTTTAAAATGTTATCAAAATCTTCAAATTCACTTATTAGGTGGATATACCTGATTAATAACATTTGATTGACATTTGATTAATAAATTTGGTAAATTTTCAACTGTTTCGGACACTTTAGCAGAGACGTAACTAAGGGGGGAAAACGGGACTTGTTGACAAGGCGACGGATTGGGGAGGCTCAAAACTTGGCAAATATATATTTTTTTTACTATAATGCAAGGAAAGAAATTTTAGCATTTAAAGATTTAAAAAAATACCTCAGAAACTTAGCATGACAATAACGACTTACCAACCTTAGAATAATATCCATAGAGTATAAGTTAGCTTCAAAGCTATCTTCTGAGACAATTGTAAAAACGCAAAAGTGTAGATAAAAGAACCCGCAAAGTTAAATTTTAGATCCAACTTTTGTGTTTTCATTTAGATATAATTCCAAAAACATTAAGATTTGGAGTTATTATGATAACATTATAAGAAGTTGTCAAGCATGCTACCCTCAGATTATTTGTTAATTAAATACTAATTAGTTTGATGATTTATTTTGTACTAAAAATTAAATTATGTACTGCAATTTTGAAATCAAACTTTACCACTTGAAATAAATGGAATAGGAGAATTACTGTGTGATGCCAATATCAGGTATAGGGGGGAGCGTTTCGGTTTGGCTGTTCAGTTGGGGGTCGCTAAGACGAGTTCTTGCCCCGGGAGACAACTAGCTTAATTACGTCGCTCGACTTCAGGTGGATTTCGATAACGGTAACTACTTGCCAATTGTTTCTCACAGTTCTTCTTTCTTCATTTTTTAGCATATTGAAATATTTGCAATTATGCGTAAGTATTACGGGATTATCCAATGAACAACGTGCTAGCGGAGTGATTTATCACAACAGTTGTCCATTGTTATGGACATATTTAGATGGTTTCTTTTAAACTGTTTTACACATGTCAATAAGCTGTCCTGTAGGTATGTGAGTGTGTGTGAATGAATGATAAATTTAGTTTTAAGTGGTAGCATTTAATATTGATTTACTATGATAGTGTTTATAATCAGTGTATAATAGCATGTTATATGTATTAATGTATGACGGAGGTCATGAAAGAAAACTAATTATAAAGTAGCTTAAATCGGTTCTGGGAGAAAAGCCAAAATAACAGGATAAGCCTAAATAACGACAGTCTTTTCAGAAATCTCAAAACTTCTATTTGTAAAAAATATATACATTTTTTACCTTTTTTTCTTGCCTGATTCAAATGTGTGTTCGATCTCCATTTCGAAAACTCAGATACTGGATACAGGTTATTTAACATTTCGAAATAATAGACAAACAATTAAATTAAAACTTCTCGTCACCTGAGCTGGGTTAGGGCAACTCCCACTTGTGCAGTTTCCAGGATCCAGGTCTGGGTGGTATGAGGGAACGTGTCTCTTCAGGATCATTTCAGAAACGATCTTCAAGTAATAACATTCGAGTGTGAATCACTTTTTTAATAACTATTCAAGTTCCTTTACCATATTTCCATAATTATTCAGTAATCCTTTATCTCTAGTTCCTTCTTCCTTTCACCTTTTCCTCTTCCCCTTTTCCTCCTTCCTCCTACCTTCTTCTCTTCTTTCTCACTCTTTCTTTTCCTCTTTCCAATAAAACTGAAGAGGAGTCGTGACTGGTAGTTGTCGCTATAGACACGGTCATTAAATTCTTTTGATGTTTCTCTTCGGAAGTCCGATACATATGAAGCAAGAATTCCAAAATTCATTTTATTTATTTATTTCATATTTGGCTAAATTGTAATAATTACAAGATTTCCAGTTTAAAAATAAGGCAGCGACTCGACCTTTCCCATTCACTACCCACGTTTGCTCTTCAACTTTTGATCCCAACGTTAGAAAACAAATTTCTTGCTTGCCTACAAAATGAGATGTGAGGCTGTCTCGTCATATAGTGTAAATATACTCGAAAAGGAATTGGAATGTTCTTTTTTTTTTTTTTTTTTTTTCGTCTTGTAGGGAAACTTAGTTTTGTACACTATAATGTACATATAAGCAATGCACTTATCTATAACTATAATTAGAGTACACGCAAGCTGGGTTAGGTCTAAAATTGTAACATTATTATTATTATTATTATTATTATTATTATTATTATTATTATTATTATTATTATTATTATTATTATTATTATTATCATGCATATTTTATTTTTTATTAGTTTCAAGAGCGAACCAGGGACCAGAGATAAGTGCTTAACTACTAAGCTACCTAAATGCGCTTCAATTGCAGACCAAACTGTGAGTGCAAATACACTTAACTTATATAGAATCTCGATATTAAAAGAAGGCGTTGAACTTCAAACAAACGTATTTAACTTTCTAATTATCAACCGCCCGATATTTACTGTCCAGTACAGAAAATGGAATGTTCTTGATGGAAAATGGAAAGTGTTTGCACATTAAGTACGCAGGAATTGAGAGGTTTTGTAGTGTCACTGGAAACGTTTCCACTTTGTTGGGACATTTCAAAGAAAATTCATCCTATTCAACGAGTACTTTGAAGTTCCACTCACACTATTCTCTCTCTCTCTCTCTCATCCTCAAAATTGGACAGTTGTTTCTTGATACTTGTCTAGCAATAAATTGAATCTTTAAGACATATACAGCAGTGATAGTAGTAATGGCATGTTTGATATACTGTACCTAAAATAAATATAAAATAAATAAAATAGACAAAATTAAGAAATTGTATGAAAATTATAAATTCCAGTTGAAGTGAATATTACATAACTTAGTGTTAAGATACAAAATAACTGACCCCACGAGAAAATTCTAGAACATTATTAGAATCTGATAGGAACAGATTATTAACAAAGATGAGATACATACCAATCGATAGATCTAACTGAACTAAACAGAAGGATATGGGTGAGTATAAATTCTCATTCGTATTTTATTTTTATTTATTTATTTTTTGTGCAAGGGGAATCTAAAACTTGATTATGTACAATAGCAATGCCACGTACGAGATGTGATAAAAAGTACGGTGGACTATTTTATTACGAACAAAGTAATAAGATTCCATCAAATATGAATCAATCTGCTTCAAAATAGGCTGCTTCCCTTGGTTTGTGTTGCACTTATTGCAACGATGATTTCACGCTAGAAGGCATTTCTGGAAATCTTCTTTCTACAGGGTCTTACGGTGATGCCTTAGAGGATGAACGAGACAGTAATGATGAGAAAGGAATGAAATGATGGAATCAAGAAAGTAGGAAGAATCTTCAGAACCCCGAGAAAACTCACGCACACGGCGTTTGTCAACCACAAAGTTCACTCGGCGTGAGAGGGAATCGAACCAGAGTCTCCATGCTCTACAGGTGAATGCTCTACTACTGAAGCACCGCGGCTCACATGTTGGGAATGATGCCAAACGTTTTCCCTCTAGCACAGTTTTGATTTTTGGAAAGAGACAAAAGTTGCATGATGCTGTATCAAGAAACTACGGTGTCTGGACAGCAATTTTTCTTTAAAAAAAAACACGGATCAAAAGCGATGCGTTGGAAATGAATTTCGCACTTTCTCATTTGCAAATCGGCAGTTAAAATGTTTTGAACAAACCCGTACCAGATGTTTAGTTCTTTAGAAAGTTTTCGTATAGTCATTACAATGTTTTAACTAATCACTTGTGCTACTTTTTGCATCTTTTCATCTGTTTTTGATGTCGAAGGACGTTCCGATCTTTCTCGTCCTCAACCAACTCACTGTCTATGTTGAATGGCCCATACAACTTTATAAACAGTTTCGATGTGACCGGTTCATTGTTCTACATTGATTTTTTAACATTTTCTCGTTTTTTCTTTGGAACACTTTTGCAGCTTAAAACAAAAAAAAACTTAATGTTGATGCACCACAGACACTCTTAATACGTCCTCACTGTCCTGTCTCTCGAAACTAACTGGCATGACACAACTCGTAAAAACTTGACATTGAATATCCCAAAAGTTCAAGCTATTGGGTTTACTAGTTGAAATGGATGAAACGTCGATAGACGTCGTTGTATAACTACCTCATATTAATATGAAACTGATAATGAAGTATATACTAATCATGTTTTTCATTATGGTATGGTACAATACGGCGGTACAGAGTATAGTTAATGAGATGTAGCCGAAAATGGTTATTAACTTGTAAACTTTAATTTTTCTTTAACTATAATTTTGTTATCAAGTAAGGCATGCCACAATCAACTGATGTCATCGAGATGAATAAAATCGCATCCGTAAGAGTAAATTTTTATACTCATATTCTTGAGAAAAACTAATATTTATATCCTTACAAGGTATGTGATTCCTTGACAATCTGGTGAAGTTCATCGCTTTTATTCTGTTAAAATAAATTATTTATTAATTTATGTACTCTGTTAAGTTCCAAATTGTATCTATTCTTGTTTTGTTTCTCTTAACAGTGGCACACAAAAGACTCTTGGAGATACAGAACTTCATTAACGTAGAAGCAAAAATAAAGCAAGTAAAACTTATTAAACATAAGATGAACCTGTTTATTTACCACTATGTGAAAGGTTTTCTCTTGTATCTTACCACAACACTTGTGGAGCCAAGATTCATTTCAGCCTTCTTTCTTATTTGAGATGTCGTAATCCCTGCTCTCATTAAACCATCTTGTTTACAATATTATTAGATAATACGTAGTTTGTCGCTTATAACAATGTCATACGAAAATTAATAATACTCTAATTTGAAATGCTGAACTATTTTCATAAGGAAAGTAATAATTATGAAAATGCTGAACTATTTTCATAAGGGAAGTAATAATTATTAAAATGCTGAACTATTTTCGTAGGGAAAATAATAATAATTAAAAGTGCTGAACTATTTTCATAGGGAAAGTAATAATAATTAAAAATGCTGAAGATTTTTCATAAGGGAAATAATAATAATTTAAAGTGCTGAACTACTTTCAAAGGGGAAGTAATAATAATTAGAAGTGCTGAACTATTTTCATAGGGAAAGTAATAATAATTTAAAGTGCTGCACTAACTTCAAAGGGGAAGTAATAATAATTAGAAGTGCTGAACTATTTTCATAGGGAAAGTAATAATAATTAAAAGTGCTGAACTATTTTCATAGGGAAAGTAATAATAATTAAAAGTGCTGAACTATTTTCATAGGGAAAGTAATAATAACTAAAAGTGCTGAACTATTTTCCGGAGGAGTACTAGTGTCGGAAGGCAACAGCAAATCAGTGTACTTACTTGTTAGTTACGGAAAGCTTAGAAGTAAGGCCAAACAGATAATAAAAACTAAAGAATGGCTCCAGTAAGATCTTCTTTTGGGATAAATTAATAATTTCATTGCAAAACAGTACTTGTACATGTAACAAACATGATAAACAAGACAATGTTTATTCAGTTGTTAGAAATATAATAAACTAGTGTTACATAATGAACATACATAAGGTAACCAAGAAAGTTCTGTCACTTTTTCACCCACCACATTCGAACATCGATATGTCATCTAAGACGTATCTAGAAGATCAAAAATAGTCCTGTCAGCATTGACGACCTTCTGCCAACAATCTGGAAGGCCATGGATTCCATCGCGGTAGAACTTGGTGGGTCGTAAAGCGAGAAATATGTCAAGTGCACTTTGCACTTCCATTGGGGCTTTCAATTGGCGTCCTCTAAGGTTATTATTCAAGGAAAGGAACAGGTGATAATCGGAAGTTGCAATGTCCGGGGAGTATGTCGGGTGCAATAGTATTTCCCATCCAAGGCGGGTAATGATGTCTCGGGTCATCCAAGGCATGTGGGGCTAAGCGTTGTCCTGTAACAGAAGGATCCCTTTGCAATTCAGAAGTGCTGGCTCCAGAATTTTGAGTTTTTCTTGGACACAGCTTAACTGCTGACAGTACATACTTGCATTTATGCTCTGACCAGCTGATAGCAGTTCGCGATGCACGATGTCGCAAGCAGCCCACCAAACACACAGGAGGACCTTTTTCTTGTGCAGTGGTAGTTTCGGTTGTTTTGAAATCGGTTCATGGGAAGCTAACTAATGATGATGGCGCCGTGAATATTCGTACAGGTCCCACTTTTCATCACATGCCAACACCCTGTCCAGAAATAACTCTTTTCCCAGACGAGACAGCAAAGAAACAAGTGTCAGCTCTCGTTGCCTTCTGGCCCGAGTCAAATCATGTGGGACTCATCAACACAACTTTTAGTTCTTTCCAAGTTGATGGAGGTGTTTTCGAGTGGTTTCTCTATTTACACTGAATTGTAGTCCCACTTCCTCACATGTCTGGCCACTTTCGCCTCAATTGCTGTCTGAAGATCTTAATTTTGTACATATGTTGGTCTTTCGGCACGTGGTGGGTCTTCGAGTGTTTCGTAACCGTTCTTTAACTTGTTAAACTACCGCTGCACTGTCCGCGTAGTCACGACATCCTCACCAAATGCTTGGTATATATTCCACCCCGTTGCAGCGGCGTTTGACCCCAGTTTGAACTCGTACAGCATACACGCCCTTAGGTCTCTCTATGGAGGTCTCATGTTCACTCTTTCCTTACGCACGTTCACATTGTAACTGAACTGCCACAACCAAGTAGTATGTTGGATATACGCACACCAACAACTGACCTAAGTCTTATCTAAATTCCATTCAGCTCAAGGTGTGACAGCCAATGGAATCCAGACCTCCATAAAAAGCGACAGAACTTTCTTGGTCACCTTTAGGATTATGTTACAATAAGTTTACTTAAGATGTTTTGTAATGCAAAAATGGAATATGTTCTAAATTATTCTTCAAAAGTGCGGAACAATATTTTGAATCTCCCAAATCTAGACAATCCCAAATTATCAATATCTATGTTCACTCTAGGTATATAGAAAAAAGTACGAGAACGCCAAAGACGAATAAATACCTTCTCCATCTATAGCATAATGCAGAAATGCCTTTCTCTGATATGCGTAATTTGAGATGCATTTGTGAGTGTTTCTAATATAACAATTTGCAAATGAAGCGAAATTTATACTACAATGTGCCACGTATGGCTTTAGGCTAAAGATGACAGATCATTAATTAAAGCTAATGGTTGTGAAATTAATGTTTTGCTCTCCCCCATCGGGAATTGCACCCGCAACAACCACTACGAAAAGTGCACGCGCTAGCCATTAGATTAGATGGAAACTCTATAATGATTTAGTCACGCCATCTAACTTGTAAAGATCTTAAGCAGGAAAGCATGTTAGTTCATTTTGGTGTCAAGTAAATAGTTTGGTTAAAGTATGAGTATTTAATTAACTTGTGATAAACAATCATACACGATATACGATGTGAATGTGAAACGAGCAACTTGTTTTAGAGGTTTATGTGAGAACAACAACGAGTATCTAAACTTTATTTTAATATTGAATTCAAACAATCAAAACTAATTTGCTAAAAATCGTTCCAGAAGAGGCTCCTTACATCTGGGCTTACACTTAGTTACTTTGATTTGGAATTCTTATTTCATCTATATTGAAACTTTACATCTGAAGTTTCAGGTAATTTAGCTAATCTTTTCAGATATAACATTATTTGAAAGCATCATATATTTAACCTTTGCATTTTACAAATCATCTTTCCCCGTTGATCTAATCGGTAGCAGGTAAGGTTTTTCGTATATGTGATTCTGGGTTCGATCTCGTTGAGAAAACTTAAGAAATTTCAACAAAATACTGTGATTCGGATTCGATTTTGAACTCTAGATCCACGTTTGATTATAGCTCTAACACACTTCATTGAGAACATACTTCTAAAGTTGATTCATCTTCGACGTCCACGATCGTTGTTCGAAGTCTTAGGTCGAATAGAGGATTAGTATGTTCCGAAAACTAGACTCAGAATCGAAACACCGAAAACACAAAGTGTCGAGAAACGAAAAGGAAGAAACATTTTATAGTTTTAGGTAAAGAAATTTCGCAAATAATAGTAAATAATTAAGTTCAGAACAACAGAAACTTTAGTTCATTGCAGAAATCCACCAGAATAAAATAGGAAATGGAACAGTAGTAAAAACATAATGACTATAATGCATGGGTACCAGGAACAGACATTTTGATATTAAAATATTAACAGTAACATTCATTGTAGTATATATAATGGAAATTTTGTTAGTTGAATTACTTATCAGGAAAATAAGAAGTAGACGCATATAATATACCAGCATCATATAATATAACAAATAATACAAGAATCATTTTCATTTAATTCATCTGACCGCCGTTATTCATAACTTGCTATTATTAATTCTTGAAAATTTTTGTAACATATTATTTCCTTTTTAAGAAACATTCAATTCATTTGTTCACTCAGCAGTCTTTTTTTACTCTCTTCTTTTGTTACGTCATCGTATATTTCGTGAATAATCGTAGTTTCCCATTTTCATTACATGCATTTAGTTAGGATGCTGTATAAGTTTTCAAACATTTCATTTCAATTTCAGTATAGTTGGCCGTATTAGTATGATAAGCTTACGAGAAAGGTTAATATGCTTACTTAATAAATAATTTGAGTCACTGAGATAATTTGAACCATAGTCTTAATCATAATCAGTTATTACCCTTCTCATGTCTTCTCCTCATCTATAGTAAAAGAACATGTTACTCAGAATTTCGTTTTATGAAGATCCCAGGTTTCATAGAAACCTAATTTGTAATCACATTACAATACATAAGATATTTTCCTATCTATACAGTAACATTTAAGTCAAACTCTGCTAGTCAACTCACGTTAAATGATACAAATAACATAAATAACATATTAGGATTCAAAATTTACTCTTTAATAAATCTTAATCAGAGAAATAAATTATATCAGATTTTTAGGAATTGGCTTTCATAACGATTTACTTGATGAAAACTTTAAACAAACCAATTACTGCTGTGGAATAAGTAAATTCTTTCAATCAACATTTCCTTTTAATCATTTCCATTTTATATTGTTGAGTCATGAATATTTTAATTTTGAATAGTACTATTTGGAAATATTGCATCCATCATATTGCTATGTTACGTTATATAAAATTGTATACAATTTTTATGTTACCTTTCACATATAAATACTGTATTGTACTCATAGTTTTAGTACACTCATATAAATAAATATTCATAAATGATTGTATGGAGAATCACCGATAATATAAGATGATAGAGGAACTCTGTGTGGTTTCATGAGCACAGAGTTAGCTTCAGCTAATTTACCAACCCATGCAATAATGTCATTTGGCACCCATGCTATTCCCTAAGAAAAACATCTTAAAATTTACAATTTTAAATACGTTACCCTATAATTATAATAGCATTACAGAAACAATAATAAACTATTAATAAGAAGAGTTGTAGTTCAGTGAGAAAATACAAAGTTACAGTATGTTTTTCATGAATTAGCTTTCAATTATCCATTTTAAATAATATATTTTCATATATTTCAATTTTTTACGCTTTGTAACTCAAGAAAATTTGCCGCTTCGTGAAAATGCATGTTTTGCACATTCGGCAAAGCCGGCCCTACATGACCCGACAATGGAGAAGAAGAGTTAAAGTACAAGAAAAACTTTAGATATGTTGTGTTTCCAACAATTCAGAACGAATGCCAGGAGAAAATTTGGATACTACAAAATACAAAGTCAAACAGAGGCATGCAATACTTGTACGTACAATAAATAGTAGTGTATCGTTTCTGACCTATATAAGATTGCGAAAAGGAGATACACCTCTGTAACGAGTTGAAACTAACTGCCATTGGTCTCATTACGCAAGTGACATATGCAAATATGGTTTTATCTCTTAAATTAAACTACAAATGGCATGAAAATAATTTGTTACAATTGTGAATTTATCAAATTATATCAAATTAGATGTATTATCACAAAACATTAAAAATATCATATACTATGTGCTCATAGAGATAATATCATGATTTTTTTTTTCAAAAAAAGCCTTTACCTTTGTTTTAGATTTTTTTAAATACTTTTTGAAGAAACCGTAGACTGGTTTCACGACATGTGTTAGTCATGCAATGTTAATGTAGAGCTGATAGTAGACAAACACCGTTTACTTCCATCTTCATCATTCTACCATTTTCGTTCGTTATTACAATCAACGTCTTCCTGCCTCTGAGCATAATCATGGAAAGTTAAAGTTGAAACATGTAGAGCTTATAGACGAAAATTTGTTACAATTGTATGTTTTAAAAATGATCACAAACTACAGATAAGAGTATTAGAAATATGTTTTATTATTATTCATGCATTTTTATTTTATAATACTTTAATAGTTGCTAAGAAGAATTTTAGAGCTCGTAAGTTTTGAGTGTGAAAACAGCCCTAGATAATTAGTACAACAACTTTGAAAATTCTACAATTTCAACTTTAACCTTCCACCTATGGGTCGTTTTCATTTATCTTTAGTCTTTTCTGCTTCTACTCGTATTTTACGATCACTTCTATTGTTAGAAAGTTGAGTGTAACCATAATTGGATTAAGAAGAGGAACTGAAAACCAACATTGGAAATTCCAATCCACGTTTCTGTTCTCATACCTGCAAGGTAAGAGAATTACAATTGATGTGCGCACGGGAAGAGAAGATCAGCAAAAGCAATACGTGAGTAAAATTCTGCTCTTCGGGTTATCTTTCAGAATTTCCTCGATATAAGAGATAAAAGTTAACTTGGAAATCACAACTGAGCGAAGTTTTAATTGTAGTGTTTGTGATACTTTTGGAATATCTTGATGCTATCATGTGATTGTTTCGAATGTTACTCCAATGTAAGTGTAAAATCTACTACTCATATAATCCTCAACGTATTTTTAAATATTTCTCTTTCTTCGCTTTGTAGACATGCAGAAATACTTATCCTAATTTGGAAATTTCCAATAATTATATCAAAAATAATTATAAGCACAGTGCGTTAATGGTAGAGCTCATCTCTGGTTCGTGTGGTCACTAGTTTGATCCCAAACCATGAAAGCATGTAGTAGACAAATCATGTCCTAGGGTACACTATTAACTCCAGGATTTTATTCCACTAATTTTTCCATATACTCTCAAACTGAAATGTGTTTAAGTGAAAATTTGCTTTCAAGTAGCAAATATTTCACTTTTCACTTTCTGGATAATCAAGATAAACACTGTAAAAATGCAAGCATCACGTATTACCGCCCAGTGAACATTTAGCTCGAGTAGTATTTTACCAGTTGAATTTTTTACCAACTTCCTAGAAGTTGATATTTACAATTATTACATTGGTCCGCATGGGTATTGTTGTTTTGAAAATTTCATTTGGATTACATGTTTTTGAGGTCGCTCATTCAAAATCTAGCATTAGTTCTTTCCTATCATCCTAGAATTACTAGCAATTCACTAACTACGCTCGAACCTAATAGTACCGGTATGTTTGCTCTGTAGTTCATCAAGTGCTTCCTAGATAGCAACAGTGCGTCTGTAAGCAATTATGCAATTGATGTGGGCATGAGAAAAGAAAATTAGTTCTAAATTTAGTCCATATAATTGACATTTATTTTTATCTGCTAACTAAATTGTATAACGTGCATAACAATGTCCTACACAGTAAAGAATGGTTGTGTTAATTCAACTCAATTTTAACACAGGGCAGTGGTTCCAGCGTGACTACCACTATGCGGTGTTAGTTCAACACATACCCCGCAGTGTTGGCGTTTAACACTGGTGTTGTGTTACGTCTTTAACACACAACTGGTGTTGAGCCATGCTGTAAGCATTAATGAACCACAAAATTACTCCCTCAAAATATGTTAAATCGCCTAAATGCGTAATGCGTTTACATTATGCTGAGTCTAAAAAAACACTTTAAACAAGTAAAAAAATACTCCAATGGCGTTGGGAGGGCACGAAGCACCATCCTTTCGATTTATAACAAAATGAAGGTTGTCTATTTACTTTATTTTATAAGTTCTTCCATATTCACTTTCAAATGATCGGCGACAGTTGCCATCTAATAAAGATGATCTGTTTGTTGCTTCTAGTACACAATCGCTTAGAAAAAGAAGCAATAAATGCATCGAATGTGGGAGATGAAATTTTGCGTATACCTGGATTTGTTTAAGTATTTCTTTTTACTGTGTTTGTCTGTAGCTTCAATTCATAAGCTTTTATAATTAGATGCCCAACATATTTGACAATCACGCAGGAAACAACACCGAAGATTCTACACTTGTGTTAATTTAACACAAAGGTTATGTGTCATTTCAACTACCGGCATTTGACACACAACTCCAAATGGAGAGTGAGTTGTTCTAACCACTTGTTTGTGTTATAATTTAACACAATCGTGTTAACACATAGGCATGTCGTTGAAATAACAATCTAATAAAGATGATCTGTTTGTTGCTTCTAGTACACAATCGCTTAGAAAAAGAAGCAATAAATGCATCGAATGTGGGAGATGAAATTTTGCGTATACCTGGATTTGTTTAAGTATTTCTTTTTACTGTGTTTGTCTGTAGCTTCAATTCATAAGCTTTTATAATTAGATGCCCAACATATTTGACAATCACGCAGGAAACAACACCGAAGATCTTGTTGTATCTTTTACAGTGTAGACAATCTCTGGTATAAATTCTTTCGTAGGTCATAGATTGATTTTTCTTTCGGTTTATGTATGAATATGGACCCAAGTTAGTTACTTTGTTGCAACTATTGTTTATCTGTTATTTATTGCTAGTCTGTAAAGTATTCCTTACATTAATATGCCCTTGTTCTTGATAGTCATTACGTACTTACAAGTAGTACGTGCATTACTGTTAGAAGATATCAAAAAAACTAAAGATAAAACCCGCTACTTAACTTTTCATGTCTTTATTTTACAGTACATAAACTAATAATAATAATAATAATAATAATAATAATAATAATAATAATAATAATAATAATAATAATAATAATAATAATAATAATAATAATAATAACAATAATCCAGCATAAAAGTTATCAATTGCATCACATTGGCAGCTAGCGACGCATATTTTAACTTCATAAAAATTCGTTTCTCACGATTTTCTCGGAAACTACGCATGATAACTTATCTTAATTATGTCATTTTGTTTATCTCGGTGTGATATATGTCTTATCTCTGGTCAATATAACAGTAAAACAAAAATTAAATATTAGGAGTACATCATACTTTTGGGCTACATCTCATTAACCATGGAAAGATTGAGTAGTAGGGTGGGCCGAATTTCAACTTTTTCTTGAAAATTGGTTCGGCGAAGCGGCTAAAGGGTGTATTTTAGTGGGCAAAGTGTGCCAGATTTTTTCAGAACTTTAGTCAACGCCTTCATGTGCCGCATCGAGGTTTTACGGAGAAGTATGCAACCCACACTACACGGTACAATATTTCACTTTTTTGGCTATGTAAAAAACATATATTCCTGTCTTTTTTAGATTCAGCCTTAGAGGTACCTTGAACTATACCAAATATACTTTTCCAAAGCCCACTTATGTGCAGTTGTTCGCTTAAATTGGCCAAATTTCAACGCTTAAGGCAAGAAAAAAAGATTGCGTTTTTTGTTTGTATGTACAAACAAATTGATTTATTTTGTTCAGCCTAAGAGTAGAGTTTATTTACTTATTTATGTATTTTTTATCTTTTGCTGTAATGCAATTCATTATCTACATTCTCGATCATTTATTCTTTGTCCAAAATAACCCAGAACTCACCACGAGGAGGTGACTGCACTTCGAGTTTCACCCACTTTTAATTCCGTCCTCCCGCTCTGTCTAATTTTCTGCCATGGCCTTGCTTGCGTTATCACTTGCTTTACGTTTCAATTTAGCATAGTTGGCATTTCCTTGCTAGAAATCAAGGCACAGCGTGTGAATCTGTCGCAACTTGCCGGCCCACACACGGATTGAGAAGCTTGCGTCACCAAACGCACCATTCTCTCTACTGCTTGGGTATGACATAGAAACGCAGCTATTTCTTCTCTGGACAGTTTCACTAATCGCTAGTGCAGCAATTCAAGATGAAAGAGTCATTTAAACGGAGCACAAAAACCTTATTATTGATAAAATTAAGATTATGAGTGAAAAGAATAAATTCAGCTCAGCTGTTCAAGAAAATGATGACAGCCGGAAAATCTGTTAGAAGAGTCTTCTTCGATTGAAGAAAAGACCAGACCCTAACGCAAGCGAAGAAAGGAAAACATTGGTATCGACGGCAGATCGAAGAAGAACACTTAACAGTAGTGGGAAAACCATGTTCAACATCTTTGGGCAACGTCGTGCCGAAGTCTGGTAGTGGAGGGGACATCGCAGCGTCTATGCACGAATTTCAGGATGAAAACTGAACTGATCTATCGACGGTGGTAGCAGCTGGCTATGACGGTACACCAATCAACACGGGAAGATTTAAAGTGGCTCTACATTGTTTAAAAGAACTAAATCGAGAACTTCAATCGAGAAGAACGTATTTGCCTTCTTCAGGGAAATGAATTACCGCTTCGTTACTTAATAAGACATCTCGACAGGAAGCATCGACTCCAAAAAACACTTTCGGGACCCATCCAAAGAAAGCTCGACAAGTGCGAGGAAGCGCCCTTGGTAACATGCCAAGCAATAAATCTTGACTGGTTGGATGAATTCCCAAAAGTTGAAGACCTCAGTGTGAACCAACAATATTTACTAGCCATCTGCAGAGCAATTCACGCAGGATAGTGTTCTTCAAACTTGGCGAACAAGAAACCCGGTCTAGTGGTCCAGTCACGTTAGCTCAACAAGGCATGTCGCATTCTTCGTTTGTACATTAGCACAGCGAGACCTTGCGAGACATTCATGTGTCTTGTACAATATATCGTCATGGTGTATCCCCGGGTCTGGTTTGCCATCCAGTAAAAGCCATCATGTTGTGAAGGACCGTGACATTTATGAAATTTGGTACAGATAGCATAATTTCTACCCATGGAACCTAAGCAGATAGTATTCTCTGTGTTTTCCAATAATTCGCAGTTCTTTAAAATAAATTTTGATGCGGACGATTACTACGACATAATAGAGTGAATGACCTTGTCCCCAGCAGAACCTCCGCTCACCAAGATGCTCTCCGACGATGAGATTGAAGAACATATTTAATCAGCTGCAATGCTCGGAGAAGAAATAACTACGTTACCGTGTCATACCCAAGTAGTAGAGTGAATGATGGGTTTGGTGACGCAAGCTTCTCTATACGTGTGTGGGCCGTCAGGTTGTGATCGATTCATACGCTGTGCCTTGGTTTCTAGCAATGGAATGCCAATATTCGGATGGAAATAATACTATGCCATCTAGAAAAATAAAGCAAGTATGTGAGGATGCAAGCACGTTAGGCCATGACAGAAAGTTAGACACAACGGGAGGGCAGAACATAAGGTGGGTGTAACTCGAAGTGCAGTTATCTCTCTGTGATGAGTTTTGGGTTATTTTGGACAAAAAATAAATGATCACGAATGTTGATAATGAATTGCATTAGAGGAAAAGATAAATAAATACATACATATATATGTAAATAAACTCTACTCTAAGCCTAAACAAAAATAAATCAATTTGTTAGTACATGGAAATAAAAAAAAGCAACCTTCTTGTATTAAGCGTTGAAATTTGGCCAATTTAAGCAAAGACCTGCACTGCGAAGAACTAAGTGAGATTTGAGAAGGTGAATTAGGTATAGTTCAAGCTAACCTTAAGGCTGAATCTAAAATAACGAGAATATATGTTTTTTACACAGCCAAAAATGTGAAATATTGTACAGTGTAGTACGGGTTTCATACATTTTCCATAAAATCTAGATGCGGCACATGAAGGCGTTGACTAAAAAATCTAAAAAAAAATGCCCACTAAAAGACACTCTTTAACCGCTTCGCCGAATCAATTTTCGAGGAAATTTGAAATTCGGCCCACCCTATTGAGTAGTGTATACTTGATTATGTAAGCTTCAAGTTTAATTTGCAACATACATTCTTAGGATTACAAAAAGGAAACTTGTTCCTTTGCATTAGAACAAAATTCTTAGGGTTACAAAAAGGAAAATAACTTTTCTGAAATCCGGATTTTTTCGATTTTATGTTCAGGATTCCGGAAAGTAAAAATCCCGGAATTGGCCATCCCTAACACACACACACACACACACGTATATATATATATATATATATATATATATATATATATATATATATATATATATATATATATATATATAGATATATATATATAGAGAGAGAGAGAGAGAGAGAGTTGAGAGTTGTAGTGAGAGGTTGTGACAGCGGGTAGCTCCAGGATGCATAGGACCGTGACAACATTGGAATAGAAATTCAGGCTTGGCGAGCGGGAATAGGCTTGTTGTATGGAAGAGTAAAATTGTGGTGTACCAAAACAGAGTGTGAACGAACTGTCACAATCGGGAGTGTCTATTTCATGGGGATAGTAATTGCCGTGGTTATTGATGTGGTGTGGAGTTATGCCCAGGCCCGGTCACATTAGAAAATGTTATCTCTAAACTATATGATATGGACAAGAAAATATAAAACTTATGTACAATAACAAATGAGTTAAGTAAACGGGTAGAATACTTGACTGATGAATTAAGAACAGTGCGAAAAGAAAATGAAGAACTAAAAAATCAGTTGGAAATAAGTCAAAATTTGATAGATAAACTTAAAAATTTCTTGCGTAGAAACAATCTAATATTCTACAATATTGAAGAGGGCCAAAAGGAAATATGGGAAGAAAGTGAAAACTTAATCAGGACTTTTATTAAAGAAAAACTCTAAATTGAGTTGAATCAGTTTGATAAAGACCAAGCTCACAGAACGTGTAAGGGAAAAATAGACCAATCATTACTAAATTTGCATTCTATAAAAGAAAAGAGGAAATACTGAAACATGCATATCGTGCTAAAGAGACACCTGTGCGTATAAGCGAGGATTTTTCCTATACTGTTAAAGCCATTAGAAAAGAGCTCAACTAATACCGGATTCAAGCTAAGGTATGCGGAGAAAGGCCGTGAATGCAATTCGATAAACTTTATATTGATGGGAAACTTTATACTATCCAGGACCTACAAAATACTAATTACAGACAACTAAATAATACAGTTGGTGCGTGTTCAGTGAGTGTGAACAATGGAGACACTTCAAAGAATTCAGCAGTTGCAGGTGCTTCTTGTAGTGTGTGGTCACCTGTGAAACATGTGGTGGTGAGTGATGAAGAGTTTCCAGCTTTGAGACAAACAAGGAATGCAGCTCAAAGAGGGAGAGGTCAACTACGCCCTGGAGGAAGAGGCATTCCTTGACGAACAAGGAAGAATGACCTTCAAAAAGATAAGACTTCTCAAAGTGAGTGCAGTGATGCGTTACGTACTAATGACAGCAAGTGTGTTATGAATAACGTAAAAAATATCATTTTCTAATGCATTATATGAATGCGAGATCACTTAAGAACAAAGTAGGTGAGTTTTCTAGAAATATTTCCTTGAACAATTATGGTATCGTAGCAATAACAGAGGCTTGGTTATCTTCTGATTGTTTTGATTCAGAGTATTTCGATAACAGATACCTAGTGTATCGTAAAGATAGGGACTATAATACAAGTAGTAAAACAAGAGGGGAGGGGTGTTGCTAGCAGTTCAGAACCTGGAAGTAAGTCAAGTAGCTCTTACTGACCCGTGTCGCCACGTTTTGCCTAATCCTCGTTTCGCCTAACCAATTATCTGACACTTTTATGACAGATAAATTATAAGATTTCAGTCTGACATTTTAGGCGAAAAAAGGATCCTCGTTTGGCCTAATCCTCATTACGCCTAAAATGGCGGACAATAAAAAATAACGGAAATTCAAGTAGAGGGAAATTACAAAAGAAAATTCCCTAGAAAGAAATGCATTTTTTAAAATTAATATTGATATTATATTAACCTGTGGTTAATATTTTCTAGCAGTTAGGATTAGCAAACTCCTTTATGTATTTACTACGTCCGTATATATAATGTGTGTGTGTGTGTATCTGTATGAGAGAGAGAGTGAGTCCGCCCGGGAGACAAAAAGATCACTACTATGCAATAAGGATGTTAGATTCACTATTTTGCACACCAGTTAAATTTGATTGTGTCATGCGTGTCTTCAACTCCGGATTATTCTTAACTAGTATAATTCAAATTTGTTCAATTTTTATACCATCTCCGAGACATAGCAATCTTAGTCAGATACTTATGCTATGGACGTTCCGGTAATATGTCAAACGAGTGAAATTTGAATTCAAAAGTTATAATTTCACCAATGCAAATAAAATAAAATTAGTTAATTAAGTGCTTTGAGAAAATTCAAGTTGTATTGGGACGACAAAACTCTAAATGAAGCAGAGACGTATAAAAAACTGCTAGAGTATAAAGAATACTTATTTATCTTGAGCTTCTTTCAGATGTGTTCTTGCACATCTGACTTTAATGTACTTCAAAACATTTTGCAATAAAAATACAAATGTTGAAAGTAGTGGAAGAACTTTATAGTCATTTCCTGCATTCGAATTTCTAAAATTTGAGCAAATACTGTACTGGGAAATATTCCAGTATCATGTGAAATTCACTTGCTACAAAAAAGATCTATAACGGAACATCATATAACTAAATAATTAAGTGCACGTTACAAATTTTGTGTAAGGGTTATCTTCAGCTTCATGCGTTTCCTTCAACTTTCTACACCCCACCAGTTTCGTTCATTGTCATCATCACGGCCTCTCTTAGCCTTGGAGCATAAAAATGAGATTTAAACCAAAAGAAAAAATAAAATATTACGCTTATTTTCAATAGTGAATTCTCAGAAATATTGAAAGGAAAATGAGAATCCTATTATTTTTTTCAAAATGAACATTACTTTTATTTCCCAAAATTTTATGTAAAATGAGTAACTAAAAAAATAAAGTTTGCATTAAAAGTAAACAAGTAAAACACAACTTAGCATTTCAGTCATCTAACATTCTTAAAAAATGCAATACGACATAGCTTCCAAATAAGAAACTAACTAACTCTATGGCTTATGGAACTCGGAGGTTCAATGCCGCGTTCACAAAAGAGCTCCACCGACCTCTATCCTTAGCCAACTGGATCCAGTTTCTACTTTGTATTCCTATTTCTGAGAGATCCATCTTAATATTATCCTCCCATCTGCGCCTAGGTCTAACCTAACGGTCGTTTTCCGATTGGTCTTCCTTTGAAAGCATTTCTATTTTCTTCCATCCTAGCTAAATGACCTGCCCACCTAATCCTCCTAGACTTGATGACCCTAACAATATTTGGTAAACCGTATAAATTATGTAGTTCCTCGTCATGAAGTTTCCGCCATTCCCCATTTCCGTTCTTTTTTTGTCCGAATATTCGTCTCAGGATCTTGTTCTCAAATACTTTCAATCAACGTTCTCCTCTCAGAGTAAGCGACCATGTTTTGCAACCATATAGAACAACAGGTATGATTGTCGTTTTATATATTTTAAGCTTCAAATTCCTCGACAGAATTCGCGACAAGAGATTTTGAACTGAATAATAACACGAATTCCCTGCTTTTAGTCGACATTTAATTTATTCGTGAATATGATTTTCGTCTGTCAATATTGATCCTAGATATTTGAAATTATCCACTTTATCAAAAGTATTGTTTAATATTTTAAGGCATCCATTATTTTCCGTATTATGGTCCCGACTCACTTCCATGTATTTAGTTTTCTCTGCATTTACTTCTAAACCCATGTTCCTGCAAGCTTTTAATAAGATCTCTGCATTTCTTTCTATTGTTCTCCTGTCATCCCCTATTAAATTTACATCATCAGCATATGCCATTACCTGGTGAATACCGTTCAACTCTAGGCCCTAGTTGCTATCTTTGATTTTCTTTATAGCGTATTCCAGAACAAAGTTGAATAATAATGACGACAACGCATCTCCTTGTTTCAGGCCATTTTCGGCGTGAAAGCTCGTGGACAAAAAATTTCCTACCCGGACTTCACCTTGGGATTCATTTAAACATGCATCCAAATAAGAAAATAAATAACAGTATCATCAGTAATTGGTAACATTGCTTTTAAAACTTAATATTATTTTAAATAACAATTTATACAATAAATACTGTATATATAACAAATCTTTTTCATAAATCCTAAGAACAGTAATTAAGATTTAAACACAAATATAAGAATTATTTATAGAAAAGTAAAAGGACAGTTACTTGAATACATGATAGACACGCCTGAAAGATGTAAACAAATATTGCTTTTGATTGGCCAAAACTGGAAATTGTAAACAAATCCTTATCTGTGATTGTGCGAATGCCTATCCACGATATTTGAAGGGAATGTCTAGGAATACTTATATATATTTTTTGTTTATACAATTTTATTTCCTTAACAGATGTTCAATAGCTTTTTGCTAATGGTTACTTAGAATTCAAATGTATTTTTATATTTTTCTTTTGTTAGTAACACATTGAGATATTTGGATTGTGGAATTATGCAAAGATCAACTTGCCAGTAGAGTGATTTGTCCAAATCACTCATTTCAATCACAGTTGTCCATTTTTTTGAGTTAATTTAGATAACTCTTGTCAGATCTAGCTTGAAATGTTTACAAATTTCATATTAATTAAAACAATATAGAATCACAGTAGGATCTCTTATAGTGGATTAACAGTTTTAAAAAGCATTGAAATTGGAATGAAATCATCTGAAATACGGTAATGAACTATACTATGGTTGGATCGGGCCCCTCCTAACTTCAGCCGGGCCCCGCCTACATTTTTGGGCTGGCTACAGACCTGAATATCAGATGTTTGGAAACAAACTAGAAACTAAAACACACACCTTTAAACGAAATTAATAATAGAGAATAAAGTATGTGTAACTTGTTTTCCTCTCATCTGAAATATAGCCACTCCAAATGCTCGTACTACAAATTAGTTTTGTGGAAATAAAATATTTCTCAGTTCTTCATATAGTAGGGAATAATCTTTCGAAATTTTCCTCCAGTCTTACTTCCGCGAATTTTTTTATAGTCTGCCATTTTAGGCAAAACGAGGATTAGGCCAAACGAGGATACTTATTTTGCCTAAAATGGCGGACAGAAATCTTATCTTTCATCTGCCATAAAAATGTCAGATAATTGGTCAGGCGAAACGAGGATTAGGCCAAACGATGCAAGATCTACTGACCAGAGCCCAGAGGGCATTCTCGTGAAAACAATGATTAATTACAAACCGCTTTATATTTGTGTTGTGTATTTTGAACCAAACTCAGATCTTTCCTTATACGAATATTTTCTTCATTTTATCGAAAGTAACTATACAATAGGTAGCATTATTCTCCTCGTGGATGACATGAATTTGCCTGAAATAACTGCTACAAATTTTGATTTTCTACAATCAACCAATAAATCCCAAGGTCTGTATCATTTTATATTGCATCATAACATGGAGTCACTCAATAATGTTACAAATAGCTTAGGGAGAACACTGGATCTAGAATAAGTAATCCTTCAAATCTAACAGTAGTGAGAGAACCGCACCCATTAATTAAAGAGGATAATTACCACCCCTCTCTTTGTATAAGCTTTCCACATATTAAACCATATATACTAAAAAAAAGAAATATATTTGGTTTCAATTTTAAGAAAGGAAATTATATAAATCTTTACAATGAGTTAGCGAGAATAGACTGGCAATATCTAAATGGATATACAGATCCAAATAAAGCAGTAGAAGAATTCTATAAAATCATTTATGACACATTCGAGAAAGGCATTCCCATGAAAAACATCAATGCCAAAACGCTTCCCTTGCTGATTTACTAATAGTGTAATACAAAAGATACACCTGAAATGGCAACATCGCATAAAATGGCTCAAGGGGAGGGGAATTTGCTAATTACCAATATCATTATAACGAGTACTGCAGGTTACGTAGAGAAGTGAAACGTAATAAAGTAATGACTTTATCTTCAATGCTGAAAATAATATAACCCAAGACCCACAACATTTCTGGACCTACATTAAAAATAAATCCCAACATCTTTCTACTGAATCCATTACCTATGACGGACAGAGTTTGACTAAGAATAATGAAATTCCAAAAGCTTTCTCTCAACACTTCCAGTCCATTTACAACCAATCCTCTACCTTCACTAAAAATTCTATTAACACACATATCAAAAAATATTTACATGAGAAATGCCATAATTTATTCCATAGCACCGAAATTAGTATAGAAGACGTTAAAAATGCAATAAAGAAACTGAAACCGAATAAAGCAACTGGGCGTTATATTGTGAAGGATTGTAGTAATATTTTAAAACACTAAGGATAATATTACTAAGGATGCATATAGAAATATTGGGTTTCTTATTAGAACAACCAAAGAATTAACGAATGTTAACTCTCTGAAAACGCTTTATTTTTCTTACGTAAGATACAAATTTGTATATGCCTCACTTATTTGGAACACTTACATGAAAACACGTAGTCAAAAAATTGAGCAGATACAAAGTAAATTGATACGTTTCCTCGCATACAAAAGGACAGGATTTTATCCAAAATATGAATCATATGATAATTTACTTGCAAACTTTACACTTCAGACACTTGAACAAAGAGGGACGTTGAACTATCTCATTTTCTTGCACAACAAAATAGATTGTACGGGCATAAATACAAAGATAGTGATACAAGTTCCAACCCTCAAAACATGCAAGGGAAATAGTGGCCTGTTCTACTGCAGGAAGTCACGGACAAATGCACTGCATATATCACCTACATGGAGAATTCGTGCTACATACAATAAAATCAGTAAGGATTATAAAGATGTAGATATATTTAATAGTTCTGAAAAGTTGTACTAAAAAGTAATACTGCATATTTTGTAAAAAAAAAAATAAATAAAAAAATAAACTGAGTTATTTAAATTTAAGATTTTCTATTAAACTATGTAATTATGTATTAATCAATTTTAATTGTGTCAATTTTAAAATTATGTATTCTATGTAGACACTGTAATTGGACAGTAATGCCTGTTGTGTCTATATATATATATATATATATATATATATATATATATATATATATATGAATGAAAATATTTTTGTAGGTGAATGTATTTATTTATATACATACAGAGTTACATTTCAGTACAGACTTCTGTATAGTTCCTTCATATTTCTGTTCCCATATATAATACATACATACAAATTTCGTGGTATTGGGTTGAATTTTCAAAGTCAATTTGCGGAGAAACCTAGGGTGATGAGAAAAAGCGGACTTCGTTTTCGGAATCAGTAGGTCAAGAACTATTAAATTCACCTATCAAAACGAAAACAACTTTCAGATGGTTTTCATTTGCAGCCCTGTGATCTTTGTTTTAGTTATGTTGATCAATTGAGGAGTTTGACGTAATAAGGGTGTAAGCGAGTGTACACTCTTTTTGCATCAAACTCATTTGTAGCTTTTGCCATGCTTTTTTAGCCTCCTGGTAACATTTCAATTCTATATCGGAATAAAATGTTGCATATTACATTGTTTTATGTAAGAAAAAACACTACTTAAATTTTCAACATCGTTTTTCTCCAACTGCATGTTTCAGACTTACGCCCTTATTGCATCAAGCTCCACAATTGTCAACAGATGCTTGCTTCTGATTTGTCGAAGCTGAACGTACACCAATCCTTGCTTGTAGTTAGTGCATATTATTTATTTGAAACTGTTGTGCAAATTAGGTAAGATTTTCCTAAATATCCTTCCTAAAATAAATGTCATATAATAAAAGTGTATACACTGTTACCATTGGAAAAGCACTGGTTTAAAGGTCTTTAAGATTATTTTTCGTGATTTGATGCACAGATACTGTATGTTTTAAAATAATACCATTGTTCAGTGTCTTCAAATTAGTAAAAAAAGAAGCTAGTATTAATTCAAAAATTAGAACATACAAAAAGAAAACTTGTATTTAAAATTAGCATAGGCCTAAGTGTGAAGGGATTAAGTATGAACATAGAAAAAGAAAACTTGTATTTAAAATTAGCATAGGCCTAAGTGTGAAGGGATTAAGTATAAAGACACCACTGGTGTATAATTGTTGAAAAATTAGAATACTCTTGGTAATGATTTCCTTATGCTTCTACAAAATTTTCGAATATTTCTACAAAATATTTTCACAAGTGCGGAAGTCCAAAATAGAACCCACGAGCACCTCAACTAAGCACGCTCACTTCATTTTGTATAATGAATTGCATACACAGAAAGTTTACGCAAGACCGCTAACACATTTACTCACTCCAGAGCAGAGAAAAATCCATGTCGCTGAGCAAAAGTCAACCAAGTTGCGATTTGAACTTTTCTGCATTATATCTATTCACCGAATCGAACTCCCCAGGACTACCATTTATTCCTGGATTTCAAAAATTTCCTAGAACAACAAAGTTTTGAGTCAAATGTAGGGGTCATACAGAAAGCAAATGAATATTTTTAAAGGCTCGAAGAAATTCGGTTTCGCGAAGGAATCGCGAAACTGGAGAAACGTTGGGACAAGTGTTTTGAAGTTTCAGAGAACAACTTCGAAAAATTATGTACATTAAAAAATTGAAATTATTTTAATATCAAACCAAGTTATTTATCAAGCCACATTCGTGGTTAGTATATTGTGTAGGGGACCACCCAGTTCAGTAGAAATACTTACGTAATGTATCCCCAAGTATCTAAGTTTTATGCAAAACTCCAAATGTTCCGGTTTCTCTGCAAAACATAAGTTAAGACCATTCGTGTGGTATTTTAAAATATATAATTTTTATTAGCATCAATACTCAACTAAAATATATAGTTTACTCTGGCCTTGAATTTCGGTGAAAGTTGGCTTATTCCGATCTTTAAAAAGGTACATAACTGTAACTATACTGTAAATGTTCATGGAGTTTTCTGGTCTTTAGTGTATGTTTTCGTAGGGTTTCTAGTGTGAAAATCAAAGAACCCTATATAATATATATAATATATAATATAGTATATATGTATATAATCTTTTTCTAAGTTCCTTTCGTCCACTTTGCCATATGTATTGTTAGTTTCTACGAACATTTTAAATATTATACCTTAATTAATCTACAAAAGCTTTCTGCTAATTCAAATTATTTCCAGTTGTGAGGCACAATTAATTACTTATACAAGGATCAAATTAACTTCCATCTTATTAAATTTCCTTATGAATTCATTTTATTATTTTCCTTTGTACCTGTAAGACATACAGTATGCATATTCTTTTTGTTTTCACTATTAAAACTGGGGTTTTTATTTTTGGGGACCAAATCTAAATTCCAGTTGCGTACATTACTTGTTGCACTTTGCACTTTATCCGAGATACAGTTTATTTTAATTGTTGTAAAACTATCACGTATCAGGGTCTTGAGAAATGATCAAGTAGAAATTGTTTCATTATACGAGTATATAATTTTATGTTTCCTATACTAAGAGATCCGCGTTTTCACGTTGTTTCTAATGTATTATTTTTAATTTGTAATAATTGTGAAAGACATACAGCATGTACTGTATGCTATATAGCCAACGGAAGCAATCGTAGTTAGTTATCTTTTAACTGTTATTTCTGCTGATTTCGAAATTAGACCCCCATAATTCGTAAGCCCGTAAGTTCATCTTAAATTGTTGGACTACGTCACATATATCCTCGGTGCTAGAAAAAAAGCGAAATGCTATCCGACGCAGAATGTATTTGTATATCAGATTGTGAGAAGAAAACTTTCTTGAAATACATTTGATTTCAAAGAAACAGAAAAGTGTTTTTCCCTTCGATTTTTTAAAACGTGTGAATTCTGTTGGAATTTATTGAGAATAACGGAATAAGAAGATGCAATGATAAATTTCAATTATTTTATATATTAATTTACAGATGCTTCAGATACAGTCCTTACTACATTTTACAACTATCCAACAGTGTAACATAAAATATGCAACGAGGAACAAGAAAAGGAATGAATTTTTTTTTAAATATCGAACACTTGTACATGTCTAAGATGGTAAGAGAGAATCCCCGATAATGTTCTTAAAAGTAATAGCAGAGTTTGACTATTACTGTATAAAATGTTTGAAGATTCTCAATGAATCTTATTTGTTTGGTTGAAATCAGTCAACAGAAAGCTTATAAATTCTTCAGATTTTTAAACCGATTTTCATGATTCATTGTTTATTGTTAGGGTGACTATACGTCCGCTTTGACAATATATAATATGGTATTGTCCCAGCTTTGTGTTAAGAATAAAATTTGGAAATGAAATGAAATAAAAATCTTTCAGTTTTGCGTCCCGACGGTGATGATGAGAATTAAATTGTGAAATAAAGAAAGTGGATGGAAACGGAAGAACACCAAGAAAATCTACGCACATGGTATTTTTACACCAGAAAACCCATTTGGCACGAGCTGGGATAGAACCAAAAATCCTGAACACTAGAGATGAACGCTCAACCACCAGGGACCATGGCCTCATAACATAGGTTGTCCCGATTTTTGGTACATATATTATTCCGGACATCACATGTATCAATTTTATAATTTACTTCAGCGTAATGATTAAATTGAAGTGATCAGTAAACAACTTTCTAGCAGCCAATCAGTAAAGAGGTTCCAAATATCTGTAGCTGCTTTTCATTATGCTACAGTTTAGTAGCTAACTCGGTCTGATGGCTTATAGAACTTTGTTACGTTTTCATGAATGTTTTATTAAGAGGATTGCACGAGGGCTGTTTTTCCTTAAACCTTAGCTAAGCCAACAGAGAAGAACCAAGTAAGATAACGTAATGGAAATCATGAAAAGTCGGAGATTGGATGTTGCTCACCTCCACAGGGGTGCCCATCCCCCCCAAACCTGATGGCGCACCCCCCCAAAACTAATAATCTCTTCCCTCCTCAAAACTCAAGTCCTCTAAAAACAATTGCCCAGTGTAGCAGTAGTTTTTGTAGTACTAGTAATTGTTATTTTTGTTGTTTTTATTTCCTGTAGTAGTATTATAGAATGCTTGTAATAGTAGTAGGGGCAGTAGTAATTATAAAAATTGCATTACTTTTATTAGTAGTCTTGGTAGTATACAATACTAAATATGTTCTATAAGGATATTGAAGGGTATAAAAACTTCTACGGACTGTGTATGGCACAGGTATTCTTTTTTTTAATTAGTAGTATTATTTTTTCTTTACAAAATATTGATATAATTCATTGTACATGAAAAGTAAGACGCAAGTTACAAGTTATTGAGTTCGATACCAAAAGAAAATGTTATCCTCGAAATTAGCCTACAAAAAGAAGTGATATCCAACAAAAAAACATTCCTGTAAAAGAGCCAAGTACGAGTGGCCTTAAAAAGAATTGAAATCACAAAATAGGCGCCAAGTTCTGGTGGACAGCAGTTACAAACACTTACTGGCTCACTTCAAATTTAGATTTGAAACTTGGCTCTTGTCTGTATGGTTACCACTAGCTCACAATTATGTCAAACTACTTTATAATTTTCAACAGAAAACATAGGCAAGTTTCAAATCTAAATTTGAAAGTGATTCCTTGAGTGTTTGTAACTGTTGTTTACCAGAACTTGGCTCCATCCTTTCATATAGCAACTTGCGCGGTACTTCATTCATAGAGTTTCTAAGCAGGGGGTAGGGGGATTCATTCTCGAGATTTTTAAAAAAAATCGCATTGTGTTCCAATGTTATTCTGACGACAGCAAAATTACTTATTCGACATTAGAGTAAAATTCTTCCCCAATTTATTTTTCGAATGCACAACTTGAGCCATTCATCCCTCCTGTGGGCGGCCCTTCTCTCTTAAAATGAACCAATCTTTCCTTTCATACGGCTACTTGCGCGGTACTTCATTCATCGAGTATCGATGCAGGGGTACGGGGGTTCACCCCGGAAAATTTTTGAAAATTAGCTTCTCAAAATCGTGTTTTAATGCTATACCGACAGTAAAATTGCTAGTTCGAAAGTAGAGTAAAATTCCCCCCAAAATTTTTCTCAATGGCGCAGCTTGCGCCACACATCCCCCCTGTGGGCGGCCCTGCACCTTCACAACAATTCACAGAGTCTGACGTTCAATTATTGCGGAGTAGATAGCTACACTTAAAATATATGGAGCGCAATTTAACCTCCTACTCAGTGTAAAGTATGTGATGTAATTCGATTCTCTAGACGTTGATATCGAAATTTTATCAAACTCAATAGAAAGTTCAGAATTTGTAACCTACGCCTTTCACGAACCACGTATGATTCTCGTGTTGGCAAGGTAACCTGTTGCCATATATTTCCACCCTTGGATGCTATCATCGTGTACTTTAGTAAGTTCTATTTTAAATAGTTTACAGCTGTCCTGCACACAATCATCACTTACGAAGTTCTCGCCGCAAATCTTGCTCATTCGAAATGAATGGCTCTGTATTATTCCCTTTCGCCTTACGAAATTGAACATCACTCAGCACATGTCTGAGCAGAAATTGAGAAACAATTTTTGTACCAAGTTGAACAGTTGAAAACACTTCCAAATGGTAAAAAGATAAATATATTGATATAGATTTCAGTTCACTACTTAGTGAAATAATTAACATTTGTGCTAAATAAGATTGAAATAATTGTCAAACAATATTGAGATTAAGTATATTAGCACGTGGTGTTTTCTTTCCTTTTTCTTAGTGCTTGCTTAAAGAATAAACATTTTAGAAAATATTCAGTACTTCTCAGTGTCAACATAGAGAGAATTCTTAGTAGTATGTGTTCACAGTGGAAGGAGGAACAGAAGTGATGGTGCGGCGACATGTCAGAAGTGATGGAGCCCGCAAGGTCCGTGGAGTATTAAATCCGTTTTGCTTACTTGTTCCAATTTTAGAAAGTATAGGACTGATTATATAAATTTTCATAATTAGGCCTACTTAGTAAAACTTATTCATTGAATGCAATAGGCACTTCAGGCACATAAGGTAGGAGTAATCAACTTAAGTAAGTAACTTTCAATAAATTAATGAACTAATGGCAATACTTTGACAGTTTATTTGTCACTATAAAGCACTATAATTAAGTTTTGTTGTTAAACTGCTTCAATTACGTATTCGCTATAGTATACTGACAAACTGTAAAGGGTGATTCTTCACATCAAAATAAAGACAAAATGTTCATATTCGTCTGTGGGAAAAGTGCATAGTTTCAGGGCTAGACTTGTCCATTATCGTGAAAAAGCTTAATTTCAACACGCATTATTTCGAATTCGAAAAACTGTGGAGTGGCGATCTATATTTGCGTAAAGGAAGTCATGCAAATGCAATCCAAAAATGCATATTTCATCAATTGTAATGTGTGTTCAAGTAATTCTCTACAGGGTATAATTCCCAAACATCCTCTCAGAATTCTCAGATATGCTCTGGTTTCAAATGCTAAAGACATATAACAAACTTACCAATGATGAGGATCGTGATAGGGACTGCCGATCGGAACATATCCTCGCGTTCTATTGCGTGGTAAAATCTTAAGATCTGTGTCAATTTCCACGACTCTTTCCAACCACTTAGTTCCAGTCGTGTGTTCCTGTTTCGCAAAAAGGAGTTCATACTGTTTTTTTACGCTTAGTGTTGCCATGTTTGGAACAACAGAAAATAATCCAATGCATGTGTTCCTGTTTCGCAGAATGATATAATTTATTTTCTACATAAGTTTGTGGAAAGCCTTAGTGCACTAGTACGCCGATATTTGTATTACATGATGAGAAATTGATTCAATTTTAATATTATAATCACATATATAAATTGTAAGTAACAAACAAAATATTTCATAAATTATTGATAAAGTCAAGATGGCTGGCATATTAGCACACAGTAAAGTTAAATGAAATTTCTGTAAAGTATTCATAGACAACTATTTTCATAGTTATCTAAATTGCACGGAAAGTATTTCGGACATTTTTTTTTTCATTCCTGTTCTGCGTACTGCAAAGCAAAAGTCAGTTATTGTACATACCGTGCGTAGCTTCAGTAAACGCTATAGGTGAAACATTCAGCAAAGGACATTTGTTTGTTTCATTTTACCAATCTATATGGAGAAAGGTTAGAACGATAAATATTCTTTTTAATTCAAGTTCTAGCCCTAATTCGTTAATCTATCTCAATGAATTATAACATTATACATACCAACTAACGTCGATTTATTCTTCCCTTTATACATATATTATGGATCAATAACAACCATACCTTTTTTGTGTACGTATTCTGTCAATTAGTGCTCTCAACGGGTCGGGTCGGGTCGAGTCGGTCTTCAACCCGACCCGACCCGACCCGTGACCCGAATTGACTGACCCTACCCGACCCGACCCGACTGACCCGACCCGTGATCCGATCTGATTGACCTGACCCGATAACCCGACCCGAGCTGACCCGGTTGACCCGACCCGACAACCCGACCCGAATAACCTGACCCGACAACCCGACCCGAGCTGACCCGATTGACCCGACCCGAGCTGACCCGATTGACCCGACCCGAATAACCCGACCCGACAACCCGACCCGAGCTGACCCGACTGACCCGACCCGACAACCAGACCCGAGTAGCCTGACCCGACAACCCGACCCGAACTGACCCGACTGACCCGACCCGACCCGTTTGAGAGCACTATGGTCACGACACTGGGTGAACGCCAAAATGCACTCACATTGGGAAACTAGTTTTAAAAGTATAATTTTAGAAAATAAAGCATAAAGCATAATTTAAAATATATAGCACAGTTCTTGGAAAATTCTCTTTAACTGAAAGTTTAAAATACTGTGTTAATATTTTTTAAAGCCAATATTTACAATGCAAAATCATTGAGAACATAACAATGCAACAATGAAAAGCTTAAATTAAACATAACTTTCTTACAAGGCTGTCTGTATTCTTTATTATAAATTAACGAGATATTGATAATTATAAAAGTATCAATGAAAAGCTTATTTTCATTTCTGTAAACTTTTCGGTGTAATCCTTTGATGTGGAGAAAAGAAAGTAAAAGAAGAAATTTTTCCGCCAACAATGAATAGTATGCAAGAACTCCATACTATATTGTTACAGTGACGACGCCAGCTTTAAGTTCTTAGGGGGGCAAAGGAGGGGCAGATACATTTTCGGGGGCGGCTATTTGCCATACCAAAAATGACATATTTATTACGTTTGACTTATTTTACATTACATTGTGTATTTCGTTGCTGTTTTTATGTTAGGTCTATATGATTATAAATTAAAGTTATTTCAAATAAAATTTGTAACTAACAAATAAGTAACGTCTGCACATGAAATATTTTCCAATGAAACTTTTGAAGCCTAAACATAAATTGAATTACTTTCGCGTATGCTACAAGTAACACATTCGTCTATATGCTACGTATCTCTCTCTCTCTCTCTCTATATATATATATATATATATATATGTAGAGAGAGAGAGCCAGAGAGAGGTAGAAAACTGAAACCGTAGTTTAGAAAAACATATCTCTGTATGTACAAATATAAATTTTCATATTAATAATGAAATTCTTATTGTTTCTCAGGCGTCTGAAGTGATTATGTGTGCCCAAACAGATAATTTCACGAACATCCAGATCCTTACTGTTATAACATTTTTGTTCCACCAAGGAAAGTCACCGAAGTAAATTAATTAGGAAATCAGTGAAACACCACGGGACTCTCCTCCGTTATATATAGTGGTGAAGAAGTAAGTGGCTTAGTATAAACGTAGCAATTTCTCAATAAATTATGCTTTACATCCAGGATTATTAAAAGCAACGACTCTTCCTGAAATTATGGATGAAATTTGTGACATTATTCTTGAAAATTGCAGCATTTCAGCCAGTGGTGGATATAGCCCGGGGCCGGAGGGCCTAGGCCACCCCAGTTTTTATGTGACAAAAATAATTTAAGCTATTTATATTTTATTATAGTCTGAGGTCTGCACCCCGCTTTCTCAGTTTTTACCTTCTCAGCAAAACTTGTGTCAGGGATTCTGGGCATTTCTTTGGAACTCGTCGGTAGCATAATTCAGAATGGCTTGGGTATGCGCAAGTTCTCGGCATAATGGGTTCCCAAAATATATGTCAGGAGAATAAAAGGGTAACGGCATTAAGAGAAGTATTTTTCCAATTTGACCGTAATGCTGATCAATTTCGCTGACGAATAATAACCATAGATGAAATATGGTTGTACCACTATGATCCTGAATCGGAACAACAGTCAATGGAGTAGTAGCACTCATTTCTCCATCACCCCAAAAAGTTCAAGACACAGAAGTAGGTTGAGAAACTGTTTGGAACATTCTTCTGGTATAAGTATGGAGTGGTAGACTACCTCCTCAATGGTCAGATATTTAATCCAGAATCTCTATATTACTTACAAAACTGAAAGAAAAATTCAAAGTTCAACGATGCGGAAAATGAAAAGAAAGGAATTCTGTTCCTTCAGGAGAATACACCTGTCCATCCAGCCCCTGCGAACATAACTGACATTGCATAATCTAGGATTTCAATGTCTAGATCATCATTCTTATTCTGCAGATTTAGCTCCGTCTAACTATTACGTGTACTTATTTCCCAAACTTAAATAACACTTGAAAGACGCCATTTTAGATCTGATAGGGGTAGTGCTACGAACAGTGGTGCGAGGAAGTCTAGATTTTTTAAACTTTTCTGCAAAAGCTGGAGCACTGTACAAGGTAGTATATTGACTCTCGGGGGAAGAGAAGAAGAAGTAAAACCTCACCAATCCACGTGCACTCCTTCTGGGTTGGGCTACGAATCTTTCAGCAGTTCCTAGTCAATATGGTAGACGTCACGTCAGTACTTTGAAACAAAATAAGTAAAGGAGCACTAGTATAAACCAATTACTAACTAAAGATCAGCACTCTGACAATACATTTTATTGGGAATCAATTTCATTCCATAAATTTATTATTATCATTTGCAGGAAGGGAAAACACAACTCTTTTTATCTCGTTCAAAAAATTAAGCCCTGGTAGTTGCAAACTAAGCTGTTATAAGCACATCCTCTGAATATTGGAAGCCGAGAATAATGTTTCAGAAAAAAGAAGTTTTAAATAAAACAAAATATGAAACTGAAAACTTCAAACTTGGACAAATACAAACAAGTTACGTAACTGGTTTTACCTTTCTTTTGTTTCCAATCGAAGTTGATCCAATGAGAAGAAAACAAGTCGACCAAATCTACTATTGTTCGCTAGGCACAATTATTAAAAATCATAAGAAAGAAGTATAACTAAAATTTACCTCAAAAGGGGCTAAATTAGAAAACAGAAAACAGTGAAACGCCCTCTGGCGTCATCACTGTATTGTTATGTTTACTTTTTGAACTTAAGCACTTTCTGTACTTTTTGGTGGCATCTTTTACTTTCCCTTTCTGTATATATGTACCTGTAAGGTGCACACAAATGATAGAAAAAATTTATTCGAGCAAAGCACATCTCTTTACAATGAATTAAGTAGAAAGTTCATTAAATATGAGGGAAACTAGTTGCAAAAAATATCAATAAATAGATCAAGATATTTAGAATATTTGATGTATTATAAATGTACATTATACACGATTAATGTAAAATAATCATTGAAATTAACAATAAAGCATAATTTAAAAAAAGCATAATTAAACAAGAAATAAAGCATAATGTGGGTTGCTCTAACAATTAAGTTGTATGAAGACGAGAAGAAAACGAAAGCTGATTCCTTAACGAATTTCGTTGATCTTCTTTGTGTCTACAAAAACGCATTCCTAGAAACCTACAAGCTAGGTATCATCTCTGTGATTATATCAGTTTCTAGTGCTACATGTGAAAGGTCATTCTCTTCTTTGAAAAGATTAAAGACTTGTATACGCAAGTCAATGACTCATGATAGGTTGAAAAACTTAAGTGTTACTTTATATTGAGAAGAAAATTGCTAAATCGTTAGATCTTTAACAAGTTGTGGATATGTTTGCTGCTGCCCACACGAATAGAAAGATCCTCTTCAAGTACAGGCATGAACCTATAAGTTATTTTCTTTACCTGTAAAAGTGTATTTACTTCCACTTAAGTCAACCAGCTACACATATTTTAAACGCCATGATTAAATAACTATTTACTTATATTAGAAATCAATTGCATTAATGAATCCTAGTTGTTTGAGGTACTAAATTCTTATATTTTCACTGTTTTCCAAAGAGTAAAATCATGAACAATAAAGATGGAAACATTCACCTTGAATACACACACACATACACACACACACACACACACACACATATATATATATATATATATATATATATATATATTGAAGATGTCCCCCTCAAAATCCTCTTGGGCCCTTCATTGGCCCCCCTGAAAAAAACTCTAGCTACGCTACTGGACACCATGCACCAGAGATGAATTCTCTACCACTGAGCCACCGCGGCCCTGCTTGGGCTTGGTCGTCCATATCCAATCTCTCTTTTGGCGTTACTTAAACAACTTCTAGTTTTGTTCTAAATCCAGACTCCATATTGGCGTAGATATTAATATTACAGTCGATTGGTAAAATCAATCTTCCACATTTAAAAATTAAAGTACACACAAGTAGAAAAATGAGCATTTATCATAAAAACACTAGCTGCAAGTGTTCAAAATAGATTTATGGTTTCTATAAAATCAATTGAAAATTGCTATTTTTAATTAGGCAGCTAGTGAAAAACAGCAGCTTTCGACTCCAGCCGAGTGTAAACTCAACCTAAACTCAGTTGACCAAAGTGAACTGACCCGACTGACCCGACCCGACAACCCGACCCGAGTTGACCCGATTGACCCGACCCGACAACCCGACCCGAATAACCCGACCCGACAACCCGACCCGAGCTGACCCAATTGACCCGACCCGACAACCCGACCCGATTAGCCTGACCCGACAACCCGACCCGAGCTGACCCGACTGACCCGACCCGAGTTGACCTGACCCGACCCGACCCGAACTGACCCGACCCGTTTGAGAGCACTACTGTCAATAATAATGTTTTCCATGACAACATGTCAGTAATAATGTTTTCTCTTTTAACTATATATATATGTTTGATTATTGCGCCTCTGATCATGTATTGAAAAAATAGGTACAGATTGACAATATCGATCGTTGTAAGGTACAAGATATAAAGTTGGTTCCAATTTATAAGGCTGATAACAATATGAGGAAATAGCTTAAGAGAGCAGATGCATTTCCACTCGTTCCTTTTCAATACATTCCTGATGCATCCGGCATCCCGCAAGGACAGATGTTCCTAGAATAGAAATACTTGGCGGACATCTATGTTGACGAACTGAATGCAACCTTCCACCCGTAAATACAGCAATAATTCAAAGTTTACTTTTTATTGGCTTGTTATTTGACTACTTATACTGAACTAATTATATTTTTATTAATGTTTCAGGTCAATAAGAAACAAATTTGATAACAACAACGAAACAAAACACGAACAATGACGAGGTTTAGTATTTCAAGTTTAATAGGAAGTGGAACTAAATCATCCCTATATATACACAAATACATTTTATTTTAAAGCAAAAACAGTCCAAGAATGCGGTTGCTGGAGGCAGGCAATTTAACTTTGCGGAGAAGCTTGTGAAGACGTTTAGACAGCCGTACTCAGGTTCGTAATAGGAGGTTTAGGTGTGACGAGGTTGGCCTTATTCCGTACTTTAATGCAGTATCTCATTCCATTCATTTGGATAATTGAAATCATAATCATTAACACAAAGTTATATAAATAGTCGCACCTGTATGCTAAATTTATTAAGGTTCACTCCACTATTGTCCAATGCAAATGATTTTTTAATGTATGTATCTGTGTGTTTGTGAATAGTTCTTGTTACAGTAAATCACGATTGAACTTGTACGACAAGGCTCTATTGCGAGCCGCACGTCTTTTGATTTACTTTGGTGTTTTGTTCCTTTCGACAAATATTTCTAATATTGAGGTGCTACTAAAACGTTTCATGCGATTCTGCGAAACAGAAATGGGTAAAGTTGGCAACGCTGCACACTGATAAAGCATTTTGCGAAATAGGAAATAATCGTTTCAGTGTCTTCTTATCTTATCTTACGTCCTAGTTTCAGCCAAATACAGACACCTGGTACTTTCTGCTTCACAAAATAGTAACAAAGACTAATGTCTGTAGTTCAAATCGTCTTTCATTTGCTTGTAAATTGTTAGTCTGTTGTAGGAAAAAATGTGTATACCTTGCTGGAGAAACTCGAGTATATTACCTACATTAAAATAATGAGAAAAATAATGAAAAATACCGAAGCATATGAAAAATGAAAAACACCGAAATTTCAGAAAAACGACAAAAACATTACCTAAATAAAAAAAATGAAAACTAAAAATTTGCAATGTGTGCATAAAAATGCACTTTATAATTAACATTGTTTGCTTCAGAACGAAGTGTAATATTATCTCCATTTGATTGACATTTTGTTCGCAATGCCAAACAAAAATGACATTTCATCAACTTCCGGGTTCTATAGTTATCACTATTAAAATACCGATTAAATTGTGAAAGATGTAACTTTTGTCTTTGTTTGTTTTTAATATAGCTGGTTCTCGTTTAAACCATACATTTACGCACACATTCTTACACAAAAGGAAAAATGTAGATGCATCCATTCTATTAAAGAAAAAAACGAATCAATGTACACGAACGATTTCTTTTATTATTATTATTATTGGTTTGTTTTTCTTATTTTGATTTTGGTTACTAGCTGATTAAACAGCTCAATCTGAAATTAAAACCCGTCTGTTTCAAAAGCATAAATACTGTAACACACCATACAAATATGAACGGGGAACATATCACTGTGGTATTCAATTTCAATTCATATATATATATATATATATATATATATATATATATATATATATATATATATATATATATATATATATATATATATATATATATATAGTTGAATATGTATCATTAGTATTAGTGTTATATATAGGATTTACATTACAAACTCTTATTTTTGTGTGGTGTTCATAATGATTCATATTCTACTAATACCAAGATATTAATATTACATCAAAGCTTATTCATGCGATTACGTTACGTTAAATACGAATAGGGAGTGAGATTATAAAATATACATTTCATATATATTAAATTTACTAATCACTACTACTACTACTACTACTACTAATAATAATAATAATAATAATAATAATAATAATAATAATAATAATAATAATAATTGCTTTTAATTGTTTTTCTTATTAAAATAATTAACACAGTTAATTACTAGTCTTACAGATTCGTTTAAAGAATTTAGACTTTTTTTTTCCTGTTTCGCAGTTGTACAGGCCAGGAATAGTGCATCGACTGAATAGGTGCAACCCAAGGCGGCATGCTGCTCTGGGGTAGCATATTTGACTATTTCTCCCCTGACTTATGTGGACTGGATAAACTGAAATTAAATGAACGCATTCAGTTTTACGTCCCCGGCTAGGATAAAGGAGATGGTGATGATGTGAAATGATTGAAATGGTAAACTTAAGAAAGTGGGAGAACCTTGAGAAAATCCACCCACATGGTGTTCGTCCACCATAAAGTTCGTTTGGCTTGAGCGGGATTCGAACAAGGTATCCCACACTCCAGAGGTGAACGCTCTGCCAATTTTCCCCCTAAGAATTCCCTGCATGATTTCAACGCACTAAAGTAGGGTATCGGAGCTTTCTCCTTTTGGCATTTTGTGTTTTCTCTGGAGTTTTGGCCACAAAAATTTCTTTTGAATTTACTAGACACACAATATTCCCATTTAGAATTTGTTGTGGACATGCTGTGCATAACTTTACTCGAAAAATTATCGTGAGCTTTGGCTACCTCTACAACCAAAACAATCACTGGTGGTCTGAAATGTGCAGAGTCTTTTGGCAGTATTACTTGAAACACTACAACTAACTCATAGCTACCTACTGCTGACTACAAAGAAATTAATAGTTTTGGCGGATGGCATTCAGTAACTCCCCCAAATTCATCCAAGTCTATTTCTTCTTAAAGTATACAAGCATAAGATATGCCAAGTACAGAGGTTGTTCGGTCTAATTTCGCCAATTTCGACTTACCTAAAATTTAGAGGATTCCATGGCGCCAGGTCCGTAAGTGTGTTTCCCGTGGTTCCTAACAATAGCCCGACAGCGGAATTTCCACTGTAAAAGGCTTCCCTGAAGAACTGTGAGGGGAACCCCTTTGCACAGCTTTCCCAAGTCCTTCCACAGTTGTCACACGCCGTTTTCCCAAAGCCCGCTTCATCAATCCAAATCCACTATACTCCATAGGACTTGCATCTGGAGATTTAATAGGTACCTCATTGAAAGGTAATCACATGTATACCCCTTGCCTCTTCCATCTCCCTGTAGAATGGGAGGGACGATCGTGAGGTATGTGATGAGGCCTTGTCCATGTGAATGCACTCCAGATTGGAATCTCATGCTCGTAGATCGGCCATTTAAAATACTGCGAATTTATTTTGCAGTTCTTCGCCACCCTACGAATCTTCAGTTTACCTCGGTAACAGTAGCCAGTAACGACCATGAACCCTTTTGGGAAGGATTCTTTACAGACACGGACCCAGCTTCTAAAGTTCTTGTCGCCTTTCTCTCGGTTTGCCGCAATCGGAAAGGTAAATAATGCTTCATCGAGCGTTACGACGTACATCCACCTTTGTTTTGCCAGTTATCGTTCGTACAGCTTCCGGGCGTTACACTTTCGTTTCTTTTGGTGGGCATCCGTGAGAAGATGGCGGCGAGCTTTCATGACTTTTTCCAACTTGAGTTGATGGTGTAACGTCCGGCTTATAGTGCCCAAAGACACGTTACAACGACACCTTTGTGTTGGCGGATTTTCTTGCATTGTCATTTTGCGAAGTTTTCTCTGCATGGTGGAGGTGGCCTTGGTGCATTCCTGCTTCCTAGGCAACTTTGTTGCTGATCCAAATGGTGGAGCTTCGTTGCCCTTGTACTTTTTAATAACATTTTTTATTCCACTTAAACTCATGTTGCAACCATTCTTATTGCACTATTTTCTAATGACAGAAACACTAAAGTGGTCGTCATAAAGAGCCGCAACATAGCTTTCCCAAAACCGTCTTTTTTTGGGCGGCATTTTGGTTACAGAGCGGAAACCTACACACTTGGAAACAAATTTAACACAATACTCACAACAATTGTCCTGTTTTGTGCGTTATTGTCGTCCCTGCAGAAAAACAACTCCGTTCCCAGAAAGCCACTACACAACACTGCAGGACGCCACGAGCCAGGTCGGGCGAGTCCATTCTGACCGGGAGGGGGAAGGAACGAAATCGGCCAATCGTAAGCTGAACAACCTCTGATATATATGCAACATGATGTCTTTCCGACATCTAGTGTATTAAGACAAAATAGTGAAAGAAATAGATTTATATTTATTTCTATAATTGGATTCCATTCATTTAATCAAGGAACAATAAAAAGGTCTAGTTTAATGTACCAATATAATATAAGGTTTGCCCAGGTACGTTATATTTTACAGCAACTGCCTTTTGCGACATATTCCCTTTCCTAATAGCCAAAATGACTGCTTTTGTATTTTTATCATTGTATATAAATAATTTTATTTGTGAGGCATTTCTTTAGTTCAAGAAAGATATTTAAAAGAAAATGATTAGGATCAGTGGCGTAGCTAGGGGGCAGGGGGACATCTGTTTCCGGGCGCAGGGTCAGGGGCGCCAAAGTGATGTAACATCTAATTACTATTTCAATTAATTTCTGATTGGCATATAAACTGCTCTTAAACACATTACGTTGTTAAAAGCTGCTACTCTTTTATTGAAAATGTAACAAAATCATAACTGGAGGTTTGTTGTCAAGCCTAAATTTATATTTCTGAGCAACACACTTGTTCCTCTAACTTCCTATAAGAAATTATTGAGGATATTCTTCATAAGGACCGATGCAATGTTTTGGTGTGAAATGATGTTACTTCATGAGAAAAAGATATTTGACCTGGAAATATTGAGTTTTTTCCGTTCCAGCCAGCGTTGCCAGATCTAGCATAATGATGCTAGATCTAGCATAATTTGCGTGTCTTTAGCATCTAGCATCTTGCTTTTAGCATCCTGCCCAAATCTAGCATAATTTCAGCAAGTTTATCAAAAAGCCGCAAAACCTGGAGATGAGAAAGAAGTTGGTCGTGGGAAGAAAAAGAATGGCAGAAATGTATCCTCTCCCATTGATTCATACAGTCGATAAACCATACAGGTAGTCTCATTTTTCGAAGTAAGTTAGAAACTGCTTTGGGCTATTTTTTGTGGCACCACCCAGGGTTTTCTAATCCTCTAACTGCGAGGCATGAGCGGAGCTATGGGGGGCATTCTCTCCCCAACTTTTTGACAACTACACCGTCTTTATTTCTGACTTCATGACCATCTTTATTCCTGAAATGAAAGGTCCGAGACCGACCAAAAATCTGCCCCCAACAGACAATTCCTAACTCCGCTTATGCTGCGAGGTAATTTTCTTTCAAAATATGTAAACAAACACTTTGCATTCATTTATACGATATATACGCCATTGAGTCTGGCAACGACTGCACTAGTTTAGTTGAGTTAAAGCTTTGCTGTGTGAAGTATTGAGTTCTATCCACGCATTCTTGCGCTCTGCGTATTTTAAATTACGTTATCGTATCTCAACTTCGTTTTTTTTCTTTTAAAACTCCTGACTTAGTAATTATGAGGATCTAGCATAATGTGACCGAATCTACCATAATTTCGATCAGGTTTTGGAATAATTCCAAGCTGTGAGTCTGGCAACGCTGCTTCCAGCTCATCTTCGTATACATCCGTAATTGATGAGGAGTGAGGAAAGGGTGGAAGGAACTTTTATTGTTAAGACTGGCTTTTCAAATGTAGAAGTAATAAAAGAAAATATTATTAATTAGCGAATAAAATAATTGGAAATTCCTCTGATTTTTTTAGTTATACTTGTTGGATGAAATACTAAAGGTAAGAATCAGTATAGTATCTCTTGTCACTTGTGTGTGTGAAAGAAGAAAGATTAGTATTAAATACAATGACATAAACAAATATGATTATTTTTAGTACGATTCTAATTATAAGTACACTCGTTTTTTCCGCGAGACTGAAATATGAGACAAGTCGGTTATTCGGAAAAGTCAAGTCTCTCCGATCAGCTGCTGAGCAACCGGGAAACGCCAGTCATGGTAATATTGCGTCGGTATTAAGTTTACACTGTGGGTGCATTATTGCTGCGAATGGCATATTTTGACGTCTCAGCAGGTACTGATAGTGACTTGTCAAAGCCAAAGCACCTAACTAACAAATTTAAATTATTTCTCTACATGATATATTTAATATACACTACATGTAAACGGTAAACATGTATTTCCATTCTTGTAATGATTTACTAGTAAGGTCTGTATAGTGTTTTAAAATTAGTTTTATTTTTGTAGACTGTGTACAGTGTACAAGGGCTTAACACGTTGGCAGCCATGTGCATAATTCTGATGCACAAATAGTGGTGTGCAAAATACTCCCAAAATATGGCTTGGCGGCTAACGTGAAGTTGTAAAAGGTAGGTAAGTACGAGCTATAACTTAAGGTCCAACCCGGAAATGATTTTCCCTTCCCTTAATCAATGAAAAAGGTAAAAGCACTATCTTCTATTCAAAACACAAGAGCTTTTTAACCGGGACTTTAATTATGAATCACGGTGTGTGTTTTTATTTTAAAATGTGTAAAGTTGCAATCAAAATTATACAAAGACACACGCTTGCCTGTCATTAACGTAGTTAACGCTAAAAATGCGTTTAACCCAAAATGTCTAAAGTTGAAACGCTAAAATACAATCAAAATAACTACCTAGTGTTTTATTGCAAATACTCGGTAAGACGTATTATTTTATTTGCACCATTTTTGGATCCTGCACCCTTGTACAGCTCTGAAAAATAAGCTCTATTCAATGTTGGTTTGCTTTCACCAGAGGGATGATAAATATTTTTTGGATCTGATGAAGAGTGTTTGTCCTCTAATTTTTAAAGATTTTTTTTCTCAATTGTGTGCAGAAATATGATATAACTGCCATTAAAACAATTATGTTAATGTCACGGATAATAATGG
This sequence comes from Thermobia domestica, assembly GCF_964235325.1. Classification (NCBI taxonomy): domain Eukaryota; kingdom Metazoa; phylum Arthropoda; class Insecta; order Zygentoma; family Lepismatidae; genus Thermobia; species Thermobia domestica. The sequence goes on from NC_137458.1 coordinate 156,479,267, forward strand.
ATAATTATCGTTGCCAGAAAATTTGAAAGGAGCTGAATGAAATTTCACAGAAAATTAGTCATATATAGATAGTGTACATGCGCTTAACTTAGAAATGTACAAAGGGATAACCGGAATTCGCAAGAGCGGAATCTATTATGCATATTGTTTCATTTTCTGACAAGTTTAGCTGGATGGTCTACTCTACAACCTGGATTAGTAACTATTGCTACAAGGTCAAGGTCTAGGAAAATATTCAAATTTACTTGTTCTAGTAGTCATTATATAACAATTATGAAGTCCCAAATTTCACTTTCGAATCTTATATGTATTCTTTTTTTTTTTTTTTTTTTTTTACAGATATTCAATAAAATGAAAGGCGCACAACAGAAGAAACTAAGTGAAGCAGAAGAAAGGAAACGAAGGAAGGCCCAAGAACAAGAATGTGCGAAGTCAAGCAAAATTCTAACAGCATTTTTGAAAAGAGAAGACTGTTGTCAATCATCAAAATCAACAGAGGATGTACCGATTCCCACATCACATAAGTCTACTAAAGTATTGGAACAAGAAGAATTAGAAGATAAATGCAGCAGGGGTTTTGATTCAAGGGAGTCAGATTTAGATAACATGGAATACCAAAGCTCATCAAATTCTAAAGAGAAGTTATTATCTGATCCAGTCTCAGAAGACAAGCTACAATGTACTAAAGGTGTACCTGAAGTAATCCTCTATCAAGACTTCGGATATTTGAAATTTGACCAGACTTCGGGGAAAGCAATCATGCCTAATTCACTTTACGTAGGAAATAGTGGAGAAAAGGTTGATTTATTTTTAAAATAGTGCTGGACCTTTCGCGCCAAAAAATAATTGATCAATGACTTCATCATGATTTAAGAAACAATTGGAAAATAGAATTCGTAATGCTGTCAATCGATCATGGTTGGTGTATTTCCTGTGAAGTTGCCATTCGCCATTCACTCTAAACACGTTCTCCCGCATAACACGGAAGCCTTTCTCAAAACACTGTTGCTGAACTACGTCAACAACCTCATTATGCCTGTGGATCCGCTTAATCTTGTGTATAAAACACTCGCCAATGACATGAGCCGCTGTTTCAACTCTCGCTCTACACCCCCGACAATGGACATCCTGACCATCGCCAGTCCGTGCTAAAACCGCACGAACCCCCACCGTATGGGAGCGCAATTGGAGTGCATCAATAAATTTGCCCTCCGATAACAAATTATCCTCATAGAGGAATGAATTAGCCACTGGAGCCCTCTTAAAATACCAGACTCCATTACCCTGAGAGGCTAAAGAGCTCCAATAATCCGCAATCACTTCTCTCTCCCTCTGAGAGGCTCTCTCCAGTTTCTCTACAGACAACAGGCCTGGGATGCCCTTAGCACGCCCGAATTCTTTAACTTTATCTTGCAGACCGACCACCCCTGCAAGACAGCTAACAACAGGATCAGGATTCACCAATAACTTCATCCAGTTTTTCACTATGGAAAAACGGACTATCCTCTCTAGGTTGGGGATCGCCAAACCCCCATCCTTATGCAGAGCAAACAAAAGACAGTCGGTAACAGACTCAGGCAAATGAAGTATCTTCTTAACAAAACTCCTTATCTCCTGATCATACCCTCTCAAGGCAGTGACACCAACTTCGGCCACTGTCCATTGATATAGAAAACGGGGTATCAAATAAGGGGATATCAAAATCACTTTCTGCCTTAATTTAAGGCGTAATCTGGAGAGCCTCCTCAGAAGGAGAGCCAAATAGTCGCTATCATAATGCGTGAACCGACCCTTCGAAATGGTGAACAGACACCCTAGGTATCGAAATGCCTCGTCTATACCAACTTTCTTCACCTTCTCCTCACCAACTCGTACTCCTGGATCTTTAGAGTACCAAGCCTTAGCTGTTGGTGTAATCTGTATGGCTCGGCACCCCGACACCAAGAGCGCCATGCTCAGTCCCGACAAATACCGACGAACCACCTCCAATGCAGCCTGCAGATGTTTGGCAGAGTCATATGCCAGGAGCAGATCATCGGCATAAGCCAGGACTCCCACCTCAAAGTCACCAATCCGGAATCCCCCAGGACAATCCTTCAGTCTCCGCAGTAACTCATCTAAGACCAGGTTAAGTAAGAGAGGGCTAAGCGGTCGCCTTGCTTAACACCTCTCTTTATCTCCAGAGAGATATCATGGCCATCAATCTGGGTCCGATTCCCCGTATATAATTCCCTGACCAGTTCCATAAAAGCCTCGGGGATCCCTCTACTAGCAAGAGACCGGAGGATTGCCGCATGAGGCACCATATCGAAAGCCTTCCGAATGTCGAGGATGCACAACGAGACACCAACCTTTTTACCTAGACGAATTAGTTCACTTGCCAGAAAGCAGTTGGACGACGTGCTCTGACCAGATACATACCCTTCTGCGATCGATGTAAAGTGACCACCTGTTGCAAACGATCAGCAAGGATCCCAGTAAAGAGCCGCATCAGCAACGAACCAATGGTGATCGGTCTCCAGTTCTCTGGTTTTGCTAATTCCCTTTCTTGCTTAGGAATGAGGACAGTCCTGTTCGCTCTCCAGGCAGAAGGAATTTTGCCTGTTCTTAAAACAACATTAAAGAGAAGACGCACCAAATTAAGGCGCACATCACCCTTTAAGTCGATCTTTCTAAGACTGTCAAGTCCGGCCGCAGTGTCATTGGCGACTCGGGTATATCGAATCCTAAGCTCCGAAAGGCTTATTGGCGTACAAAGCCTTTCTCCATTTCCTGACTCTACTAATGTAAAGTCAATATCACAAGATCCGGAGACCGAGCGCAATTGCTCGTGCAATTGCTGTATGCCTCTTGAGATGGGAGTTTCTTCTGTAAGGTGACCGGTCACCCTACTCTCTATAATACGATCAACAAGCAGTTTATCGTCTGAATTAAACAACCTCACCGTATCAGCGTATTCCTGGACCTTCTTCCCTTTACCACCACGAGAAGGTCTTTTCGGAGGTTTTGGCTCTTTAACCGTTGTCCACTGCTTGCACAAGTGAACAATCCTATCGCACCATCCGTCTAACTGCTCTCTAGCAAACTCACCTGTCTCCGATTGAAGATAACACTCCATTTCGCTCACAAGACCGTCCGCCTGAACCCTGAGCACCTCAAGGTTAGGACCCGCATTTCTATCCTCAGCAACCTCAATGCGTTGCTTAACCAACGTCTCACCTTCGGATTGAGAGTCCTGAGATCGAAGTTCATCCCTGGGGATAATAAAGGAATTATTACACCCCAAATAAGGATCACATTGGACTCCCACATCAACATTACCCACAGACTTGGCAGCCAGACAGGACAGAGTCTCTGTCAGCTCCTTAACCTCCTCACAGGCCTGCTCCAATTGGCTACGTACTCGCTGCAGTTCCAACTCTTTCAAAGCTAGTTCGGTCTCCAACTTCTCCACCTCCTTCTCCAAGTCTGAGACGGAGCCTTTTGTTTTTTGTGTTTGCTTTTCCCATCAAAGAATGCAATTAGCAAGTGTTCCTCTCTTGAAACTGAAAAGGGGTTTGATAGTTGGAGAAAAACAGAAAAAAATTAGGACACATGAGAATTCGCAAAGAATCGTACTTCTTTCACAACTTGGAAAGAAATGGAAAGGAAGTTAACAAACAACGAAGGTTTAATTCATTTACAGCTTCAAAGTCAAATGGCTATGGAAAAGGAGAAATGGTGGCAAGTGCTTAAGAGGGTGTTATGCTGCACAAAATATTTAGCCAAACAAAATTTGGCTTTAAGAGTGCAAAGAGAAAGTATCACTGACAATGGAAACAGGAGAAGAGTCACAGAAATGCTGGGAATTCTGTAGAACTTTTGAAGCTTGTTGCCGACAGGCTCCAGGACCAACCTCCTACCTCTCACCAGAAATACAAAATGAGTTCATACAGCTTTTACCTTCAACAGTTAGCGAGAAACTTATACATAACATCCTAAAAGTTAAATATTTTGGAATAATGTTTGATACAACTCCTGACACCGCTAATCGAGAACAAATGTCGGAGACCATTCGATATGTAGACATAGACTTTGAGAAAAAACTGTTGTGGTAAAGGAGTCTTTCTGAGGGTTCATTCAAGCACACAAAATGGATGCAGCAAGTGTTGCAGAAACGGTCTTGCAACAACCGGAGAAGGATAGGATACCTTTCGAGGACTACCGATCAAGGTGTTATGACAATGCATCAGTAATGTCTGGTTACAAATCAGGAGTGCAAGAAAGGCTTGCAACGATTAACCAAAAGCTACATTTGTTAACTGTGATAACCACACTCTTAACCTAGTCGGGGTTCATGCTGTTAGTCACGAAGTAGCAGGCGAAACGTATTTGGTACTGTACAATATATATATATATATATATATATATATATATATATTTCAAGATCCACTCTTCGATGGGAGAGGCTGAAAAGTTATCTTGGTGTTGCAGTGAAGTCAGAGTCAGAAACTCGTTAGAGTGCCAGCGTGGAAGCTGTCAAACCGATACATGATAAACTAGAAGAATTAGTAGAGCTTCTGGAAAATATTGCAGAGGATCGGAAACACGAAGTGATGCAGCTCAGTTGATACACCGTATTTTAACATATGAATTTTTGGTTCTTCCTCAGTTCTGGAATATTGTACTTCTCAAGATCGATTGAGTTTAGAAAAGGCTTCAAGACCACACCATGGATTTCCATAATGCTGCACACGATCTTCAAGCTTTGCAAGAGTACTCTCTAGAAAACCGTGATGCTATATGCGAGGACTCCCTTGAAAGAGGATAGGAACTCTGTAGTATTTTGACGTCCAAATTGAGAGACGGCGGAGGAAGAAAAAGAAATTGCCTGGAGAAGCAACAGAGAATGTAGGGCTTACAACAGAGAATGAAATTGTGCGATTGTTGAATAGCATGATCAATAAAGTTCACAGAGAAATGGGAAGCAGATTCACCAACTTGAGGAAATTGGACTCCAGTTTTGGCTTTCTTTTAGATGTGAAAGGACTAATGTGTACAACTAATGAAAACATGTTGAAAGAGAAATGTATTTCCATGGGAAGCTTTTACGATACAGACATTGACGGCTTGGAAATGTGCAATGAAATAGCGGATTACCGAATGCTACTCAAAACAAGAGCTGATGTTCACATATCGACACCAGAAGATTTACTTCGCTTCCTTGTGCAGTATGGGGATGATGTTTTCCAAATCTAAAAGTTGGATTTCAGATATTATTGACTGTTGCAACATCAATTGCCAGTTGTGAAGGGTCCTTTAGTAAGCTAAAGCTTATCTACTCCTACCTAAGATCCTCTATGGGACAGGAAAGACAGTCGGCCTTGTCTCTGCTTAGTGTGAAGCGAGATGTAACGGGCAGCATAGATTTTGAGGGAGTAATCGATAAACTTCCAGCAGCAAAGGCAAAAAAATTCCTCTTTGAGTTACATTAATTCCATGTGAAGCACAAGCACGACATAAAACTATTTTTTTTTAAGTTTCTGTTAAATTACCGGTTTATGTTCAAAATATATTTAATGTTTATTTTTCTGTTTGCTGTTTAATGTAATGTTTATTTTCGCAATTTTGTTTGTGTAACATTTAACTATAATATAAATCTAATTTAATTTCCATGAAGATTAAGGGGAAAACAAGGTATGCCCATGTATGTGCTTTATCGGGTGCTTTGTCCTATCTGTTGGTGACTCTTGGTACTATTTGACTGTATATGCCATGCATACGTAGATGTAGAAATGTCCATGTAAAAAGGGGCAAAAGATTTGACTAATAATATTCTTTTTACGCGGTTTTTAATATTAAGACGCCGTTTTCTCCAAAATGCAGTTTTGTGACATTCCATCTTCCCCCCCCCCCCGTATCTTTCAGCCTATGTATTAATATTCTTGGCTACCCCTTTACGTACCTTAAAGTTTCAAGTGTTTATGTGTTAAAGCTAAAAAATATGCATGAGAGCATGAATAGCAATAGCATATACCTCACAGAAGTAGAAGCGGGAAACCCTGGTAACATTCAAGTTTGCATATACATTTCTGCAACGTATATTCCATATACATTGCAGAAATGTATATGCAAACTTTGGCTATTTTAAGGGGGCGCAAAATCTGTGTTTGTTCCCTTGCGCTGAAAACCGTTGTACGCCTCTGATTAGGATTATGGTGGGAGAAAGAAAATAAAGAAACTAATAATAAAAATGAAGAAAGATTAGGTCTACGATAGAAGAAAAAAAAGAAATCAAAAATATTTTGTGATCAGTACTAAATAAATATTAATTATCGAGGCATTTCTCTTCTGTCAACATCCTATAAAATCCTTTCAAATATTCTGTTAGCAAGATTGACCCCATACGCAGATGAAATTATTGGAGATTATCAGTGCGGATTTAGACGAAATCGATCAACTATCGACCAAATATTTACCATTCGCCAAATACTCGAAAAGAAGTGGGAATACAATACCCCGGTACATCAACTATTTATTGATTTTAGAAAGGCTTACGACTCGGTTAGGAGAGAAACATTATACAACGTTCTCACAGAGCTTGGAATACCGAGAAAGCTAATTAGATTAATTAAGATATGCTTAAGTGAATCCCAAGGTAAAGTCCGGGTAGGAAAATTTTTGTCCACGAGCTTCCACGTCGAAAATGGCCTGAAACAGGGAGATGCGTTGTCGCCATTATTATTTAACTTTGTGCTGGAATACGCCATAAGGAAAATCAAAGATAGCAGCCAGGGCCTAGAGTTGAACGGCATTCACCAGGTTATGGCATATGCTGATGATGTAAATTTAATAGGGGATGATAGGAGAACAGTAGAAATAAATGCAGAGATATTATTAAACGCTTGCAGGGACATGGGTTTAAAAGTAAATGCAGAGAAAACTAAATACATGGAAGTGCGTCGGGACCGTAATACGGCAAATTGTGGAGGCGTTAAAATATTAAATAATACTTTTGATAAAGTGGATACTTTCAAATATTTAGGATCAATATTAACAGACGAAAATCATATTCACGAAGAAATTAAATGTCGACTAAAAGCAGGGAATTCGTGTTACTATTCGGTTCAAAATCTCTTGTCGTCGCGAATTCTGTCGAGGAATTTGAAGCTTAAAATATATAAAACGATAATCATGCCTGTTGTTCTGTATGGTTGCGAAACATGGTCGCTTACTCTGAGGGAAGAACATAGACTGAAAGTATTTGAGAACAGGATCCTGAGAAGAATATTCGGACCCAAGAGGAACGAGAATGGGGAATGGCGGAAGCTTCATAACGAGGAACTACATAGTTTATACGGTTTACCCAACATTGTTAGGGTCGTCAAGTCTAGGAGGCTTAGGTGGGCAGGTCATGTAGCTAGAATGGAAGAAAGTAGAAACGCTTTCAAAGTCTTGACTGGTAGACCCATAGGAAAACGACCATTAGGAAGACCTAGGCGCAGATGGGAGGATAATATTAAGATGGATCTCGCAGAGATAGGAATACAAAGTAGAAACTGGATCCAATTAGCTAAGGATAGAAGTCAGTGGAGAGCTTCTGTGAACGCGGCACTGAACCTCCGGGTTCCATAGGCCATAGAGTTAGTTAGTTTAGTTAGTGGTTATCTCTATCCCCACTAGTGAAATTGTGTTTTCAATTATGGTCACTTAGGTGACTGTTACTAAAAAAAGGGTCATTTTAATATTTTAGTAGTAGTTACTCTTACAAGTCACGTCTGCAACAATGTAAACTTACAAACAAATATATTTTTTAAATAATTGATCATTATTGAATTCGTACACATTAAAAAGATTCATAATACTTATGAAGTAAGCTAGATATAGTGAAATAATTTGGACGGTTACCTTACCTTCAAAATCTAGAATTTGGAAAAATTATCCACATGCACATAAACAACTTCTAGACACGTACTCTAACTGAAAAAGCTACCCAATAGGGACGAAGTATACAGGGAAGGCAGTAAAAATGAAAAATGAAAGATTATTGGCTAATACGATTCTGCACTTCAAATTTATTGTCCTAGGTGACCACTATTGAAAGGGTGACCACTAACGGCCCAGTCACCGTATACTTTGACTGTTAACCTGCATTCGTTGGACTAAAACAAGTACAGGTATGTTGTGCATTACAATATTGCGAGACATATGAATTACCCTTCCTTATATATATAGGGCCGGATTTAGGGGGTGTAAAGGTGCACGTGCACCCCCTTCGTTGTAAATATACATTACCTAAAGTGAGAAGCTGGCAGTGAGTTTTGCAAAAATCAATAGTTTCAATAAATTTTCTGAAGGTTGAAGGAAAGGGATTCACCTAGAGCAGACACTTAGCATTTCCAGGGCAATTCCTCATTCACACCACAGATGACTAAAGGCATTTAAAAAGAACTCAGTTTAATTCAAATGTACTGGCAGTTATTTGGTGCACTCCCTCAGAAAACCCTGGCTCCGGCCCTGTATATATATATATATATATATATATATATATATATATATATATATGCGTTACCACATAAAATATGGGTCGAAAAAGGGATAAGAGTGTGAAAAAGGTTAGGACGTACCGCAGAAGCGACGAGCAACCGATCGCCTTAAGGCTGTGAGAAGTAAGCAAGGGCAAGCCCGTTACAATAGATGGAAAAGATTAAAAGAAGGGAGTCCAAAACTAGCAGATCATAATAGGATCGTAGAAAGTCGGAATCTTAACATGTAGAACCTATGAGTTACTGAAAATGTTGGCAAGAAGAAGAAGAACTATAGCATACATCCAGGACAATAAATGGAAAGGTTTAAGAGCAAAAGGAAACAAAATAGACACAAGCTTATATGCACGAGAAACAAGAATGAGACAAGAACGGGTTTGGAAAAGTCTTGGATAAAAATATGAAGGAAACATTAGTAGACATGAGGAGAGTAAGTGGAACAATTATCATAGGTCAAGCTCATGTAACGAGAGAAACAAACGTCGAATACAATTAGCACGCTCCACAAGTTGGGTGTGATTAGGAGATAAAGCAAGAATTTTGGACAGAGCTAAACAATATTCTGAAAAAAATGTTCGTTAGATGAGAAGCCTACGATCTTGCTACCCTGAATACCTTCTATAGAAAGAAAGAAGAACATTTTATTACATATAACAGAGGTAATCTGACGTTCACCCACGGGAACGGCGTCTCAAGACAGCATATCATGACTATGCACAAACTTTTACCAAAAACCGGAAGTTGTTCAAGTATAATATTATTTCCGGTTTCAATACTGATTTCAGTAAGGTAAAAACTAAAAGAAATCAAGAAGCGGGTTTCTTAATCGATTCAGTGTCCCAAGAGTTGGTGTTAGATTCTATCTTATTCCTCTATTCAAACCGGTGGTAGTTGAAATAAACGATTTTTGGTTCCAACCTTTATTGTCATTGGACAAAAATATTAAGAAACAGCGAAAAATGGGTTTTCGATATGGATTGAGCGTCCAAAGAACAGGTTCTGGCTTTGATCCTATTAGTATATTGCAATCAGTACTTATAAATCCACTACTTCAAGTTTGACTATTGAATTCACTTAGTTTGGAAGCTTCAGGTTGACACTGTGAAACGATACCCAATTATTTTAGACATCATAAGCATAAGTGTTGGAAGTTTTTTTTTATAGAGCAGCTTCCTCCGCCCGTTCGTCCGACAGCAAAAGACGAACGGTAAAAGATACCGAAATGCGGATATCTTGCCATCCATTCAGCGTCCAAAGAATAGGTTCCTCCTGCTTCCTCAACTCTCTACTTAAACCAGAAGTGGTTCAAATTAGTCATTTCTGGCCCCCACGTTTATCGCCACATAACAAAATAGTAAAGGATAGCGACTAATGGATTTTTGATAGTGATTAACAGGTTTTATCTTCGATCTTATTAAACTATTGTAATCAGTAGTTAAAGATGTACTTCTACAAGTTTGGACATTGAATTCCCGTAGTTTGAAAATCTAATGTGCTTTCACACCGCAAAACGAAACTCAGTTGTTATTAACTTGTTTTCGATAAGAAAGGAAAGGAAGAATACTGCACAGAGGTTGTTCATTCTACATTTGGCCAATTTCGACTTATCTGAAAATTTAGAAGAATCCATGGCGCCAGATCCGTAAGTGCTCGATGTGTTTCCCTTGGTTCTTAACAATAGCCCGACATCTGAAGTTTCACTGTAATACGCTTCTCTGAAGAGCTGGGAGGGGAATTTTGTCCCATTCCTTTTGCACAGCTTTCCAAACTCTTTCCACAGTTATCACACGCCGTTTTCCCAAAGCCCGCTTCAGCAATCCAAATGCACAATAGTCCATAGGACTTGCATATGGAGATTTAAAAGGTATCTCATTGAAAGGTATCACCTGTATACCACTTGCCTCCTCCATCTCCCTGTAGAATGCGAGGGACGATCGTGAGGTATGTGATGACGCCTTGTCCATGTGAATGCGACCAGATTGGGGTCATTTCCGTACATTGTTGGAATCTCATGCTCGTAGATCGGCCGCATGATCTGCTTCTGAAAATACTGCGAATTTATTTTGCAGTTCTTCGCCATCCTACGAATCTTCAGTTTACCTCGGTAACAGTAGCCAGTAACGACCATGAACCCTTTTGGGAAGGACTCTTTACAGACACGGACCCACTTTCTGAAGTTCTTGGCGCCTTTCGCTCGGTACATGATGGCTCTCCGTTTGCCGCAGTCGGAAAGGTAAATCCGTGCTTCATCGAGTGTTACGACGTACATCCACCTTTGTTTCGCCAAATGCCGTTCATACAGCTTCCGGGCGTTACACTTTCGTTTCTTTTGGTGGGCATCCGTGAGAAGATGGCCGCGAGTTTTCATGACTTTTTCCAACTTGAGTTGATGGTGTAACGTCCACCTCACAGTCCCCAAAGACACGTCAAGAAGACTAGCCATACACATTTGTGTTGGCGGATTTTCTTGCATTGCCATTTTGCAAAGTTTCCTCTGCATTGTGGAGGTGGCCTTGGTGCATTCCCGCTTCCTAGGCAACTATGTTGGTGATCCAAATGGTGGAGCTCCGTTGTACTTTTTAAAACAATTTTTATTCCACTTAAGCTGATGTTGCAACCATTCTTCTTGCACTGTTTTCTAATGACAGAAACACTAAAGTGGGCGTCATAAAGAGCCGCGACATAGCCTTCCCCAAACCGGCTTTGTTTGGGCGGCATTTAGGTTACAGAGCGGAAACCCACACACTTGGAAACAAATTTAACACAATACTCACAACAATGGTCCTGTTTTGTGCGTTATTGTCGTCGGCGGGTATAAACAACTCCGTTCCCAGAGAGCCACTGCACAACACTGCAGGACGCCACGAGCCAGGTCGGGTGAGTCAATTCTGCCCGGGGGGGGGGGGGAAGGATCGAAATCGGCCAAAGGTAGTCTGAACAACCTCTGTAGCATCTTTTATGTCCGTTTTTCGCCTTATTTTTAAAACCTTCTATGCCACTTCTTCCCTTTACTTTTAGTACCTTTTCCCTGTCTTTTAATTTTTGCTATGAAAATGTATTTTGTAATTTCTAAAGCTGGCTGTAAGCATATATCATATAGTACATGGTTAAAGGATATTATTTATATATTTTATAATTCATAAGCCTTAAATACCATGGGCTTACAAATTTTTTTCAACGGGCCACTGGGGAAAAACTATTGTAGATTAATGGATAAAGCACGCCTCGAAACAATTCATGTAAGATGGCTTTGAAAAGTTGTTTCGCGCAACAAGAACTACATACAGTTAAACTGAGGCTTAAATAAATCAATACAAAGTGAAGATTTTTCTGTAATCCATTGTCTCCAGAAGACGTTTCACTTAAATAATAAACTTTCTACTAAAATCGGAAGCTATAGAACTCCACTATAAGTTTGTAAAATGTAAATCCGATGACATATAGCTTTAAAAAATTTTTGGAATCAATTAACCATCCCAAGACAGGAGCGTACGCAGGGGATGGGTCCTGGGGATCCGGACCCCCGAAATCCCAACTTTTTTGTAAATGTAGTCTACTTTTGGGGGCAATTTTAGAAATTTTCATGTAATGTAGCCTCAAATTGTATTTGGAGCCCCCCCAAACGCTTTAGACCCCTCCCGAAATAAATTTCTGCGTACGTCCCTGTCCCAAGTATATTCATCTTCAGTGTATTCTGTCTACTAAGACCGGAAGTGGTAAAAATGTATTACCACTTCTGGTTTCAGTATTAATTAATAGAATATCACGCCATACAAAGCAAACTCTTTCACGTGATGTACACATCACATTGCCACTTGTTATTCTGTACATAATAAATGAATTTATCCATATTAATATAAACAATTAAGAGTCTTTGTATTCATTTTTACATTGTGTCACAAGTATGATAAATGTTCTAATATTAATGGAAAAGAACTGAAGGTTAGGATGATATGGCTTAGGAACAACTAATTTGTTGCACTTCCGTGTCGCTGTACCTTTTCATGATAAAGCGTTGAATTTTGTAATCTATCTACTTAGCACTCGAGTATAGAACTTGACTTACTTCTTTCTTTATTTTATTTTCTTTCTTCCTCATTTTTATAGGTGTAATTTGTGTTCCTATAACATTGTAGATTAGAAGCGGAAAAGCAAGCAGAAATGGAGAAAACGTGAACTGGAACCTAAACATAGTAGCCTGCTAATTCATTATTATGCTATTCTCTGTTAAACCTCCTCCGTATCACGTTTAGATTGAGATATACATTTAGATGTAGATAAAAGTCCAAAGTATGTTTCACTTTCTACAAAGACCCGCAAAGAATTTTTTTATCATGAAACAGAGTGGCGATGTTCAAATTACAATATACGTGATTCTGAACTACGAACTCGAACTATTAAAAGCAATCTTAATTCCTAAATAAGAAAGGAAAAATAGAACGAAAAAAGGAAAAGCTTAGAGTGAAGCTACAAATAATATTCTATTAGTTGTTAAATTATAATCGAAAGACTCCAGTATATGCATATTATTACTATAGATAGAGATTAATACTATGTTAATAAGATATAAATCTTTGAAAAAATGAAATCTTTAAGTTTTACGTCCTAACGGTTATGCCGCTTATGCTAAAGGAGACGGTAAGGATTAGAAATGAATGAAATGGTGTAATAAAGAAAATGAAAGAAAAGAAAGAACCCCGAGAAAACCCACTCACACTTTGTTTGTCCACCACAAAGCTTACTTGGCCCAAGCTGAGATAGAATCAAGTGAAACATTATCATGTTTCGGTTCAGATGTTATGGTAATGTTATCCTTTTCTACTAAAATTAATACAACAAATATACTCAAACCTTTGAACTGAAAATCAAATAAATCACTACTTCTTCTTATAACTATGGAAATGTAGCTTGTTCTTATAAAGGTTAGAAGTAAAACACAATTCGAATTAGTCTTAAATATTTGGCACAGCTAATTATAAAGTAAAGGTTAAAGGAATTATCTTTGAACGGATTTAAAGATACATTTGGTGTATGTATTCCTGATTGTTGTATAGACACTTTACCTTTCGTAGCCGATGGAGTCCCATCGTGCAATCAATAGAAAGGACCCTCTGAGCACGCGTTGTCTCCCAGACAAACTGATCGCCAAGACCCCGAATGTTTCACATCCTCCTGGTCTTCCATTTCCGGGGTTTAGTTGAAACTCCGCATCTATCCTCCTCCAAATCCCAAATATGGGGCCCAATAATGGTGTCCAAACTAGCACCTTCCATACTCGTGACAAAAAACAAAAACATACTCGTTGTATTCAGCTTTGGTCCTTATCAAAATGTGTCCGGAGATTGACCACACGAGCGGGCAAATAACTCGGCAGAAATTCTAACATTTAAGCAAAAGGCTTGAATGCGACATCAGACTAATAACACGGAAGACACGCGGCTCAGCAAATTATATCTTCCTTGTTGACGATCAAAACAGGAACTTCTAAATCAATATTTCAACATTCCTCGAGAATGCAGACCTATAGGGAAATCGGGACAGACAGGGAAATGATGAAGGAATCCAGAAGTAGAAAATTAACTAGCCTTGCGGAAGTTTCGGTAGGAAAGGAAATTTGCCTCGTGTGCCAGTGTTTATTGTTAACAGAAAAAAAAGGTTACAGCATGCTCACTGAGCCTCAAGACTATAATAGTCAGGAAAGTTAAAAAAAATAAATAAAATCTTCTTTATGCAGATATATAGCAGGGAATCGAATCCAGGACAACTAGGGCGTGTTACGGAACACAAGGACTCCATGCACCAGAGGTGAATGTTGTACCACTTAGCCACCACAGTTTGAAATCTTTAATGTTACACGTATATGCATTTTAGGCTAAACGAGACGATCGTTAAAGCAAGCGAATGATGATGGAAGAATTTGGCACAGTGAGAAAGTGGAAGGAAACGAGAATAATCCAAGAAATCCCAAGAGCACGATGTTGTCAACCACAAACTTACTTGGCCAGCGATGAAAACAGGAACCCCATATCAGAAGTAAGCGCTCTACCACTGAGCCACTGCCCGCTCTCAATAAGATTGAACTTGTTTTATTAAAGTAGAGAAGGCAAATTCTTGCTTCAATTTATTCATACATATTTGTGTACATTATCAGCATCTACAGCCTTAAGCCCGTCAATTGGTTAGCAAAAGATTTGAGGAAGGGGAAAAGGAAGAAAGGGATGAGGTTCAAAGAAAGTGGCCTGAGATTTGTATGTTAGATACTATCCCGGCAATTTGCCTGTTGTAAATGAGGAAAATCAGCGAAAAACTCACTCAGAATGACTACCTCAAAAGTAAGTTACATCTTTTCGACCTAGATCTCCCACTGGGAATTAGACCGAATTCTCGCTTTAAGCATTAAACATTTTATTATGAGAGGTTATCGAGTTTTGGTAATCCAGGTTTTAATTTTTTGGTTTTAACCAACAGTGGTTTCTGAAGACTGTACAATCTAGAAGAAAATCCAAAGTGGATGCTCACTGCCTTTCGCTAAACCTGTTTACTATAGCATCCTAAACTTCCTTGACTACGTTTGTTATTTTTATTATTATAATTTTACACCATCTAAAGAAGGAACTTTATTCATGTTACGCGGAATATTAATATGTATAATACTACGTTAGTAAAATCCAACAATAGCTTTATTGTTACAAAATATTAACTTCCTGACTATAAGCAATACAACTGTTGCTAAGAGATCAATTTCTTATTTTATCATAATGGAATATTCGCGAAGCGTGAATACGTTCCCCATTTTTTATATCTAGTAACATGAGGCTAAAATGTTACTAGCAATGAAGCAAGTGTTACTAAAATTAGAACAAACATGACTTAATGTGATGAGTGGACGATAACTTGGCTGTAAGATTGCAAAGGGGCAACAGAGGGAAGGGGAACAGCGCCCTGGAAGAAAACCCTCTGCAAAGCAAGCTTCGACGGTTGTTTACTTTAATGGTATCTTTCTCAGGTTGCTTCCCCTTTGTAATTTGCAGGCCATGGGCGCTGAGGGCCTTTACGCAAATAATTGGCATCTTATCAGGCCCGGCAAATTCCCGTTAAGATGCCAGTAATATACTAAAACAGTATACAAGAAGCAACGCGAGTAAAAAAATCAATATATTTCCCTACCCAAATGAAATGATAGCCATTGTACACAACAGTAAGAAGATAAACTCTAGTAAGACAGTAAAGCTGATCCAGTACTTGAAGATTCAACTTCGTCCGGTAGAGATCAACTGCTGGAGGATATTCGCTGTCATGGAACCAATGTTTCTTCCAAACACGTTTTTGGGGAAGCACTGCCTCCCCGGAGCTCTGAGAGTGCTCTCCCAAAGGAGATCAAAGTAGTACGTCTATAATGCAATAATAAACCGTGTAAAACAATACCGTGTAAAAATAATATGTGCCCCTCCGAATACTAAGTGTGTCACCCCGGAACATTTTTTTAAAAAGAAAAACTGCATGTAACAGCATGATGTGTAACTACTAGTGTTTTTGTTTCAATAGCAGAACTTGGGTTGTAGATACCTACTGTTAAAACGGATAGGGCTATAGTTCATTAATGAGCCCCATCGAGATATTTGCTGTAGCAATCCAATGCAAAAAAAAAAAAAAAAAAAGATTTCGCTTTCGCTCAAGTGTTATCGTGCGGAGTATCGAACGGAGGTTAGTTACCGCTACCCGTAAAATATAAACGGATTGATTCCATTAACGAAGTGGGCTGAGATAATCACTCTACTGGATATCTACTGCCAAAACAAAATTTTTAAAAAATCACCTTAGTTCAAGAGTTATGCTGTAAAGTAACGGACATACTAACAACACAATGTTTTATAGGTTCCACTTTCTGGATCCTAATAATTTGGAGATCGACGGAACTGTTAACAATAAAAAGTAACCTCGCAGCAGAAGCATTTTGGATTGGTTAAAACGAAAGAAACTTTAATATTACCTGTGGTGGGAAATGAGATGAGATTCCTTGCTTTCAAAAATTGCCCATCCAATGATTCTCGTAAAATCTGATCTCTAATCATCACAGTATGAGAAAAAAACATAACTTTCTGAGAAAACTGATACATTATTGAGGAATAATATCACTAGTGAATAATTAATTAACTAACTGCACGATAATTTTACGTGATTGGTCAAGTGGTTACGAGGTACGAGTGAACGCCCAAGTCAAATTATATTTTCTGACAATTCCAAAAGTTAAGGGATAGGTAACACGTCTCTCCAAACTTTTAAGAGGAGCGCACCAATGTATCTATGTCCTATGAAAGAGAACATAGACTTAGCCTCAACCAAAATATTAAGGAAATGTATTAAAGCCTCACCTTACAAGATAAATTAGGTCGTTAGCCGACCACATGGTAGTATAAATATTTTATCATTTTTTTTACCCACTAAAAAGCACAAGCTGATCATATCAATTTACAAAGTTATACAGAGTGTTTCAAAACAACACCGACAACGTTTGGGAGGTGATTCCTGACACCTAGATAAGACAAAAAGTATAGACCAACCTGGGTGCACAAATGCTTCCTTTCGGAGTTATAGGCTGCCGAAAACATGAAAAATGAACTTTAAAGGTCCGTAGCACCAATACTATGGGACCCTACCGTAGTTGGGTCAAGACTTCACTTAGGAACTAGTACGTGCCCTATCCAAATATCCATGTTTCTGAATGCTGTGATACTTCCGCAACAACTTTTATAGAGGTAATTGATGAGTACTTCAAATTATATGCCTGTAGCCAAACTCCATCTATAAAAATTGGATTCTGAAACGTGTATTTTTGGATAGGGCAAGTATTAGTTCCTAAGTGAAGTCTTGCCCCGACTACGATAGGTCCCAAAGTTTTGGACCTATGGAACTTTAAAGTTCATTTTTTCATGTTTTCGGCAGCCTGTAACTCCGAAAGGAAGCATTCGTGCACCCATGTTGGTCTATACTTTTTGTCTTATTTTAGTGTCAGGAATCACCTTCAAACGTTGTCGGTGTTGTTTTGAAGCACTCTGTATATTCGATTCCTAGGTAACATTTACCAAATTTTGTTCTTTGGCTATTTCCAATTTCAATAATAGTGACACCACGTGGCGTAGTTGCTAATGCTCTCGCCTTTGATGCAAGCAGTCCAGCGTTGGATTCCCTGTGGGGACACTCGTTCTAAAAAGTATAATTTTCTTTTTACTCCAGTCATCCTGAGTAAGGTTTTCCTTATTCATAATAGGTAAATGCTAGAATGGTACTTAACATACAGGTTCCAGGTAGTTTTCATCCTTTTCCAATCCTTTATTCCTTCCATTTCCTCGGATAGTGTCATCCCTTTCCTCATTCGTGACGGGCTAACACGGCCCTAGTTGCCCAAAGCCCTGAAATCTAATTCCCAATCATAATAACTGGGCGAATATACTGCCTCTCAAATTTTGAAAGGATGCGTCAAAGTATCCACGTATTTAACAAAGGAAGTGGACCTCTGACCTGATCCATATAACCATATAACGTAATAAGGATAATAAAATAGGTTAACAACCTCCAAAATTCACATTTTTGGCAATGTTTATAAATAAAATGAAACGAAATGGAGCATCCAAAGTTACAGAGGTATCCTTGTCCTATGCTACAATACTACCTAAATAATTGAATTTATCAATTTACAAAATTTATGGAAGGATGGTCCTATCCCTTCCTTCCAAAATTTAAGCGTTGGCAAAGATAACTCTGCAAAATTCGAGAGAGTAATGACCCCTATGACATCAAACCACATTTAATAACGTGACATCTCTCAGTCAATCAGAGGTGACTTCAAAAAATCGGATCAAACGACGCCAGTACAAATGAGACATCAAATCGCTGTAAATTGCACTGTAACGATCCTTGTATCTATTTTAAACCATATTCTTTATTGGATATGACACTCATCTAAACATTTTTTCAATATCAAGTCCTTTGACAAGTCAAATTGTCAATTCCTTGTAACTCGATTTCTACTTAGGGCGCCGCGGTGGCTAAGTGGTAAAGCGTTCACCTGTGGTGCAAAGGGTCCCTGCTCCCGTCAAGTGAACTTTGTATTGTGGACAAACACTGTATGCATGGGTTTCCTCAAGGTTCTCCTGTTTCCTTCCACTTTCTCAATTCCACCATTTCATTCATTTCTCATCATCACCGTCTCCTTTAGCCTAGCCGGCATAATCGTGGGACGCAAAACTAAAAAAATTCATGTCACTTCATTGATTTCTACTTGTTCGAAACAAGTCATATGATGACTGCAGCATTTGACATTAAGGTACTTTGGATGAGCATTACCCGTCCAACTCACTTACTTTATTATTGCGGTATAATCCTCTAAAATTTGACTGGTTTTCGATGTTTATGGTACTGTGGTGTCCTTATTTCACAACACTGCAGAACGAGATTGGTATTGCAAGTTTTTGTTGTATATGTAAATGTCAAATACATAATATCCTGACTTATTATTGCTGTTTCAAAAATACAACTTTTTGTTGGATTGGCAATACTATTAACTACGTAGTATCCTGTGCTGATATTTACATGGTACAATATTCCAAGTTCTTTTGTTCAATAGTTTAAATGTTACAAGGAAGTAACAGGATAAATAGTCCACCTTATATAATATATTAGGGTGAGTTTCTAATATAATTTGAAGTGTACGATTTAATTTGTAGTTGAATTTGAAAAACTTCAATTTGCAATTTCCAGTGATCAAACGTAATTGCATTTATTGATCTTAGAAACCAGCATTATCCTTACTAGACTTCACGCTAATTACTGTAGATTTATTGCTCATAAAGTGATATATTAACTCATATACGTATTATATGTAAACCCAAATCAGTTTTATTTTATGAAGCTAGAATAATGATATATGTAAGTCCTCTAGATTTTGTGTTAGAAGATCATTATAAACCTTTTGGATTCAAATTTAGAAGTCGTTTAATTCTGTTGAGTAATTGCATGTTTAAGATTTTGTATTCTACGTTAAGTGAGGAAGATTTTTTAAAAAGAACGTTTAGATTCTACATAAGTGACGACGCTTACGTAGACGTCGGCATTCAGACAACATTGTTCATAGAAGGAAATTTACAAAACTATTTAGATTCTATGTTAGAATAAAAATAATTCATATGTACATACTTTACATTGGAACAAAGAAATTTACTACACTATTAAAAACTCTTAGTTCGAACAAGAAATTCACCATGCCGGTTCACTTCTAAGCGAGAATTAGTAAATTTCGAAGCCATTAATATTCTAGCTTAAAATGTCTTAATTTACATACTTTTTGATACTATGTTACAACAAGGAAATTCACAAACCATTTAGATACGACGTTAAAGAATAAACATTTATTAGCAATAAAATCCACATTACAACAAGGAAATGTAAAACAAACTTACATATAGAAACATATATAAGAACATTACTTTGTATATATATACGTCTATCAACATATTGGTTTAACTTTTTCTTCCTTAGTAAGGAAAAGTTGAAAACCAGTGTTTTATTTTATTTAAGTGTTCGTCCCACCTCAAAGTAACGTAATTTTGTAATGATAAACTGAGATACAATAAATTTGTTCTCACAATAGTTGAATGTGAGGAATGAAAGTAGTAAGAAGACGAAAGAGAGTGATAGATACAAACGTTCCCCCTGCCTTCTTTGCTGAACAGGATGGGGAAATCGAAACCTTCCGAAAGTGTCAACAGATTCCCTGAAGAAATGTCAACATAACGTCAGCATCAAAGGAGAGAAAAAGAAAGCTAATCTGTTTTTAAGAACAGCTCTGTTTGATTTAAAGATCTTTACTGTAACAAAAAATCCTTTGCTCCAGTCTTTCTATCATGTTTTCCAAATTTTATTTGTTTATGAATTTCATAGATCACGATGCAGAGAAAAACTACCAGCACAAGCAAATTACTGTATATCTATTTCCTTTGAAATTATGAAACATAGGTGTTGGTTTTTCAGATGAATAAAGTGATTCGATTTATTACTAAAATACTTACAAAGAAATATGTAAGAGAATGTAGTTTGGCTATTATACTAAGTAAAAAAAATGCAATTAACTTCTAGAACTATTACTCACGAAGTGCTATGATCGGTTGCAGTGATTTTTCCAGATTAGTATATGTGATCCAATTAATTTCCATTACAATTAATTCAGAAAACATCTGTTTACATTTCAGATGTTGCTCAAGTGTTAGTACAGAGTTCTGACATATACTATTGCATCATACGATGCAATTCTTGTGTACAGTGTTGCCGGAACCTTTATTTCTAAACAATTCCCATTTTTTTAGAAACAATTCTTTTCTTTGTCATGTAAAATTTTTAACTGAGTAATAAATTTCAGGTAAAGAAAAAATGAAAACATCACTTTTTTAAAATTAGTTTTCTTCTAAGTCAACAAGAGCAAACAATTTTCAAATTAAAATATTTCTCGATCTTTTTTAAAAAAAAATCTTTTGAATGGGTGGAAAACTATTCAGATCTGAAAAGAAGTCTAAAATAGATATTGAAACAAAATATAAAAACAGTGCTCAAAAATTGAATAAAAATTTTCGGAAAATTTATACTGTTTAAATCTAAATTTAAAAGAGATAATTAAAAGCTCACAAATGACTGCAATAATATTTTAAAATGGAAACTTTAATAAGAAACTTTTAAAAAGGTCACAATTTTCTAACTTGAGAATTTTAAACAAGAATTTTTAAACAAAAGATTTTGAACAGTGATCTATTTTTTAACATAAAATATCAAAAACTTTCGAAATGTTGAGGCAATGAAATTTCACCAAAGACAGCTTTCCACAATTCGCCTTAGACTATGTGTTGTGCCCAAAGTTCAAAATGTAATATTGCTATTGTTACATATCAAAGGTGTTAATAACTACATAACTATTGTTACATACCAAAGGTTTCAAGTGATAATTTTTTCCACCAATAACCCTAGACTACGAGTCGTAACTGCAATCCTAAGGTTCAACAAATTTTCAAACTGAAATTGAAAAATGATGAAAAGAATTTATAACAAAAGCATTCATATATTTGAAAGCTTGTTCACTAATGGCTTACAGGGAAACTTCGCAAAGTGTTGCACTCCGTTCCTCATGAAGTTTTGTAGTTACAAAGTTGACCAAAAATGTCTGAATATAGGTCCTTCTTGTGAAAGAAACGTTTTAATTGGACAAAAGTCTCCTCTGAAATTGTTTCTATCCAGTGCGGGAATCCACAGAAAGACATGAGAAATTGCAAGGAATCTTCATAGAAACAATACTAAGTATAAAATAAGCGTAAGTTTTCGTTTCTACAGAAAAACAATTTGAGAGACAAAAGGAGCCTTGTGAAATATTTTGCAATCACCTCAATACATTTTCCAATATTCATCATACCGAATACTTGAACGATAAGTTGAGAGTCAAGATTAAATCGAAATATTAAGCAGCTGACGTATTCAACGGAAAATAGTACATGAAATACAAATAAGCGCATTCCAAATTGTGAATAATTTACTTCATAGAATGAAAGCTGTGTTTGTAGTACGTAATATATCTATGAGGCAAACTTAGCAAGAATATTTCCAGAATGTATCATGAAAGATATAAAAACAGTTTTTTAGTGTTGGATTAGATGTACAATAAATAACGGCTATAAGATATCTGAAACGTAAGCCGAAACCGGATTTCCAATACTAAGAATTTGTACGGTTGTCAAAAGTAGAAGGCTTCAGAAAGTTACCCTTATTTAAAACCATTGATTCTTAGACAACAGAATATTTGAGAGATCTCTATTTGGAGAATGCGTTCATACCATAAATGCCTTTACAGTATTTATTAATACATTCCTGGTGCAATATAAGAACACAGGTTCATTTTTATAACGTCTTTTAGTAATATTTGTCAATTCACAAGAAAGGTTTGTTTCTGGAACCTATTAATGTAGGCGGAGAACATGTAAGTCATGTGCAAATATAGAAACAACGTTTCAAAGTGTAGTTCATTATGTAATCGCAATTCAAATCAGCTTGTGGCGACAAATTATCAAGGATTGAGGCACGTTTTTTTTCAAACGTGTGTTTCTTCATATGCACACTCACCGTTTCTACCGATCCCGCTGCCTACATACGGAGCCCGTGTCATCGTGTGGACCCTTCAGATTTGCCCTGTCCTGAACTGGAATAGATGTAATACAAACTTGTAAGTATAAAGGTAACCAAGAAAGTTCGATACTTTTTTCCCACAATATTCGAACATCGATATGTCACCCAAGATGTGCCTGGGAGATCAAAAATAGTTCTCATCAGCATCGATCGATTCTGCCAACGTTCTGGAAGGCAATGGATGCAAACGCATTAGAACTTGGTGGACCGTGAAGCGAAGAAGTTATCGAGTGCATTTTACACCTCCACTAGGTATTAGAACTGGCGTTCCCTAAGGTGGTTGTCCAAGGAATGGAACAGGTGATAATCGGATGGTGCAATGTCCGGGAGTATGGCACATGCAATAGTGTTCCTCATCCAATTCGTAGAATGATGTCCTGGGTTATCCTAACCACTTGGGGCTTAGGGTTGTCTTGTAACAGGAGGACCACTTTGCGATTCAGAAATGCTGACTCCAGAGTTTTGAGTTTTTCTTCAACACGGCTCAACTGCTGACAGAACACAGTTGCGTTGACACTCTGAAGAGCTAGTAGCAGGTCCCGTTGCAAGATGCCGCGAGCAGTCCACCAAAAGATCCAAGATCTTCATCTGGTGTAGTGCTGGTTTCGGCTGTTTTGGATCCGGTTCATGGGATGCTAACCAATGATGACGGTGCCGTGGAGCTCCGTACAGAGCCCAGTTCTCATCACTTGTCAACAGCCTGTCCAGAAATGGCTCCTTCCTCAGACGAGACAGCAAACAAACACAAGTGTCTAGTCGCCTTGCCTTCTGGCCCGGAGTCAAATCGTGTGGGACACGTTGACCCAACTTGTAGTGCTTTCCAAGTTGATGAATTTGCTGGCGAATGGTTTCTCCACTCACACTGAATGGCAGTTCCAGTTCCTCTCATGAATGGTCACTGTTTGCCTCAATTGTTGCGTGAAGATCTTTATTTTGTGCATGTGTTGATCTTCCGTCACATGGTACGTCTTTGAGTGTTTCATCTCCGTCCTTAAACTTATTGAACCACCACTGCACTGTCCGCGTAGTCACGATACCCTCACCGAAGGTCTGGCATATCTTTCACCCCGTTGCAACGGCGCTTGACCTGTTTGAACTCGTACACCATACACGCCCTTATGACGCTCTGTGGAGAGGTCCATGTTCACTCTGTCCTTACGCAAGCTCACGGTGTAACTAAACTGTCTAACTAGGTAGTGTGTTGGATTACCCCCCACCAACAACTGACCTTCGCCTTATCTTCATTGGGATTTAACTCACGGTATGAGCGGCAATTGAACACAGACCTCCAGAAAAAGCAAAATAACTTTCTTAGTTACCTTTATAATAACTACCTACCACAATTTGGTGCATATTTTTCTCAGAAGTAATCGTGCTTATAACATATAAGTTTATACGAAGTATGGCATATAATCCATTTTTGGTCACTTTAGACATATTTTACCTTTCAAGATTTCTACCTGTATTTGAAGCATCTTGCAGAGTTATTTATCATATCAGGCGTTGGATGCCAAAATGGTGTAAGTGAGGTTTGAGACACTTTGGAATATTGAAGCTTTTAGTAGATTTGATATAGAGAAATCGGACAAAATCGGTTCTCTGCGCTGCCATTCTTTGGCCTTTGACCTGATTCTTTTACCCTGAGATACGCAATTTTGCCATCTAACAGATTATGCTTACATATTCACGGAAGTGTCTTAATCATTGTCTTGAAAAAATGAGTTACACCACTTTGTCATCCAACGCATCATATAAGATACATTAAATAAATTATATAATGCTCCTAGTTAGAAAAAGTGTAAAATGTCCATGTACCTAAACGTACTGCACAAACTTTGTCTCTTTTCCCTTATGATCTAAGTGTCTCATATCACAAATCTATCTGCCGTCATTCACTTTTACTAAGAAAGTAAAAGTGTAGAAGGCATGAGGAGATAATCAGTGAATGAATTGTAATTTTCTAATAATTATTTCATATTGCGCTCCGCAATCCTGTTTTAAGCGAGGTAATTGGCATACTCCTGAAGACAAGGAGTATATAACACGTATGAGGAATCAATTTTCTCGAAGAACATGTGAATTTCACTTTTACATAAATTTGACCTCTATTCCTAATATGTAAGGTTTCTTCTAGCAGTAAATAACAAAACTCGTTACATTTTCATGAAGTTATAAGTTGTAAATATTGCATTGCAAATTACGCATGTTTTTTAATGTATTTTATTCTAGTTGGTAAATAATTTTATTGTTATCTAATGCAAATAAAATTTAGTTAGTAGAAAATAAAAGGAAATGGAAAGAAAAAGAAAGAAAATAAATGAATGCTTAGAAATTATTCGCAAAACGGGGCAGTCGTCAAATAAAACTACCTGAAAGGAAAATAAAAGAACTTCCCGTCTGATATATATTACATAATATTCTATTTTCTTTATTCCTTTCACTTTTCCTTGTAAATTGATTGTGAGTTAAGTTGACTCTGAAATCGAATGAATGAAATATACTTTGTACTTGAACGTTCTTTCTTCGCTTTCATTTTTCAGGGAAAATTAAGTTTGTCTTTTATGAAGTTTTGTATGTTTGCTTGGCTCTTGTTCAAAAAGTTGATCCCATTGAAACTTTATATAGTACTTCAAAGTTTCAACTTTTATTATTTTTTTAAAAGTATGCTCCTACGGTGAATAGTTTATACCATCGAATCTGAAAGGGTAAATCACATTTCTTTTTTCTTTTTTGTCGTGTTCTCTTTCTTTTAGAGGTAACTTGTCTCATTATTCTTACCTGTCAACTTCTATTGTAATGTATTGGCTACATCTTGGAGTTACACGAGATCCTAATTTTATTGTAGTGATTATTTTCAGAAAAGCGTAGCTTAAAATTAAGTTTTCGTTACTTCCTAACTATTTCTCTCCTTTTCGTCATGTTCTCGTATTTTTCGCTATGTACAATGGTGAATAAATAACTTACCTTGAGAGATGCAATCTTTCGCAAGTAAGTCCTAAGACCATCAACATAACCGATTTTACACATAAGTAATATAGGGAGATTTTTCTGTTATTTTTTTGTCCTTCCAATTTTTAAATACTAACATGAACTTAAAATATGAACATATATTTACTTCTACTTTTAAGCGATGATAGGAGAGTATAGCTATCGTGAGTTAAAAAAGGAATTCGAAGTTTCAATGCATTTAGAAGTTTCATATTAAGCGATGATAGGAGAGTATAGCTATCGTGAGGAAAAAAGGAATTCGAAGTTTCAACGCATTTCAACGAACTTTCAAGGCATTCGAAGTTTCATATATAGACGTATCAAGGATAGGGACAAGTCGGGTACTTGTATTGGGCACCAGTGCCAGAAGGACGCAAAATACCACATCGTGTCGGAAGCAATAGCAGCTACACTACAGATCAATAGCTTCGTTCATGTTAATATGGTCGGTGTCACAACTTCCACAACCGTCTGATTTTCCTGAAGAGTCAGACGTTATACTCGATTGATTTTACCCCCTTTCTTCTGTGATACATTTGAACTTAATGCCTTAAATGTGATATTATTGCTAACTGAAAGCTCGCCCTCTTTCGCCTATAATTATGCCTTGAAAGTAATCCCAAATACCGCTCGTCACAGTGATATATCAGTTCGTCTAATCTGGGTAAACTCCGCAAATGACAACCATCAAAAATCAGTCTCTTCCTTCATTTGTCTTTTTCGTTTTCCTTTCTGTTCTTTTTACTTTAATCTAAACACTACATTATGTGGTGTCCGTATGCACAAGAAGTAGCGACATTTACTCAATTGTCGTTTGTGAAACTGCCTGCGATAATATTCAGAGCGAACAGTAGGCTACTGGAACATGGCATATACGTTCTGCTTAGAGCTTTTACTTTAGAAAATTATCCATTATTGACTTAAGATTTGTCTCTATATGATACTCATATCAGCAAATAAGACTTCTTCAATTTACAAATAATGGAATTTAGCTGATTAGCTTATCACACCAACAATTTGTTAAAGAGTGAGCAACGATTTTTGTCTATTGTACAAGAGAAAAATTTCGTTTCAAATCTTGCTATTGTTTAACGTTTACAAAATGTTGAAGAGTGAAGTTCGTGAAACTATACATAATTTGATCCGAAATGAAGAAACAACTTGTATAGTAAGGCATTGAAACCTAGAACGGAATGTTAAGTGACAGTACAGAAGTTGGATGCTAAAGAATGTGTAAAATTCAGCAAGTTTTTTTTAAATTTGTATTTAAGAAGCAATTACTTCAAGAGCCCGATATGGCCGATGTCCAATAAGTTTCCACCTGCCACATTCAATTACGAAAGTAGATCTACTTCTAAAGTCTCAGAGTGGACTTAAAGTCAACTGATTTGCTTCTGGCAGAATTCTGCAGGAGAACCAGAGAATTATGGAAGTGGTGGCATCATCACAGAAATAAATACGAAATTACTAATATCAGCCTAGAGTTGTGATACCATAGGTGATTAAACAACGTGATATTAAACTTCTGCAATTGGGCAAGAATACTGGAGAAGCACGGTGTCTTAACTCGCTGTGGACAGAAATAACACACCTGGGTCCAAAGTACTGAAAAATATTGAGTGGCCTTTCGCACCTACAAATAGCCGCTCAACTGCATCGGGAGGGAAGAGGTAAGGACAGCGCCATAGTATGGGAAGCTTCAACAGCGTAGTAGGAGTAAGAGCAACGAATAAGGTGGTGATGCCTCTTGGATTAGATGGAAGAGACATACGGGACCAAATACTTATAGACTTCTTGTAAGCAACATGATATGGTATTGACGAACACGTGGGAAAGTCCAGGAGATAAGAAGCGCTACCAAAATCCATTATATTCTTGTCAAGCATCGTTTCAGGAATAGCGTACGAAACGTGAAAACACTATTGGAAGCGTACTTTGAATTAGATCATAATCTCTTAGTAAAGATGGAGGTGAAGTGAAAGTGGACTGAAAGTTAAAACCTGGTTAAAATCAATCAATAATGGGAAAAGAAATCGAAACTGGAACTTAGAGCGACTAAGCGGTATGGATAGAGATGTCAAAGAAGAGACTGAAAAATCTATGCAGTGGGCAAAATAGTAGACAATATAGAAAATAGTTGGGGAAAGTTAAACAGATTTTACTTGGCACAGTTCAGAATAAAATTGGAAGGATGAAAAGAGTGAGGAGAAAATCAAGCATAACTGAAGCGACTTTTAAGATGGAGGAACGCAATTGGAGAAAAAAACACGCATATCAAAATATACACAAGGCTGAATAATGAATTGGAAGAGTATCGTGAAGAGTACAAAATTTCCACATCCTGACGTTCATGAATACAAATGGACCTGGTCAGATGGAAGAACACACAATCAAATTGTTCATGTTTTAGTTGATAGAAGAAGTCAGTCTATCATAATTGATGTCCGCTTCTACAGAGGACCCGACTGTGACACTGGTTACTACTTGGTACCAGTGACAAGAGAGATTATCGTTGAATAAAGAGAATATTCAACATCTGAAAACGAAGAGGCTTAGTTTAAAGAAATTAGAGGAGAACCAGGCGAGAGAGGAATACCAGATAGAAGCGTAATAGATTTTCATTTTTAAAAGGTTTTGAGAGTATTATTATTGAGGATACTTGGGTTCAAATTATGGATAGTATTACAATTTCTGCAAGAAAAAAATTGTGCCACGCGGAAATGCGTCGGAACAAATCACAGTTTGTCCAGGAATGCAGCAAACTAACGGAGAAGAGAAAATAGACGAAACTGCGTTGGCTACAAAACCAAACGATATAACTATACTAAATTTCGTTGACATTACACGAGAAAATTCCAAAATGTTTAGAAGAGAGAAACGCGATTTTGAGATATGTTCTAAGGCATTAACGAATTTAAGAAAGGGTATCAACCTCGTGCGTATATATTAAAGAGAGACGAGGGAGCAATTCTCACTGATACAGATAGCATCATGAATAGATAGAAAGAAGCCTTTGACGATTTGCTTATACGAATGTTCCTGGGGAAAGAGAAGTGCACAACAGAACCATAAATATCAGAGCCTATCCGAATAGAGGAAAAAATTACTATAAAGAAATTAAAGAAACACAAATTTCCGAATGTAGACGAAATTCCGGCTGAGTTAATTTCAGCTAGAGGGGAAACTTGTGGAACACAATACACAAACTCCGTTTCCTTATCTGAAACAAGGAGAAATTACCACAAGGGTGGAAAGAATGAATGATTGTTCCAATTTACAAGAGAAACGACAAAGCGGATTGTAATAATTATCGAGGCATTTATTTTGTGCCAACATCCTATAAAATCCTCTTAAATATTTTTTTCACAAGATTTATTCCATACGCGGATGAAATTTTTGGAGATTATCAATGTGAATTCAGACGAAATTAATCAACTATGGACCAGATATTTACCATTCGACACATGCTCGAAACCAAATAGGAATACAACACCCGGTACTTCAATGATTTTAGAAAGGCTTAATTCTATTAGAAGATAAATATTATACAACATTCTTGGAGAATTTGCAATACCGAAAATGCTAGTTATGACATCGTATATTAATTAAGATATGTTTAAAAGAATCCCAAACTAAAGTCCGAGTAGGAAAATACTTGTTCATGAGCTTCCTCGTCAAGAATGGCACAAAACAAGAAGATGCGTTGTCAACATTATTATTCAACTTTATTCTGAAATACGCTCCAGAATAAGGAAAATCAAAGATAGCAACCAAGATCTAGAGCTGAATGGTATTTACCATGTTATGGAGTGTGCTGATTATATAAATCTGATAGGAGATGATAGGAGAACAATAGAAAGAAATACAAAGACATTATTAAATGCTTGTAGGTTAAGAAGTAAACGCAGAAAAAACTAAATACATGGAAGTTCACTGGGATCGCAATACTGCAAATTATGGATGCGTCAAAGTATCAAATTATATTTTCTTTAAAGTCGATACCTTAAAGTATCTAGAATCAATATTAACAGACCAAAATAATATCCACAAAGAAATAAAATGTCAACTGAAAATAGGGAATTCGTGTTATTATTCAGTTCAAAATCTTTGGCGTCGCGAATTCTGCTGAGGAATTTGAAGCTCATGCCTGTTCTGAATTGTTGCGAAACATAGTCGCTTACTTTAAGGGAAGAATGCAAATTGAAAGTATTTGAGAATAAAATCCCGAGACAAATATTCGGACATGTGATACACGGAAAACTGTTAGATGTTTGACTTCCTGCAATGATGTAACATCTAAGGGCAGTGCCTATACAGCACACGGATAAAGTATGCTCCATACTGATTTATGTAGTAAGCCAAAGGATTCCGTATATTTGTGCACTATATCAGCATCTGGAGAACAGATTTTTCTCAGTGTATGCATAAAAATATATTCTGGCGATACTAGTTGATGGAGAAATGATGCTAATAAATTTCTTCAAATTGGAAATATTTCATATGTCAATGGAATAAAAAACTATCACGGGAAGTGGTTAGATGTTGAAAAAGAGTAAATTCGTTGGGTTAAGTTCTAACGCTTTTAGCCCTACTCTACGATTTTGAATACGTTATTATTCTTTTTGTTTACCTTCATTATTCATATTCCAGCACAAACAGCAGCTTGCGAATGTCTCTTCATTCCTCTCATTTTCATGCATTCATTCTCCTCCCATTCTCATGGTAGAAAAGTGTGATTAACTAAGCAAACTTCTGCATACAATAAAGTCATTACACGATACCTTGTATATAACATCGTCATCAACAAATTTTGGGTTGCGAGCGGAGGGAGCAATAAAATTTTTAACAAAAGTATTTCTTTGCAAAGTGACAACAATATTGATATTTTTTTGTTTTTTGTTTTTTGGCTCAGGCCCGTCTTTCAGATCCGGCATCTGAAACTTTTGACCGGAACGGGTTATCATCATTGCCATTTATTTATTTTCTTATCTTTATTGGGTATCCATGTTTGAAAGAAAAAAGGTGAAAAGGAAAAGGCAAAAAGGAAAGAACAAAAAAACACAGCACAAGAACAAAACAAACAAAAAACAAAGAACAACAAGAATAAACTATGAGGAAAAAAAATAACAACAATTTTCTTGCAAAGTGCTACTCAGCTTAAATCTATCTGCACCTATCCTGAACTATACTACTTAGTATTTCAATTCCTGATCCAAGAACTGTAATAGTATGGAATACGATATAAAATACTTAAATAATATATTCTATTGTTATTAATTCTTATCTACTTATCTATCTATATTATCTAACTAATCTACTCTTCTATTTTGCTGTTATTTGTTTATTTTTATATATTATTTCCCTATAGTTCTTAACCATTTAATTCCTACTGATTGATTTCTTTTCTTAATTATTAAGATTTTTTTAAAGGTTATAGTCTTATTATGTTTTTTAGTTACCTAGTTTCTAATTTTTATTTAAAAAAATGTAATTATGGTTTCCTATTCTTGTTTAATGGTTTATTATATTATTTATTATCATGTATTAATACATTTATTAATTAGGCTACTATTTATCCTTTTTCCCTCTTGTTATTCCACATGAGTGTTTAATGATGTTGTTTAATTAATTTTATATTTACTTTATTAATTATTTAATTTTTTATATTATTTAGTTAAGTTTTATTTAATAATATGTTGCTTCATCTTCTTTCTTCGGTTTTCACCGTATGACAATGGTTCCTCTCCCGTATGCTGTATGATTATTTATCAAACTGCACTCCTCTTCACTTTCCACAGCAAAACAGATCACTATGGTTTTTCACTGTATGATTGGTTCTCTCCTGTGGTCACGGAACACATTTACACTAACATTTCACTTCACTAATAACTTCTTATATGAGATAAATTTAATAGTTATTCATGTAGTGTTCTGTGAGTGTTCTCAGTTTCGTGTCCATGCCATATCACAGTCCTGTATGTGCTGACTTGAGGTTCAGGACCCACTCAGAGCACTTAGTGTGGATCCTGGTCCGTTGTGTCCTTCCGCCCGCACACCCAGGCTGGGACCGTCATTTCGGCCGAGATCGACTGAAGCGGTCACTAAGTTCACTATCTCTGAGACACTCCTCTTCACTTATCGTCCATGACGCAATGAGGTACACCCAAAAACCCGAAAACCGAAAACCCAGAGACCACGAACACAAAAGCACACATGCGACGCACACACACAAGACCATACGCGTCCGGAGTTCCATCCGGTGTAAACCGGGGATGCGATGATCCACTCGCTCCTCTCCCCCGGGGGGCACGGAATACCAGTGCCATCCTGAAGATTTTCTTCGGTCCGGAAGATTTCATTCATTCAAAACACTCAAAGACACATCCACTCTAATTCTATTTACATTTATGCAATGCTTATTCGTTTTCATTGTAATAAGTTCTTCTTCTTATTTCAGAATAGCTGTTTGCTATTCGCTTTAAGATGTTAAAATCATTTTCGTTTTCGATTATTTGTATTAGATTTTTACGTCTGATATTTTCCCTCTCTGGTATTACATCTTCTGTCAGAGGGCACCAAAAGATGTGGTGCTCTGGTGTTCCAATTTCGCCGCATTCACAAATTGTATTTTCTTTGGCCTTTATTCTATACAGGTAAGTTTCATAGGGGCCGTGCCCACTTAGAAAGTGAATGACACCTGGACTTGGATCTAGATGTTTTAACTTTTTCCTTTTATTAATTGTTGGAATAATATCCCATAATCTTCTTGATTTGTTTGAGTTTGTCCATTCTAAGTTCCATATTTCTTCTATAGTTTCTTCGATCTCCTTCTTTGTTGTTACTGCCTTGCCAAGAAGATCTATTAGCTTTTCGTTTTCTTTCTTTTTTAGCCAGTAGAATGCTGCTCTTTGTAGTATTACCAGATGTAGTGGTTTTATATGTAGTAGTATACATAATGCTTCATTTGGCACTGTGTTAAAGGCTCCACTTAGTCTTATAAGTAAATTTCTTTGAGGTCTATTTATGGAATCTCTAATTTTTTTGTTCTCGAAAATTCGATGTACCCATAGACTTGAAGCGTATGCCATAGTCGCACATAGTATTGTATCATGGTATAGCTTTAATATTTTATTTGGTAACTTGTATGTATTTTTGCCAGTTGTCATTAGTTTGTTGGCAATTTTATTACTTTTTTCAACTATATATTGTACATGTTTCTCAAAGTTTAAATTTTCATCTATTGTTACGCCTAAGTATTTAAATTCTGTTACTCTTTTTATTTTTTGATTTAATATTTTTATTTGTGGTTCCCTAGTTAATTTTGTTCCAAAAAGCATAAACTTAGTTTTTTTCGCTGATAGCTTTAATTTATTTTCAGAGCACCAATTATATAGACTTTCCACTACTTGGTTAGTTTTTGTTTCTATTTCTCTTCTGGAATTTGCCGAGGTTATTATTACAATATCATCAGCAAAGGCTATGATTCTATCTATTGACTCATTCTTTGCCATTTTCTCCAGGCAAGGCTGTAGTTGTATATCCCACATCAGGGGTCCCAATATTGAACCTTGTGGACAGCCCTTTTCATTTTGTATTTCTTTATCTCCCATTTCTGTTTGTATAACTATTTTTCTGTGTTGGAAATAATCTTTTATTACGTTTTGCAGATATTGTGGAAGCCTTAATTTCTTCAAATTCTCTAATAACGCTGGTATCCATAGATTATCGAATGCTCCCTCAATGTCAACAAACAACGCTAGAGCATATTTCTTTTGGTAGCTACTATTTTGTATTTGTTCTTTAAAAACATTCAGTGCATCCTCAGTCGATCTTCCCGCTCTAAAACCATATTGTAGGGTGTCATTCTGTGTATTTCTATACTTGTTTATCCTATTAGCTATAACTCTCTCATAAATTTTGCTTATGTTCTTTAGTAAACATATTGGTCTGTAGGCACCAATTTCTAAGGGGTCTCTGTCCAGGCTCTTAAGTAGTATAATTAACTTCGAAATTTTCCATTCATTTGGGAATGTTTGTTTCTTTAACAATATGTTGTAAAGTCTTGTTAAGTAAGGGACCCATATATCTTTATTCCTTTTATATATTTCATTTGTTATTTCATCGAGGCCTGGGGCCTTACCTGTTTTTAGTTTCTTTATAATTTTTTCTACTTCATCATTTGATACCAATTCGGAGTCGTCCACATCTACTACTGTTGCTTCTCTTGCATGATTTCTTCTTAGCTGCATCTGTCCCATTGTATCATCTTCCACCGTATCCTTAGGAAAGAATTTCTGCATTAATTTGTCTAGTGTTTCTTCTCTTGTTTTTGTATACGTTCCATCTGCATTTTTAATTGTGCATAATGTTGTAGGATTAATCTTTTGCATAATTAATTTATATGGAAAACCCCAAGGATCCATTTCTATGTTTTTCGCCAGAAACAATTCCCAACTTCGTTTTTTCTCCAGTAATACCGCCTGTTCATATTCATCCTTTACCTTTCTATAATTTTGGAGCCTAATATTTTTGAGCCTCGGTTCTAGGGTTGCCTGATAACTTTTTCTTCTTGCTTTTACCAATTTGTTTAATCTTTCTAATTTTGGTTTCCAAAAGCCACCGTATCCTACATTTTGCCCTAATTTCGGAGTGGATTCTCTTATTGCGGTTATTGTGGCTTCTTCTATCTTTATTACCATATTGTTAGCATCTTCTGTTTGTTCTAATTGGGGGAGGTCTAGCTTGTCTTTAAAAACTTCCCAATCTATTTTCTTTATATTTAATCTTTCTTTATTCCTTCCTTTATCCATTTTTACGTCGAAGGTTATGACTTCGTGGTCACTGGTAGTTTGTTTATCGTGAACCATCCAATTTTCTATTTTGTCCATAATGTTTATTGTGCTGATTGTTATGTCTATAAATGATTCACCTCTTGATCCTACGAAGGTTGGCTTGTTTCCAGTATTTATAATCGCAAGATCGTTTTGCATGATAAAATCTCCCAATTCCTCTCCTCTTTGATCGGTATATGGTGAACCCCAGGCTATGTTCTTGGCGTTTGAATCTAACATTATTATGATCTTTTTCCCAGGGTTTTGTCTGATTATTTGCTGTAGTTTATTTAGAAATGGTTTAATTTCCTTACTATATTGAAAATAAGAATTGGTTAGCCAGATTGAATCAATTCCTTGTGTAATTTCAACACATACAGTCCAATTATCACAGTATTGTGAGATTTTTAATACTTCTAGATTTTTGTTCATGACCACAATCACTGCTAGGGAGGCCTCACCACCATAAATTATTCTCGCTGATGCTGGGAAAGCTACTAATCTGTTATTATAAGTATATGGTTCTTGTAGAGCGATTAAATCGATATTTGTCGTTTCCACAAATCTTCTTGCTTCCATTGTCGCGAGTTTCGACCTATGCGAGTTGTTTTGTGCAAATTTTAATGTTAGTAAGCTGTTAAGCATGTTTGGTATATACAAAGGCGTCCATACCAGTTTTGCTGTAGTCGAAGCAAATTCTGCCGTGGGCGTTCACCATCTGTTTGTATACGTTCTCTAATTCCCAGTGTATAGCTCTTCTCCCATATACTTCATTTATTAGATCTACTAACTCCCATCCATTAGCGGGAAGATCGTATGGTCTCAGTTCTATTCTATCGATTTCTTCTAGCGTAGGGTATGTTATCCCTTGTCATGTAGATCTCTAATTACTTGTCGAAATGCCACACTAAGAATGTTCTTGTCCTCCAATTTGGCTAATCTATATTGATGGCTCATATTATCATATAATTGTCTTGGTTCCATCAAAATTGGTTTCGTATTTTCTGCTTCTTTCGGAGATTGAGTTGATGTAATTTTGTTATCTTGAATTGGTTCTTCTTTGATTGGAAATAGATATTTCTGCTCGCCATTCACAAAATTTATCTTAAGTGTTGTTTTTTCTTCTGCTGCTGGATCTGGAATAGTTCCTTTGTCTTTTTTCTTCCAATATATGTCAGGTGGTTTCTTAATAGTATTATTATCTTTTTCTATTTCAGTTTGTATACATTTATCCTTTGTAGATGCCATAGCTCTTCTTTTTCTATCCAAAAATTCCTCCAAACGTTTTTTGTCCCTTTTGGCCTTGCTTGGTGATTTGTTTTTCTTTTTCTTGCATACTTCTTTGTGTCCTTTATCCATAATTTATTTTACTGATTATCCTTTCACGCGCTACCCGATATGAAACACATTCTTCCGTATTTGGAGTTTGGCATATTTTGTGTCTGAGTTTACATGGAATGCATACCTTTTTGCCTTTATCTTCACAGTCTTCACTTTTGTGGCGAAGGGATCCGCAATATCTGCATCGTACTTTGTCCTTGCTTTCGCAATATTTCGTGATGTGGCCAAATTCTTGGCACGTGTAACATTGTGGTACCACAATGAAATCTTTAACTTTATGTGATTCATAATCGATATATATGCGATCTTTATTAATCAACATTTTCCTTATGTTTGGTGTGACCTCTATAACCAGGTGGCATTTCTTTTGCCCTCTCTTACCAGCTCTAAATCTTGCCTTTATGTTCTGGGCTTCCGCTAATTCTTCCTCCTCAAAGTTCTGTTGGATGATAGCTTCTATGAGGTCGTTGTCTTTTATTTCAGCCGGTACGCCATACACTATCATCAATGGGTTTCGTTTCCTACTTTCCTCAAACTTGAAATCTCTTTTTATTTGTTCTTTATCCTTTATCCTGTTTAGGTCTTCTTTTGTTGCGGTTTCCAATACCACAATATCCTTTGTCGTACGCATGCCAGTTATTTTTAACTTTTCCTTCCTTGGATCTATTGTTTCTGTTAGTCTTTGAACAGTTTGTTTAACTGTCTCTCCTTCGTTGGGTCTAAATATTAAGGAAGGTTTGGTTTTAGCTGTTACTTCTAGGATTTTCTTTTCTTTCTCTGTTACTTTTCTCCCTCTCACTACTTCCGACCACGTTTGTCCCTCATCTGTTTCCATCTTTTCCTGCTTTTCTTCAATCTTTTTTGTTAGTGCCTGTATTTCGTGTATTACTGCGTCTGTGTCGGTTCCCTGTTTGTTTCTTAATTCTTCAATCTTGTCCCTGTAGATATTTTTCTGTTTC
This sequence comes from Thermobia domestica, assembly GCF_964235325.1. Classification (NCBI taxonomy): domain Eukaryota; kingdom Metazoa; phylum Arthropoda; class Insecta; order Zygentoma; family Lepismatidae; genus Thermobia; species Thermobia domestica. The sequence continues at coordinate 156,516,128 of NC_137458.1, forward strand.
TCCCATGCTATCTCCTCTCTGCCAAAAGATTGTTGTGTCTGTATTAACTCCTCCTTTACTTGCTCGTATTTTTTCTCCAGATATTTGTATTCATCCTGCAGTTTGTGTACTTGTTTCGTTTTTTCTTGTAATTGTTTCTTTAGCTCGTTTCTACTTTCCGTTATTTCTTGGATTTCTGTTTCAAGCCGTTTATATTGTCTGTCTCTGTCGTTTTTAATTTCTGCCTTCTCATCCTTTAATTCCTCTATTTCTTTCTCTAGTTTTGTATTCTTTTGCCTTAATTCTTCCATTTGCTTTTTGTCTTCGATGCGACCACCTTTTTGTCCCGACATCATTTCCATTTCTGTTATTAATTTTTCTTTTTGAAGGTTGTCGTATTTTTCTTGAAGCTTTACATTTATTTTCTCCATTTGGTCTAGCCTTCCAAGTAACTGGGCCCTATCCTTGACCCAGACTACCGCTCTCTTTTTTAATTTTTCGAGGTGGGACTTCCCGATCTTTTTCCAGTCCAATAAGTTTTCTATGTAATTCATTTCTTGGTCTAGCTGTCCCATTGTGTCGAATTCCAAATCCTCGGTTGTCTTTCCCTTAGTTGGCTCTTCTAGTGCTGTAGACTCCTCTCGTGCTCTTTTTCTTTGTTCATTTTCTTCTGCTCTTGTAAGTCGTATTGCAGGGTTGATTGGAGACTGGTCTCTGGATGGTGTCCCCGGGGGAGAACGATACATCGCCATATTCGGATAGCCTATTATAGATGTCTGTGTACAAGTTTTTTAAATCACTATGTAGTATAATGTCAATATTCGTAGTACACTTAAATAATTATAATGAACAAAAGTTTTTTGTGTGTGTGTGTGTGTACCGATTAACTCGAGACTTGATAGGGACACTTTGGACACACTTTCCGAAAGGGGAGACCTGAGAAGGGTAGGTTGGTCTGGGGGGTTACGCGAAGCTGCTTTTTTTTCGGAAAACGAAAAAAAGAAAAAAAGAGAAAAGTCGGGGGAGGGGATACCGATATTCCTCCAAAAAAAAGGGTCAAAGGTCAAGACTTAAATAATTTTGGTCGACTATAATTCGGGAAGGGTAGGAGATGGGGGATAGGGGGGGTGAGGGGGGTTGAGGACCCACCTCCAATGTTTCAGGTCCCTGGCCCTTTCGGTCCATGTGCCATAGTGTCCCAAAGTTAGATTAAAAGCCCATGGTGTACCTCTCCATGCTTGAAATAGTTCTAAGTCCAGAAAAGTGAAAAATTTCCAAGTTACTCACCGGAGTGATGTTCCTATGTGCTCTAGATAACGAGCCGCACTTGGAAGTTCATTCACTGGTTGATCTTCGATCACTGACACAAACTGCTGAGCTGTTTGTTTTTACTTTTTAGAAACTTATTGCCACATGTATGCTGTATATTTATTACAATGTATTTAAATAGGAAAATTTTCGTGTAGTTTTGGGCTTATATCTTGGAGCCACTGTTCTAAATTCTATATGCTTTACACTATAGTGTTCACCAAAAGTTTACGCATTCACTGATATAAAGCACTTCGCACTAATTAGACTTTTTCCCACTTTTTGTTGCTCCTTTGTGGAGCAGCGAGAATCACACTTCCATAGCGCCAGTAAAGGTTGTTGACCGAACCAGTTTCAATTGGATCTTTTGCTAGCAAGGCGTATATCATATCAAGTATGACATCACGTAAATGAGGAAATTTGTAGCTCCAAGGAAACACGTGTACTGGCGCCTGAAGGTCTAAACAGTGGAAGCAGACATTGATAACAGCAGCCGTAATCGAAGTCTCGTGTTCACAGACCAGCTTACAACTTCTGTGCATAAGAAGGGCACGTGCCTGGTCTTCTATGTGCAAAAAGCCTATGCCTCCTTCACGTGAGGGGAGGTAGAATTGATTCTTAGCCACGCGTAAGATTTTGGAATGCCATAAGAAAAACAAAGCGTGACTGGTTAACTGGTTAGATATTTTAACTGGCATTGGTAAAATCTGTGCAATGTGGCTGAAAATACTAAAAACAGACGTTTTGAGAAATAAGTTTCTACTAAAAATGTTCATGTTTCGCTGTCTATGAGTTATAAGAAGACTTCGGATTTTATTTGCTGTAAGATTATATGACTGTTCTACTGTTTGATTGATATTATTGTACCACCATACACCAAGTATTTTGACACTTTGAACCGTATCATAGTAGTTGCTATATGAAGCATTGTATTCTGGATGAATACATAATATTTTTGTTTTTCTGTGATTGAGTTGCGCTCCAGAAGCCTGTTGATATAAGGTTAATAACCGTTGTAGGCAATTCATGTCGGCCGGATTTTGTAAACAATAGTGGGAATCATCTATATAACTTTGTACAGTTAGTTTGGTATTGTAGACAGACACACCAGGGAGTAAACGTTCAGTCGCGTATATAAGTGGTGCAAGGGACAAACTGAATAATAAACTTGACATTGGGTCACCTTGCAAAATACCATTATTAATGTTTATTGGGTTACTTAAGCCACCATTAACTTTAATTTTTGACAATCTATGCGTATAAATTCCTCGTAAAAGAGAAATAAAGGAGGACCCAAAACCATATTTCTCAAGGACTTTGAATAAGTAGTCATGGTTAATCCTATCAAAAGCTTGAGAATAATCCGTGGCAAAACAGCAACGGGTGAAGGAGCAGTTGATTCGTGGTAGGAAATGAAATCTCTAAGATTTGATAAAGCCTTATAGATCGGGTTCTGTTGGCCTATTCCATATTGATGTGCACTTAGCAGTTTGTCACTAAACACTTTTATTCGTGCAGTAAGACAGCGTGTTAAAATTTTTAAATCCGTTCACAGAAGGGAAATAGGTCTTAAATCATTAACACTGGAAGTGCGAGAATGTTTAGGTACTAAAACTGTAACACCTGTGCGAAGAGATTCACCTAGAACTAGAGTCTGCCTATATTCATTGAAAAGGTTCGTAAGAAAGGGTGCTAAACTATCTATAAAGGTTATATAGAATTCTAGAGGTAGGGAATCAATCCCCGTAGATTTTCCTCGACGGCCGGAAGCAATGGCCGATTTAACCTCTTCTACTGTAAATGGACTAGATAGATATTCTTGATCCTGTTTCTGTAAGACTGTAGGAAGATAGTTGAGAAGTTCGGGACTGTCACAGAAGGAAGTAGGCTTAGCATACAGCTGTTTATAATGATTTGTGACACAATGTATTACTTGCTCACCTACATACACGTGACCGGTGGCATCTTTAAGCTGAGATATAAATTTCTGCTTTCCACGCATGAGTTCTTTGTTGATTTCTACAATTCCGGGAGTTTCTAAGTCGTCATATTGATGTATTTTACTGCGAGTTGTGAAACCTTGGATGCGGCGTTTGTGCAAGGCTAATAGGTGGGCTTTAATTTCTTGAATTTGAGGTCGAAAATTGCTACCTTGAAGTTGTTCTTTCATGTAGTCTCTTAAGAGAGTGGTGTAATATTGATACTGAGTACAATATGAAGCATTCCGATTCCGACAATATTGTTGAGTAATCACTCGAAACTTCGGTTTGACTCTCTTTTCCCAGAAATGCATAAGAGATCCTTTGTAATATTGATGACGGTGTAAAAGATCTGCCCATTCTTGGTGAATAAGATGGATGTAGTCAGGCTCCTGTAGGATGGAGGTATTAAAATACCACAAGCCGCTTCGATTTAAAAATTTTGAGACGGGTAGATCAATGGTCATTATAACTGCCAGGTGATCACTAAAGCAGATGGGTGTAATTTGTACATCTCGAACCCCATGAAGAAGAGATTTACTGATATAGAATCTGTCCAATCGAGAGGAAGACGATCCAGACGTGAAGAATGTATGTCCTGATTCATTAGGATGAAAATGGCGCCACACATCCACTAAGTCATAAGTTGCTATTAGTTGACGGAGAGCAGACGAATCACTGAAATGAGGATAAGCATCGAGGGGAGAAAGTGTGCAGTTATAATCCCCGGCAAGAATGCATGGGGAGTGACCATTATACAAAGCCGGGGGGAGTTCAGTAGCAAAGAAATTATTTCGTTCTCTTTTATACGAAGAACCAGATTTAGCATAGACACTGCACAAACGAATATTTTGTAAACCTCCGGTGGTAATACGCTCACTGGGATGTTGTAAAGGTGCCAAAAAATTGAGATCACTGCGGTAAATAATGGCGGTTCCTGAAGCTGTTTCACTAACACTGGTAACATGAGAATGATTCGGTAGGTAATGGAATTCCGTGACTGCGACTTCCTGAGCGAACAAAACATCGATTTCTTCTTGGTGTATAAAGTCACTTAGGGCATGGTGCATAACTAAAGAAGTGAACTTATTGAGATTAACAGTCGCTAAACGGAACGTAAACATAAAAACGAGGAGAGACAAGAAATATAAGCGAGCGTTACAACACATGATAAATAGTAGGTAATATCACTGCAGAAAGAATAAAGAAAAGTACCACAATGCAGTATTATGATGCCACTACAATTTTAGGTACCCCCTTTTTCGGAATTAACCATTGATTTCAACTTTTTTGTGGAAGCTCGCGTTTGGCGTGCATGAATGACAGAAAGATCGTGTATAGGACGCAAGTCCTTACTACATACACTACTGAGTACTTTTTCTTTACTGAGTTTGCGTTTATCACTATGAGTAATTTCTGTATCGGAGTCACTTGTGGAGTCACTACCGCGAGAGCGTGATGTTAAGTTGAGAGTGAATTCTGGTGGAACAGCTAAAGGTACGGTCTGAGAGACGGAACAAGTCTCTTGGACTAAACCAGTATCACTTACCGTAGAAACTGATGTGACGACTGTTGAAACAGCTGGTGCGGTGCTGGGTGTTATGGGTGCTGGAATAATTTTAGTATCCTGAGTTTCTTCTACTTCCATGGTATTAGATGGTACAGGTTCTGCAGGAGCCGATTCGGAGTGAATGGGGGGATCTGCAGGCTGGTTGTTTGATTCGTTCGGTGGATTTGAAGAAGGTGATTCCAGAACATTCTTACGAAGCACGGGAAAAACACTGTAACTACCTGTATCAGGAGCTGATGGATCCACTGGTAAATTATGAGGTACTCGCACAATGGGAGAAACGGAACTGGTTGATGAAGATGGCACAGTAAGACGTGAATTCCTCTTCTTAGGACATCCCTGAACAAAATGGTCGGGGGAGTTGCAGATGGCGCAAGTTTGAATTTGACCAGGAAAGCTGGTAAACAAACGTAAACCACAGACCGTGATAAACGAAGGAATGTTTCGTTTAATAGTCATTTTAACAAGCTTACGTCCCGTTCGGGTAGCATAAACATGTTCCTTTGAATATTGTTCGTCGACAATACTAGTAACATCGCCATATTGGGAGAGCACACGCGTTAATTGCATGTCACTAAGTTCCATGGGGCATAAGGACACCTTGACTATCACCACAGAATTATCCGCCAAATCAATAGGCAACACATGTTCCCCATTATTATCTGAGTAGGTCACTACTCCATTAGTACTAGCTAGGATTTGTTCACATAACACTTTGTTAATTAATTTCAGATATAAGTTCTTACGTAGAAAGTCCATTTCAATGGACAACACCTGATCAAGGGTTAACTTAAATACCTTACGTATCCATTCATGAACAGCAATAGACGTGGGCTTTTGACTCACCGTAACAAAGTTGATACGCAATGTGTTAGCTCGTGTGCAACTCATGGCAGTAATTCGACGATAAACGTCACCAAACTATGAACAAAATAAATATGCACTGAAAATGCTTATAAAGTTAGAACGGTTAAACTGAAAATAAGTCACACTGAAACTTCAAGTTCTCACAAAATAATAATAATAATAATAATAATAATAATAATAATAATAACGATGTAAACAAACACTCGAAACTAGAGCGACGGCAGAGACGATGTTACTCGCCTCGTTGCGAGCGCTGAACTGACCACTGAGCCACCGCGGCCCCAGTTTAACATTTGACTCTGCTGATCGGGCAAGCCGAGAGCTGATGCCATAGGCAGTAGATATAGATATATACGCAGTGACATATTTACGATTTTGTTTCGGGGGGGGGGGAGTTGCTAACTTTCAGGGGAGAGGTTTGCATGAAAATGTGAAAATTCTGCAAGATATTTCATATACTTTACTATAGTAAGATTTCGGGGGGGGGGCTTAGTTCCGGAAGCCCCCTAAATACGCCACTGGATATACGTATATATAAATATAGATATAAGTTGATTTTGAGAAGAGAACAACACTCGTAAAAGTGGCATTAATCAAATAATGCAAATAAATTTAGCTGACAATTATCAATTACAACAATCACTTATTCAACTTTGTAGATACACATTGAGCAAAACAGGAAACATTCATGGTAACGTTTTTAGGAACCATCAAAGTTCTCTAAACCTTTGCTATGGACTTGAAATCAAAGTAAAATACAAAGTGGAGTGTGAGGTAAAAGTGAGAAACTCATATCAAAGCATATTGCAAAGGTGCTTCGAATTCTTCAGGTCATTATAACGTATATTGTGAAAGCGAGAGCTCTGAAACAAGCAGTGACACAGAATACTTATAAACGTTTCAATTACAGATTTATGGCTTTTTTGAAGTTTTCAAACAAGGTACTCACTTCAATCAACTAAGTTCCAAAGAGTTATCAGAATCCTAAGATGAACTTCCGTGGTACCACTCTGAATCTGATAGGGCTCTTAATTTTTGTGCTGAAAGAGAAACTTTAGCCTGAGGGACAAGATCCTAGGTAAAGTAGGCCTCTGTCAATGTTGAATTTCGAATACGTCAAGAAAGAAAAAAGAATTATACCTGACGAGGAATTAATTGCTAAACCATAGGTGGAGTAAGTTATGAAGAGATCACTAGACCGTAATCTCATTGAAACAGATATGAAAGATTCATTTCATTGCAACATTGTCGCACAGGAGGTACATTAAAAAAATTTGTGCTAGAAGATGTTCCTCACAATTTTTGACTGCAAGAATTCAAGAACTAAAGAACTTCTAGAATTAATCCTGTATTATAGTACAGCGATAACGATTTTCTCCAATGTGCAAATCATCACCCACATTAATACTAACTATTGTTGTTTCAATTTCCAGCTGCAAACGAAAATAAATTCTTTCGTCCTTTAGAGCATCAATGGGTTGACAGATTGCCTACTAACAATGACTATTGAGAGGGAGGAAGTTGAAGGAACTTTTGACGGTATTTTTGAAATTCAGTAGCACTTATGTTAAGAAAACTCTAATTTATGTATTGATAAACATATGGTAATCATACTCAAAAGGGAGATGACGTTAAAATTTATTTCATCATTTATTTATTTATTTTTACCTTGTAAAAAGTTTGCTATAAACTGAATAAAATATTTTGAAGAATGAGTTGTTTTTACTTCTCAGTCAAGTCACAAGCGTAATAACAAAGAAATAGTAAGGGAAAAATTAAAATAATATACATAAAGAGGAACAGGGAAGGAAGCTAGTGGGCCAGTTTCCGCGCCTGCCCCAGGAACTATTAATGCCCATTTCATGGCCCCTAAATGTCGGAAAAGTGTATTTTGAATGTCTGCTAGCCTGTTCGTCCTTTCATCCCTATGTAAGGGATATACACAAAGTCCCGCAGGAAACTAAACTCAATAACATTATAACTGTATACAATATAAATTATTATGCCTTTTCTTGAAATATAACAGTATAAGATATTTCGATAAGGAATGGAAACATTTAAAATTTTATTCTGGCCACATTATTTAATGACGTTTACATTGTTGACCATGTTGATCAAGACTATGTACACACAGGAGAAAGCATGCTGTGTGCTGTGGTCGGCGGAGTTAAAATTCAGAATAACGTTGCGGAGAAACTTCTAAACAACATATGAGAAACCTACACCAATCCGAGACAAATATTAAGAGATGGAATAAAAAGTTCAAGATGATGGTAAGTATATTAGAATTCCATAGAATGAAAGGTACAGAGCGAGTAGCAATGATTAAGATAGTACAGGATTGCGTATATTGGACTCCAATGAATTCACTTAATGTGTGATTCCTCAGACTGGGAATGTCTAGGTCAAAGTCACAATATATTGTACTCTAAAAGGTGAAGGGTCGGTTCCTTATATTAAAATTAATACTCAATTTGATAAAGGAAGAATGTTTTAATGAAAACGGAATTTTGTGAATCAATGTTTACTCGTTTACAAGTACCTTCTCTCTCATGTTCTGTTCTCAGACGAGATCAAGTTTTATTTTTCGACATGTAAAAGTAACAACTGTCAAATTTTGGGGGATTGAAAATCCATGCGAGTTGCAAATTCAATGTGTAGTGCGCGGTTTTAATGAACACCAATATTGCTTCAGTGCTCTTTGAAGAAGACACAGTAAATGGCTACAGTTTTCTGAACATGTTTCAAAGATTCTACCTGCTAGAAATTAATAACTTTGGGACCATCAATGAGTTCCACGTGCAACAACACAGAGTACCGAGACACTTTTTCTTAGAAATTCGGCTGCTTGTAAATGCACACGTACAATTTATCTAAATATTTATTGGCCAACGAGAACTTACACTTAGCCTGCATCACCACCAGACTTATACCTTCAAATTATAAGTTATAGGAAAACGTAAAACCCGAGGTGTATCTACAGAAACCAAATAATCTGAATAACCTGAAAGGCAAGATAAATTATGTAATTCCAAATGTTCTGGACAAGCACAATCAGAACGTATTTTCTGGTTTTAGGAAAAAGACTGCAACAGTGTTTGGAAGTAAATGGCGCACAATTGGAAGTTTCGCGAAAAACATCAACAAGCAGAAAACATCTTTGAACCTCGCTGTAAGTGCACATAAAATGTTTGTTAATGAACTTAAAAAGTTTCTACATCACAGAGTTTCAGCTTCCTATAGAACTTTATGAACTGCCTTTGTCTACACGTCTAAAGGTGTTACAGTTCAATCTTTCAGAACAAAAGTTTACAAGTAAGTTTATTTACTAAGAGTGTATCATTTAATTTTTTAAACTGATAGACAAAGACACTGAAATTTTGTACCATGCAAATCTCAAGATGGGGGACATTCATTAAAACATTCTGTAGTACCACCAAGTTAACAATGTTGATAACCCAATATAAAGTTACATTTCTTTTTTCAAATGGCACTACAACAAGTTATTGCACGTTTAAAATCTACATGTTAAATAAAAACTTACAATATTAGTTTTTAGGGTCTATATCCAGCGTTACAACTAAAGATGCTACAGTGTCACAAAAAGCCAAATGTTAGTAGTCTTCAAGATAGTAATAACACAGCTGAAACGGAGAGGTAATGCATATTCAAAGTACTTCAGTGTCTAATATTACCCTCATGGTGCGATGGATTTCGAATGAATAGGAACAAAGTTACAAAGGATTAAAAATTTGATTTTTTTAAAGCCATTATTTTAAAAAAAACTACTTATGTAAGTATCTTATCCAACTTTGTAGATGGTTTTCAATAGAAGTGAAAATTACAATAAACAGCACTTTAATGTCTGAAATCTTAATAGAGATATGGTAAACACTGGTAAAGTTAGTAACACTGCTTAAAATTATTTAATTCCTAGAACCTGTTATAATTATGCCTCCCTAAAATTATTGTTATAATGCTGTAGAAGCAAAATAAACTAAAATGCTTTAAAACAGTCCTACGAATACGTCATTTTAATCTATATATATCAAAGTTTACCATTTTTCATGTCTCTGGAATGGTTTGAAATATCAAATTGCAATAATGGCATTTTGATCTTTACGTCTGTTGAAAGTAATCTACATAATTGAATATGATTTTTACCTAAACACTTTATCAAAATGAAGACCTTTGAAAACACTTAAATTTTCATTTTCTTGTAAATTCATTATGTACAAGGGCATAATGATCAACTCTGTATATACAGAGTGTTTCAAAACAACACCGACAACGTGTGAGAGGTTGTTCCTGACATCAAGATAAGACAAAAAGTATAGCGGCCGAAAACATGAAAACATGAATTTTAAAGGTCCATAGCTCCAATACTATGGGATCTCCGTAGTTGGGTCAAGACTTCACTTAGGAACTAGTATGTGCCTTATCCAAGTGTCCATGTTTCAGAATCGTCCGGTTCTTCCACTATAATTTTTATAGAGGTAATTGGTGAGCACTTCAAATTATGTGTTCGTAGCCAAACGTCCTCTATCAAAAATATTACCTGAACACCGCAGGATTCTGGAATACGTATTTTCAGATAGTGCTCATATTAGTTTTTAAGTGAAGTCTTGACTTGACTACGGTAGGTCCCATGGTTTTGGAGCTATGGACCTTTAGAGTTCATATTTTTCATGTTTTCAGCAGCCTATAACTCCGAAAGGAAGCATTTGTGCACCCAGGTTTGTCTATACTTTTTGTCTTATCTTGGTGTGAAGAATCACCTCCCAAACGTTGTCGGTGTTGCTTCGAAACACCCTGAAACAAGCCTCCCCTACCATCTAAAGGCACATTTCCGAAGTTAAAATACCTACGTACTCTTCTGTGATTTGTTCACAGTCCATTCTACTTAATAATTAAATTTCACCGGTAGTGGCCCTTACCATTATGTTTGCCCGAGCTGCTCGTATTTGGGACATTCAGAGCAAAAGAGAACGAAGCCCAATTGTGAAAGTTGTAAGAAAAATAGACATTTTTTTTTCTAAAGATTGCAAGGTAGACCTGCGCTTAAGTACGTGGAAAAGAGGATATTATTTTTTTTACATCATAGGAATTATTTGCAATATCTGAACATAGCAAATCTTTTAAGCCCTAAAAGAAGCTTCAGATAGAGATCTCGGAGATTAAATATGTCGGAAATGACATACACAAAATATTTTATTCCTTTTGTGCAAGTACATCATGTAAATATATAAGGTCCTACAAGAGTTGTTCTTAGTTTTCTTCCTACTTCCAAATACATATGAATGATGCTTTGCTCAAAAAGAGTTTGAATAATTTCCCTTATATTGACAAATTAACATGTTATGTGATTAGCTATGTTATAAATGCAGTGTCAATTTATAATTAAAAAAAATAACAAAATCAATGGAAAACAATTGTTTTGTATAGAGAATTAATGATTTTTGAAACACTTTAAAATTAAGAAAGAATAAAGCTGATTTACGTACTAGTGAACTCCTTTTTTTGTTTTATAGTTTCATCCGGTTTATACAACAGAACTTCAACAAAAAACTATTTTTTTACACATGTATATGTAATTATGTGAACATTTGCAAACAGATTAATTTTTAACTATACACAAAACAAAGCACATAATCAGAATATAACTGTTCTTACTCCCTAAGTTATATTCATGAAGTACAAGCAACAAGAAATCAAAGTAAGCATAAGCCAACGCAACAAGAAATTTTAGAAGTACAGAAAGTACAACTAACACTGAAGACTCCTACTGCTTTCAAACATGAGAATACAAAAGAAGACGTGACAAGAAACTTAGGCAGATCCAGGTAAAGGGCGAAGTTTCATCCCCCCTCCCGATACCAGTAGCATTTGCACTAGTATTGCAAAATTCCATTGAGAACATAGATTTATAAAATAACCACTAGATACAAAATTGGCGCTGCAAACGTTGCCCTTTCCATGCTATTGTATATTATGAGGATGTTTGTTTCGATAATATAAAGCTTAAGTTTTGTGCGGCTTACGATTATTTAGAGAAGTTTAAAAGAGAAAAATGATATACCGTTTCACGTTTCAGTTGCACATATCTTTTGGATATCGAAAAATTATTTATCTTCAAAAGATTTTTACTGTGTAATATCAAGTCTGTTGGCGTGATCTCTTACTTGGTTTTTCGAACTGACCTTCCTGAAATGATTTGCAAGCTAAAGTTCGTATTATTTTAATCATACATATGAAGAGAGGTTTATAATTCTCTGGAAAACTTCAAAGCAATTGATAACTTATCTACCGAAGACTGGTAACAGTTAGGAACGGTCGCAGGAGGTAAGTCCTGGTGGTTTGGACACAACGAAATCCCGACTTTTCTGTAACTTCAGTTTAATTTCAAGGATCATTTTACAAATTTTAATATTTAATTTGGAACCCCAAAAACAAATTCCTGTGTACGTCCCGAGTGACAGTAGCCACACGAAGCTGACAGGAAGTGTTAAGAATGTCACAAGTTGAATTTATGGTTGCAGATAGGAATACATACCTTCAATACAGTGATCATTGTTTATTATTAATTGGGGCAGGAGGTACGGAGGTTCAGTGGTAGAGTGCATACCTCTGCTTCGTGGGGTCTCTGGTTCGATCTCCAGCCAATTAAGTTTGTGGTAAACAATATATTGTCAGTGAATTTTCTATAAGCACTCCCGTTTTCACCGACATGCTCATTTCACCAAATCTTCATCATCATTCACTTACTTTAACCGTAGAGTACTAACATGAGTGAAAATTCACCCATGGAAAACTTCAAATCGTAGTCACTAGACGGCGCAAGCGTCGCAGGTGTCAGAACTTCCAGATATGCCTCCCTGCTTAAGTGTGATTGGTGTTGATATGCGTACCGGCCGCGTTCTATGCACCTGCTATTCTGTGTATGAACAATGTGGGTGAAAATTCACCCGTGTTATTATTGACGAAAGTTCTAAATGTGATTAGTTCACATGATATCTTTATTATTGTTTCTATAGTGGTATGGTATGCAATTTTGTATTAAAGTATTTATTTAGAATTTTTAAAAATGTTAAAAAATTGGCTTTGGGTCGCATCAAAAGAAAAATCTTATTTTCCAAGAAAACATTTAATGAAAAATTTACTTTTTGCGATTTCTCATATCTCAGATATAACTTTATATACAGGTATTATTGCATACTTATTATGTTAAAAAACTTTTATATAATATCTTTATTATGTTTTCAATAGTATTGTATGCAATTTTGGATTAAAGTAATTTTTTTAGAATTTTTATTTTTTTTAAATTGACATTGGAACGCATCAAGAGAAAAACTTATTTTGTCAAAAAACATTTGATAAAAAATTTAATTTTTATGATAAAAATATGTCATTAGAACTATATTATCTTACAGATTCGTCACATATTGAAAATTTTAGCTTTTAAAAAAAATGCACCAAAAAATTATGTGGGTGAAAATTCATCTGCGTTAGTAACTATATTAGTTAGTATTAAAACAGGTTAGTACACTACGGTTAATCATTGGTCTACCTTAGCCTAAAGAGTATAATCATGAAAATTTCACGATTAAAGCATTTAGTACATTTTCTTAATATTCACATGACATCACAAAGTGAGTAAAACCATAATATGAAGCATCGATGTGCTACAGTTATATCATTGCTGTCATTTTCTATTTTACTTGATAAACGTAGATCTAGGTAAAATGCATAAAATAATACACACTAAAAATCTGCATCAATTGGCGTACGGGACTACGTCCTACAGTGGAATCCAAACTACTATAGTACAGGCATTTTACGATATTTGCTGGACAAAATTGCAACAGAAATGTTATGAATGTATTTTATACAATTGAAGTATCGTAAGACGGAATGAATTTCTTGTTGGAAAATAAATTATGAACGGTGGCGTATCCAGTAAAGTAGTTTGAGAGAGGCTTCACTCACAAAGACTTCGTTTTTTTTTGTTTTTTTTTTTTTGAAATCACTACAATTTTTGTGGGGGGCTTCCAGGTTATATGCATAGGAATGGCTAACTTTAGATTTTTAAAAAAAAAGAAATCATGCAATTTGGGTGGGTTTCAGCCTGAAAGTCCCAAATCTCGTAAATCTTCCACTAATTACGGTTGGGATGATATTCTTGGATATAAGGAATAACCAAGGCAAATAAGTTCACGGGGATGTTTTTTTTTTTTTTTTTTTTTTTTTGTTCCTGAGTTGAAATATTTGTGGGACATATGATAAACTTTTAGAATGCGATTCTTATGCCGGTACCAAATAATACATATATTAAATATTGATAATTCATTCTAAGTACTGATACCGGTATCATCATTCTAATATCAATATTTGTAGACTGCATGCAGTTTTGTGTGGAAAGTAAAATTGTAAGAACAGAGACGTTATGTTGAACACACTTTTTTGTATGTTGTACAGAGTAACCCCATAGGTGGGGTTACTATGCACCGAAGTTTATATTTCAATAACTATGTTTATACTGAATGTTTACTAATGAACTTGCACGAATGTTTTCCTTATATATCTAGCGATTATATGTTTAAAATAGTGTCCTAAATCATTACGTTTGTAAGTTACACGTGATTTGCTTTAAAATGGCTTAAATCTTGGCTGTTTCAGATCTTCATGCTGCAGATCCGTGAATTGCTGGAATGGAAAAGGAACTCCTGTATAATTTCAAGAAGATGCCACTAACAAATGCGGACGATTTGAAGACAAAATTCAGCGTGATGTATTCACTGCCACTGTCAAATACCTAGAAGATAACGATAAGGAGGCGTTGACAGTAGTAAACTTGATCAAGAAAATGGTAGAGTAAACCTGGCATATGCTTCTTTTTGCACGGAAGACCTGGATTCCATTCCTGGTAAGAGCTCTTGTGGTTCGGACGCCACACTAAGCTACAGGTCCAGGTCTCATACAACCTTACTACCGACACTGACGCTAAACTCAAATCCAATCGAAACAAAATGCCTTAGCCACTTGAACCCAAAGTTGAATATATATATATATATATATATATATATATATATATATATATATATATATATATATATATCAAAGTGTCCTGAGTGTTTTAATGCACTGTTTATCTGGTCGAGCGTTTTCATTGATTTAATTCTTGATTTTCTTGCTGAAGTAATCTGTCACTGGACTCAAATGTGTATTTATACATTGACTTGATGTCTGTTAACAATAATGACGTTCATTTCTTTGAAGTGAAAATGTAACTTTGGAATCTAATGTACAATTACAAATCACTCATTTATTTAAACTATATCGTGTCAAGGAATAATCTGAAGCAGTGATAATTTCAGGGGGTGACCCTGGGGGGAAATTGTGCCCAAAAACAAAGAAATTCCGTAAAATATTTCTCAATTCGGGCTCAATTAAAGTCACCAGTATTTTCACAGTATTAGTTTCATCCACTGTTAATTTCAAGTTCTCCGGTTGAAACCCTCTAATACGAGGGTCACTACGAAAGTTTTGAGATACGCATTGTTGTGGCACAGTATTTGAATTCCAACAATTGCGTTCGCTAGTGGTACCCAGAGCGAAGAAGCGAAGCAAGTTTCAACTCGCCTCGCTTATCGGCATGGCCGTATCGCCTTCACTTATTTGTTGATGTGAGCAGTATTTGGCTGTCTAGCATGGAGCTCGAAAGGGAATTTTCGGGCAATGATCCTTTACGATTTCAAAAGTGGTTTGAACGAGACACAAAGCCTTGACCGTCTGCAGGGGGCATTTGGGGACCTGCTCCTTCCCGTTCTACAATTTTTCGGTGGTTTGGTGAATTCAGAAGAGGCCGGACATCGCTTAAAGATGAAGAAAGATCTGGATGTCCGAAAACAGCTGTGTCAGATGAAAACATTGCCGCTGTGGAACAAATGATTCGAGAAAATCTTCAAACAACTTTCAAGGACATTGAATCTACAGTGAACATTGGATCGCCAGCAGTAACAAAAATTCTTCATGATAATCTTCGGCTCAGGAAGGTTTCATCTCATTGGGTGCCTCACACTTTGACTGAAGAGCAGAAGCACATGCGTGTGGAATGGTGTGAAGAAATGCTTGCAAGATTGGATGGAGGCAATTCTCGACGCGTCTCTGACATTGTTACTGGTGATGAGACTTGGATCTATCAATTTGATCCTGAAAATAAACGCCAGTCTACAGTTTGGATCTTTCCAGACGAAAATTCACCCACGAAAGTGAAGCGACCGCGAAGTGTGGGGAGAAGATGGTCCCAACTTTCTTCTCCAAATCTGGCCATGTTGCAACTGTTCCACTTGAAGAACAAAGGACTGTTACTGCTCAGTGGTACACCACTGTTTGCCTAACAAAAGTGTTCCAGAAGCTTCGGGAACGGCGTCCAAGAACTGAATTGCGTGGGATCCTGCTTCATCATGACAACGCGTCCGCACACACGGCCAACATCACAATTCAGTTTTTAAAATCTACGGAGGTCAAACTTATGACTCATCCGCCGTATATCCCTGACCTGGCCCCGTGTGATTTTTTTCTGTTCCCCAGGATCAAAGATGGGAAGGGGAAGAGATTTTGCAGCCCTGAAGAAGCTGTAGTGGCTTACGAGAATGCACTTTCAACACTTGAAGAAAAAGACTGGCAACACTGCTTCCAAAGGTGGTTTTCGTAGATTGTAATGGTGAATTCTTTAAGAAAATGTAAGTGTTAAATTTATTTTAATGTGTAAGTTATTTCACATCTCAAAGCTTTCGTATTGACCCTCGTATCATCACTGATTCTATGGGCTAAAGAAAGAAAGAAAATAAACAATCAAATTATTTCATAATTTTCCTTCAATCAAGGATTTGAACACAAAAATTCTAATTAATATTTTGAGAAACATCAGCAGTTCCATTTTAGTATTCTAAATGACCATACACTTGATAGTTAATCTTCTGAAAACCATGTATATCCATTAATCAAACTTGTAGTTAAGGACCATTCATATGTACACCTATCACGTGCAATAATATTCGTATTGTTTTTTTATTTAAAGAAAAAAGTTCTCTTTGCCAAGCCTTGTTGAATGCTTATAACGTGGCAGTAATCATATCATGTTTTTAGTATTTTTTTACTTTGAGGTTTAAATCTGTGAAGTTGAGAACTGTGAGCCTGATAATCTATTACAGAACTAGTAATAAACTCTTGTAGAAAGACTGATATCTCTGACACTTTGGCAAAATGATGCAATAATTCTTTTCTAGTTTTAATTTACTATTATTGTGACATTGAACTATACTTTTGTTTTTAGTGATGAATATGTCTACATTAGGACGCAGTAAATAGTCACTCGAGTATCCAAAAGTTAATTTTTAGAAGTCTTTAACCACCAGGGATTATTATATAATCTATTACTGTATTATCGAAACTATTTTCTCTTGTAAATAAGAAGAGGGTTTTCAAAAGCGTTTTACACAGTTCTGCGTTTGTTGCGAAGCACGTAGCGATTTCCTCGTCTTCATTTAGTACGTACAACTACCGTATAAGTTTATGCACCTTAGTCTACCTCGTTACTGTTATACGTATATATTACTAAATTTTCAGCTACTGAAATGTCTGCTATTAAGGAATTTGGTTTACTAAACTCAATTATATATTTACTGTGTCCATGTCTCCGTCCGGAAGACACAAAAGTCTCCAGAATTAATTTATGAATCACCATCAGATTTGGTATAAATCTAGAGGGTTAAAAGTTAGGAATAGAAATAGTTTCTGGAGCCAATATTCAAATTTGAAATAGTAGAAATCTACCATTTTTTTTAGTTGATTACTATAGAGCAGAAACGGTAATAGAGAACAGTTGAATTCTGAAATCGATGAAGTATCCCAAGAATACATTGCATAACTTTCCTTAATTCTCTACTAAAACCGGAAGGGATAGAAGTTCACAACTTCTGGTTCCAATATTGATCTACATGGAGCAAAAACGATAAATAAGCGAAAAACTTTTTGTATCGGCACAGTGTATTGAGATCTGCTGATCCCTGGAAAACGAAACATCAGAACAATTGCAAATGATTTTAGCCGCTGTCATTCTAAAATAACTCCTGTCCGAATGCTACAATATTCAAAGTGCTGAAGAAATTTCATGAAAATTGATCTGAGGCAGATTGGCAGATCTACAAGATTGGTAGACTCCACGGCCAACAGGCAAAGCAACATATGTAGAATTGTTGACATCATTCATAAGTCCCAAGAGAAGCACGCGTAGTGTAGCCCATGAAAGTGATGTTCCTCACACATCGAGCATGCGCATTATGTCAGTGAATAGATGACACTTTTATAAGCTGCAACGTTCCCAACTTCTTACATAAGATGATCCAGTACAAAGTTTGGAATTTACTCAATGGGCCACAGAGCAGCCGGGTTAAAACCCCACATTCACCTCTTATATACTGCCATCACTGCTGTCGGAGGATGGGTCATTCTCCAAGTTTATCCAGTACGGTAGTGGCTTACTCCATTACGGCACTTCCTTCCGTGAGTACCTCGATCAACATCTTCATAATGCCTGGACTGATCGCGGAGTTACTGAGGAATGACCACCTAGACCTGACCCCACTAAACTACTACCGGTGGAGCCATATGAAGTCTGTTGTGTACGTGACGAAAATTAGGGATTTTTCAGCATCTCAAGATACGAATTGTGTATACATGTTTGAACATTACAGTCAACACTTTGCGCAAGACTTCTTATGAATGGAAACTCAGAATGCGTCTAACAACCGACATGAATAAGAAACACATTGATCTTTTCCAGAGCGTATTCCTTGCAATATGACTAAAGGATACAAGAAAGCAACAGCAAAAACTTTGTAATGATTAGCGCTAGAGCACAAATAATAGTGGTATTTAATGTCCAGGAACTTTTGATATTAAAATAATATATATATTACATGCTATAATTTCCATTTAAGACAATTGTGTAACATTCAAAACGGCAAGCGTTATTGTGATGTGTCTTCTAACATTTTCTCCCATCCTTATTTCCCATCTACATTGCTGCATTGTTATAGTTTGCAGCGTTTACCACTTATTGGGATGTTTCACATTTTCGGACCACCTTGTATAATAGTTATAACAGATTTATACTTTTGTTAAATATTTAATTATTTGCCGTCTATTGTTCAATTCCTTTTTTATTGGAAGATAATGAGTAATTTTGTTAGTAATAGCTTCAAAATTTCGTACTTTACAGGATTACGAGTCAAACTTTCACCAGTATAAGCAAGCTATTGTACAGCTTTTCCCAACAAAAAATCAGGTTTGTAGAAAAAATGTACTCTTATACATAGAAGGCATAAGTATGATAATTATAGTTGTTTGTACTAGGTTAGGAATGCATATTTCCAATAAGTGCACATTTTCCTTTCTGTTCGGAGATGCTTCTGGAAACAGTCCATCTTAGAAAACTGCATGATATCAATGACCTTTACTATATTCGAAACTTTTTTTTCTAAATAGTATAAATCGATAAATAGTTCATCCTTTCTTCCGTCATTTCTATAAATATTTTTTTCTACTACGGGAATATTGTACTAATACTAACAGATGAGATGTGAAAGAAACAGATATTCAACAAGCAATATAGTACAAGTATTAGTTACCATTCTACGTTTTGCGTATTGCTTGATGCACTCCATGCAGTGTACTGGCTTTCATTTTTGTTTGGGTATTTAGTAAAGACTTAAAATGTTTATTAGAGCATTCTTTGAAGTAGGTTTTCTTTGTGGTTTCCCTTGGTGATGCAAGGCAAGGAACGGACTTATACCCTAACACTTAAATCTATGGCGCTTTCTTTAGCAGACATTTCCTCAGAAAATGTGTGCTCGCCAAGATTTACATATCTCAGGCGAAGCGGGGTCAGAAAATAGGTGACAGAAACCGCCAGAAAGATAAAGAAAAAATTGTAAAGTTTGGTAATATACAATATATCCTTTCTTCAATTTTCAATTGGTTCTTATTTAAATTCTTGTCTTTTTTAACTTTCTGAAAGGTTTCTTTCCTTTATCTCTTGGAGTATTAATTTTCAGATAAATGAAAACTAACTCATTTTATTTCTTTAGAAATGATCGTAGAAATAATTACCATATATTAAATAATAAAACGTATACATATATATATGTGGTATCTTTCACAACAGAAAGGTACATTTCTGCATTTTTCCACTATTGTTCATACGGTAACTAGTTGTCTCATTAAGAGAAAATTGTAATAGCTGAAACGAAATTCATATTTTATTTTGCGGTTTGCAGTACACCTATAACGTTGCCTGTTCTTTGACTAAAGGGCAGAAAATTTTAGCAATGTGAAAAATATGGGACAACTATAATAATAGAGAAAGATCTCTTCGTGAAAGCGGTACTCTAAGTCGAAAAAGGGGGAGAAATAAGGGAGTTCTTGAAGCGAAATTCCAGTCATTCAAGGTAAGTTAGCATTCAATTTTCACATTTCTGTTATTTTCACTATGCGTAAGGATTTTAATATATGCTTGTTGAGTACATGAGTTTTGTGTATCATATATAAAGGAGCATTTTTTTGAAAAATATAATGAAATTTGTAACGTTTATGCAGGATACTTCATCTGACAGACTTCAGTCTTATCAAAGATTGCTTTCCCGCACGTGAATGTGTAATCACACTGCTACAACTCTCTGCGCAAATCTGAATTCCGCATACTCAGTTTAGTATTTTCTCTGTGTATTTCTTATGAGTTAGTATTCATAGAGCCTATTCCTAGGTTTTCAGTCTGTTTAGTTGATCGGAACATCGGATTAAGACTATTTCCGGCTATAGACTGATGTAATATTATGAATAGTACAGAATAGAGTTCCCTACAAGTTATTGAGTAGAGATCAGAGAATAAACGTCTATACAAGTTATGAATTATAGATAGGACATTTTTCTTAATAGTACTTCAAGATGTCTTCTCTTCACCTCTTTTATTTAAGCGAAGACAGTCTTATGTTAGGTAAGCATTTTCCATCGCAAAGAGCAAATTACAAGAATCATTTTTCATCACAAAAAGCAAGTCGCGAGGTTAGACTTTTGGAAGAGTTGAAATACACTTTCAGAACAAGTAGTTACGAACGGCCGATTATATTTATTTCTATCCAGAACAAAAGTAATTAAAGGTGTTAAGATTGAAGTGAAACCAAACGGTCGATGAGACAAAATTCTGTGGATCTTCGCTGAACCGTTTTATAAATATTAAGTTAATCATAAATTAGAACGTTATAGTACAAATAATAAAGGTACTTCTTAATTAGTAAAAATAATATACTGACCAATAAAAATTACTTATTAAGCGTTGGGTTTTCCATATGTTTATCACAGGCTGATCTAGCCTGGGGCCGGAGGGCCTAGACCCCCCAAGTTTTTGAATGACAGAAAAATTTAAGATACTATTTATATATTTCTGATAGTTTACAGTAAACTCATTATTTACCTATCGTAATCTCGGTTCTGGCTGCCCGCTCCAGTTTCTTCCTTCTAGATCCGCCACTGATGTTTATGACCCGAAACCATAGGTTGATATTATTTTATGAATATCTCGCACTTTCCCGAAAAGAAATGTTATATGAAATACATAATTTACTTCCAATAAAATATTTATCAGTATGTTTCATTGTATTTTTAAGCTAGGTACAAATTAGGTATAGTGTATGCAGCCTACATCATACATTTACAGTAACAGCATCTTCAAGGTACTTATTAATTGTTTGCACTTTTTTCTCTAATAAAAATACTAGTCTCATAATTTTGTCTCTAAAATAATACATTTGAATTTCATGCAAATAGGGAACATAACCCTGAAATTGCCAACACACAGTTATCAACCTCAAGTGATTTAATTAATGATAACAAAATGAAGTTTTGTGTAAATACACTATTGCATATAAACTAGCTTGCTATTTTATGCATCAGCTTTTTGTAAATATTTATCTCAATTAAGTTTAAAGGTCTACATATAAATGATCATATATGCAAGTACTGTACAAAGTAAACTACTTTTTGTATGTGATTCTATGGAAGTCCTGGTCTTTATTATTATATATATGTTTTATTGCTTGTGAAGTTAAAACTTAAACAGAACATTTTCATCAACATCCGAGCACAGGCTGACAAGTTATAAAGTTAAACAACTTAAAACATCTGACAACTTAAAAATTTGCATGTTTTTTCTTAACTTCTAATTTGTTTTGGTTCTTGTGCCGTTGCACTATTTCTATCTCATTTGAAAGTCAATTTAATTACGTGCCAAAAATAAACACTTCATTTCAATTACAAAGGAATTGTATACATGTTTATAAATAATCTTCAACTCAAAAGTACCAACCCCGTTTGTTTAGGTAAATGTAGCCCAATTTTTAAAATTATAAACGGAGTTAGGAATTGTCTGTTGGGCGGCATACCTGAGGACCAAACACTCAAAACAATCGTAGCATTTCTATTTCTATTATCTTGTAGGCGGAATTTTTAATTTTTTGTCAAAAAGTTGGGGGGCAATGCCTCTCTATGTCCTCCATAACGCCGCACATGCTTAGGAACCAGTTGATAGGTTTTAAAACCTTTTGCAATTTTGAAATCATCATACAAGGGCCCTGGTTAAACTGACATGAAAGTACTCAATAATGGCCTAATATTATATAATAAAATTGATACGAAGCAAATAGGGGGGACATGGGAATGATCTAAACTTTTTACGAGAGTATCATTTCCTGTAAGAAAAACCTTAACGCAAAAATACTTGAATTGATGTAAAATATTTTCTTTAGGTGAAATAATTATTAATAAACATTTTATGCAGTAGTAACCTGATTTTGATTATGTATCTTGAAGATACATAATAACCTGCAATTTTACTGTTTAATAATAACATTCATATTTTTTAAATTTGTGGAAAATTCAGGTCTCCTTGCCGATCTTGTGAGCCACCATTTGAAGATGAAAAGATTGGGAAGAACTGTAAAGCCCTTACCAATTGTAGTTGTGCCTAATGTAGAGGAGTCAGAGAATTTTCAATGTTGCCATAGAAGGAAATCTCTACAGAGTGGAAAGTGTATTCAAGAGTCATGACATTAGCTTCAAGACATTTCCATCTTGAACGAACAATACTCAAAGGAGAGCAAGCAAGCGTATACCCTTACACAACATCATATTTGCAAACTATAAATAATGTTGGATAAAAGATTCACAGCTGTAAGTATCCTCCTTCCCACGTTAAATACTTTATAGAGAAGTCAATACTTTTTGAGAGGTGTACATTTGTATAATGAACATGAGTAGGTGTTTTCTTTGTAAGTGCTACTTCTAAACATGTAAAGCATTAGTATTACATTTAATGTTCGTACATAGGTAGCAAGTGAATGTCTATCGTTGTGGAGGGTATTTATGTATTTATATCGGAGTTCATAGTATTAACTCATTCCGTAAACATGTTAAAAAACACGAGCATTCAGTTGTACTTAATGTGCCAATAGAAAATCCAATTCATAAAAAAGAGTACATCAATGTACCACATATAAAAATGAATCAATATATTTTTCATTATGCAACAATAATGATATAGTTACTCGATTGAACAGTGTAAAAATGCCTTAGAAGAAGAAGTCCTGAACTTTGTCATTAAGTTATATTCTCACTCAACTCTCACTAGATTTCATGTTCATTTAATTATAGAAAATCTTGAAGAATTTCTTGATAATACCGTTGGCCAGGTTATCAAAGAAAAATACATGATTTTCAGCGCGTTTATCTTACACAACTAGTAGAATGTATGTTCGAAATCGTGTATAGTGTCTTCAGAAATCTAAATTTGGAACAAGCAATTTAAAAAATTAGAAGAAACTGGAAACTTTATGAAACCTGTAGATTACTTTATAAGAAAAACAGGAAAGCAAATTAAATGAGTATTACAAATAATCACAATAAAGGGAAAGTACATTAGCATGAGGTGAATTCTAAAGATCATTTTAGAGCTACCCAATGTTATGTGCACACTCTTAAAGTTCATGGAAGACTCATTTCTATCCACATATGAGGTATTTAGTTGGCTCAAGGAAAGTTTTCGAGGAATGAGATAACAGACTGTGATGGTTTAATTTTACCATTGTTTTTATATTACGATAAATGTTTAAGTAGACGTGCCAATTTCAAAAACTTAGGTGCCATTTATTACTCAATACCTGCCTCCCACCAGAATTCTTCGGTAAGTTGGACAATATATTTTTGTCTCTTCTATTTCTCAACGATGAGAAAGCTTTTGGTAACAAAGTAAGTAACATTCTCAATTTTAATTGCAGAGTTTGTTTCCTACAAGCAACCTGTATCAGTATTACATATGATAATAAAGAAGATAACATTAAATTTCAATTACGTGCAATAGTGGGGAATAATTTGGGAATTCACTAGGGATGGCCACAAAGTTCCGGTTCCGGCGGAACCGGTTCCGCGAAGAACCGGTTCTCGGAGATACAGTTTTCAGAACCGGTTCCAGATCTGGATCTGAAAACCCGGTTCCAGAATCGGATCTTAGGAACCGGTTCCAGACCTGGATCCCAAAGACCCGTAAAGGAAGTACAAAGTTCACCTTAAAAAATGCAAGGAGGACCATGCACTTGTGCCTTCCCCGCCCAGACCCGCTTGTGCACCCAGAAAAAACTTTTGGTCTACCAGTGGATGTTTAGCCAAATGAGTTGCCCAGTTTGCGTGTTTAGCCAATGAGTTTGCCAGTTACCCAGTTTATTTAGCCAAATGAGACAAGCTGCCGCCGCCTGGGCGCCTGCCTGTCGCTTCCACCATTTAATCTAGCATACTGTTCACAGCCTGCCAGCAGCTCAGGTTTAGCGTAGGGATGGTCACAAAGTTTCAGTTCCAGCGGAACCGGTCCTTGGAGATCCGGTTCCTGACCTGGATTCGAAGAACCGGTTCCAGACCTGGATCCGAAGAACCGGTTCTAGACTTGGATCCGAAGAACCGGTTCCAGACCTGGATCCGAAGAACCGGTTCTAGACCTGGATCCGAAGAACCGATTCCAGACCTGATCCGAAAAACCGGTTCCGAAACCGGATCTTCTAGAACCGGATCCGTTCAGACCCGAAAACCGGTTCCACTTGGAACCGGTTCTGGCCATCCCTATAGAGCGTCCCACCCTTAGATTGCAGTACAGGAGTAAATGGCAATGCTTTTCCTTATGCCCATTGTTGCCAAACCTAACCTGAATTTTAGAAATAGTTTCTTTTACTAGGCATGAATAAATTATTGTAGAACATTGTATTCTCTATCAAATAATCTGTTTTTCTCACATCGAGAAGAATTTTCAAGTATTGAAATACATTGAAAGAGTGAAATCTTGCTAATGGCAAATTCTAACGTCGCGTTAAATATATCACGTTATAAGTTCGGAATTCTAAGAGATACAACGTTGAAACTTATACAGCTAATAACACCATATTCGGTGCCAATGTTGGAAAAGATTGCATTCAAAAAAACTTCTTAAATTTTAAAATAAAAAATAAAATGTAAGAGATAGTGCGTATACTATTGCAATGCAATATCTAAAAAGTTGACTAGTGAGAAACTTTTTTATTTTTCAGGTTAGATGGGGGTGCAAAGCGAGAAAAATATTGAGAAAGGATTGAAGTTATTTTTAAAACAAATTGCAGGTCGATATCTTTCTTTATTTAGGTTTTATGACTTTTAGTGTTAAGAGTCAACTTTCCAAAGCGCGCGCATCTGACCAGAAGAAAGGCAGTGACAAATCTTGCCAATGCTATTTTCCTTATAATGTTTGTTTTAAAGTTACTGATGTAGAGTATTGTGCTATACCGATGAGTGCTTACTGTTGATGCTATGCGAGCACGAATCTACTGCTTAACGGAAGCATACTTTCGCAAAATCGAATCCTGGACCTCACCTACGATAAACATTGCGTCAACTCCACTCAATCTTACGTTCCACTACTTACTTCGCTTGTTTTCCTTGAGTTGCACGCACGCAAGCACGTACACACACACAGACACACAAACCCAACACACACACACACATATTATATATATATATATATATATATATATATATATATATATATATATATATATATATATATATATATATATATATATATATAATATGACAAATATCTATTAATAATGAATCTCCTCATTCCTAGTGATAAAAAGCTATTAGTTTTGTAATTGATTCATTATGGTTCGCATGTAGTACTTAATGCTGTTTCAGATGCTGACAATTTTGACAATAAAAGTTGGTTTCGTTTGCAATTCCACTTCTCTTATTTACTTTGAATACACAGATGAAAATGACAAAAGCGTTCATAACAAATAACTTTATGAGCTCACAAAGCAGAATGAAAGGCCTCTTTATTCCCCCCGCCCCCCATGCTTCTTTAGGAAGCAGGGTTTGATAATTCTGTTTGGTTTTGTTTCCTCGCCCAATGATTTGTATCTTGTTGGCTGTCACTATACGTGATTTAAAGTCACAACTTGCGCGTTTGTTTAGAACGGATATAATGGGGTTTATTTTTATTCTTCTTCAGTTTCCAGACTGATATTGTGTGTCTGAGGTGTCAGAAGTGAGTATAGAAACTAGGAGGTTCAGTTCCTATTCACCATTGCATATGTCATCATCATCATCATCATATTTTATTGGCAGACCACTTGCTGCAACTCAGAAGCTTCCATGATCCACGGTCTTCGGTTAACTTCTTCGTCTTCACGCATGATTTTTCTATTTTGATATCGTCCAGTAATTGTAGTCTCTTTTCGTCCCCTCTCTCTTTTTCCTGCCACCATACTCTCTAGCACGTCCTTCATGATACAATCTTAAACATCGGAAGTGGGGAGAAGCCGCCTTCACAATACACTTTATTATGTACAGTAACTTGTTTGACAAACGGAATTGGATTAGCGGATATTTTGCATACATAGACGAATGAGCGTTCTCGTACATCACATTTTCTCATCACTTATCACTATCACCCTCCTCCAGTTTTCACTCTTATCCATCTTCACAAGCAGTATTTTACCCATTGCTATTCCTTAGTTTTCCGCACAATCGGTGCAAGAAATTTCTGTTTAGAGCTGTTTAGCCTGCCATTTATTTCAATCATATGTTTTCTATTCGTTTCATATGTTCTCTCGATTTCGTATTGCTTGCATCAAAATGTTATTGCAACGATTTATAAACCATCATTTAAAAAAAAAAAAAAAAAAAAACCTTCTAACACACAATTGTTAGACTGTTATTTCGTACCCTCCAATTTGCCGTTCTAAATGAATTTGCGCGATTGGAATGACAAAAGAGTTGAAAATATATGAATTTAAGAAGGATTTATTTACAGACTCAACACTCTTTCTTTCTTGTTCTTTCTTCGAAAGAAAACATACGGCTGAAGAAATGTGGCAACAGCGCGCTCCATTTACTCTGTACTGCAATCTAAGAGTGGGACGCTCTATAGAATTCACTCCGCTTTGGGTTTTACACAGCCCTTCTCTAGTAATTTCCCCTTAGGTTCTGCCTTAGTACGAGAACTATCATCTAGCAACAACAACAAAAAATCGAAAACAGCGACATATAATGAAATAAAATTTCACAAATGGATCACCTTAGGGATGACATATAGACTGGAATAAAAGAGCATAGTGTTTGACATACATTATCTAGCTTCCAAGTGACAAAAAAATACTGAGTCGATTTAACGCACTTATTGAGGATATGTCACATTTTAAATTACTTTACCAATGAGATACATATTTTCTCATTACCTACTTTGAACAGTAGAATAGGAGCGTTTGGAAATCATTAGACAACGTGAATAAACCAACACCTATAACTGCAGAAAATGTAAAAAGAAGAAGAAGAAGAAGTTGAACAGGATTAAGATATTTTGGAATTATAGTTGGTAATCTGGTTCCAAGAAATGATCCATTGTGGCAGATTTATATCTTTTGAAGGGAAAATTACAGTGATAGCAACTGGTATGTTAATACTTCATATGGTATTTATTCCGAAGTTGGGCGTCCGCTTTCGCCACGTTTTTTCGCTGTTATCTCCTTTCCACACTTTCTGCAATTTGTTATTAGGTTCATTAATCCGTGCTCTTCACAAACTTTTAAAGATTTTGCTCGTTATCAACGTATTGCTTCACAAATGTTAAAACTGTTAGTTCATTGCCCTTGTACATTCGCCATGTTGATAACATAAATGCTCGTTTCTTTCCCACAATGCAACTGTTTGGTTACCTTGCGCCAAGTAGTTCCCTCCGCTCACTGTATAGTCCCATGTTTATAACCGCTTATATATAACAAATAAACAGATTTTTCAAGACTCTTATACATTATCAAGCACACAAACGATCAAATTATCCATATTTTTCCTGTAAATTTTAAAAATTTTGCTGGAAATGGACGCCCAACTTTGGAATTTAACCCCTTCATATTTCCATTCGACTCTAATCAGTGAACATCATGAACTTCCTTCGTTTTTGTTTCATGATGCACTAAAACCCAAACACATACACATGATTCGTTATGCCTGTATAATTCAACAAATAGGACTGTTTGATAACACATGGTTTGTGCGATTTAATCGAAACATCGACAGTCAAAAGTTGCAGACCGCGTTACCTCTTCTCATAAAAATATTATCGAGAATCACCAATTACAAATATGTGACCGGTTTTCGAAACAAATTGGCTTCTGCAATTATCCTGAAGTTGGTTCTGGTTCGAAAACATATTTAACAAAAGATAATAAATTCACTTTCTTTTCGTCCTCTCTGTATGTGTCATTGTACAGTTAATGACAAAAGTTCGTCCTGTTTGATGGATTTAATTTAGTAAATATATTCAAAATGGAAGCGCAATTTCAGTTCAAGTTTCAAGAAATTAAAAAGAACGAAATTTTCTGTACGTTCCAGTCATACCACCATTATTCCCAAAGTAAATTTTACGAATCGGAAAGAACTTTTGTCGCTCACTGTATAAGGAATGTTTGTCTGTTAATTGGTACAAGATCAAAGGATATTTGTTTAAGAAGCATTTTATTATTATTTTACAAAGTATATAAGATTGTGATGGGTAAAAACTCCAACCTTTTGTAACCTGTATCTCTCACACTACTTACCGTCATTATTATTATTTTTGTGCATATCATGTTCGTGCACCTAAGTGGAAGTGAATGATAGTTATTAGATTTTGTAGAGAACAGCCAAACTAGCTACAAGCTCGATGGACAACGGCAATTTTTATGTGCCAATCCCAGTATGACTTACACCTAAAACTTCCTTTACATAGGAAGCTGTGTCAGGTTAGAATTGTGGAAAGCGAAACTAAACACACACAGCTTACTGGATAATATGGAAGTGTTCTTACATACATTTTGAAGATCAATTTAATTTTGTTTGTGATCTAAAAGGTAGAGGTATGAAGGTAAGAAGTATGTTGGTAAGTAAGTAAGAAGTATAAAATGTCCAAATAAAGGTTTTGACTGCAATTGCGTTTCTTGCGAGAACCCTATGTTGAAAAGTTTGTTGTATTATTACCTTTTTTACTTTTACTGGATTTTCAGATACATCAGCAGATAAAATTTCATTGTCATATGTGTATATTATTATTATTTTATATTATCAGATGTGTTTGAAATTTCGTAGATTACATTCCATTTAATGCAAGTTTATGAAGATGTTCCGAAACAAACACCGACAATTTTCGGGAGATGATTCTTTACATATAATATCATGGGATGATTGCTACAAAAGTCTTAATTTCGGTGATATTACTCAAACCGTGGAAAAATAACTTTGAATTCCTGTAATTTGGCCGTCATGAGTGCTAGAGTTCATATTCTATGATCTTATCGAGTTGATTTTGAGTTGATTTTGAGTTTTACGTCCCGTTCAGCAGCGAGGCTATATGAGACGTGGACCTACTGATTAACGTGGAATCCGAACCACATGAGCTCCCACCGGGAATCGAACCCGGGTCTCCCACGCCAAAGGCGCGTACGCTAACCGCTTAGCCACGAAGGAGCTCTATGATCTTATCGAATTGGTAACACATAGCCTATATTCAAATTTGTATGTATCATAATTTCATCTACATTAATGAACAGTAGGGGCAACGAGAGGATTGAATTTTAATCTCTAAGGCTTAGAGGGTAAACTCCATCGTTTTCAGTGGCTTCGTTGTGTGCAAATATTCTATGCACATCAATGATCAATGGTATGTCAATATATACTGAGATTTCGTGTATTTCCTACATATTACCGTTAATCTACATGAAAGTAAAATCAACTGTTATGGCATAGCATAGTGGAATACAGAATACTCTCTCATTTGAAACAGTGAAAAGCCTTGCACCTTGTTCTTCACATAAGAACAAGACGAAATTTTATTTTACTAAGAAATGCGTGATTTTGTATGGGAAAGTTAAGTGAGTAATGTGGCTCATTTGTTGAATTATATGAAGATAATGCATCGTATGATTACTTTTTGGTTCTAGTGTGTTATGAAAGAAAGACAGACAAAGTATGAATAGTATATCGTGGTTCCTCGGACAGTTTATGTTATTGTAGTGCTAGGTACCACCTCCAAACGTTTGTTAGTGTTGTTTCGGAACACCCAATATATATATATAAGCTTTATTTGCTCACCTAAGGGGCGATTTGCTTTTAGTTTTTAGAAAATATACTAGTTAAAGTTCCATTGCTTTATCTCTTTCATTCATTCTGAGGAATATATACTCGTAAGTGAATGTAAAGGGAATTTCAATGTATATCATGTTATCTGTCTTGTTTTTATAGAAACATTTTAACAGTTGAGACACCGTACAGAGTTGTGTAACTATAATAAGTAAGAATAATGTAGAAATGAATGGAATGATTGGCTAAGGTTCTGTTCTACTTATGGCTTAAGGCTGCCCCTAATTTCAAGCACATTAATCTGTTTTTCAACATTGTTTTCCTAATTAATTGTGGTTATGTTAATATACCTTGTTCACAATTACTTCTGCTTCATTCCTCTCCTTTACTAGTAATTGTTATTTGCAAATACTTGTTATTTTCATGCTTTCTTTCTCGTTGAATAAATGCATATACCACTGTTATCTATCTATAATGTATTTGTTGGTCTGACGCTAAAATTTAGTCTAATTTTCGTAAATTTTATATAAATTTTGTAATTTTGGGAGGCCATTTGCGAAAATTAGATATAATGTTGTTTAGCTTTATAGTTACCTATTTTATATAAAATAGGAAGTTTCTTGTTTGCATCAATTAGAATTCCAACTGCTGTCAGTGTCCACGTCATCCCCTTTAATGCCATCGCACACGGATTTTCGTTTGTTTTCTGAGCAATCCAAAATATTGCATACAACTTCATAACTTACACGTTCAAATTCCACTTTGATGAAACATTTAATACAATAAAGTACGATAGAATATTTAATTACATGTATCGGGCGATACACATCAATCATTATTGTTAAATACGTCATAACTAGATTAGAGTTACCATTAAATTAATATCCTCCACCATATATGATTCCAACAGACCGTAGCTTTCACATTTTACAACATTGCTTAAAGGATCGATTAAAATGCATTCCTAGTAACTATCGATCTAGAAAGCAGATTTTTATGGTCAAAATTTTTATACGTGAAGTTCAGTTCAGTTTGGAATAGACATTTTTCCATTTTCATTTAATGTCTGCAGTAAATGACCAACGTAATAGTTTCTCAGTCATCCGTTGAAATTCCTGCATAACAAATGGATATTCCCTTTATTTTCTCTCTTTTCCTTGGCAACCAGCCCTTTACTTTTACTTTGCCATTTTCTTTTCAAAGTCTTTATTCATTCATTCCGTAAAAGTTTCTTTCCAAGTCCTCGTATTTAACAACCATCAGAAACGAGAAGGGTTCTGCTTCTTTCTCTATGCAACCTTACCTTTTGGTATCGCTTCCTGACATATTGGACCTGGAAAAGATCTTAAAGAAAGAGATGCCACGCATTGCGGTCATATAAATATAACATTAGTTTTAAATAGATACACAGAGAGAGAGAGAGAAAGAATGCTGAAAGGAAAGGAAAGAATTTAGAGGTGGAGGGGTGAAGAGATGAAGCACATTAGAAATTTAGAAACACCATAAAACATTACCACACACACACACACACATATATACATATATATATATATATATATATATATATATATTGAGAGAGGGAAGAACTTTAACGTTTGTTCTGCTTCAGTTGGCCACATTAACGATGAGAATTCCAAAGAGAAGAACCAAATTGTCAATAATGTAGACTTGAATCCAATGATCTCTGTTTAAGCTTCTTTTCCTACCCCCTTGCGTCTCTACTTCCCTTTACATTTGCATAGAAATCCAAGGTTTCCTTTGTTTCTAGCTTTTTCCATGCTTTCTTTGCCTTTGCATATGTCTGTGTTACTCAGTTAACTTTTCTTTTGTCTAATGTGACTCTGTTTCTTTAGTTTATTATTCTTTCTATTACTATTTCTCTCTCCGTTTTGTTTGACAAAAATGTTATTTGGAGTAGAGCCTGATCTTGGTTTCACCAGGATTAGAAGTTTTTCTTCTTTTTGTAAATTCATAAATGCTCCCCTTTGCCACTTTTTTACTGTCTCGTATTTTGTCCTTAATTTAACGTCCCTCGACTTTTGCGTCGAGATAAAGCAGACAGTAACGATGAGACGGATGATAATAGCGAAATAACAATAGTGAGATGAACACGAGGAAACCAATACAGACGAAGTTTATTCACCATAAAATTTACTCGGCATTAGCTGGGATCAAACCAGAAACCCTACAAGCCGTTTTATGTTTAATGAAGCTTGATTTCAACTTAGACAAATATTGATACCGGAGTGCTCTCTCTTGAGATGTTACATTGACGTTTCGGGTCCCTTGGTGTCGAAGGTCTTACAAGAAAGAAGGCACTGTTCATATTATTTGTTGACCATTCACGCACCACTAAAATAGTACTAACAGATTCTAACAGAATTACTAACACGTAGTTAGTATCGCTGAAACATTCAAGTATGCACAGTACTCACTTATCGTTATAACACCAAACAACAACAATAATACACTAAGCAACTACAGGAAGCAGAACGAAAATATTTCGAATCAATCAAATGGGTTCGACATATCGCAGTTTTGCAAACACAACTTGCAAGAAGGGCATGAAAGCAGGAACGACCAATGTGAAATATTTGTGCTAATTACCCTTCAAATTGACATGTATGGAATACAAAGGTAGTATTCAATCTTTCGCTGTCAGCTGGATATTTACCCAATACTTGCAATATAAATGCAATATCGACCTTATTTTTTCTACAAAATGGATCCGATCCACCATGAACAGTATAAAATTAATAGAAAAAATCGCCAGACAAGAAGAAAGGACTAACGTCTCAACGGAGGACTAACGTCGCACTGAACCAATTTTCACAGAAGAAATAACACAACTACGGAAAATAGATCAGGACCACGACAAGAAGCTACAAGTTTACAAGAAAGAAGAACATTCCTCTCATATTACTAATGCAATCAGTGGAATGAATAAATAAACATAGCTTGTCTTTAGTGAACGGAGTCCAAGGTTCGATTTTTGGTGCTATAGCTTTGGACAATATTGGACGTATTACGGGTCACGTCGCATGTATCTTCGGAACTGAATGTGACGCTCAACCCAACCAACCCAACCATCAAACATAACTTATTAAATGAAAAAAACAAATTAAAAGATCAAACGAATAAAGTAATCTTTACTTGAATATACTGAAACATAATTACCTCTACTACCTCTGAGATTATTGTGGCAGGATTCTCAGACGGTGAGAAAACTCGTCTTAAGTGGTGTTACATTGCATAACACAGGATGAAGACTACCATGAACCGCCTACATCCGAAATTCTGATGGAACATCTTCGGATATAATGATCCTAAATAGATGACAACTAACCTGCTATAAATACGGTACTTCATGTTCCAATAAATGTGACTCAGCAAACAGCAGATTCTGCGCTACACATAAGACTAATAAAAATCTGGCAGGCAGAAGCAAGTGTCCTAATATCCTAGAGCAACCCACATCAAGATGATCCAAAATATTATAATTCACTCTGCTTCTTCCGATTAAAACTTCTGCTACAAAGTTGCGGGCTTCCAACAAAACCAAAATCGTCTGAAGAATCTTGTTACAAAAAAGAAAAAGCACTCAATATTCACAGCCGAAAACATTCTTCTAATGAGAAACACACTCAAAATAGTACATACCAAAATCTAACAAGCAACAGAACAAGCTACCAAGCGAAGATTATATTGAAATAGTTTGTTTCCATACAAACTACTACAGATTCCGCAAATTTACAAAACTTGCGCATGCTACACAGAGGGGTTTCAGAATAATGTTCGGAGCACAAATTAACACTTTTTACACAACGTAAGGAGATATTCATTCAACATACACGTCACAATCAAAATATCCACACAAGGAGATACATAAAATTGCAACACAAGAAATATCTGAAAAGATAGCCCATCTCAAGTAATTGCAATATCTTCTCATTCGTTAAAACTCACGTTACAACATTAGAAATAAACTGCATAAGCTAAGTTATCCATATATAAGAATATCATCTTACAACTCACAGTACATACCAAACCTGGCTACAACTATTATCACTCACACAGCCTGGATTCTTGTGATCTCGTTGTCGGATTCCTCAACACCGAAGTAAGACTCGAAATAACCAGAGCTGGTTTACTGCGAAAAATAGCTTTCATAAAATCATAATAGGTTGCAATGGAGAAAATAGTTTACTAGTGCTCGACATCTTTCTGTACCTGATTGTGGGAGTAAATTAAGTGATTTCTAAGTAACATCAAATAATGGAGTGCTGACTAGATCGTCATATGTTGAGGTATGACAAATTAGAAGCACCTCACCTCCGTACAAGAAAAAATGCTTTAATATTTACTACTCACATATTCCAGGATTGATCTGATATACAAGAGGTAAGAGCAGAGACTACATTCTAAACTAGTCAAATAGCTGGTATATGGGTGAGTATGTAGAGTGCGGCAATTTAAAATCGAGACTGGAGTTGTACAAAAAATGAGAGTAAATATGCAAAGTTTGATACCTTGCATCATTCAAAGTACGAATCTCATACTTACATACATCCTGCATCCTCTTGCACTGTTGCGCCCTGGTCGTAAGTACATAGAAGGATTGCTGGAAATCCTTTGGAGGATTGCTGGTTAAAACTTTTGTCGTAGCCCTCTTGGTGACCATTACGTTATCAAAGTACGATCCTTTGAGTGCGGACTTCAGTTTAAGAAAAAGAAAATAATCACACGGGAACAGATCTGGTAAATAGAGAGGGTTGGACAAAACAGAGATCCGTTTTTGGGACAAAAAGCCTTGCACAATCTTTGTCTTGTGACTTGAGGCATTGTCTTGAAGCAGACGCCACTGAACATCACCCAAATACTCGGGCCTCACACGTGAATACTTTGCAGGAACGCTTCAATACCTCAAGGTAGAATGAGACATTAAATCTTTGTCCTGTAGGCACAAATTACTTATGCTCGATGCACTTACTATCGTAAAAGAAAACAATGAGCAAAAACTTGATTTTGGGTTTTGACTGTCGGAGAGTTTTGTCTTGTGAAGAGTTAGGAAACTTCCACTCTGTACTCTGACATTTGTCGACGAGGAATATTGAAAAACCCATGTCTTATCCCAAGTAACAATATTAAGAAGGAAGACGGAGTTTATGCTGGGGGTAGTAATCAGTTCTTTACAGTGATAATCTCTGTACTTTTGTTTGTCATTTATTAAGGAATGAGGCACGAAACAGGCACAGATCTCCCACTTGTTGAGATCGTGAGTTATTATTTGCCGCACAATTTCTTTATTCACATGGAACTCTACAGCAAGGATTCGTAGTGTCGCATTTCGGGCTTCCATGATCAGTGTCCTCACTTTCTCAACTAGTTCCTGTGTTCTCATTGTCCTTACTGCACCAGAACGTTCGTCGTTGACAAGTGACTCAGGTCCCTCCCTGAAACTCCTGTGCTATGCAAAAAGACTTCTACGGGTAAAATAGTGGCCCCATACACTTGCTACAACATTTTATAAGTTTATGTAGTAGTCTTACTCAGATGCTTACAAAACTTAATGTTTGCTCTTTGTTCTTCCATGTTGAATTCACGACGGAGCTTAGCAACATCTGCCTACACTTACCACGTCCACCCACATAATTGTTAGACAAGATCAATACAAGTGGTGTCAGTTACTAATGAAACATTCCTCTTTGCACTAGAGCTCACTTGCACAGTTGCGCCACTTGTTGAGGAAAATCGTCTCGATTTCAAATTGCCGCTTTGTGTATATGCCTTTCGTGTGACGAATGGTGGTAATAATAGCAGTCAACTGTATGCATGAGGATAAAAAGAAGGTACTGTGATATTTAAAGGATGTGTACCATGCCTTTACTTGCTTTTGAAAATCATTATTAACTGCACAGCATTTGAGAATATTTGAGATGCGTGGCTATCTAGTCCTGGTGCTGAGTTTGATTCCCAATGGGAGCACAAATTCCTTTTCAAATTTAATCTAAGATTGGGAAACAACGTTCATAATATTAAGAACCATCGAGCGTTGTACTAGAAAGACAGAAATAGTGATACAATCAGTTGAATGTTTATCGCCTGACCAATAGTAGCGTTTCATGGGCTTAAGCGTCAGAGAATTTATTTTAAAAGTATATAATTTTGTATAATTATTTCCAAATTATACTTGTTTTTACGATTTTCATAAATTACAGTGTCATAATGCATTTCGGTCCTCTTGTTGAAAGACGTCGAATTGTAGTTTTCGGTTTTAGAAACAGAATCGATATGTGACAAGAATTTAGATTCTCTTTGCAAAGCACACCTACCTAAGAACGTTTATTTAGTTTCCGGGACCAGAACCCAAAACATTTTAGGTTCCATTACGATTAACAAAAGTGTAAAGCACTGGACAAAGTAAACAAAAAAAGGAACAAACGCAGCTCTTCAAAAGTTTTATCTCTGCTTCATAAACTCGTTAGCAATGATATCCAGAGTTTGCGGGAAGTACAGAAACCAAATAAAACTATCAACCTTACTGTTGTTGAGAGTTTAGTGTATCAAAGTATAACTCAGTAACTACTGTAATACGTAAATATTCAAATTTTGTAATATGTAAATATATGTAGAAAGAACTTAACCTGAATTCAATTGTCTGAATTTTAAATGGATTATTTCAGGTTTGTTTCCAAACTCTAAAAGTAAGATTTATCGGGAGGAGCTCAAAACTTATTATATTCCACCTGATACACATGTGAAATTACCCGATAAAGAAATGTAAAAAATATGCAAAAAGACATTCGAGGACTTCAGTTTTAAAAACATCCCCTGGATTGATAATAGAATCATTCCTTCTTATACGTTGTCAGTATCTACTTGGACATCAGAAAAATTGGAAGAATTTCTTCCCATTTGTTTACAGTAACTCAAATATCAGATCGGCTTCTCTCTCAAAATCGACAACAACAACTTATCTTTCAATATTGCTCTCTCAAATTGATAAACCCTAACTAATGGATTTATGCCTTATGTAATCGAAAATGCAAGACTGCATTCAGAAAAGCTTTAAATTAACTTCTGTTCGTAGCCAACTGGATCGAATTTCTACTTTGTATTTCTGTTTCTGTGAGGTACAGGTTTGTTTACTCTGCATCTCCCTTATTCAAGCACAACATATTAATAACATCTATTTACAGGAAATAATTAGACACTTTAAGATTTCTTTAGCATTCAAGTATTAGCATTACATTTTCGTCTTCACACTTCTTTCCCCCTCTTTTCTCAAGAATAGGTGAATGATTGACATGAGGCATTATGCAGATTGAGAACTGAGAACTGAGAATTCGATTCTCAGTTCAAGCTATAGTAAGTGCTTATATGCCATGTCCGCCTCTAAAGGGTTTAGGGACAGGTATCACCTTTCTTAAGAGATGAATAGACGGACGACCTAAAAGCCATCCAAGCCTAGAAGTATGTATTGAATAACATTTAACAAATTAAACGCAAATATTACTTATAAACAATAAATGTCCTCTCCTGCTGTATGTTATTGCTACCAGGTATACACCTTTCGCCTTCAACAAAACGATGTCACACCCCTTTCTAAAGGATTATCACGATTATTCATTTTGGAGCAAAGATGGTAGTGAATCCAAATGAATGATGACAAGAAATGATGGAATAATAAGAAGATCTGAAATAATCTCAGGAAAACTCATGTACATTGGTTTTCAGGATATAGATTCAACTGAAACCAAGATCAATTCGTACTAAACACGAAATTTCTTCAGAATCTATTTGATAGAAAGCTCTTACAGAGAGAAAGTGGTTATATGATTACCGTACGCGACTTCGGTCCAGGAGTCCCGGTTAAAAATCCTACAAGGAGCTCAGTTGGTTCCAATCCTGCGTTAAGCTATAGGTTCACATCTCATATAACCTTAGTGCTGAAAGAGACGCTAAACTCTAATCTAAGCAATCAATCAATATAGCTCAGCAATGTACCTGCAAACGTACTGTTTCGCAGAAGACTTACTAGGGAGGTACATGAAGTGGTACTCGGGGATCTGCATGTGTTATATACCGTTGGAAAGGTCACACCGAGTAGACTCCACATGTGAAATATCTCGCTTGAATGGGGCCTGTAGGGAGCGTGGCGGCCATTTAAAGATCGGAACAAAGCTTGCTCCGAAACACCAGAAAACGCGGATAAAATAAGAAGCTGTGACGTAATTGTTTTGAGACGTGGTATATATAGGTTTGAAAGGTAGATGAGTACAAATCTGACATCAAAGGTTTACAAATCAAAATGGCGGATCCAACATGGCAGACACAAATTACAAAGAAATGCTATGAATCTGAAATCAGGTATATGGAGATATTCGACGTCGCTGTGTATGAATCGAATGCTAAAAGTGTAAAATTCAATATGGCGGACAAAACGTAAAACACTGCTGGAACTGAAAGCAGGTAGGTAGAGGTTTTCGTGGTCGCGATATACGAATTCAATGTTAAAAGTGCAAAATGCAATATGACTCATCTAATATGGTGGACAAAAGGTACAAAAGTACAGAATGGATGTATGAGTATCGATACGAGCTTGGGCTCCGTCTCGATCTCTTCTCGATTTGGAAAAGCACACAAGATCGAAATTACTCTCGGTATCAGTACCATCCCTACTACGGAAAGTGGACATTTATCATACATATTGCTCACAAGTATACACGACATAATGTGAAACCGGAAAGAGAGTTATGAAAGCTTAACGATATTTTAAACGTTTACTTTTCACTGTCATTGTTCGAATCTTCAGATGGTATATAAAAATAATTCCAACATACCCTACAGAGGCCATTCAAGCGAGATAGCACAGATGTGAAGAGTAATCGATGATACTTTTTAACAATATATAACACATGCCGTTCCCTGTGTATCTCTCCGGTGGCGGGGAAGGGAGTAGGTAGTAAAATAATTATTGCCTATGATTGCAGTCTGTTCATATCGTAAAACTTTCCTGTGCACATTCAAAACCTGCCCTGCATTCTGTGCCTCAATGTTGACATGATTGTATAGCAAAACACTTTCCCTGTTTATTGTAAAACATCATCTACTTGCCCCCTTATGTACTATAGATATTGTTCTACTACATGTGTAAGAATAATATATGCCCCTTCCGTACATATCTTTTTTACATTTTGCGTCCGCCACATTCGATCCGTCATATTGCATTTTGTACGTTTAACATTGAATTCGTATTCAGTGACCACGAAAACTTATATATCTACCTGCTTTCAGTTCCATAGCAGTATTTTACATTTTGTCCGCCATCTTGGATCCGCCATCTTGAATTTTACACTTTTAGCATCTGATTCATACACAGCGATATAGAATATCTCCATATTCCTGATTTCAGATTCATAGCATGTTTCTTTGTAATTTGTGACCACCATTTTGATTTGTAAACATTTGATGTCAGATTTGAACTCAGCTACCTTTCAAACCTATATATACCACGTCTCAAAACAATCAAGTCATAGCTTCTTATTTTATCCACGTTTTCTGGTGTTTCGGAGCGAACCTTGTTCTGATCTTTAAATGACCGCCACGGCCCCTACAGGCCCCACTCAAGCGAGATATTTCACATGTGAAGTCTACTCGGTGTGACCTTTCCAACGATATATAACACATGCAGATCTCCGGGTACCACTTCATGTATTTCCCTAGTTAGTACTGTGATCACTGAGACCTTTATCTTACTAAAAGAAGTATGTTTGTCAGAGCCTCGTAAGCCCAATACTTTAGCATGCTCTAGTCCAGTTCCACAAGAATCAAGCCGAGTATTTTTGCTTGTCCTAGTCGAGTTCCACAATAATCAAGCCCAGTACTTTTGTATGTCCTTGTCGAGATCCACAATAATTTTCAATAGCTGTACTAGACACTTTTACTCTTTTGTTGCAATGACTCACTTCAGTTACGAAAAGTTACGTTAAGTCGGTGCTTAATGCTCTTAAACTCGCAGTCTAACGGAAAGTTGCATGAGTTTAAATAAGGAAAAATGGAAAAATTTGAATTTATAAAAAGAGAGCAAGATAGGTCAGCCTTCGATTTAACTCTGTGTATAAAAATCTTCTTTTAATGCACGTGCCGCCTTATGTTTCTTTCATACTAAATATGATCCAATATCTTCTTTTCCTTTTATATTTTTCCTTATATTACTGCTCTTTCTTTTCCTCTTTCTGTTCTTTCGATTAGGGACTTGTACTGTTGTAAGCGGGAGAGTTGTTACTGGAAACTTAGAATCAGTAAGAAACCATTACTAATTTAATCTTTCCTGAAGAGAAGAAAGAAGGAAAAAAATAAGTAAAACTTTTTGTGAGAAGAAAGAAATAAAAACAAAAATTTGCTCATTAAGTCCGTATAGGAGAAAATAATACAACTTTTATCGTTTTTACCTTTGGAAACAAAAGCGAGGAAGCGAAGTTAAAGTAAAGCTGAGAGAGAGAAAACGTAGAAAAGCCTAAAACAATGTTGGTCTACTCACTTTAACAGCAAATAGGATTTTGATGTAAACAATTTCTTCTTTGTTTGTTTCTCGTTTATAGTCTCAACTTCTAGATTTATTTGGAACTCGTTCGATTTTGGAAAGGAATTCAGTAGCGTCATTGAAAGCATTTAAGAACTGGTTTTAATATTAGTAAGTTGACTTAGTATAGGCATTCAGGGAAGGACTGATAGTTGGAGAATACCGACTCTTCTAAACTTAGAACACTGTCAATTCTACCGGGAAGTGAAGATGTTTGAGTAATCAGTACTAAATGAAGCTGAGGGGTGCATGAAATGTATATCTGTAAGAAGTTTAAAAATAAGTAGAATAATTTGACCAGAAAGGCCAAGTTTATAAGGTAAGGTGTGAGAGATAAGTGCGAAGTCAAGGGTCGTTGTAAAATTTGAGCAAGTTTTGTTAAGCTCTTGTTTGGAAGTAAACGTTGTATTGTTCACTATACATGGTGGACAGCATGCAACTGAAAGTTGTGCGATCACAGGTAGTAGGTTCATCAATGTGCAGTGTTTCTAACTTGCATAAAATATAGTTAAGTGTATCATATGCATTTGGG
Source organism: Thermobia domestica (assembly GCF_964235325.1). Classification (NCBI taxonomy): domain Eukaryota; kingdom Metazoa; phylum Arthropoda; class Insecta; order Zygentoma; family Lepismatidae; genus Thermobia; species Thermobia domestica. Next base: position 156,557,692 of record NC_137458.1, read on the forward strand.
GTTCTTCAGACACTCACTTTGGGGCACTTTCGACAGATGCTTTATTTTTCTTTCGTTGTGATTTTTAATAAGTATATGTCGAAAATACTACACTAGTATTAACATATAGATAATAGAATGTCTTCCTCCTTTTTTCATTGCATGAGATGCTCCTGGAATTTGAACAAAATGTCAGTAGCTATAGAGGTCGTAAAGAATACAATGCTATTTGCTACTGCTTCAAAAGCTTCTGAAGTCTCTCGGATACATTACGTGCATGTTATTCAAAGTTAACTGCAAGAAACATTTTGGTGAACATACATTTGCTGAAGAAGACGAATATGCACTAGAAGGAAAGCTAATTATATTAGGCGCGTATGGGTTAATCCAAGAACATAAGATGTAGTAATTTGAAACGAAGGACAATAGTGCCTATCTTCTAACATCTGCACAGAAAAATAGTAAAATAGAAAAGTCAAAAGGTAGTGACACATAAAAGAATTTACAGATACATAAAAATGTTACAAAACACATTAACAAAAATGAGAAAACTCAAAAAGAAATAATTGTGCTATCTGCCGAGGTTGTTTTTGCAAAAACAATTCCTCTGATTGGGTTCAATGTACGAAATATTTTCAGCGGTTTAACGAGGACTGTGTTCTTCATGCACAGGATCCCTTCTTGGTGTGTCACCACTGTGAAATCTGAGCCAAATATGAGTATAATGTTTGCTCTTTCCTGTATACGTAGCTAACACTAATGGACCTATTTTAATTTATAACCTTACTTTTGATAACTTATGATTAACATAAATTAATAAATACTTTTGCATGAAGTTCAGAAGTTTTATGCTCCTTGCACTAGCTCACGATTAGCGAATTATTCTTTAAAAGAAATTCTTGTTTCGTATATTTCTCGTAATGAACAAATTTTGTGATTATTCTTTCCCTCGTTTGTAAGTCAGATATTTTTTACAGTCTGTGCTGTAAATAAAGGTATTGCACATTCCTAAACTTTTGGATTCCCGTGTTTGGTTAAAGCACATAAACTACTTTACGAACAGCAATGTGCATTGTCGAAATATCAATGACATTATCATAGTACGTAAGGCTTTAATGTTGATGTCGGTATTACCCCAACAACCTGTCGCTCTTCCCCAAAGAGTTGGAGAAGTCCAACGCTTCTTCAACGTTCATTTCAATTGTGGCTCCTCAGCCACTTATTGCTTTTGTGTAACATCTACTGTGTCTTTCAAGTAGTTGAAATAGTATACTTATCCATGGGCTATACTTCGTTTTTTTTTTAAATAATTCGTTACATTCTTGCACTAGTGCAAATGTCTTTAGGGTGTCCGTATTGCCCCAAATGACCATATTAATATCTCTACCATGTCATTATACTAGCTGAAAATGATAGAATCAGATTATTTTTGTAAAACAAAGTGTATAGATGGAGTGTAAGGTCAAATTTTCATGCTATATCTATCATTTCAGATTCTGATGAATATAATGAAATTCGTCTAATACAGAAGCTGAAAAAAAAACATATATCACAAACTTTGGTTTGAAAAAAGTTATTTTTCTCCATTTTGGATGTTTTTATCTCTTACTTTCTCAACTAATTCAGTAACTTACGAGGAATTTTCTGTAGTTCAATAAGTACATTTTCATTACAAAATTACACGTTTTATTGCCCGGAAGAAAATCAGTGAAAATTTTGACGAATGGAACATTATTCTTCTTTATCTTGATTTTCCAAGAGTTTTCATAATGTTTATGCTTAATCATTGAGTGGACCACTGAAATGAAGAAATGGGGATAATTCAAATGGTTCATTGGACATTATCCATCCTCTACACCGAAAAGATTATGCCATTCTATCATTGTGGAGTAACGCCCGTGAAATCATACCGAAGGCAATTACAATTAAAGCCCCAGCGAACTGTGAATTACGATATGTAATTCAATATTTTCAGGGGACTTCTGAGTTTTTTTAAATTCCATCAAGTAAACTAACTAATTAACTCAATGGCCTATGGAAACCGAAGGTTTAATGCCGTGTTCACAAAAGGTCCCTACTGACTTCTATCCTTAGCCAATTGGATCCAGTTTCTACTTTGTATTCCTATTTTTGTTAGATCAATCTTAATATTGTCCTTCCATATTGGCCATTAGGTCTTCCTAATGGTCGTTTTCCGATTGGTCTTCCAGTTAAGACTTTGAAAGCATTCCTACTTTCCTCCATTCTAGATACATGACCTGCCACCTGAGCCTCCTAGACTTGATGACCCTAACAATGTTTAAACCGTATAAATTATGCAGATCATCGTTATGAAGTTTCCGCCATTCTCCATTCCCGTTCCTCTTGGGTCCGAATATTCGTCTTAGGATCTTGTTCTCAAATACTTTCAACCTACATTCTTCCCTCAGAGTAAGCCAGGGGCGGATTAAGGACGAACTTCTGCGGAGGGCGGTAGGTTGTAATATTGCTTCTTTTAAGAGCTCCAAACTCTGGGATGGGTTTTATTTATATATAAAATTAGAAAGTTTCCTCTTCTTAGGGGCGATCCGCCCCTGGAGTAAGCGACCATGTTTCGCAACCATACAGAACAACAGACATTATTCTCGTTATATATATTTTAAGCTTCAAATTCCTCGACAGAGTTCGGGACTGCCAAAGATTTTGATCTGAATAATAACACGAATTCCCTGTTTTTAGTGGACATTTAATTTCTTTGTGAATATGGTTTTCGTCTGTCAATATTAATCCTAGATATTTGAAAGTATTCACATTATCAAAAGTATTATTTGATATTTGTGCGCATCCATAATTTGCCATATTACGATTTCGACAAACGAACTTCTATGTAATTAGTTTTCTCTGCATTTACTTCTATACCAATGTCCCTGCATGAAATTCAAAGAAACGGTCTAGAAATCCTATCTACTTGTTGTACGAACCATATGATTTACACGTTCACCATGAGTTGTGTAGCACCACAGATTTACTTTCTACAGCACTCGTATACTACCCATCACTTATAAAGTATCCGCCTTAAACCTTATTGATCTGACAATAAAATGCATCTCTATTATACCCTTCTACCTGAATAAATCAAATCACATCATGCAGTGCACATTTGGCGAGTGCTTTGATTGCACTTGATGTGTTCTTACGTCTTACGTTCGCTACTTCACAAATATTGAATGACAGACTCTGTATTTCGGTGTGGAAGATGGACAATCAACGGGTTCTTCTCTGGTGCTTAAATTTCGTGCTTATTTTACATGACGCAGTATACTTAGGATATTTATTTTTATGTAATTTTAATATCGTGAAAGAATAATTACGTGAAAAATAAGAGTTGTAACGAATAGTCGAGTTGCGCATCTTGTCCTTTGAATAGTTATTAAAACATATCGTGGGCAACAGTCAAGTTCGATTCAGTCAGATTGATATTTCTGTGGTGGTGAAATGGAATCATGTGGACTGGGAGCACTAATACTATAATACAAATGCAAAGTTTTTAAATTAAACTTAGGGCCACGGTAGGTCAGTGGTACGACACTCACTTTTGGTGTGTAAAATCTCCACTCTCACCAACTGGACTTTGTGGTGTGCGTGGGTTTTTTTGAGTTCTCCACTTTCCTCCCACTTTCTTCATTGAAACTTTTCGTTGGATATCATCATCACTGTCTCTCTTAACTTCGGACCATAATTGTCCAACGTCAAAACAAAAAAAGAAAGAAAGAAAGAAAGTAAGAAAGAAAACTTCCTGAAATTGCAAGAGTTTAATGAGTCGTTTTGCAAAGTATTGAAATTTCTCCGCTTCAGATTTAGTTTTGAGTACACAAATAATATAGCCTGTTTAGGCCATATTTCACCTACCTCTCACAAGGCTTTGCTATATTCAAAACAGAAGTGATTTTTTTTTTTTACACTTTCCTGTTTTCAATAACTTACAAATACAAAATTACGTATTTTTGTTAATAATTATATACATCTTTGACGTCAGAAAATTTTCAACAAAATTAGAAGAAACCACCATTAAAAGCGAGATATTGAAGCAATCGTGTCCATTTCGAAAGAAAAAGCATCAAATACTGGTAGTCTTTCCCAGAGTTTCGCTTCTTACTCTGAGTCAACAGGAAAATACAATATTATTTCAAACAAGTGTACTGTATTACTACTTTTACTGCTGCATCGTATACATGATTTTAAAATGCAGCAAGTTGCATGAATAGATTAATACATAAAATACATTTAAGACAAGGTTAGAACATATTTGACTGACCAGATTGGCATTTCCACCTGGTATTTAAATATTTCATTACAAAAGAAAGAGAATTAATACGTTTGAGAATTCTTTTCATTTATTTGACTTGGCAAACAGCCACTACTACATGCCCTTTCCCAAGAGAATACAAAGCACTGTATTACTAAACATTTATTGTTTAACAAGCATGAGGTATTAACACATTCGGGGAAAGAATAAAAATAATTTAGTACTTACTATTGACGCATTGCAGTATTTTGAGTTTGTAGTTTTTTCCATGAACGGATTACGGTTCTCTAATGATTTTATAGAATCTACGTATATTGTGTTACTGAGTTACATATACTTATTATGGGAAATAATTGTGAATTTTGGACAGTCACATTTTGTATCTGAAAAGGACGTAAATTTAGACGCTTGTCTCGGAAGATAAAATATCAAACACAATAATTTCGAGACAGTAGCATGTGTAATAATTATACGGACCTGACTTGCCTTCTACTGGGATACTTTTGAGTCACAAAGCTCATTTTGGTTAGTTGGTTTGATTGGACTTTAGAGACCCTTTCAACATTGAGGTTTCATAAGTCGTGGTTCTTCAGCCTAACATGGAATCATAATCACATGAGTTCCCGCATCCATCCCGCCCTGCTGTTGACAAGCATGCTAATCATATAGTTAAAAGTGAGCTATACAAAAATTACTGTTGAGAAGGATTTTCATAAAGTGACATGAGACGATTCAGAACTCTATGAGTAGAACCATTTGCCGAGATGAGGTATCACATTCACCAATCATTATCAGGACAAGACTGTCTCACGCCACTCTTGTCTCGTGCGCATCCCTAATAAACATCAATACAAGCTATTTACTTGATTATCAGATTTGTCACAGATGAGCATAACACTATAGGAGAAATCTCGTACATACTCATTGTATAGAGCCTTAATTTAGTGATGTCCGATTCTACGGTAAACTGCATGCAAGCAGAACACTTATTTGGACTAATACCGTATCGCTTGTTTTTTAAACAATTTTCATAAAAGAATGATTCTATGAGAAAAATAATCAGACGAGACTTACTATAGTCATGCTAAGTTCTGCAGTTTAAAGAAAGTTGGTGTAACTCAATGGTGGGACAAACATGAAGCTTTATCATCCATCGTAGATTTTGATTATGATAAAATTGTATTACTGTATGTAAATTATATTTATCAATGTTGTTGAATGTGACAAAGAGAAACCGATTGTAAACTAAATTTGTTGCACGTTCTCAAATTGAGCAATGATGTAAGTTCAAAACTTTGTTTATGGCTACAATAATTATAGACATTTCCCCAGTCACTTCTCTTATGTCCATTTTCCCCCAAAGTAAAAATATAGACTACACAAAGACATTGGCTCTTGTGTACACATTTCTAAAGCAAATTGGACAAAAACGAAATGAAAAGTTTCAGAGATTATAGCAAATATATGTAAAATTTTACGAGAAGATGTCAATACTCCCAAGAGAAATAAATTTCCATCAGAAAGAAAACTCTCGGAGATAATTAGTAATGGAAGTAAAGTGTGTTTACTTCCCAGCAGCTTAAGACAAATTATATTCTTGATTGCGAAGCAGGGGTATTGAGAAGTTTGTTTCAAACAAAATTTTACTGATTGATTGCTCTTTGTTAGATGAAAAATATACGATGAAAATAGCAATCGAGGTGAAGAACTTTCCCTCGAGGTGATGTCTTACATACAATTTTGTCGCCTGTCGAATATGAATACCTACGCACTGACAAAACTAAAGCAATGTGCAAATCTGTATAAGAATTTCATCCTTTTTCGTAGAAATGCAGAAGATAAATATCAACAGAAACAACTCTAGAAAGCTAAAAGCGATTATTTACAGCTAGGCACTAAAACCGAACAAAAGATAGAAGATGAGGAATGAAGCCGATTGTGATATTAAGAAAAATGCTGAAAGAGTTTATGTTGTGCATATTTTGTTCTACATGAGGTTTCATCGTCGTTGGGACTGTTCAGTAAGTTATATACACTGTTTCTAATTTGTAATGACTCTTCCATGCTTGCAAGTGACTTGTGACCTTCCTTTTCGTAAACTTAAAATGATTCTTTGAAACAGACCAAGGGAGCTATAGGCATAACCCTAATCATTATTACTAGTATCATTGGAATAAATTGAAGAACTTGTTTCCAAACACCACCTAAGTCACTTTTTTCAATTTTCCGTTTTTGCGCTTTATTTGTATATCAGGAGTAGATACACATGCCTGACTATATAACGTCTCAAAACTCACGTAAGTCGTCTTGAAATTAAATGTAAAAAATCACATTCTTCTTTCGAAATGAGCCTAAGTCATTAAAAATATTAATTCCAAACTCCACTTAAGTCACGTCGGTATTATTTATCTGCTTTGAAAGTTTGATATTCATTGTTACAATTGCTCTGATTGGTGTTAATTTTTAGATTTGGAGCCAAAATTAATCTATTGTTTAGAAGTTGCTTAAAGAACAGTTATTGTAAGAGTTAACAACCAGTAAGAAGATATTTAGAGAAAAGAATATACCATATATACAAGAGACTACTACGTTGTTATTAGGACTGGCTGAAAACAATACACCTGTACTGCAAAATGGAAATTGGATTACTAGAGCCTGTGAAGGAAGAGAAGGGACGGAAGCGATCAAGATACTCCGGAAACCGGGTAAAGAAATAATAAAATATAATCAACATAAAAGTGCACGTCAAAAAATGAAAGTTTAAAATATAAATCTTAGAACTAAAATAAATACAAATTCATTAAAAACACACAAATCATGTTAATCTTACATGTTAGTGTAAATAAGCACATAGTATAATCAAATATAAATTCTTATTATTATTTTATGTTTTACAGGATATAATGATAGTAAAGTGTAATCAATGAGCAGTAGCTGATTTTTTTCTGAAGAAAACATATGACGTAAGTGGTTTTTGGACATAAATGAAACATTTTCCCGCCATTTAATCCTAAATCTTAACGTAAATCAGACATTTCGTAAAATTTAGCATGTTGTTATGTACCACTATACATAAAAGATATTGTTCAAATATTTTTCATTAAATGTAGAACAAGAGCGAAACACGTGTTTCGCTTCTCCTGTAAAATTAAAATAAATGACTTAGGTGGAGTTTGGAAACAAGCTCCTCAATTATACAATAATAATATTCATACTAAAACAACTTATTATACTGATTATATGATAGATTCGGCTGTTAAACACTAATGGTGAAACCGATTGTGAAATACTAAATGATAGAACCAGTTGTTATATACTAATCATAAAACCGATATTAAATGATTGAAATGACACTACTATGTTTAAGCATTGTAGTGTCCCGACATGATAGCTAAGCACTAAAGTTTATTTTGTTTAATTTACGTTTTGTTTGTGGCTTCGTTTTTTTTTGTTGTTGTTGTTTTGTTGTTGTTATACTTAGTTTATATCTTGTATTGCAGTTATTGACCTAACTTTAATTCTTTTACGTTTCTGAGAAGTGATGCAATATCTTCCTTCTTCTTAATCCAAATTCCCATATAAATATATTACACTTATAATTTCGATTTGGCGAAAAATGTTAAAATTATAGTACTTGCTAAAAAAAAAAAAAAAAAGAATATATGTATTGCTGTTACATACGCTGAATAATCCTTTCTTAGTTCGTTCGAGACAACATGGCGTCGTGATAAGCAGCCCTGTCTTGAACTCCAGTTTGATACAATGTTATATATTACAAGTGTTCTTTTTAGTTCAATTTATGTTTGTTTCCAATTTTAAAGAGTGTGGACATTTCTAGTGTTAATAATTTTCAATATCATGAAAAGTTAGCTATCAGACAAACAGTTTAACACGGGCGGCTTCGGGCTCTATGCCTGCACCATTTTATTGCAACTCCGGTTGTGATCCTGACAAAGTATATAACAATTTTAATTTGCACCAAATTTTACTATTTAACAATCATAGAGTAATAGTCGACATGGCTTATGGCTGTGGCATTCTTATTATAAAACCACCCGTGTGTTATAGAACAAGAACAATCCTTTCTTAAAAGTAAACTTCGTTACAAATCATTACTTTCAAGTTTATTCCGTCTTATTTGAGTGTCCGTGTAATTGACAAAATGTACTGCCGTTAAGGAGTTTATTGATTTGGGGATTTCTTAGCCCGAAAACCCCATTCAGCCATTACAAATAATAATGAATATAATTTAATATATCAACATCTTCTCTTCAATATTTTAGCTAGTTATTTACTACCACCATAGTTAAACTCTACTATAATAAATGGAAATAATGAAAGAGAAGAAATACTTACTTGTGGTGAAGAGAAATGATTGGTGATGCTTGGAATTGTGCTATCTTGATAGAACATCTGTAAAAAAAAAAGTACAATATATCAATAAGCACATGCCTAATCTAAAACTTAAACATGTGTAGAAACGCTACTAAAATTAACTACTGCTAGCTACGCACTAAATCTACGGAAATTGAAACATACTACGACTTACCAGGAACCTGTTATCAAATGCTGTAATGTGTCGAAGGATGATATGTGCTGACACTACGGGCATTAGGAAGCAGAATTTTCTCTGTTTTCAACGTTACTGGTTCGATTCTATTTTACTTATTATGATTTGAAATTATTTTGATCGAATCCTTGATGTATTATACAAAGTTACAATATAGTGTTGTGTAAATTGTATTTCGCTGTCATCGGTGTTATCTCCACAATTGATAGAATAAGCTCATGTTCCTTAGCTGCTGCTAAGTTCGTTTCCGAAACCCTAATAATCCGTACGATGTGATTCTTCTATATATCGTCTTTGTGTACTCCAGTGCCCACACGAATTTGGAAATTGTATTTTCTTCTCTTCGGTGGCGAGTTGCAGCGGTGGTGACTCCAGTAATTTACTGGGTCAAATTTTGTTTAGTTCCCGCGTGTTTTTCAGAAGGACATTGGTGAGCTATCTATTATTATTAATATGGTGAGCAAGCACTCATATTTATCGGAATTGCCTCTGTTTTACCTATGACGAGCTGTGTCCGGAATGTAGTTTGGAGGTCTTCATGTGTTTCGTCCTAGCTGTCGCGTCGGTTGCCAATACAAAATGCAGATATGAACGGAAAGGGGCAGTGCTGCATTTAAAATACTACTCTGGAGATGCTAAAGAAAGCAGTAGTCATAATACTTCACATGTTTGTACCATTCATAGATGCAGCGATCTTCCGAAGTCTGTAATGATAGTACTAAAGAACTATTGGATTTGTAATGAGAGTATTAAATTTCACCTATCTGGAATAAACATGTTGCTTGCTGCAATATCTTCGCAGACCCATGTTACTTCTCGACCCTTTACTTGAACATATTATGTCCTAAAACACTATAAAGTTCAGTTTCTCACATTTGCATCGGTTCTCCCGATTGAGTTACGAACAGTCATCAGATACATGTAGGGAACAAGATGTCTGAGCTTATACATGAATAGTTTTCTTTCCTCGTTTTGTATAAATTCTTGAAACAAACCGTGTCCTAATAGTCGAATTCATATCTCTCCATAAATCGCCTTTACGTTTGTGTGGGATTATTTGCCTTGAATACAAAGTTGACTAGTTGGTCACATGTTACTTTAAATAGCACATTTTCATACATCCTATGTTCTGGAAAGGAATGTTAAACTTTAATCAAGCAGTTACTCACTGTCTTACCCAAAGGTACTGCTATTATTAAGCCTCCTTTCGGAACACGAAAGCTCACTTATGAACATTTTAATGATAAAAGCTCAGAAATTTCGTAATGCATTCTCAACAATACTTCCATGCATTATATCAAATACATAAGAAGATGCTTTAGATCACTGGTAACAAGAAATAAAAGGAATAATAAGACCATTGTATTTCATCAAACGAAAACACAAACTATTCCGATATGACCCAACACCTCGAATTTTGTTGATAACCACAACAATTTATAAATTAACACTTTCGTTGTCTTCTTCAATATTTAATATTACCTTAATCGCGACGTATGTTAGTATTCGCATTTCTCGACCAGTTGTCAAGATGTATGCCACAGAGCGATTGTAGCTTGAAGACACATGCACTGCAAAAACTCTTGCAATCAATGGAGCAAATGATACATTTTTCTACATTTTCATCTGGTCAGCTCAGGCTTTTCGAATTGCAGGTTCCAGGCTTCTTTCATCATGGCCTCATGCACAATAGTCGTTGGCTGAGCGAAGAAAAACAAATGTGGCCACAAGCAAAATTGATGTTTTCATTTTTCTTCTCGGGAAGAAGGGCTTTGAAATTGACACACATCATTGAGAGATTAAATTCGCACTAATTCAAATCACCAGTTCTCAGAAAGATCTGCCAAAAAGGGCGAGGATGCTAGCCTTATAGTTAGAAATGTACCATGTTTTACCTTAATGTAAAGTTCCTCATATGCATGCAAAGTCTCTCACATGCATTGACTAATTTGTCCTGTCATCAACTGCATGGGAGAAACTATTACCTGGAACATAAAGATATTGCTTAATGACACTTACTCTAAATATTTCAAACTAACTTTGTTTGTAATAATTTAAAAACATACTTATATACAAAATTTGTCACTCATTTAAGAGCATGATTGGAGCACCAATTACAATTAGGATAATGATTCATAATTAACAGAATATCAATATCATGTTCATTTGTGAGAAACTAGTTTTAGATTAGAACAATGGGAAATGAAACTTCATGAGAAACCAAATTTGTTTGTGGAAAAATGATTTATTATCACACACACGCCATATGTGTGTTATTTACATTATTGATTAAGCCGTAAAACTAAAACTAGTTTTGCAAATCAAACGAGTCTATTAAAATCCCCTATACAAAAAAGTATACACAATGAAATGAATGAAATGTTTACTTGATGCCTCGATAATTAACTATGTAAAGGTCTTTTCAGTCAATCTTTTGCACTTTCCAGGAAATATGATGACGAAGAGAAATAGTCCTGGAGAGATCTCCTGGAAACTTCTAAATGTTAACTTAAATGAAAAAAATAGAATGCTTCATGGAGACTGTAATTCGTTAGCTTTTCTTCGGACTGTTTACAAAGATTTGCATATATATAGTATTTTCTGTAGGTTCCCACAACTGTCCCTTGTGTTTACACTTCCAAGAGAAACAGAAGGATGAAATTCTGTAGATCGGAATGTCAAGTAGGAAGTATACTCATGTTAGTAGGTATATCTTGTGTGCCTGTGTGGAGAAACAGAACTGCGGACGTCAAGAAAATTGCTTCAAATTCAGTTAATAAACTGCGTACTTCTCCTTCGCCATCAGTTCATATTCTTTTTTGTCCTATATCAAATATAAACACATACACTATTCGTTTGTCTGAACTAAGACATATATAGACGGAAAAGTCTTGTTTCTGTTCCGTTGTGGTACGTCACAAAGTCGAAGAAGAAAAATGTTCATTTGAAATGCAAAACCAATTTTCCTCTAAAGTGTTGTATGCTGCAAGTGATTTTTTAGTTTTTTTTATACATTTCCTGTAACTAATGATTTTCCTTTCTCATGATGACTCTTATCTCGACTGTTTCTCTTTCCGTTATGCCTTTCTGCATAAATGTTACGCACGAATCAAGGGGGGAACATGTGTTCTTTGTATTTTTCTAATAATTATTCAAGATTTACTGTGATGGATAAATTTGCTTCAAATTATCTGATTGTGACTGCAATTTTATGGAGCATTATTATATAAAAGTATACAAAAAAAACTGTACGGAAGAAGCTCCCAAACTTCTACGTTCTAGACTACAGCAATGAAAATTACTTGTTCCTGGTATAAAAATTTCTGAGTTTCGACACAGACATCAACCCTTTGCACAATATTTTGTTATAGAGAAGAATATGTGTTTCTATACAGAGGTTACTACTTTGATAAACAAAATGGGTGTTTGATACAATCCAGATGAGTGGCGATTTTTTTTATCGGTTCCTCAAAATTTAGTTTGAAAGCCGTATTGCTTTGCCAACAGTTAGTTCCGGTGTTCCAAGCTGTTGGCTTTTTAAAAGACAATCGCAAGCGTTTGAAAGGAAGGTAATAGGCATATTTCGTTACAATATAAGGTATCAATAGTGTAGATATAGTTTAACAAAGGGGAACACTTAATATGAAATCATCATCAAAAGTTTTAATAGATATTTCCAAGGCCTTCTATAAACATCTTCCCTCCGTGAACTCCAAAGTTTTTAAATTCCTCTCTAATCCATTGTTACGTATGATTTAATGCATATCAATTTACATTAGTAGGCTGATTGAAAAAGAGTGCTTTATGATTTTATTAATGTGTTAAAACCTTATAGGCTTGATCATGCAACAATTTTTTTTTTTATCGAAGCATTTTAATATATGTATAATACAGTAAGACCGCCATCATCCGACACAGTTTCCGGGTTATTTCTCAGCCCGCATTCAACGGATCTGTCTCAAGTTTTGGAGAACATAACTAGATAGCACTAGAAATTTACCCTCAAAATGTGCTGTAAATCGGATGAATAGGAGCTGAGAAATATCCCAGAAACTGTGTTGGGTAATCGAGGTTATAATGTATAGATATAATACGAATAATAAATCTGTTCATATCTTTTGAACTGGACGTGACAGAGCATTCTTATGGTGATTTTCAAATCAGCGTGACCGGTTCCTTAAGAATCACCTACTTTGATCGCGGAGGTATAAAAAAAACTTTTTATTTGTTGGGCAGTGTAATTAGCGCAGCGTAAAGAATCAAATAACAATACAACAAAAAAGTGAACTTTCAAATATTGCAGTATTTACGGCAGTTCAATGTAGGTGTCCACCAAGTAGTCTAGGAAAACCTGTGCCTCTGAGATGTCGGGTGCATCGTCTTGTATATATGCAAATGCATCAGGAATGTCTTCAAGAGGAACCAGTGGAAGTGCATCTACTTGCTGTCTTGATCCATTTCCTCATATCATTATAAGCCAAGTAAAGTGAAGCCAACACAATATCCTGTATCTTTCTCCATATAGATTGGGTAATATAAAACAAACAAATGCATAATGTCGCTTGCTGCAATGTTTCTCTCGTAGCATTTATTGCTGCTTGTTCAAAGTCAGTCATAAATTCTTGCACATGAAGCTCCAATCTTCATTTTTATCTTGATTTGCTCAAGTATGCGTATGTACAATGACTGACTTTTGCTTTCCAATAGGCAGAAGAAGAATGGAAAAAAATATCAGAAATATATATATACAGTATGTATGTATGTGTTTGTGTTTGTGTGTATACAGAGCCGTAATTACACCCTATAGAGATCTTGTTTTCTCCTGCCAGTAATATACATACTTCTATCACTTAGGAACATATTACTTTAATTTCTTGCAATATTTGATTATAGTAATTTGATTTTCACTAATATTCATAAATCTTTTTTTTGATAAAAGTTCTCAGAATAATCAAAATTTTGAAATGTTGGTAGTAGGTCTAAATATACCGTAGTATCAACTTTTTGATTAGTTCAAAAACACACAGTTTAAATGTAGTAATCATATGAATATAAATATCATACAATCTGAATGCATCAACAGTCTACTGAAAGCAATAAAGTATTAAAACATTCTAAAGAATAACGCAATTTTAAACAAATAAAGATATATTATGGTATATATGAATAAACTTTGAATGCCATTAACAAGAATGAATTATATATCACCTGGGAGGTAGTATCTCAGGGAGAAAGCTCTGTAAGAGAATAGGCTCTTTCACTTAGAATATTATAATTTATATTTCTTCAGAATCGACTTGTGTAAAGATAAAAAAAATAGATGTTACATAGTGTATCTTATTCATCTATTCTCTTTCCATTTGGTTGTTTTCAAACGATACCATAACAGTAACACCATACATTAGTAGCCATTTGAAAATTGTGCTACAAAAATAGGTGCTCCGACTCTGAACTGAGCTGAGTACAGTCCTTATAAAGTTAAACTTAAATCAGTTGGTAACGTCTTTAGAAATTAATAAATATAACCTTATACTGGAACATGGTTTGTAGCTGATTCATTTTCATTCCTTTCAATAATTTTCATAAAGTGAAAAGACGGAAAAGGTGTATTTTATTGTTCCTCTCGTGACAAGATAGGAAATTATGTTTTTATCTCGTTTACTAAATTTTGTTTCGTTTTGTCTTATCTCCATTCTCGAAAAATTCTTTCTAATGTCGTCTCGATTCTCGGAAAGCTTTTATTATCACCTTTTATACATTTATGTATAAAATTTATGCACTATATTTTCTCGTTCATCTAGAAGTTATGAGAATCCCTCCACGTCACGTAAGGTACATGAAAGGTGAATTGGGGTACATTGTGTAATATTGCGTATTTTTTAACATTGACAAACTCCCTATTATCGTTGTACAAGTACTGGGTGAATTTATAGTTTTTGTACTATGGGTCATGTAACACTGAAACAGTGTTTGAGATCAAACATCTGGATGAACAAGTCTTGCAATGAGACTCGAAAAATTTTTGTCTCGTCTCAATTTTCGTCTCGAAATCGAGTCGCGGATCTTTCAGTCTATTGTCTCGTCTCAAATTTAAAAAGGTAGTTCTTGTCTCATTTTCGAGACAATACGAAAAACATTCTCGTTTCATGGACACCTCTAGCGCCTTTCTTTGTCATTGGTACAAGCATTGCCATTTTTCAGCAGGATATTAACAAACTTCAATATTATAGTTATAACATCTCAACTTTACATGTTTCCATTGTATTATATGATAATCCAATCGTTTAAAGTGGCCATTTGAAGTATTACTTAATTGATTGGAACTTAATGTTTGTTTGCAAGACCTATATGAGTGAGGACTATTATTTTAGACGGAATTAAAATCATTATTCTTATTCAAATAAGGCAAACTCTCCCCTCTGTAATCGACTCTGGCAACAAGTACGTTAGCCACTTCTTACTATTTCTGAGAAAGAAATTTAGAATCCGCACAGAATGCCGGACGGAAATAAAATCTACTGGCGTTTACCACCCAATGTTTGGAGTATCTTGATTTCAATTGAGTACTTAAGATTCATAATTTTGTATGGCATAGAACATAATAACCTAGTACCGTAAGAGCGACATTCCTATTGGTTATTGAATACCAGTTTTCAATATAAAGCACCAGTATTTGCGATATGTTTCATTTTAAGTTTGTCGTTTTTAACGAATCGGTAGAGCAACCTGATTGTTTCTGTTTCGGAGTTTAACGTTCCACGATTTTGTACCGAGGTAAGGGAGACAGTAATGATGAGATGGACGATAATGGTAGAAGATGAAAGTGAAAGTAAACAGTAAAAGCACGAGAAGACCCATGTACACGGTGTTTGTCCACCACAAAGCCTATTTAGTAGGAACTGGGATTGAACCATAGACCCCATGTGCCAATAGAGGATGCAGATTGGAGCACATGTTATCATGTAATTGTTCAATAAACTTTAAGAATATTTCCACAAGTTCAGTAGATATAGGTTATGAGGGTTACCCATTCCCGCAAGGGTTTGCACGCAACCCTGAATTTACTACTTTCATCCAAATTTACCATTATCCTCTCAAACTTTACTTATACTTCTTTTTATTCCAAAATTAAACATTCTCGTCCAGTTTAATTTTAACATTTCCAACATACAATCCCCCAAACATTATCGTGGGGCAACTTGTCTCCCGGAAACCGCCTGTGGACACGCCTGTAGCTTACAGAATCATATATCATTAATTAACTTAGAATCTCTCTGTTGCTATCTGAAATGACTTACGGATTGCACTTAAATTATAAACATTTTTTTAAATAACAGCCTGAATCGAATGATTTCAAATTTTTCTCGCCAGGGGATTTCAACAAAAGTAGTACTATGAGAATACTGGAAATCCTTGCTAAATGAAAGACATTGTCCCAGGACGGCAATTCATAGCTCTGGAGGAAATCTCTGTCACGACCACTCCCTCAAATCATAACTGCATGTAGCGTAAGTTTACGGAGAACAACACTCACGAGGGATCAGTAAATTTGGCCCCTGGTATACTTGCGTGGTTTCACACATATTATGAATCTTCCTCGTGGATATATGTTTTGCAAACTCGTTTTCGGCGTCGGATACGAGGGTTTGATTTTCGATAGGAACACGAGTTATCCACAGACTACTTTAAATAGTTAGTCAATGTTTTGGTGCTGAAAATGAATCACTCATTTGCGTTAGAAACAATTTAAATTGATAGTGTACTTCTTTCAATGTATCATAAAAATATTGTTTTCCTATTTTAAAAGTTAATAAATATCATAAATATACTCGAAACAAAGCCAGTTAATATGCTTACTGTTTACTGTATAATTTTCATGATAAAATCAAAAGTTTACTTCTTTTATTTGACCGATAAGATTTTATCTTTCTTGTTCTTAAATTTCTAGAAAACTAAAAGTTTAAAAAGAAATCTGAGGGCATCCGCTGTTTCTGAGGATTTCCTTAGATTTTTCTTTTTAAATGATCGTTTGCTTTCACTTTCTGAACGTAAGTAGATTATATTTGTTTGTTTCTCTTCAAAAAGAATAGTGGAAGTCCTTTGAAAGCTCGTTAAGAAGCATTCTTCTAAAAGGAGAACTTTTTTCTTTTGTTCTGCTTTTACGCCCAAACTCCATTGCTATTTGACTTTATGTTTCTCAATTTTCATGAGAATACTGCAAGACAATGCCGGAAATGATTAACGAAAGAATCTTTAAAGATCTCCTGATACGTATATAAACAGGACTGGCCCGGGGATAAGGAAAAGTTACCCTGCTGGCTTCACTTTATACATTTCTGTGAAAGTACCATAGGAAAGTTAAGGAAATATGTTTCATATTTTTGGTCATATTTTATTTGATGATGATGATTGTATATACATGATTCTTTTTGGATAGTCAGTTGAGATTTTGGTTACACTGGAGGCCTCTGTCCACCTGAAGGCCCGGGACTATAGCCCCGTTAAGCTCCCCAGTTAATCCGGCCCTGTGTATAGATCACTCGCTTTTGAGAAAGTGTAACCTTCTGTTTCCCATATTTTTTTTTTCGGAACAACTCCTTCGAAATAAACAGAAAAAATATATTCCATGTGAAAAGTTGTTTTTCTTTCCTTTCCTTTCTCCGAAGATATAGGAAAGCTTGTATGATAGCAATGTCATTGAAATTGCCCTCCCTGCAGGGCTAGTGACTGGTGCTTGCTCGCGTTTGATGCACGAAGTGCCAAGGTAATAGGGCCAAACACTCCTTCTATGTATAATGGAGTTATTAACAAAAGGGCATGTGTAAATTTAATCGTTTAGTGTTGCTAGTGATACAAATTAAGAATAAGAAGTGTTCAGTGTATATTGAAAGTGACAAGAATAGTTTAAATATGATTTGTGAGAAAAATGAATCGAAATTTAACCAGCAAAAGCATGTTTTTCAGACTGTCATATGAGACTTTGGTATGTATTATTTTCTTTATTGCAAGGACCTTGAAGCAGCATTGTAATTGGGCATACAGTTTTGAACATTAAGCGTGCTCCTTTTCTCAAGTAAGCCCATTTTCTATTAATTTGCGGGTAATGATTTCAATATTCTTGAAATTGAGAAAAGTATTTAATTCATACTTGCTTCATATTTCTTTTGGTTTAATATTAAATAAAATTTGTTATTTTCGTTTAGTTGAATCCAAAGCTTTCCATTCTAAATTTAACCTATATTTGAGAAAACACAACAAAAATATTATATCCAAGTTGGTTCCCAAAGTTCTTGAGGAATGCAACAGAACGCATTGCAGTAGTTACGATTTCACCTTGAACTTGGGGTCCATGTCTCATATGCAGTGGCGGTTATAGGCCGGAGCCGGGGGGCCTGGGCCCCCCAGTTTTTTGCTGTGAAGATAAACTAATATCCTCAATTGTCTTTCAATATTTAGGATAATTAATATTTATTTTGCAAGAAATATGTTGTTATCGATTCTTGAACATGCAATGAAGTGTATAGTGATAAGTTTCTTCTATAAACATGGGGTGGGGGAAGGAGTCAGTATGTTAAAAACTGCATTTTGTTGAGTATTAAATGATTTTGTAGTTCTTAGAACAAGTTTCAAGTAGTTATTTATTGTGTTTTGGTTATGTAACACAGTATTTCTTCTTTTTAAAACATTGTAGAAGTCTTCACTATCAACAACGTTGTGTAAAAGAAAAGACCACATCATCTGAAAATTTAATTTATTGCTTATACACAATGCGGTGTTATATCCAAATTATACCACTAGTAGCTTATACCAAAAACGACAGCTAATCGTTGTTCGACTTACTTCTTATCATAAAAATAATATAGGAAATTCTAGTCTGACCTACAAATAAAAAGTAGAAATCGAAGTTGGCGTTTTTTAAATCATCTTATTTAGGTCTAAACTGGTGTTAAATTATACCAATATATCCAGTGTGTATTTATAGATTCTTGTGCGTGTAGAGGGAGGGACTCTTAATGCCGTTTTATGTAGTGTAAAATCCAATCAAGTCATTTTATGCAGTGTAAATTTGGCAGCTAACTATAAGTTTCCGTCTGTAAATTCCATGAATTCCATGTACCGATGAGCTTCTCTGTAGCCTGATGGTTAGGGCACTACAAAAATAATAGATTAAAATAAACTTTCATTATAAAACAATGTTCTCTCCATTATACTGTCCCCCCAGATATAAAAATTTTATATGTGAGAGGGATAAAAAGTAAGAAAGGGGGAATTTTCCCCTTCCCTCCGCTAAATTCCACCTTGAATATTCACTTTGTTCTTTCGTTTTTATGAAATTTGATTTACGTTTTATAAATACATTGTACTCTACTGTTTGGCAGCAGAAATCTACACCATGTATAACGAGAGAGAAAAATATAGTATTCAAAAATACATCAACAATGGGGCTTTGCTCTTTGAGACCTTATACCGCCTTCAAAGAAATTACCAATTAAAAAAGTGAAAACAACACGGTCATTCGCTGAATTAAATTCTACTTCTTAGTGTAATAATCAGTTTTCCCTTTGCTGTGTCTCTTTGCGGGTGATTACAGTGTGTGCTCGTAATGCTTTGGTAAAATTTCTAAATCACAAAGTACAATAATTAAATATTTTGCGAAAAACCGCGCAATTACAGAAAACTTAGTTTTATCTTCTTTTCTCGAACAATTGTAAGTCTCCTGACTGTAAACGATCCAAACTTGCTTCAGAGACTGTGAGTGATGATCCTAATTCAAATATTTCAAATTCAGAGAAGTATGTATCAGTTTCAAGTGTATCAGTGATCAAACAAATAGTGTGAATGAAGACAGTCCCGTTCCACTTATACATGACTTGAGTCGGTCAGTGTATAGAGATGCAAAAAAGCCGGCTTTTTTGAATCGATGGTTTTTTGCACATAAAAAGCCGGCTTTTTTGGGAAAAAACGAGAATTTTGGAAATTTTGGCTTTTTTTATTTTCATGATTTTTCTGTTTAAATAGCTTTCTTATAGTATACTCTAAAGTTAAATAAGATTCCATGACCTGAATGCCATATTTCGCTCTGGAATTCAGCATCATGATGAATAGAGCACATGGTTTATGAATTAAAGTACATATAAATTACGTAGTATTTGAGGGCAATTTTAGAAGCTGTTTAACCTTATTTTAACTCCTGAATCATCGACATTTTTCTCTTCTCCAGATCATTTCTTTTTAGTCATCCGTGTTTCATATCTTGGAGTTTAGAACCCTAGCTTCTAGCACATAATTAAACTTATGTTTTTCAATAGACCCTATATCCATCAGAGCGTACTTCCACATTTCCGTTATACTGTAGCTGTGCAATTATTTAACAATAATCTTCCGGACACAACTTTGAATACCATTTGATAGAAATAATCAGTATCGGATTTAGAAAAAATATTTGGGAGGGTTTTTTCTGAATAATGTTTGGTTTTTCTAAAAATTCCTAATTTTTATTTAAGATGAGCTTAAGTTTATGAGTACAGGCATAATAAATATTTCGTTTCGTTTGTATGTTCACCTATAATCTTTCAGATACAACCTTGAAGACCATTTTATACTGATAATCAGTGGCGGATTTAGAAAAGTATTTTGGGAGGGTCTCTTTTTATTAATGCTTAGTTTTTCTAAAAATTCCTATTTTTTTTTTATTTGAGAACAGCTTGAAGTTTATGAGTAAAGGCAAAACTAATATTTAGTTTGTTTTAGAAATTCCGTAATTTCGGGGTAGAGGCTTCAATCCGAAAGACATCCCCATCTCTAACCCTCTTTGCAAATCCATCACTGCTGGTAATTAGTAATAACACAGATTTAAAAACGATTAGAAAGGAAGTCGGCTAGGACACACAGTGCACGCACTATCTCTACATTCACAGATGGGATTAAGAAAACTTTTGACAAAATGGTCGAATGCGGGGTTGAATCCCGGACTTCACGATAGAAGCGCGAAAGCTAACAACTCACTCATGTTTGTTGTGCTTAACTTAAATGTATTCTCTCTTTCTCTATGGCCACAAAAGCTCTCCATTGACTTCTGTCATCCAATTCAATCCAGTTTCTACTCTGTATTCCTATTTCTGCTATATCCATCTTAATATTGTCCTCCCATCTGGGCCTAGGTTTTCCTAATGGACGTTTCCCGATTGGATTTCCAGTTAAAACTTTGAAAGCGTTCCTACTTTCTTCCATTATGGCTACATGACCTACCCACCTGATCCTCCTAGACTTGATGACTCTAACGATGTTTGGTAAACCGTATAAAGTATGTAGTTCCTCCTTATGAAGTTTCCGCCATTCCCCATTCCCGTTCCTCTTGGGTCCAAATATTCGTCTCAGAATTTTATTCTCAAATAATTTCAGTCTACATTCTTCCCTCAGCGTAAACGACCATGTTTCACAACCATAAAGCATAACAGGCATGATTATCATTTTATATATTTTAAGCTTTAAATTCCTTGACAGAATTCGCGACGACAAAATATTTTGAACTGAATAATAACAAGAATTTCCTGATTTCAGTCGACATTTAATTTCTTTGTGGATATGATTTTGGTCTGGTAATACTGATCCAAGATTTTTGAAAATATCCACTATGTCGAAAGTATTAATTGATATTTTAACGCACTCATAATTTGCCATTACTCATATCCTTGCAAGCGTTTAATAAAGCCTCTGCATTTCTTTCGATTGTTCTCCTATTAGATTTACATTATCAGTATACACCATAACCTGGTAAACACCATTCAACTCTAGGCCCTGGTTCCTATCTTTGATTTTTTCTTATAGCGTACTCCAGAACAAAGCTGAATAATAACGGCAATAATGCATATCCTTGTTTTAGGCCAATCTCGACGTGGAAGCCCGTATTTTTCTACTTGGACTATTCTCTGGGATTCATTTAAACACTTAGTAAATCTAGCTTTTTCGGTATTCCAAATTCTGTAAGAATGTTGCACAATGTTTCCCTCCTAACCGAGTTGTAAGCCTTTCTAAAATCAATAAACAGTCGATGTACTGGGTAATATATTCCAATTTCTTTTCGAGTATTTGTCGAATGGTAAATATCTGATCGATTTCGACTAAATCCACACTGATAATCTCCAATAATTTCATCTCCGTATGGGGTCAATCTCATTAATATAATGTTGAGAAATGTCTCAATAATTATTACAATCAATTTTGCCTCCTTTCTTGTGAATTGGAACAGTGATTGATTCTTCTACTCTTTTTAAATGTATTCCATAGTTTTTCTTTTTGTAAAAAAAAAAGTTTCGTAACGATATGTTGAATTTTCTTGTTAAAAATTCAGAAACCTTGAGGACTGGGTAAACCGTGATGGTGGTTATATATTCTACAGCCTAGGAAACCATACGCTCAGATGAATCGTCTATTACGTATATGATCCATGAACAGAAAATTCGATACTTTCCCGATTCTGAACAAGCTTGAGGAATAGTCAGTGTATTACAGAATTTGGAGCTTTACCGATTTTGCAGATCCGAAGCACCTGATAGGTGGTAACAGATTATTACGTTTGTGATCAATCAGTGAAAAATTTGTTCAAAATATTCATACAATGTATGTGAAAGTTAAAACTTAACTGAAAAATTTCAAGAATGTACACAGCTACCCGAAACGAAGCTCTTGATGTGCATATTTCTCTCATGTTTTTTCTTTGTTTTGCTTCAAAAGGAGGTGTGTGATATATTGAAGTAAAAATACTACATACAATTTTGCTAGTTATTTATGTATCATTTTTTAAGTACTTATTGTATATAAGAGGCTAAAATATTATTACTTATATTGGTTAATCCTTTGAAATTCATAATGTAAAAATGTTAAGAATGAAAAAAAATATTTTTGAAATTCATGGTTTATTTTCGAGGTTTCATATTATTATCTGCATCAACCACTAATTAAATGAGTTTTTTGTTGTAGAGAAGCGAAACAAAGTCTGCATTATCAGTTTAAAGCAAAATTTTCAAAAAAGCCCAAAATTTCCTAAGCAAAAAAGCAAAGCAGAAAAAACCGAGTTTTTTTTTTAAAAAAAAGCCGGTTTTTTTCCGAGCCCTTGCATCTCTATCAGTGTATGATGGACCTTCCCAGCCTCGAAGGACTATTTACAAGCAAACTACAATAAATAATAAGGTAAGAAGTTTTAACAGTAGCTGGTACGATAAATACAAGTTTATAGAATATTCGGAACAGGGAGACGCAGTATTCTGTTTTTCTTGCCGCCATTTCCCACCACCTCTGGTAGTGCAGATCCCACTTTTGTGAAAGTTGGCTTTTCGAATTGGAAGAAAATTGGTGAAAAACTTCAAAGACATGCTGAAAGTGAGTGTCACAAGACATCAATAAATAATTAAATGGAAAAGTTTTACAAGCACTGAATGTCACGGGACTGTAACATATATGCTGATTGCAAAACATACAACAGATATTTCACGAAATCATTCGGTAGTGGCAACAATGGCGCGGGTAGCTATAGTATGTGCGCGACAAGACATTGGACTTAGAGGCCATCGTGAGACTAGGAGCGATGAGTGTTCAAATAAAGGAAATTGTTTGGAGATTCTAAATCTGGTTACTTTGGAAAGTAATACAGCTAGAAACAACGTAAGGAACTTGTCAAAAAATTCAACATACACATCTAAGGATTCTCAAAATCAGTATCTTGATATAACGGCGAAAATAATTACAAAGCATGTTGCAGAAGAGGTTTGTAAGTACAGCAATGGCATTTTTTCCTTGATACTAAACGAAGCAAGAGACATTAGTAAAACAGAGCAGATGTCTGTCTGCATTAGGTACGTCAAACATGATGAAATAGAAGAATGCTTTATCGGTTTCATAAAACTAACAGATTTGAGTGCAAAATCACTCGCGAGTAAAGCTTTGGAACATCTTGCTACTGTTCCCCAAAGAAATGCATTGGCCAATCCTATGATGGTGCATCGGTAATGTCAGGATGTGCTAATGGTGTACAGAACGTATTTCGTCAGAAAGTTAAAAATCCATGTGTTTATGTCCATTGTTATTCACATAGATTAAATTTAGTTCTAGTAGACGTTTCTAAAATACTTGATGTGGTTGGTGATAATTTAGGTTTGTTAGAAGCCATCTATTCTTTCCAGTCGATGTCCACTTACGTCACGAAAAATTTATTGAAGTGCAGAATGAACTTTATCCTGATGAGCGAGTTCAGAGTGACACACGTTGGATATGTAAATACAAGAGCATCGTGTATTTCATAAAACGCTTTGCATCAGTTAAAACAACCCTTGAGTATTTTTCAAACTCAACAAACAAAAGAGGAGCTGCAGAGGCGCGAGGACTATTGAAACAGTTCTGTGACTTTAAAGTGATGTTTGTGCTACAAATACTTAACGATATTTTGGCCCTTACAAATGGTACATCGTTGACATTACAGCAAAAAAAAAATATTTAAAAAAAGTTGACTTTGGCAGCATAAAACTATTAGTTAACGGACTGATTTGTTCCTTGCAAGATAATCGTAATGATGATTATTTTTTTCTCATTTGGAAGAAAACATGGAAGCTATTAAGATCTTTCGATTTTCAAGTTGATGCTAGCTTAAGAATTCAAACTACATCAAAGACATTAGATGATTATGTAGTCACAGCATCGATTTCCAACGTAAGAAGAGACCAATCTACACCTTTGGCTGAAGAATATAAAAGGGTCTTGTGTCAAGTGCTTGATAATATGACCAGTGATACTGAAGCGCAGATTTACTGAAAAAGATTTTGTGTGTGATGCTATAGACGCTGCTTTGCTTTCTGCCTTGCTATCTGCTTTCATTCAGATCTTCGCGGAGAAGTACAAGGACTTTTTCCAGGATATTAACAAATTAAAATCGGAACTAGATTTGGCTAAGAATGTGTTTGCTAACGACAGTAAACGGAAAAGCGTAGGTGTCATGGAGTTTTTCGTTCAGCTACAAACTATGGAATTTGCTTTTTCTGAATTGTTGACGTTTCTAAAGATTATCTTAACACTTCCTGTGTCATCTGCATCTGCTGAACGCAGTTTCTTTGTTATGAAGCGCGTAAAGCAATATTTGAGATCTACAATGTCAGCGAAAAGATTTTCTAATCTTGCTCTCAGACTTTCTAATCTTGAGAGGGAGTTACGTGGAACACTTTTACAGGATCCATCTGGGGTAGTGGATCAGTTTGCGAATATTGGAAACCGTAGAATCAATCTTTAGTTACTGATTTCTCATAATATAAATACACATTTCTTGGGATATAAATATTATTAGGTTTGCTTTTATTTTATTTTTAAAGAAAGAACGTAATATTCCATTGTTAGGCTCTACTTTAGAGTAATCACAAAATTAATATTTTCAACAGGACTTCTTTCTTCTAAGCTTCCGATCAGGATCAAACTTGCTTATAAACAATGGAAATCAAAAAATAATTTATTGTCATTCAGTGATAAAAAATAGCATAGCGCTTACTATTTTAAATTGAGAAAAATGTTTTACATTTGTAAAAATATAATGTTAATTTTATTTGAATTTATTTTGTGCAATAATTATTACATAGCACTACCTAGAATGTAAACTTTATTTTATGAATTTTCATTGAAACGTATTGCAAACTTATATGCAATGTTTATTTGAATATTAAAATGTTCACTCTTTTGCTTCAACTAATTACTGTTTTCTAACACTGAAAAAGGTTTTAAACGCACATATTTGTATTTCCTTCATAGATATACCTGAGGAGAATTAATAAGTAATTAAAGGAAATGACTAATGTGTTTGTTGAGTCATTGTCTGAAAAGATCTTACGGAAAAACGCGTTGGAACGAATGGTGGGAAAGCAAAAGAGGAAATGTTTTTTTCCACAATCGCTTATCGCCAACATTCTCTGCCAACACGAAATGTACCGGAATACCTAATCACTAGTCTATACTATAAGGAATTGTATTTAATTTTGGCTACTATTTATATCCGCCCTCGACACCCCATACCTCTCAATTTCTTTCAGTATATTTCAGACACTTTCCGAACCTACATCATCATGGCAGATATCAATTTTCAACTGGTAAGGTGCCACCATTTATAGTTTCTGGAATTCGAAAAAGGGATTTTTGAAACTTGTCTCTTTCGCGATTTTGGACAGCCCTAGCTCTGAAACTATGCACTTTTTGCCATAGGTCCATATGAACTTTTTTTCTTATTTTGATGTAAGAAATCGCCTCTTACAGTTTGTTGGTGTAGGTCATTAACACCCTATATATTGAATTTTAAATGGAGGGCTACGCGACCGCTGCAGTGCTAAAAATTCCAACTTCGATAAATGATCAATAATTATCTGATAGACTTGTTATAAAACCAAAATGGTCATCAATAAAAAAAAGAAAAACATTAAACCTCATATTGAAATTCGATTCTCTAAGCAACAGCTCCAAGTAGCCCACTCATTTTGTAGGATGGTTGGTTAGTTCAAGTGGCGTTCAGGGTCCCTTTCATTATTGAGGGTACATGAGGCGTAGACCTGTAGCTTAACTAGTGTTCTCAAACGGGTCAGTTCGGGTCGGGTTATGGGTCGGGTCGGGTCAGGTCAACTCGGGTAGGGTTATCGGGTCGGGTCAGTCGGGTCAGCTCGGGTCGGATTGTCGGGTCAGGCTAATCGGGTCGGGTTGTCGGGTCGGGTCAGTCGGGTCAGCTCGGGTCGGGTTGTCGGGTCGGGTTATTCGGGTCGGGTTGTCGGGTCGGGTCAACTCGGGTCGGGTTGTTGGGTCGGGTTGTCGGGTCGGGTTATTCGGGTCGAGTTGTCGGGTCGGGTCAATCGTGTCAGCTCGGGTCGGGTTATCGGGTCGGGTCAGTCGGGTTATCGGGTCGGGTTGTCGGGTCGGGTCAGTCGGGTCAGTTCACTTTGGTCAACTGAGTTTAGGTTGAGTTTAAACTCGGCTGGAGTCGAAAGCTGCTGTTTTTCACTAGCTGCCTAATTAAAAATAGCAATTTTCAATTGATTTTATAGAAACCATAAATTTATTTTGAACACTTGCAGCTAGTGTTTTTATGATAAATGCTTATTTTTCTACTTGTGTGTACTTTAATTTTTAAATATGGAAGATTGATTTTACCAATCGACTGTAATATTAATATCTACGCCAATATGGAGTCTGGATTTAGAACAAAACTAGAAGTTGTGCCTAGCGAACAATAGTAGATTTGGTCGACTTGTTTTCTTCTCATTGGATCAACTTCGATTGGAAACAAAAGAAAGGTAAAACCAGTTACGTAACTTGTTTGTATTTGTCCAGGTTTGAAGTTTTCAGTTTCATATTTTGTTTTATTTAAAACTTCTTTTTTCTGAAACATTATTCTCGGCTTCCAATATTCAGAGGATGTGCTTATAACAGCTTAGTTTGCAACTACCAGGGCTTAATTTTTTGAAGGAGATAAAAAGAGTTGTGTTTTCCCTTCCTGCAAATGATAATAAAATTATGGAATGAAATTGATTCCCAATAAAATGTATTGTCAGAGTGCTGATCTTTAGTTAGTAATTGGTTTATACTAGTGCTCCTTTACTTATTTTGTTTCAAAGTACTGACGTGACGTCTACCATATTGACTAGGAACTGCTGAAAAATTCGTAGCCCAACCCAGAAGGAGTGCACGTGGATTGGTGAAGTTTTACTTCTTCTTCTCTTCCCCCGAGAGTCAATATACTACCTTGTACAGTGCTCCAGCTTTTGCAGAAAAGTTTTAAAAATCTAGATTTCCTCGCACCATTGTTCGTAGCACTACCCCTATCAGATCTAAAATGGCGTCTTTCAAGTGTTATTTAAGTTTGGGAAATAAGTACACGTAATAGTTAGACGGAGCTAAATCTGCGGAATAAGAATGATAATCTAGACATTGAAATCCTGGATTATGCAATGTCAGTTATGTTCGCAGGGGCTTGATGAACAGGTGTATTCTCCTGAAGAAACAGAATTCCTTTCTTTTCATTTTCCGCAGCGTTGAACTTTGAATTTTTCTTTCAGTTTTGTAAGTAATGTAGAGATTCTGGATTAAATATGACCATTGAGGAGGTAGTCTACCACTCCATACTTATACCAGAAGAATGTTCCAAACAGTTTCTCAACCTACTTCTGTGTCTTGAACTTCTTGGGGCGATGGAGAAATGAGTGCTACTACTCCATTGACTGTTGTTCCGATTCAGGATCATAGTGGTACAACCATATTTCATCTATGGTTACTATTCGTCAGCGAAATTGATCAGCATTACGGTCAAATTGGAAGAATACTTCTCTTAATGCCGTTACCCTTTTATTCTCCTGACATATATTTTGGGAACCCATTATGCCGAGAACTTGCGCATACCCAAGCCATTCTGAATTACGCTACCGACGAGTTCCAAAGAAATGCCCAGAATCCCTGACACAAGTTTTGCTGAGAAGGTAAAAACTGAAAAAGCGGGGTGCAGACCTCAGACTATAATAAATATAAATAGCTTAAATTATTTTTGTCACACAAAAACTGGGGTGGCCTAGGCCCTCCGGCCCCGGGCTATATCCACCACTGGCTGAAATGCTGCAATTTTCAAGAATAATGTCACAAATTGCATCCATGATTCCAGGAAGAGTCATTGCTTTTAATCATCCTGGATGTAAAGCATAATTTGTTGAGAAATTGCTACGTTTATACTAAGCCACTTACTTCTTCACCACTATATATAACGGAGGAGAGTCCCGTGGTGTTTCACTGATTTCCTAATTAATTTACTTCGGTGACTTTCCTTGGTGGAACAAAAATGTTATAACAGTAAGAATCTGGATGTTCGTGAAATTATCTGTTTGGGCACACATAATCACTTCAGAGGCCTGAGAAACAATAAGAATTTCATTATTAATATGAAAATTTATATTTGTAAATACAGAGATATGTTTTTCTAAACTACGGTTTCATTTTTCTACCTAGTACCTACACTCCTTCTGGATTGGACTACGACATTTTCAGCAGCTCCTCGTAAATTCTCTCTCTCTCTCTCTCTCTCTCTCTCTCTCTCTCTATATATATATATATATATATATATATATATATATATATATATATATATATATATATATATATACAGTGGCGTATTTAGGGGGGTGGCTTCCGGGCTTAAGCCCTCCCCGAAATCTTACTTAGTATAGTAAAGTAAATATCTTGCAGAATTTTCACATTTCCAGGCAAAGCCCCCCCCCCGAAAGCTAGCAAAGCCCCTCCCGAAACAAAATCGTAAATACGCCACTGTATATATATATATATATATATATATATATATATATATAGAGAGAGAGAGAGAGAGAGAGAGAGCGAGTGGTACGTAGCATATAGACGAATGTGTCACTTGTAGCATACGCGAAAGTAATTCAATTTATGTTTAGGCTTCAGAAGTTTCATTGAAAAATATTTCATGTGCAGACGTTACTTATTTGTTAGTTACAAATTTTATTTGAAATAAGTTTAATTTATAATCATATAGATCTAACATAAAAACAGCAACGAAATACACAATGTAATGTAAAATAAGTCAAACGTAATAAATAAGTTATTTTTGGTATGGCAAATAGCCGCCCCCCGAAAATGTATCTGCCCCTCCTTTGCCCCCCTAACAACTTAAAGCTGGCGTTGTCACTGTAACAATATAGTATGGAGTTCTTGCATACTATTCATTGTTGGCGGAAAAATTTCTTCTTTTACTTTCTTTTCTCCACATCAAAGGATTACACCGAAAAGTTTACAGAAATGAAAATAAGCTTTTCATTGTTGCATTGTTATGTTCTCAATGATTTTGCATTGTAAATATTGGCTTAAAAAATATTAACACAGTATGTTAAACTTTCAGTTAAAGAGAATTTTCCAAGAATTGTGCTATATATTTTAAATTATGCTTTATGCTTTATTTTCTAAAATTATGCTTTTAAAACTAGTTTCCCAATGTGAGTGCATTTTGGCGTTCACCCAGTGTCGTGACCATAGTGCTCTCAAACGGGTCGGGTTGACCCGACCCGACCCGTGACCCGACCCGACCCGACTCGCATCGGGTCAGTTCGGGTCGGGTTACGGGTCGGGTCGAGTCGGGTCAACTCAGGTCGGGTTGTCGGGTCGGGTCAGTTCGGGTCGGGTTGTCGGGTCAGGCTACTCGGGTCGGGTTGTCGGGTCGGGTCAGTCGGGTCAGCTCGGGTCGGGTTATTCGGGTCGGGTTGTCGGGTCGGGTCAATCGGGTCAGCTCGGGTCGGGTTGTCGGGTCGGGTTGTCGGGTCGGGATATTCGTGTCGGGTTGTCGGGTCGGGTCAATCGGGTCAGCTCGGGTCGGGTTGTCGGGTCGGGTCAACCAGGTCAGCTCGGGTCGGTTTATCGGGTCAGGTCAATCAGATCGGATCACGGTTCGGTTCAGTCGCGTCGGGTCGGGTCAGTCAATTCGGGTCACGGGTCGGGTTGGGTCGGTCTTCAACCGGACCCGACCCGACCCGTTGAGAGCACTAAGCTTAACATGACTTTCGAATGGCACGCAAAGTCATAGACTTAATTTCAATCAATTTAAATTTTTGGTAGAGGACAGGACAGTATTGTCTCAGTAACAATGAGTGAGTGGCGTAGCAGAAAACTCATTAAGGGGGGCTTACACACAAGCATTATATGAAGGGCTCGGTGCAATAAGGAGCTAACCCTCAAAAAGTTGTTTCCGAGATAATAGCTTTTGAAAGTTTGAAAAAATCCATAAATCGGAATTATTATTTTTATGTTGTGCAGTTCATTCGAAAAGCTTCACTAAAGTTTCTAGTTTATATAAAGACATACAATTATGTACAATTAAAATGAAAAGAGGTTGAATTTGTTCTTTTTGTAATTCAATATTACTCATTGTTGGTTAGCTCCTTATTGCATCAGAATTTTAGGAGTCAGTTCTGTGGGATAACAACTAACATAAATGCACAAGAATTATATTGTGAACAAAAAATATACATAATAATGAAAAATCAAACTGAAGTATGTAAGGAAAACTAAATACTTTACAAGTTTAATGAATATGTAAGTCAGTCACAATGCTCTTAGCGCTGACATGAAATAGTGGCATATTATTGCAGGTCACAAATTACATTGAATTCAACCAAGGTTGACCCTTCTTATGCATCAATCATCAAGTCCATCCAACATTTCTACACACTCTTCTCCAGCTACTTCCGTCGGAACAAGGCTACGATAAAAATTATGGTATATTGGGGGGATCCATTCCAACAGAGACATTAGATCAGAGTATTTCCGGATATCTATAGGAATTCCTTCCTGGTACTTGCATGGCAAATCGTTGAGGTTCACTTCTGGCTGTGGGCGGCCTCGTTTCTTTAGGTTGCACGTAGTCCATACAGGTGCTTCCTTCTGGTACGAATAGCTTACATGCAAAACATAGGGAGTAGCTGATTCCATCTTAAACACGGCTGCATCTGAAAACTTGAGAGGCTGTTTGGTGTCTGTGGTTATTTTCTTGGAAATTGATGATACAAGTGGTGTGAAATCCTTGAAGTCGGTTTGCTTCATGCGAGTTACATGAAATTTCTTCTTTCTGTTGGCACTGCTGATTACATGTGCCCACTCATCTGTTGTATACACAATGGGGTGATGCCTACGTGCGTACAGTTCTATGCGGCCAAAATCACGATCGCATGGCAGTTGTGTGTGGCCTAAGACTGGAAAATGATGAAAAATTTTCTTAAATCGTCCACACCGAAGCAGTGCTTCATATAAGGCAATCAAGGTCCAATTCTTATTTTGCCCTTTGCAATTGTCACTAATAATATGAAGTTCTTCACTTTGCACGTTATTTCCCATAATGTATTTAAGTATGCAACTAGAAATTTCAGAGGAACCGCGTTTAGCTATATTTTCACTCCAGAGAAACATAAAGCCAATGTCCGAGCCACAATCATGAACTGCGAAATTATAACTCCAGAGTTTTCTCTTGTAGAAAGCAGGACCAACCGTTAATTTTGGAGTTGGGAGGGTCTTTTGTAAATCAACGCAGATTACATGATATTTCGTAGGATCTGAAGAAGCAAGCTGTGAGAGATAGGTGAGTTTCTCCTTAGCGGCTTCTGCCCTAGCTAGGTGTAGCGCTCTACTGGCTTCTAACTGTTTGGCTTCGTTTTCGTCATGTACAGATTTAGCATGATCCAAATTTATTTTATTCGAGTCGCAAAAGGAACAAGTGTCTGACTTAGGTAATTTAAACCCTATACAAAATTCCTCACAAAAAAGCCTTCGGAATCTGTCAGAACTAATGGACGTTGTCTGCTGAGATGCACACCACGGAATAGGGATGGTACCGAGACCGAGACTAGTCTCGGTCTCGTCTCGGTCTCGTCTCGAATTATCAAGACGAGACCGAGACCGAGACAGGCTTTTATATATCGAGACGAGACCGAGACCGAGACGGATTTTATATAACCGAGACGAGACCGAGACCGAGACAGGCCTCTATAAATCGAGACGAGACCGAGACGAGACTTAGGTCAGTCTCGAAAGTCTCGGTCTCGTCTCGAATATTGATAAAAATTAAAATTGTCTTCCTCAAAATTTCTTTCGTCGCAGTGTTAGATAATATGGGAACGGTTGACTGATGTACAGTCCTGTATTTAGGGGGTGCCTATCAGGCTCAAGCCCCTCCCGAAATAAATTTGTGACTATTTTTCGCACTGCACGTACAGCACAAATGTTTCTTACCCGTTTCTCAAACCTCTCCCGAAACAAAATCCACTGCTGATGTAGCCTTCTCTGTCCGTCTGTCTGTCTCTCTCTCTCTCTCTCTATCTATCTATATCTATCTATCTATCTATCTATCTATCTATCTATCTATCTATCTATATATATATATATATATATATATATATATATATATATATATATATATATATATATATATATATATATATATATATATCAACAACGTTTGGGAGGTGATTCCTGACACCAAGATAAGACAAAAAGTATAGACCAACCTGGGTGCACAAATGCTTACTTTTGGAATTATAGGCTGCCGGAAACATGAAAAAATGAACTTTAATGGTCCCTAGCTCCAATACTATAGGATCTACGGTAGTTGGATCAAGACTTTACTTAGGAACTATTATGTGACCTATCCAAAAATACATGTTTCAGAATCCTGCGGTACTCACAATTTTCAAAGAAAGGAGTTTGGCTAAGAACATATAATTTTAAGTACTCACCAACTACCTCTGTAAAAGCAGTTGCAGAAGTACCGCAAGATACTGATACATGGATATTTGGATAGGGCACATACTAGTTCTTAGTTGAAGTCTTGACCCGACTACGGTAGATCCCATAGTATTGGAGCTATGCAGTAGCATAGCTAGAATGTTTTTCAAGGGGGCCAGTGAAGGGACCACGAAAATTTTGAGGGGGGCATCTTCAATGAATGGAAAAACTTGATTCATATACTCACAAAACTTGTAAGGTTCAATCACAAGCTAAAATGTACTGAATAATTTAAAAATCATTGAATATGCATATCTTATTCTATCCATTAGGCCTATCCTATCCAAAAGCACTATTAAAAGAAAAAAAAGCAGAAATACGATAACTACCTAATTTTTAGTAGTCGTTAAGAAAATCAAAGCGAACTAGGAAACAAGTCTGTTTATCATATTTATACAGTGGAATATTACTTCTGAAAGTTGAATGGAAACTGTAAACAACAAGCTGTTCGCAGAACATGCCGCGACATCCTTTGTGAGTAAACCTAGTGCTCGTGATTGCTGCCGAACATGAGCAAGGGTCAGGTGACTACTCCACTTAGACGTGACGGCGGAGGTTGACTGCTATAATAGAATTGGACATAAGGCGAAGCTCAAGGTTATAGGCAGTAGTCATCTCAAATTTTACCAGTTCGAAACATTCCTTCTTGCACACATGAGACCAGTTTGCCTCATGGAATGATGGAAGTGAATAAATATCACAAGTTCCAGATTTGTTTTAATACCGCATAATAATATAAATAGTGCTTAATTGGGATCGTTACCCAGCATCTCCACCATGCTTAATTGGGATCGTGGCAAGTCTTATGCGAGAGTAATAAGGAATTGGGGATGCACTGATGAACTAACATTTAAGCGAATTAAATGAACAGACTCAAATTTATACCTTTCAATATACGGATTTATTCCCTTCCTATTGAGAAATTAGTCTATTGGCCTAGGATGAAAGTCATATCATACTTAGAGAGACCTTGTGTACATACCTCTTTTCCTGTCCATACCAGGCCCACTACTTCTCCTTACGTTGGATGTCTTTTCACTTCTGATCACAAAGACGACGGACCGAGGTTCCAACCAGAATCATCCGTAGCCTTCCTGTAGTCTGGATTTTATTCAGAAGTCACTTCCTAGGTTCAATTCAGCAGTTTTCTATCATTGAACCCGGCAGTATACTAAAGAATGCGGAATCCAGACAGGGTGGTATGATCAGGACAGAGCAATGTACTCAATGAAAATACTGTAAAACTTCAATGGATCGTTCTCTCCAAGTATGATAAAAACAATAGTTATTTATATTATTATGTAGATAAACTGTAATAATAATAATAATAATAATAATAATAATAATAATAATAATAATAATAATAATAATAATAATAATAATAATAATAATTATTATTATTATTATTATTATTATTATTATTATTATTATTATTAGTAGTAGTAGTAGTAGTAGTAGTAGTAGTAGTAGTAGTAGTAGTAGTAGTAGTAGTAGTAGTACCAAATTATTTAATGATTACTATGCATTTGTTCTATGTCACCATAGTCAATGAGAATTAACAACTTACTGTACGAATTGTAATAGGTAATGTACGAACACTTCTTTCGTCCAACGCAAGTGTAATGGTTTACTAAAGTGTATGCTATTTGTAAGTAAGTGTATCATATTTTAGTATAAATTTCAGCATTGAAGCAAATGAGAATGCCGACTGATTTTGCTTTTCTTTCTGGCTCTTTGTCGAAAACAAAAGAGATAACTACGTCAATAAGATACAGGGGTTAAAAGGTAGTTCAGGTGGTGAGATCAATGCATGCATCCCACAGATTTCGGTGAATTAGATCTTGCTGTACTACGAACATAAACTAGTAGAGCTATTTTACTCGAAACGCAGAGCAGTGGTTCAGTGGTAGAGCGTCCACCTTTGGTCCGATCACAGCTCGCGTCAAATGAACTTTGTGGTGGACAAACACCGCGTGCGTGGGTTTTCTTGGGGTTCTCCCGTTTCCTCTCACTTTCTTCACTCCACCATTTCATTCATCTTTCGTCGTCACCGTCACCATTAGCCTAGTTGCATATCCGTGGGACGTAATTCTTGATTTCATTTCAGTTCGGAACGCAGACTATTGCAACATACGGTATTCTGCAGTTGATAACTCTGTTGTGGAGAGATGTTTTGGTAGTAGTTTCACTTGTGGCTACGACTCACTTAGCGTTTGTAAACCTGTAGCTATATCACTGTGTGGGGGGCACTAGGGGGCCAAGTTTTTGAGCAAGGGGGCCTGGCCTCCCTGACCTTCCCTTGGCTCCGCCACTGGAGCTGTGGAACATTAAAATTCATTTTTTTCATGTTTTTGGCAGTGTGTAACTCCGAAAGGAAGCATTTTGTCTTATCTTGGTGTCAGGAATCACCTCCCAATCGTCGGTGTTGTTTTATATATATATATATATATATATATATATATATATATATATATATATATATATATATATATATATATATATATATACAGGCGTCAATTGTAATACTGGGTGCAACACCCTTATTTCATGTGGCTACGTACGTCAGTAAGTGAGAGCATCAATTACTCCTGTGAGAACAGTAAGCATCACTCTCACTTACTGACTATGTCGCCATAGAAATGAGGGTGTTTCACCCAGTATTAAGACTGACACCACTGTCTTGTCATAGTGTTCCCAACAAAAAGCATATTATCCTCGTTTTATCCCAAAATCTCGACTTGGTTTTTTTCTTCAGTGTATATGCAATTATTCAAAGACTTACAGTTAGTAATACGCATTGTGTTGATTTTTGGGTTAACTTGTTTTAGTTTAACGTTCCACGGTTATGCTAGGGCGGCTAAAGGAGACGTGGAGCTACTGATTATAGTGGAACCACTTTGGTCGTTCAACTGTACCCACACCGGGAATCGAACTTGGAACCACGCGAATTGTAGTTAAGCGTGCTGCTTACGGCTCTGCTGTAGTCTGCTTACGTCTCTGCGAGACATCATTGAAATGAGAGCAAAACATAAATTAAATTAAATAAAAATAAATAAATATACTTCACATAAACTACTGCGAAGAGTAGTACGAAGAGTAAAACAAGATATTTGAAAAAGGAAACAAATTATTGCTTTGTCCTACTTAGATGAGTAACAATAACTCTATGGATTCCCAAAGCTGATTTCGTCGCCACCGAGGGTCGACATTTTCCCTAGCGTACAGAGATAGATCTGCAGTATTCATGACAATTTATTTAAATTATAGCACTAAATTCTTCAATTTCTTACGTATTATCCTTTCCATATTTCTCAGAGTAGAAATTTTGTAAGCCTGACTGGGTTTCTCGACGCTCTTACAGGTGAAGACCCCGGGACACTGTCTCAGTTGCTCCTGCCTAGTTACGGCTATGCATAGTAATGCATTACGACCTTACGATCTCGTATAAGAAACAGAATGTACTTAAATTGAGACGCGAAATATGCGAAATATCGGACTTTGAATCTAACTTGTTTGTTGATTTCAACCCAAGACCACACATAACAAAGGTGGGTTGAGTTGATTTTAGTTTAGCGTCCCTTTCAGCAGCGAGGCTATATGAGACGTGGACCTACTGATTAACGTGGAATCCGAACCACATGAGCTCCCGCCAACAAAGGTGGGTGTCTTAGCTCCCACCACAAAGTTCAGGAAGTCCGTGTTATAAAGTGTAAATTAAATACGTATATATGAAACGCTAATAAAGCATTTGATCAATTAGAAACAAAATATATTGTAGTAATAATTTACCCTATTTGTTAAGATCATGAAAGTTATATTCTGTTTTTGAAATGACAGTCAAAGCAGAATGTATTGGACAATAAATGAGGTATTGTAAAATTTCAATTTCGGTCCGATTTAATACTTTCGAGCTGCTATGTGTTGTGTTATCCGTTAGGAGGTATTGATCAATTCTGATTCAAAGGAAGAAAATAAACTACTGTATAGTACTGGAGTTAATTTAATAGAGTTTAATTGTATAGGCAGTAGTGAGGCTATTTGAGACAAAGTCTATTGCTAG
Source organism: Thermobia domestica (assembly GCF_964235325.1). Classification (NCBI taxonomy): domain Eukaryota; kingdom Metazoa; phylum Arthropoda; class Insecta; order Zygentoma; family Lepismatidae; genus Thermobia; species Thermobia domestica. The sequence continues at coordinate 156,594,934 of NC_137458.1, forward strand.
AAAGTGAAATATGGGTTACTATTAGGGTTTTATTCCAGATATGATATACCAACAGACATGGGCGGCGGTTAGGGGGCAAAGGGGGGCAGTTACCCCCCACTTTTTTGAAATTACCCATTAATGTATATAGTTTCATTTGGAAATATAAAGTTTTGTATGTATTATTGGTTCATAGAATAAAAATGGTGCCATAAAATATTTGTCGTTCCATGAGTACGTATTGGTTGTCTTTCCGTGGAATTAAGAAAGCTACAGGAATTGCGTTTGAACTGCTACTAAAAATGGACCAAAAATTAACCTATTGGAGCGCCACAATTAGAGCGTACAGTGGAGCGTCGATTATCCGAAGTAATTGGGGGACATGGGTGTTCGGAAACTGGTTTGTTCGGATAATCGAACTGTACTGTACTGTACTGCACTCTACTGGACTGTACTTCTACAGCCAGTGCCAAACCGACAGAAGTGTGCTGATTGTTGAAACACAGCGACTGGCGGCTTGGCCGGTCAGCAGCGCCTTATGAAAGCTCCATTAGAAGCAATGTTCCGCCAGCGGTGGCTCAGTGCGGCGACTACTGTGGGAAACTTGGTTTGGAAGTGAGGGGGATGATGGACGGTAGGGTGGGAGAGTAACAGGTGCGAGCGAGTACACAGTTCGGTTAAGCGGTCGTTCGGTTGACCGACGTTCGGATAATCGACGCTCTACTGTACTTTAATTTCTTCTTGCAAGTTCTCGATATGTTAGTCAGCTGCTCTGGAACTAATTGAAATAACATTTCGCAAGAAAAGAAGTCCTTCACAAGTTATTCTTTAATTGCACAAAAATCGACAGTTCCTAAAATGTATTTTGTTCTTTCTAATAATAAGGAATATTTTGATTTGATTTTTTTTAGTTTAACATCCTGTTCAGCAGCGAAGTTATGTAAGATGTGGACTTAATTATCAACGTGGAGTCCGAACCACGTGAGCTCCCCCGGGGAATCGAACCCGGGTCTCCCACGTCAAAGGCGTTTATGCTAACCGCTTAGCCACGAAGGAGCTCAGTAGGGTAAAGGCACCGAATATGGAATACTTTTTGTTTCTTGTTTATTTCTCAGAAATGCGTATTCCAGAATAAAAATATTATACATCATACTACTTGTGGTACCTTTGCAAAACAAAATACAGGTATGAAAGTTTGTTCCTCATTAATGAAATTTTACAATATTACAAAATTGAAAGAAACTCAATTTCCCATATTAGGCACACCCCGTTCCTAATATGGAACACCACCTGTACTTAAAATGGAATACTAGAACACAAAATGTTCATTTGACTATAATGCAATATCTGGATAATTCGAGGATGGGCACGATCCCTGCCCAGACCGCCTATCCTGGCGCCGGCCTTTGGTGAGGTATTCCCTGCTTTTCCTCAGTATCATTAGGCGTATGCCAGGATGATACTTTTCCTTAGGCCAGGGTCGAGTCCTTTCCCATTCGTAGACTTAACTTAAAGGCCGATGTGATCTCGGAGCTGGAGGCCCGAACACTTCCTTTGTTCCTTTCCTTAAGCTAATAAATTTATTTATTTGTTTCTTTAAGAGTAGTAGTAGTAGTAGTAGTAGTAGTTATTACAATTAGGAATATCCATATTAGGATCCTGCTAGTATTCCATATTGGGAAAAATCGCCATTTTGGATAGTTCTCTTCCTACACACGCATACGTGATTCTCTATGTATTGAATCTGTATGCCTTTATGGTACACTATATATGTAATCTAAATATCACAAACTCAACAATAATACATAACTCTTTGCGTACATTCAGCAGTCTGGAAAGATACGTTCGAAAAACTCAAGTTCTTCAGAAAAATATTCTGCAACAAAAGAAAATGGCTTGTTATCGTTTAGCAGCAAACCACTCATGCGCACATTGAGGGCGCCATGGTGTACAAGTTTACGTACAGTCCACTCAGTGGCAGAACATAGCAGACAAAATAATCTGGTATTTCATATTAGAAACGTATTCCATATATGGCGCACCCACCCTAAGGAATATTAATTTTGCAGTATAATATAGGAGTTTAGGGGTGTGCATATACAGTTTTGTATATACAATTCAATTTATTAAATTTAGCATAATTCTAGATTTTAGGATTATTTTGTATAACTGAAAAGTGGAGTCACTAAGTATTGCTGAGTTTTGATATATTCCAAGAAAGTGAAAACTGTACTTAATGGCAGCGAACATGTTTCGGGAAGGTGCAAAAGTATTTCTTTAAATGTCGTAGCATATGCTTGTAGTATTCACTGTCATTCTAAGAGTAATAACATATATAATAGCATGCGTGGAATTAAAAATAAGTTGTTCATTAATTTCCAGTTTCAACATAACTTTTGCAAAACAAGCTCCATTATTCATTACTATGATTATTTGATTAATATTATCCTTTCTGTTTATTTGTTTTGCAAATTTATTAAATATGCCTCTAATCTGATCACACAATTTTCCACACAGATATTCATGAGCAAGGAATCAAATCTCTTCTTACACCTTCGTTGTTTAAGAGTACAAAGGGCTAGTGTCTACTTGCGTTTCTCTTGTCAATTTACTTAATAAAATATGAAATACGATATACGGTATTTTAACTGAAAAAGATAGTATCCTATTAGTTATACAACCTTTCGTTAAACAAAGTGTTACAAGTAACCAGGAAAACTAACATTGATATCAAATATTCAGATCATGTCTTTTCCGCCCCACACACACACTTTTAACGTCCAACCTCCGCCACTGTCCACAGATGACTGAACCTGGAACACACGCATGGAAAGCATTAGCGCTAGCAAATTAGCTATGAAGAGGTACAGCATACCATAATAGTCAAGAATGAAAGCAAAAAATAAGAAGCGGAAACGACAGACTGTCCGATAATAATACTTTCACAATTTTAATTTCACACTATTTATTTCGAGACTTTCGAGACGAGACCGAGATTTGGTCCTCGAGACCGAGACCGAGATCGAGACAAGCATCTATTGACCGAGACGAGACCGAGACCGAGACGGCGATTTTTCACTCGAGACGAGACCGAGACCGAGACCGCTATTTATCAACCGAGACGAGACCGAGACTGTACAAAGTCTCGTCTCGTCTCGTCTCGATACCATCCCTACCACGGAATATACTTTGTCTCATATAGAGAATTTATCGTGAGATCGCAGTCCAGGTACTGCTTGTTCGCGTTTTGGCTCCGGCTGTAGTGACTGGCATATTTCGGTATGGATGTTATAAACTTCCTTGCAGATTCCAAACTGGCTTCTGTAAAAGCATTTGGCCGGTTGTGATGCCTACCCCTTCCATCACTTTTGGCTGTGATGTTTCCACCCTTGATTTGTTCCTGAAGTAGCTGTATTCGTTTTCTGCTGCGGTGAAGTCCATGAACTGCAAGAAAGGCCTTCTTGCACACACTAACATCTACACCATTAATTTTCAAATTATAAGAAAACGTGAATGATCTCCTCGAAGATTGTCCTTTTGTGTAGGAACGTTTCGTATTCTGAATTCTCATATTTTGCAAGAGGTAGGTGTTTTGTGTTGCATAATCAGCCAAGTCCCAGAATGAATGAAAAATAAACTCTATGTCCCCTTTAATTTTTTTCCAGCAATTTTTTGGACATTTACATGGTTCACCCACTTTCCTGGCTGAAACAACATCCTTCGAATGACTGGAGGTATATTGCTCCCCTTTATTTCTTCTTCTCTTACGCTTCACTCTCTCCCAGTTATCCCTCTCACATCGTCTCTTTCTGGCTGGAGGACGTTTGATTGGAGATCCCTCTGTCGTCCTTGTGATGTGAAGGTCATTCTGAAAAGGATAAGAGTACGATTTTAATAAATACACACTAGGTTCTTTACAACAGGAAATTAGAAATACCTAATGAAAATATTCTGGCCATAGTGCTATTGAATCTACTGTATTTCTAAACCGATATGACGTCTCAACCCCACTGCTATTCTGCGTGCGCGAAATTTAGCAAAAATCCTAGTCAGTAACAAAAATTATTTCCATTTGATGAAAATTGTTTCGTAAATAACTTCAGAATGTAAGGGAAATTTGAATACATTTTTAGCAAATTGAAAAGACTGTAATTTTCTGTACATTCCAGCCACATATTCCCAAAATAATTTTACGAAATGGAAAGAACTTTTGTCACTGACTGTACAATCCACTCGAAAATCATAAATATTCGAAACAAATTCATTATTGAAAATGACAAAACAATTCTGATCATTTATCGTGACACAGTGTTGTCACACTTGGTGCAATTGTACCAAATTCAGCACTTTGTCATTCAACGGCCCATTTCCATCCCCTTTTGTGAAAAAGTTGGTACAATTGTACCCAATTGTACCCAATGTAACAAATACTTCTCACATTTTCAAAAATGTCAATAAGACTTTTCCTACATTTTACAGTACTCATACTGTGTGTTGGACTCTTAAAAAATGCTGTTGGACATTCATTCTTTGACGTTGCATCGCTTAACGCTAGAAACTATACCAGGAAATAAATGACGATACATTGGCGCATCCGAGCCCCGTATGAACTAGACGAGAAAGTAACAGTGTTGTGGAAATATATTCTTAAAATAATAATAATAATAATAATAATAATAATAATAATAATAATAACACACAAATACGTTGAACCAAGTGTTGAATATTCTGAAGAAAACCAGCCTATGCTCAAATAAGTCTATAATTTATGCGTCGTTGCAAAGATTTTACACCAAACGAAAATAGCACGAAAAATATATTGACATAATTCCTGCCTTACCGCGGTAAGTTGTTTCTAATTACGCCATATTGACGTATATAAAGATACCCGAACATTTCTCCGTTTTATAGATCTGTATCGACGCGTTGATTTGGACCCTTGAAAGAGGGGGGGGGGGAGGTCTAGAAATTTACTTATTTTAGTTTCGTGTTACAGAGTCATGTATTACACTGGAATAAATTCAACCCTTTTTGTTTCAATTTGGTACTATTTTTCAGCTCCCTTCAGACCTAGGACTGTGGCAACACTGTCCTGACATGATTGCTTTATTACCTTTCTCATTTCATAGCATTTACAGCACCGTTCTTGACGCTACATTGTCAGAATTTGTCATAATCAGAGAAAAATGTACATGTGTAATGTCGCTTTCTTTGTGGTTAATTATTTCAGCAATATGGCGCTAACCAACATTCATTATATTAGCAGCTGTTGTCATCAGAAAAAGTTCAAGATTTTTCTGTACCAACTCGCTAGAGTCCTGACGAATGCATAGGGAATTGATTTGCGTATTAAGATGCACGTAAAAACTCACACTTAAAGACCGTTTTTTACAAGCCTATATCTGAGGCAATAAGGTGTTAACCAACATTTTAACAAAATAACAAAAATAAAACTCGTTTCTTACCTCAGAGTCGGTGCTGTTGTTGCTTGACACTCCAAACACATACTCTGGGTCATCAAAGCTGTTTTCACCGAGTAGGGGGCCATCTTCTTCATCAGAAACACTAATATGTGCGGAGGTGCTCTGCATAACATTCTCGATAACTGACATTTTCCTGTGGCTTAACACCTTGTTGCACACAACTTTCCGCTTGTACGTTTCTTCTCAAGAAGGATATCACGTGATTGCGCGCGATGACGACACAGCACAAGCACCATCTGTTGATGAATGAAGCAGACCTTCATGCCTAATGTAGTACACTGTTTATCTCAATTTTGACAAAAGTGAGGGTTAGCTCCTTATTGCACCGAGCCCTTCATATATATCCGGAGTGCCAGGTCACCATGGCATCTAGAAATAAGTATCTGGCGCCTAACTAGTTTAATACCAAACCATGTATGGCTATGTATCAAGTTGGTCGCTAGGTTGAAATTTTCGATCTCCAGGTCTCCATTGGTGACTGAATATTTCAGTGTGGCGATAGACATTTACATAAATTATATCTTGCTTCAAAACTCTATGATCTTTTTATTGGATTCAGACTTCAGGTATCGTGGCGTGCCCATACTATATAGCAAAAGCAATAGAATATATAGAAGTCATATTATAGAAGTCATAACATATACCGGCCTAAAAAGGTCAGAAATATGGCGTCTGAAGCTAATAACTGACCATGCACAGGGCCAAGTGAACACATTCTCACACCCAAGACTATACTTCAGCCCCATTCCTTTCCGTCAAAGAAAATATAAGGTAAGTGCATGTAAATACGCCATGTTAGGGGTGTTGGATTTTTTATGGTCTTAATTTTCAAGAAACACAAAGAACAGCACTTGTGCGCTGTAGAGTAGTCTTTTCTGCGTATAGAAAAAATGTGGCAATGATGTAACTCACATCTATTTTGTACCCAAGGTAAAATAAAAAAAAGTTTTACAAACTGGCGTATTTACCAACATGTGCAGGTACGCCAAGTCTAAGATACTACTAGAAACCTGTAATAAATCTTACATCGGCTCTATTATACAAACTCAAATATTACTAGACATCATTTCTGAAGTAAAAAACAGAATAACTAAAGTGCAAGATGAAGATAAAAGATAAAATGTAAAAACGATCATCTCCAAAGTTGAAATGAAGTTCCAAACTGAAACGTTTTGGTCCTTAAGAAGATAAATAAACAGTGTCACTCTACTGTGACTTACAAAAACTACAGCGATATTATATGGAACGTGTAGGACAAATGAAAACGTCTTTGTCTTCTGCAGTCGGTCCTGCACAATCCCTGGCGTATTTCGCTGCACCATACTTGGTATTGATTTAGTAGCCATAGAATCACAAATACTGGAATTACACGTACAAAACAAAGTATTCCTAGACGGACACGAAATAAGCTGTACATTACTGTAAACAATGGGTAGTGTTCTTAGTTACTGAAGTACTAATAACTGATTATTATCTCTACTTAAATAATAGCGTTCTTCCATGGATCCTTCTCGAAGCAATCAGCACTGCACGGCGTGGCGGTCTCAGCGCTGCCTCTAGGAGTATTCGTACAAGACCGTGGCACATATTGGAGGCGGATTCTAGCGGATGCTTGCACTGGCGTATGTACTACCATGAGCAAAATAAATGACGCGTCTCTTTATTTTGAAGTTTTTTGAAAATATCTCCGTTTTCTTTATATGTTCGAAATTTCGGAACGTTTCCCCAGCAGGACAGGTTAATAACAAACCCGTTTTTAATATTTGTGTTAGATATTAGCTTAAAATAAAGAAATTAGAAGCAAAAAACATTAAATCGACAGAAATCTCGAGAATTACCAACTCTGCTAAAGTGGGAAATTTTCAAGAACACGAGGGAATTCTGCATTTCAACACGAAGCAGCGACATCTATGTCATTGAGAGAAATGTGGATTAAATCTACAAACTAAACTTTTAACGAATATTTCTAGTATGTCTTATTATATGCATTATCTGCAAACTCCAAATATATGAATATTTGCTAAGTATTAACATAAAGATAAAGCAAATAGTGGAAATTATCTATGGAAGAGGACGAATTGGTAGGACGATCGTAATGAAATATCGTCTTTACCGGAACAGGCTCAGTTCACGTAAAAAAACAAATAGCTCAGTTAGTTAAAGCAACGAGTCTGTATGCTGAAGGTAGCGGGTTCGATCCCGTGGAAATACCGTTATTATTTTTATCACTACACTACGGTTATTTTTTTTATTTTTTTATTTGGGAAAGAATCAAATTGTAACGTATGTGTAAAACTCATGACGATACCAAAAAAAGAAAAACTGCTGTTGTCGCACTTGCATTAGCGTCCCTAATTTTGTTTGCAAACAGTTTCGTAATTATTTCCCCTGTGCTCACTGCTCACCATATGCTCGCTGGCGCATAACGAATGTTTCCCAGTAAATGTTAATTCTAATTTGGAGAATTTTATAAAGTTTCACAATATTTCTCACTAGATAGTCTTCTATCTACGTGTTTGGATATTTTGAAAACAGATTTCCCTATTAAATGTTTAATTTTCCCTAGATGTTTAACTACGGAAAAGTTTTACAATGTATTTGTATTGAATTGAAATTGTTTTGAATTTACTACATAAGGTAAGTAGACCGAAGGAGGAGAACTCAAGTAATTAATATTCTACGTAAAAGCAACCTATTGTAGAATGATGATGCTTCTTACCTTCAGCACATAATCTTTACATTAGAGAGTCAGACAGAGAAAAATCCTGGTTTTTCCTCCTCTATGACCACCCATCTTAAACCTCTACATATCATTGTTCGTCTCACAAAATTTCGGTGCTCCAAAAACATTCAAATAATAATAATAATAATAATAATAATAATAATAATAATAATAATAATAATAATAATAATAATAATAATAATAATAATCCTGAATATGCCATCCTTACATAATGTAGGATATCTTAGTTTCCTAGTTTAAATCTTAAATATCTTAGTTTAAAATGCTTTCTTTAGTACTTATTTGAGCAACCATGTAGGAGGGGGTACGACTTTTTATTTTGCCCCTCTCATTTCAGTAGCCTTCCAACAGAAAGTAATTTTTGATAAGCAGGACAGACAAAATTAATAAGAAATATATTTACAGCATCCTCTCCCCTTTCATGATTGGAATATCACGTAATATTTTTTTATTCTACGAAAGATGGCCCTGTGCGGTTAGGGGTAGGTAACTAAAAAAAATACCTAATATATAGCGCCCCTTGATTGTAATATTACCGCTTCTTTATTTGTACGAGGGAGCCCCTACACAATCAAGGGTGACAAAAAGAATAGGAAGAGTGTCTATTGATTCCAGTGGTGGATCCAGCACGAACTCCTGGGGGAGGGGAGGGGAAGTGAAACATTCTTTTGATGATGTGAAGCTGTCACAAATTACCACTTAACTAAACTAAACAATAGTGGGGGGAACCGGAACCCAGTCAGTTTAAATTGATGTAAAAGTTTAATTTTTGGATTCATATTAAAGTTTTGGTTTCAAATGAGAATTTCAGTCCAAGTGGTCAATGATCAAATCTCGTGGGGCTCTTCAGTGTAGGCTAATACGGCCCCCTTATGAGAAAAGGCAAAATTATTAACATGTTTATAACTTTCGAATTTTTCGTCTATTTTAAAGAAATATTTTGCTTCGTATTAAAGTTTTGGTTCCAAATGACAAACTCAGTCCGAGTGGACAATGATCAAATCTCCGGGGGGTCTTCAGTATAGGGGGCTACGGCTCCCTTATGGGAAAAGGCAAAAATATGAAAATGCTTATAACTTCCGAATTTTCCGTCTATTTTAAAGAAATTATTGGCTTCATATTAAAGTCTTGGCTTCAAATGACAATTTCAGTCCGTGTGGACAATGATCAAATCTCGGAGGGCTCTTCGGTGTAGGGGTCTCGGCTTCTTTATGGGACAAGATTCACGTAGTTGATATTGCAAAATTGTTTTGTATATATAAGTGGAAACTTGCACCATTTGGTTAATTTTACCTCTTATGTTTTGCAGATTCATATTCCAAGCAATAGTTACTTCGCAGAGCTAAAAGAAGGCACTTACTAGTTTCATTAAAATGAAATGTCTTTTATGAGAGGAGCAGACAAACAAACAGGCACCCAAACGTTGGTTGAGTAGTACGGTTGAAACTCGTTAAGCTTGCTTCAATTATTATTATTATTATTATTATTATTATTATTATTATTATTATTATTATTATTATTATTAATAATAATAATAATAATAATAATAATAATAATAATAAAGCATTGCAGGGACCTTTGGTGCAGGGGGTCCGTGGCTCGATTCCACTTCGTGCCAAGTGAAATTTGAAGTGGACAAATACCGTGTGCATGGGTATGTGTTTTCTTGAGATTTTCCATTTTCCTCCCACTTTCTTCATTTCACCATTTCATTCATCATCATTCTCCCTTAGCGTAGGTGCATAATCGTCCAACGTTAAACTAGATATTGCAATTTCAATAATAATAATAATAATAATAATTAATTCAACTGAAAGGACTGTAATTTATGTGGACAGCAATTATCATAAATATGCAACCATTATAAAAAAACAATGCTTTGAGTAGAAAGATAATCCTTCCCAAGTGTTAACGAATGCGCACGAGATAAGACATGTCTCGAGAAAGAGACAAGACGCGCTTTGTGACATCCAAGATAATACGAGGCAAATGTTTTGGACACGAGATAGCTTGTAAAATGTCTCGTCTTGTCTGGAATGTCTCGAAAACAAAAGTCTAAGTTTTAAAATTATTTTTCAAGATCTATTCTCTCAGAAGTAGTTCTCTGCCTTAAAATTAATAATGATATTTGTGATTTAAAAAAAGATAAACAATGCCTAAAGTTAATAGTTAACTTTTCGAAAAGAAGCTTCATTAAGGGTGAACCTGAAAGATGTCCACAAACTTCGGGAGGTGATTCGTGACATCAAAAGGAGACAAATGGTCCTCTTGCAGTTTTCGAATTCAGCTTCGTTGTCGAGATACAGGGTTGCCAACTGGTCGTGTTTGAGAAACTCACTGGGAATAAATTCAAGTCCAAGAATAAACTACTACTCATATATATTTTCAGGTCAATTGACTTATACCATGTTGTAAGGTCAAATATTTATTTATGAAGTGTGTACAAAATTCGCCAGGGTCTTTTCTGAGAAAATCGTCGAGAAAAAGTCACCTCCAAGAATAAACTACCTCTCGTAAATTTTTCTAAGAGAAATATCTGATACTGCAATATAGGGTTGTTAATTAAATATTGATTAATGAAAAATAAACAAAATTGTTAAAACCATTTTTGAGAAAATAGCGTTTTTCGATTTTCGGCTGTTTGTAAACCACAGTTATTTTAGGTGGTAGGAAAAAATGGAAAAGCTCCTGTAAGAATACTAAGTAAACCCTAAGTTTAAAATTTGGTGTAGATAAGTTGAACGGTATGGCCTCTAGGCGAGTGCATATAAAAGTATGCCGAACGGACGGACCGGAAGGACGGGTGTCGAAAAGTCACGTTTTCGGTATGTAGACGCCACGAAACATGTAAATCAGTTGAAATCTGAATTTGATATTATTTTCACAATCACTATTTTTTCTTCTCTCTTTTGTCGCTCGAAAAAGAAAAGCCTGAGTTTACCACAAAAAGCTAGGGAGTTTCTCAAAAAATATTCAATTACAGGGCCACCGCACTAAACTCTTTTAATTCAATTTCTTAACTGTGTTACGCCGCAGTTGTTACTGAAGTGTGTATTTGGATAATACGAATAAAATTATCGTATTATTCAAATAATCGAATGTCAGATTATCGAATAAAAAACTTCGATTGAAGAAAATCCATACTACAAAACTAACTCACACTTCGAGCACATTTTCATTAGACATATAATAGAGCAACTAATGCAATAATTGTTTATGAAATATGAAAAAATCAAATGAGTCATTTTTGAGAAAGTCGTTCAAAAAGAACACGTCAGGAGTAACCTACCTCTTGTGAATTGTTTCGAACAATGAGTTAAGATATACTTTTGGTTATTAATGAAATATTTATTTGCGAAATTTGAACAAAATCGCCTGTCGTTCGAGAAAATTGTCGGGGAAAAAACCTTGACCCCAAAAATAAACTATCCGTTGTAATTGTTTTTCATAGAAATGACTTATACTAAAATTGCTTGACTCATTTTTGAGAAAACCGTGGAGGAAAAACACCCCCAAGAGTAAACTACCCCTCGCATATTTTTTCAGGGCAAACGAGTTTTGCCATATTGTTCGGTTATTAACGAAATATTTATTTTTGAAATATGAATAAACTCTTTTGAGTCGTTTTTGAGAAAATCGCCCAGACAACACTCCACCAAGAATAAACTACCCCTCGCATTTTTTTTGGACAAACGAGTTATGCCATATTGATAAGTTATTAATGAAATCTTTATTTATGAAATATGAACGAAAACATTTGAGTCCATTTTGAGAAAAAATCACTGAGAAAGAACTCACCCCCTTAGTATAAACTACCCGTTGTAGATTTTTCTCAGATAAATGCCATATACCACAAAATAGGGTTGCTAATTAAATATTGATTTATAAAAAAAGAAAGAAAACAAGATCGTTAGAGCCAGTCATGAGAAAATATCTTTTTTTTTATTTTCATTGTACAGGAAACTACTCTTGTTTTGGGAGTAGGAGGGAAATAAAAAAACTATAGGAAATACTATGAAAATCTTAAACTAAAATTTGGTGCAGATAAGTTGAACATACTGTAAATTTTTCAACTAATTTACGGTATGTTCAAGTATGGCTTCTAGGCGAGGTATGGCTTCAGGTATGGCTTCTAGGCGAGTGCACAGAAAAGTGTAGCGAACGGACGGACGAACTGATGGACATGTATCGAAAAATAACTTTTTCGGTGTTAGGGGCTATAATACGTGTAAATTCGTTGAAATCTTAAATTTGATTTTTTTTTTCGAACACCATACTTTCTTCTCTCATTTGTCACTTCAAAGTAAAAGGAACTCAGAACTACAGATAAAAGACACCTACTTTTACACATAGACATTTATTGATTTAAAACTATTTTAGTTTGTGTCATTTCACTTCCAATTGAAAGGTTTTACAATGATTAACGGCATACCAATGACGAGACGGAAGTTTTCAGGAAGTAAATGCATTCAGAAGTCTAGACTGCATTACAGCCTGTTTTTATTTCTGCAATTGTTAACAGCTGTAATTTCGTCCAAACGCTACATGAAATAATTTTTGGTTGACGTCATTGTATTACTATTTTAGTATTGTTCTCTTCAGACTTGGTTGAAGTTTTGTCTTAACGGTTATACATTTTTTCTTTCTTATTTCATCGTTACACATAAGAACAAAATGTTATGGTGAGTGGATAGATTCGAACCTACGAACATTGAGTTTATATTCTTCCAACACTTTACCTATGGACCAAGCTTTGTCTTCACGTTAACGCCCGGTTACAGGGTTTACTACGATTTAAATAAAATGGCTGGCTGTTAGAATTCCCTGCTCACATATTTCGATAAATAATTTTCATTGCTTCGTAGATACGTAGAGCAATGTTTAGATACACATTTTAGGAGAGTGAATTTTGGTGTATATAATAATTCCATGCCAGGTAAAAGCTAGATAAGTTTTGATAAAATGTTTCATATGTAGTTCTCAATAATAAGCTTGCTGTTCGGAGTGAAGTTCCAAGGTTCAGCATTGCCTAGCAGTTTTTGCTATTAATATCCCTTCTAACAATATTGGCAGTGGACAAAAGTTAGCCCGTGTTGAAGCTTTTTGCTCCTAATTTAGTTATTTTACTTATTTAAGGAATATATTGAAAATTGTCAGCAGGCACGTATGCAGTAATTTATTTCGGGAGAAGTCCGACTTCAATATTAGGATAAATTATAATAAAATTTAAAAGATAATCCTTAAATTTAGGCTAAATTTACAGAGAAGTTGGGATTTCAGAGGGGAGTCCGGACCACCTGGACCCACCCCTAAATGCGTCCTTGTTTGTCAGTAACGTTTCCTCATTTTGAAACCCTCAAAAACTTCGGATATATAAAGGAAAACGAGTTATTTTCGATAAAATATCACTTCAGAAGACGCGACAGTTTTATTGCACATGGTGGTATCCCAAGTTCACAAGGGCAAGAATTCATTAATTTTGATTCTCTTTCATTGTGCTCTATCGAAAGGTTAGGTTTGTAACATATTACTCCTACGAACAAGCATGACTGGCAGATAGGAATACTGAACACAACTCCAGAGAAATGCATGCTGAACTTACGTTTATAGCTACGCTTTGGTGATTTGCCCTCAAGGTCAATCAAGTGGTAATTCAGTTCCGTCTCTGTTCTTAAGCCATGTTCGTATTACTTCGAACAGTTTTGATAATGAAAAGCATGCCTCTTAATATAACAGACTTCTTTCGCGTAAGAAATCGAAACTCAGTTGGTCAGAGCAACTAGTCTGTAAGAATTAGGTTGTTAGTTAGTTAGGAGCAGTACGAGTAAGGGTTTTTATTACTATTGTTTTTATCTTTTTTATGTGAGGAAAAATCAAATTGTGACATCGCGATATCAAATGTATTTGATTAGGTAGCTTTGTCTTAGCTAAACTTTAAACATCAGTAAGCGTCGAAATTATTTCACCAACTGATCACTTACTGAACATTTCAAACACGTCAAACCAGTGGCATAACATGAAGGTTAACCTCTCCTCCGCAGTCCTTAGTTATGCGTCCGTACTTTCAAGGGCGGACTAAGGGCCGGGCGACTGCCCGGGGCGCCAGAGAAAGAGGGGCACCAAAACGAGCCTCAAAAAGTAAATTTTATAATGTGCTTTCTACTGACGTTTTTGGTTTATATTCGTGTTAAAGTAGTGGCAATTATATGATCTTTTTCCATTTCACTATGGAAGAAGAGAGTTTCATAGTACTAAGGGGGCTGTATCGAAAAATTGAGAGAAGGCATGTAGAATAAAGAGTGCCGGGAATTAAGTATTGTTTGTTTGTTTGCTTGAGTTTAGCGTTCCACGGTTATGCCTTAATGGGCAAGGGAGATGTGGATACTAATTATAGTGGAATCCGAACCACTTTTATCGTTCAACAGTAATCCACCGGGAATTGGACCCGGTACCACAGAAGGCAGGCGTGCTAGCCACTAGACCAGGGGGGGGGGGTGGAGTTGGTATTGTTTATAGCGGGCCATATTCTTTGTGAACTTTTCCTAGGTAATGGATTTCTTGTTGAAAATGGGTTTAAAACAGGGGCGTCATTTAGGGAGGGCAGGGAGGGGCATTTGCCCCCCGTGAGTTTGAGATGTATATAGATTTTATCATTAGAATAGTAGTAAATCAGTGAAAAACGCGAAATTTTACTTATATCAAGAGGTCTTGCCCAACCCCCCAAAGCAAAATCCGAAATGACGCTCCTGGTTTAAACTATTAAAAACACTAAGATAAAATGTAAAATATAGGCTACTACTAGGGGAAGGGCGCCAAAAAGTCACTTTGCCCGTGTGAAAATTTGGCCTGCTCCGCCCCTGCGTACTTTCTGTATATTTTTTGGCCTTGCAGCTTGTGCGGTCCCCACGCCACATTGTTGCGGGGGCGCTATTTACGCCTACCCTTCGAACGTAATTCAATAACTGTTTAAGAAATTCTACCATCAGCGTGAAAACGGAAATATATTTTTCTAATAGTCCCATAGAACTTTCACTCAGAATGCCAGATGCAATTTTTCAGAGTGGGCTCTGGCTAAGTAGAAGGAAGATCTGTTTCCTAAGTAAGTTCCTTTCAGAAAGTTTGCTATTTCTTTAACAGTGATGTAAATAAATATACTTATTGTTATTAGCTCGACACCAAACCATCCTGGACAAATCCCTCTAGAACAATGATCGGCAAAAGTTATTCTGCATAATTTTATAAGCGACTCAAGGGTGAAACACTTGTTAACGAAAGCAATGTTGTGTATATACTGCCTTGTTTCTGACAAAATATAAAGTCTTTTGTAATCTTTAGACACTTTTCCTATTCTTTTTGTCACCCTTGGTTGTGTAGGGAAGCCTCGAACAAATAAAGAAGAGGTAATATTACAGATAAGGGGCGCTATAAATATATTAGGTATTTCTTTTGTTACCTAACCATAACGGCCCAGGGTCGTCTTCAGTAGAATAAAAAATGCTACGTGATATTACATTCACGAAGGAGGAAAGGATGCTCTAAATATATTTCTTATTCATTTTGTCTGCCCTGCTTCTCAGAAATTATATACCTTCTGTTGGAGGGTGCTGAAAAGAGAGGAGGGGAAATAAAACGTCGTGCCCCCTCATACATTTTAAATTTTGTGACGTGGTTGCTCAAATTATTACTAAAGAAAGCACTAAAGAATAATAATATTATTACTAAAGAATAATATTACTAAAGAATAATTACTAAATTATTACTAAAGAAATTATTACTAAAGAATAATAATAATAATAATAATAATAATAATAATAATAATAATAATAATAATAATAATAATAATAATAATAATAATAATAATAATAATAACAATAATAATAAATATGAATGTCTTTGGAGAGCCGAAATTACGTGAGACGAACAATGATATGTAGAGGTTTAAGATGGGTGGTCATAGAGGAGGAAAAACCAGGATTTTTCTCTCTCTGACTCTCTAACGTTAAGATTATGTGCTGAAGGTAAGAAGCATCATCATTCTACAATAGGTTGCTTTTACGTAGAATATCTATTACTTGAGCTCCCCTCCTTCGGGCAACTTTGCTTATGTAGTAAATTCAAAACAATTTCAATTTAAGACAAATATTTATAGAGAAAATTAAACATTTAATAGGGAAATCTGTTATCAAAATATCCAAACACGTAGATAGAAGACTATGTAGTGAGAAACATTGTGAAACTATAAAATTCTCCAAATTAGAATTAACATTTACTGGAAAACATTCGTTATGCATCAGTGAGCACAGGGGAAATAATTACGAATCTGTTTGCAAACAAAAATTAGAGACACTAATGCAAATGCGACAATATTTTCTCTCTCTTTTTTTTTTTTTTTTTTTTTTTTTTTGTAGTCATGAATTTTACACACATGTTACAATTTGATTCTTTCCCAAATAAAAAATAAATAAAGTAACCTTAGTGATAAAAATGACAACAGTACTTCCACGGGACTCGAACCGTCTACCTTCGGTATACAAACTCGTTGCTTTATCTAACTGAGCTATTTGCTCTCTTACGTAAGCTGAACCTGTTCTACAGTAAAGACGATTTTTCATTACGATTGGGCTAACAATTCGTCTTTTTTCATAGGTAATTTCCACTATTTGCACTATCTATACGTTAATACTTAGCATAGATTCATATATTTGGAGTTCGCTGATAATGCATATAATAAGACATACTAGAAATATTTCGTTAAAATTTTCGTTTGTAGATCTAATCCACGCTTCTCTCAATGACATAGATGTCGCTGCTTCGTGTTGAACTGCAGAATTCCCTCGCGTTCTTGAAAATTTCCCACTTTAGCAGAGCTGGTAATTCTCGAGATTTCTGTCGATTTAATGTTTTTTGCTTCTAATTTCTTTATTTTAAGCTAATATCTAACACAAATATTAAAAACGGGTTTGTTATTAACCTGTCCTGCTGGGGAAACCTTCCGAAATTTCGAACATATAAAGAAAACGGAGATATTTTCAAAAAACTTCAAAATAAAGAGACGCGTCATTTATTTTGCTCATGGTAGTACCTGAGTTACCTTATACGTAGTTCTTGTGTTATAAATTGCAATGATCAAATTTTCATCACAATGATTTCTGCACTTAGTGACGACTACAGAAAATTTCACCTTGAATGCACGTTTATAGGCCTGATCATCTAAAAATAAAAAGTATTATAATATGTAATGCAGAAACGCCCACACAGAAAATTTCTACTATAATGAATCAATTTGTTTTGTAATATACAAGACGGGGGAGAGAGAGTCAAATATATGGCCCTAGGTTGGAGCCTAGGCTATAAATTAAGCCTGACCACTATCGCGGGTACTTTGTGCACCATATTGCTGGCTAGACTAATATTTTCATATTTCTTTTTGGTTGCACGGTATCGAGAAACTGATGAAATTTGCTTACAGTACTACAGTACTAAAACACTAGAAAATATTAATAATATCGGGTTTTATTATAAAAGTTACATGTCTAATTTTGTGGGTGGAGCAGGAAGTGAATAATTACACAACTCCAGCTTTATCTATGTTTTTGTTATTCGGCCTGAATACTGTATTTTAACTTCTCCATTAGAACGTAAATACATCAAAAGTGCTCTAAGTTACCGAACGTTTTCACTGACAAGAGTTACCATATTTATGGCATTAATACTTAAGCTATGATGTCAATGGCTCAGACGAGAAAGGCCTTAACTCTGATCTTATTATGTGTTGCCATAAGATGGAATCCTTAGTTTTGTACCAACAAAAGTAAGGATTTTAAAATAAAATAAAATATCATCGTGTTTTCAATCTTATCTCAATCAAATTGTACGAAAAACTATCTCATGTAACAGTATGAGAATCAAGAACAGCAAAAGTGCATAAGTACACCAGAATACACAAACATTTGTTGTAAGGGATGCTGCTCATATCTCACAATTGAAGCTAGTCTTGCATCTTCAGTATCATTGAAACTTTTACTACAGCAGAGATGCTCCTGTCAAATGTAATAGATTTTCAATCCTAGTTGAGGTGAGCCAAACTGCCGTAAGAAAACGCTAGTTTAGACTGCAATTTTTCTGAAATTGAAAATGACTATATTCTTTCTCAACTTTTCATATTTGCACATCATTGATAATCTAATTTCCTTCTCGACATGTTGAGGAAAAAGTTCTTCCAGTATGAAAACATTTTCTGTGTTCATTTCACTTAATACTAGTCATCAACTAGGAGTTAAAAATATTCGTTAAAAAGGTTTGTGTGAGCTCCTTTCCCTTCTTTTGCTCACCAGTGTTATAAGTTAGTTTAGTTTTCACTACCTATATGAGCCAACATTTGCTCCTCCGTTGTTTTATACATAATATTTTAAATTTCTGGTGTCCTTCATTTTCTTCCTTCTCTGTAATCAATGTCTCCGTACTACGGCATATGAAAACGCTTGAAGGGAAAAAAAAAGATGTGAATTGAAATCCCATGAACTTGGTGAGAAAAAAAAAGATTATCCCTTTGGGTACTGGAATGAAGACTACAAAATCAATGGACTAACTTTCATTAAGCCAAAAGCTATGTTGAAACTTTGCCGAACGAAACACTAGAAATGAGAGAAAAAAATTCAATCCATTAAGCAAATAGAAGATATTATTGATTAACGGGAAAAGTTGAATACAAGAGATAGCACGATTTTCAAAACAAAATATAAGTAGTTTGTTCTAGATGTTTTGCAAAAGAAATGGACTCATTCAATATTGTATGGTAAAAATCACAAATTTCTAACCCGCTCACCCTGCTCCTGTGGTTACACAATGGTTATAGATCAATGCGTTTGAGGATTATTGTTGAATATAAGTTTTACTTATGCTGCCAAAACTATTTGCTAAACTTGAAAGTCCAGGATGAACAAATGACGGTTTGGCAACAATTGTAAACCATTCCGACACACACTTTTCGCTCCAAAATATATCATTAATAAAGAAATAAAACAGTACATATTTCGTACTGCATATCTTCTGGGTGGTAGCCTCATGGCTAATACAATTAATGACATTCGAACAAAAATGGAATATAGATGCCATTAATCATCGTATTAAGATGAAACAAACGCCGGTCAACTACGTTTGACTTTCTTCAACATTATATTATAATATGTAACCAATTTTATAGCTATATACAAGACACTGATGTTTTTTGAATAAGAAACAAATGAGGCACCTGGTATCAAGCTCCGCCACATCCATATCGCTTAGTTTCGAGTAATCTCGCAAACGTGCAGTGAAGCTAAATATACACGCGTATAAAGTCCCAAATTTAAACTAGTTTTTTAGTATGAAATATTAATTTTTTTAAACAAAATTCTATTTCCACGGATCAAACATATAACAAGCGATATATAACTCAATTTCGGTATTAAAAAAATGCATTTGGCGGCTTTTGATACTACGCGCCTCAAATGTTATTTGATACATTCACACATAGGTACTTCATAAATTCCAGTTTCATCTAAAATATATATATTACATTCTTTTTCTTTCAGATTGTGATACAAAGCAAATTGTGATTGGAATATAAAGAAATGTTCAAAGATGAGAAAATAGATACGTGTAACTGAATGAACTGAACAAAATAGTATGTGTGAGTGTGAAAGTTGATTGTAGTTTTGAGGTAATGAAGAAAAACGAATTTCTTTATAAGTCTAAATATTCATGTTATACAACAATCATACCACTTTCTGAGATGAACCTGTTATTAAAATGTATCCTCAATATGCTCTTTATTATGCTACTAACATGATGAAAATACATCGTACCATTAAAGAGATATAAACTAAAAATATAATTAACTCTTAATCTTTTTTAAATTTTTCTTTAATTAAAATATTATCCAATCATAGACTCTATTATCAGTTATAGCTTTAAGCACTCCCTCCTGTATCGGTTTATATCTTCTCGTCGCGTGTGTGCTCTAAAGTTTGCCAAAATTAGGAAAACTTTACACTTTTACAATTATTTGTAACATTTTTAAATTAGCCTCTTCCCGAATGTAAAAACTCAAATTCTTATGTATTAGAACCACAGCAAATAATGTTTAAATTTTATATAAATCCATCGACATCTTCCTGTCACACGTTGGCTTCAAAGTTAATGAAAGCTTAGAAAATAATTTTCAAATAAAGTAGATCAAGGACATGACATATTAACAACGTGCATGTTTATTCAAATTTTCTTTATTGAATTCAAGCTTAAATGTTTAAAAGCGAATTATTTTAGACCATTAGTGAGATAAAAAGCGTAAACGTTTGGGAAAATTCAAATTTCTATGCTTTCCATTGGTCTAATATAATTTGCTTTTAAACATTTAAGCTTGCATTTAATAAACAAAGATTAAATAAACATGAAATTTATTAGTATATTCTGTCCTTAAACTGTAATCTACCTCTACTTTTAAATTATTTTTGAAACTTTCGTTAACTTTCAAACCAATGAGTGACAGGAAGATGTAGATGGATCTAACTAACATTAAAACATTATTTGTTGTGGTTCTAATACATAAGAATTCGACGAGCTCCTTCATGGATAAGAGGTTACGGTACGCACCTTTGGCAGCTCATGTGGTTCGGATTCCACGTTTTTCAGTAGGTCCCGTCTCATATGCCTCGCTGCTGAAAGGAACGTTAAACTCAAAATCAATCATAAGAATTTGAGCTATTATATTCTAAAAGTTATCATACATATAAATATTATGTTTTCCAAATTTCGGCAAACTTTACAGCACATGCGGGACAGGAATATACAAACTGATTTTATTTCCTTTTATTGTTTCTCTTTAGTCTTCCCAATTCGCAACCTTTCAAAGGTATTACTACTTTAAAAAGCAATTTTCAATCTTTTCGGCACACCCTACTAAACACGATACAAGTTTTGGAGATGATATCCCTTAGAAACAAGGCGATGTAAGTGTCATATATGAATACGACCTACTTAAGACATAAAAACTTTCAGTTTTCATATTAATAATGGAGTTTTTTTAAATTTTATTAATAAAAATTTGTTATTGTTAATAATGAGTTCTAGATCCCGTTGTAGCCGAATAGTTATGCCTCAGGCAATTGGATGGATATTTCATATAGAAGAGGAGGAAAATCTTAAAACGCTTAAACACGTCCTAAACTTGTTTCAAATGAAAGTGTAAATAAAAAATTTCATGTCTCTAACCTTAAGGAATTTTGACATATTTCCATTCAATTATAACAACTGTAACACAACCCTTTTTCTTCTTGCATTGTTTTCTTCTCTTCTAGGACAAATATCAAAAACGATTAAATACTTGTATTATTATTTTAAATGACAAGTCCAGATACCGGATGTCATGTCTCTAAGTTGTAATTCCAACTTGTAATTATGATAATTGTAATTTGAACCTCCTTTCTAATTATCACTCCTTTTCTTCCCTTCTGTCAAATATGAACAAAACGCTTAAAAATGTTTTTAATTATTTTAAATGAGAAGTCATTGGATCGAATTTATAACTTTCAGAGATTCCGAGAAATTGACACTTTAAGATAATAACTGCCGACTGTCTTTTCCTCCTTCTCCGTCGAATTTTAAAAATCCTTCCTTAGGGGAAGTTTACATCACAAGTCCTAGGTCCCGTTCGAATTTTAAGCTTCTAACCTAAGCGGTTTGGCCTCAGCGTAGATCAATTTATCAGTCAATCAGTCAGTAATTATTTTCTAAAAATAGAGATTTCCTTCATAATACCTCAGAGAGCGAACTCAAGGAGAACAAATGCGCTCCGGTATATACCCGAATTCAATCTTGATAACATGTATATCATTTTAGAGTGCTTCCTAGTGACTAATGGTTAGCGTACACGTGTTTGAGCACGTGTAGCCCAAACGGTAATAATATTCTTATTGATGCAATAATGCGTGATTCCTGCTGATATATCTGTTTCAAGTCATCATATGCTGAAATTACAAAATCTGTAAGACGTTTGTCCACTTTAGGATCAAAACGTCGGTTTCTAATTTGGGCATCCCGGTCTGCTAACATAAAATAGTTTTCAAAATTTGCTAAAAGCGCATTTATAAAATCTGAATAATTACGCAGACTATCTCTGATCGCTTTATTCCATACCGAACAAGGTGGTAACAAAATATGTGGCAATATTTTGAAGAAATTAGCTTTATCTATACCAATTAGTTCCCATTCTTCTTCAAATTTTTCTAAAAAGGTACTCACTGGGATGTCGTCAGATCTACCGCTGAATTTAGTTAAGAATTTTATTTCATTAAATTTCGCGCGATTATTAGTACTAAAATACCTTAGATGTCTAGGTTTTACGTGTGTATGGTTCCTTCGACCTGGTCTTCTTTCTTCTTTCTAGAGATGGTGTCCTACCTTTCAGAATATTCTTCTGATGAATTGCTATCTTCTTCACAGGGTCTTGATTCAGTTCTTCTATGTTCCTCATACACTACGTTGAGGGCAGGAACAGGATTACACTTTGCTGTACTGATTTTCTGTTTAATGGTATGTACCTCTTCTTGCAGTCTCCGAATTTGATTTGTATGTTCATTAGCTTGCATTTCTACTACATCAACGGTACTTCTCACCACTGCATGAATAATTTGCTCTATCCTATTGTCGGTTGTTTCCAATTTGCTATTTATCTGCTGCATTACTTGCTCCAATTTGGAATCCATCTACTGTCCTATTTGTAGTTTTATTTATTCTAGTCTGGAATCCAAATTTTGTGTTACTTGTTCCAATCTGGAATCCAAATTTTGTGTTACTTGTTCCAATCTGAAACCCAAATTCTGTGTTAGTTGTTCCAATCTGGAATCCAAATTTTGTGTTACTTGTTCTAATCTGGAATCCAATTTGGAATCAATCTGTTCCAAATTTGTGTCATGGAATCCATTTGCTGTGTCATGGAATTCATCTACTGTCCTAGCTGTCGTAAAAGATCCATCACATCCGTTGGTCTCAGTTGCTGGAATATTGACATCTTCAACTCCTGTATTAGTATTCATTTTAGTTCTTCGATATATTTTTCTTTTATTACATAGTAAAATGTAATCAGTGATGTTGAGATAGTTTACTAAAACTTCTGACTAATCTCAAGGTCTTCACAGTTTCGGCATCATATAAATATGTATCGTTAATTCTTCCGTTACATTCCCTGGTTCCAAATATATTGAATATTTATAAAGTACACGAGATTGAAATGAATCCCGCAACACAGTTATGCACTTTTGGATATATATATTTTTCAACGTATACCGTATTTGTCACATTAAAATAATATATATATCCAATTCTAACAATATGGTTCTTCGTTCTATCTTTTTCTAGTTATCTTAACAACAAGATAAACAAGTCGTCATAGCAATGAAAGCAAGAAATATATCGATATAATACAAAATATTTTAAATTATTTCTTTATATATTTTCTTCTTCTTCTTCTTAACCGCTTGCGCTCTTTTAAATAGCACTTTTGCCCGTAAATCGAAACAATACTTAGAAATACATACAAAATATACATTATCGTTGTAGTATGAATGCGACTGTAATAGTATTATGTTCAGCGTCGTTCATCAGGAACAACGTTGTGAATAACCAGTTATCGACTGACTACTCTATAACAAAAACAATTCTAAACACTGAAAGTAAATTTTAAAAATTGTGTAACGAACTAAAATGTTACTGCTTATCTTTCAGATATCAGGAGATATTTAAAAGTCAAAGTAACGATTAATAATAATAATAATAATAATAATAATAATAATAATAATAATAATAATAATAATAATAATCTATGGCTTGATTGACGTTAGAGGGTCTTGGCCCTTCAGATTGTCACTTGGTCAGCGTAACAAGTCTCTTCGCCACCATGTTTGGCTTTCTTGACCAGATTGTGTGACATATCAATTGATTTAGCTCCCAAATTAGTTTCAGGATGTTGAATGAACACTGTAAAGTTAATCTAGCATCAGGATCTCTCTCATTAAATACGTGGGACATAACCATTCATCTATCGAGAAGATCTAGAATTCATTATTAACAATATCAAATTCTAATTAATAAAATTAAAAACTTCATTAGTAATACCAAAACTGAAAGTTTTTAGAAATCAAATTTTACATAAGTGGATCTTATCATTTATGACACATCTCCTTGTTTCTAAGGGATGTCATCCCTAAACCTTATAGCGTGTTTGGTTGGATGGACCGAAAAATATGGAAGTTGATTTCTTAAGTCCTAATAACGCGGTAAAGTTGCAAATTGGAGAGACTGAAAAGGAATAAAACAGGAATAAAATCTGTTTATATCTCCCAGTAGTACATGTGCTTTAAATTTTACTGAAATTTCGAAAACTTTACATTTTACGATAGTTTGTAATATATATTTTTTTTAAAAATAGTCTCTTCCCGAATGTAATAGATCAAATTCTTATGGTTTAGAGCCACAGAAAATAATGTTTAAATATTACTTAAATCCATCAACATCTTCCGGCCGTGCATAGGCTTCAAAGTTAATGAAACTTTGGGAGAGATGCTGAACTCTTTCATTTATTTATCTTCTTTTTTCTCTTCATTTTTTGTCATATTTCGTGATTTTCCTATGTCACTTCTATATTTACTTTCAGGCAATGTCAAGGTGATTTATTTCTATTACAGAATGCGAATGTTGCTTTGTAAGTGAATAAAGTAAAAATATATTTCCATTCTAATCAGATCCGAGTAAAATAAGCATCTAGATTCAAATGTTTGGACTTAGGCTCTGGATAGTAGTCTAGGTATCTGTAGCTGAAAGCATACAATAAGGAAAGAAAGTTTTGAAAGAAAACAAGACAACGCATGCATATTAGAGTATGTCCAAAATTGTACAAATCCTTACTTGGTTATTGCCTAAGACTGTTTACTTGAAAGCATACCCTTGGCGCGAATTACATGTGTGTTTCAGGGTTCAAGCAAACAATGGAGATTTTTTAATGGATGCTCAGCACTCATTGAATTTTTACGTTGGAACTAATTTCGAAATTACGCTGTCATGTCGGAATAAAAATCAAAAATCTAATGCGAGCTTTACCAATGCATATAATTATTTGACTATACGATACTATCTTAAAAAGTTAAGTTAAAATACAAAGTAATATTGTTAGACATTTGAAATGAAAAAAAATCTCAATCTCTAGAATGAGTTTTGTCCAAAACAAAGTTTTGACAATCGAGTTTTTTTAATGGTTTCATTCTTTCCCGCTTTAAAGAAAGTAATTTCACATTTCATATTATTTCAGAAACCTGTCTTATATTGATGGTTTTTCACGTCTTTCAGGGCCAGTATTGCCAATTTAGCCATTTTGTAACTAGAAAACCAATTTCAAGTTATGATTTGCGAGAAAAAATGTGGTATGCTTATTAGACATAAACCTAGCTAATTCTGTGTTCAAAATTGGCAATTTCTAGCGATTTGTTCCTAACAACATTTAAATTCATCTTATTCTCTCAAAATGTGTATTAGAAAAATAAAAGTTGAAATGAAGCTTGTTATTTTTCTACTTTTTATGCTTTCAACTGCATTTATATTACACACCACTACCGAATGTTACCTTTGTCATTCTTGGGTTTGCCTGATGGTTTCATGGCAAATCGGGATTCCAGAAAATCTTATTTTTCTCATATCAGGTAATCAGAAACTTGTTTAGTGTTTTGCTGTTAAGATAGTGTTCGTGTCATAAGTATCATGGTACATGAATCGCAGCAGGTCAAGTCTAACGTCATTAGACAACTGACATTTGAAGCTAGACGAGCAAAATTTTGTAGAATTCTTATAGCCAAACGTAAGGTACTACGCCATTAAGATGAGTGAACTTCCCGCAAAACTGCGTACCATTACAATTTTATTTCGATAAAGTTGCAAATTTCGTTAGTGCTGTTCATGAACAAGGTATACTATCGAAAGCAATAACCAAAAGGTATTTTAGTATCTTTCGTTCTGGAAATTTTAAGTCAAGATGATCCTCGCAATGGATAAAGAATTATAACTAAAATGGATGATATTCTGGAAAAAGTCGAGAAGATCGACATATAAGCTATCATGTCATTACCAAGAATATGTTGAACCATTTGGGGAGAGAGGACTACAAAAAGATGTTTGATGTTTGTGTGCCACATGATATGATTCAAAAACATTTACTCGATGGAGGTGAATCTCTACTGAACTTTAGCCTTTTTTTCTGAAACGGTTCATCACAAGTGAAAAAGAAACCTGATCGAAGCGACGAGGTGCTCTACAGTCTGGATCAAATAATATATAGCTATACTGGAAGGTTACGCTATGCGTTTGGTGGGATTGGATTTGAATCGTGCATCATGAGCTGCTGCTGCAGAACAGAATGACAGACTCGTGCCTGTTCTGGGGACAGTTAGTGCGAGTACACTTAGTAAGCCAAATGAAATGGCTGGAACTGTTCAACAGAAGAGATACTGTACACCACGCTGACAATGCCAGACCGATACAACTTTAACCTCCCTCAAAAATTTAGAGAATCTGGCTGAAAGGATTTAATGAATCCACTATATAGCCAGGAGCTGACATAATCAAACTTTCATTTATTTCGATCTTTGCAGAAATCCTTTAACTTCGTTAACATTGTTTCAAAAGAGAATTGTGAAAATTAAGTTCACAATTTT
Source organism: Thermobia domestica (assembly GCF_964235325.1). NCBI lineage: Eukaryota > Metazoa > Arthropoda > Insecta > Zygentoma > Lepismatidae > Thermobia > Thermobia domestica. Next base: position 156,621,876 of record NC_137458.1, read on the forward strand.
ATAACTAGAAATCAAAACAGTTCTACAGGGACGAAATTATATTGTTGCTGGAAAAATGGCAGATGGTCATCAAACAAAATGGTGTATATGTCGTTTCATAATTTTATTTTCAAGTCGTAGTAAATGTCTTCTTAATTGTGAGTCCAAAGACTCAATCCATGTTATAAAAAATGACATTTATTTTAATTAATTTGTATATTATTTGCTTTGAGTGCATTTTTAGTCTTGATTTGCATATTTTTAGCGTTATGCTAGATCTATAATGCCAACAAAATATAGCGAGCATTACAGTAAGAATTGGAAGCGAAGAAAATAATTTGAAGCATTTTAGTACTTCTATCCATTGAGCTAGCAACTCTATATACATATATATATGTCAGTAGGATCACAGGAAGAATCTAACAGTATGTTTTAAATTAGTAAACGCATGTTAGGAAATCTTTTTAATTACTTTGTTCTTAAATTCTGTTAGCTATAAAGTTAGTTACGGTTGAGCTATTTTCTGAAGGGAATTGGCGACAGCAGTACTTACGGGCAGTTAGTCTGTTTTAAATCGATGTGGTCCCTTGTTCCTATTAAAACATAAAGCTTACAAGACACGGTGGCTTATTTAATACTTACCAAAGCGTGACCATCTGTTCAAAAAATTGAAAGTCGATATCCTTGAAACTCACTTACGCATATGTAAATTCCTATTTGGAATATCAAACTCTATTATATTTTGCGTCTTAAGGGGAAAGTTGCATTCCCATGAAACAGCGTTTCAAATCTAAGTCAATTGAAGGTTTGTACACAGTGTTAACAGTTTTAACAGTTAACCGTTTTAACAATACAGTCATGTTTATTTAAAATTTATTAGATATTTTACATATATAATTCAGATATACAGGGTGTCCCACAAAAAAGCAGGAAATTTATTGTAGATTCTGTAATATGAGGTGGACACATATTTTCATTTATATTTTACTGACACTGTCACTTGAATGTTCATAATCAATGCAAGTGCTCAGAATGATTCCCTTTGGCTTCCACACAGCGGCGTAAACGTTGTAACCAATTTCCGGTGGCATTCTGGATAGTTTGAAGTGTAACGTTGCTCCAGGCGTCTGTCAGTACAGCTTTCAGACCATCAATGTTTGTTATGTCTCTCCTGTGTTCTTGAACCTTCTGTAGCAGTATACCCCAAATGCAATAATTCATCATGTTGAGATCTGAACGTTTAGACGGCCAGTCGTTAGGTTCGATGAAGTCAGGAGTATTAATTTTTATCCATGTCACAGTATCGATTGCTGTATGTGCCTTCGCATCGTCTTGTTGCCATGTCCATTCGTGATCATCCATAACTGTGTTAATGTCTTGGGACATCTGGGTGCACATCTCGTCTCTATACACCACAAAACTATACAACTGCACATAAAACACATTATTGCACATACAATCGCTCCTATTGTAGAAAATCCAAATTTCCTGTTTTTTCTGGGGCACGCTGTGGAATAATTCATTAATAATCTCTAACGATGCGTTTTACATTATTATAAACCATATCTCTAACAGCTAATGGGGAAATAATCATGCAGTTGCTTAGTGTTCATTTGTTTGTTTTATGATAATTGAGTTCTCGCGGAGTGTGATTATTTCCCCATTTTTTTTAACCTAGTAACATGAGGCTAGAATGTTATTAGCAGTGAAGAGGGAGACTAAAAATTACAACAAATATGGCTTAATATGATGGGTGGACAATAACTTGGCTGTAAGATTGCATAGGAGCAACAGAGAAAAGGGGAAGAGCGCCCTGAAACAAATCCCTCTATGAAAAGGAAGCTTCGACGGTTGTTTACCTTAATGGTATCTTCCTCAGGTTTCTTTCCGCTTTGCAATTTGCAGGTCATTGGCACTGAGGGCCTTTATACAATCAATTGGCATCTTCTCAGATCCGGAAAATTCCCGAGAGATGCCCCGCCTTATATAAAAGAGCATCTAAATCTTTTAAAGTTTCGATATAATGATAAATCCAAAGAGTTATTTAAACTCTGAATAAAATTATTTTCAGTCTAAGAATCAAAACGATGGAAAAATCAAAATGATTTAGGATAAGAGGTATGATTTATTTTACAAGAAATATTGAATGTCTCGTGGTTCCAATGCTTATACATTTATTGTATATGTGCACAAAATGGTTCTATTACCACTGACGTACGCCACTAGTGCAAATTACTTGATTCATTAATAAATTTTACAATATTAGTAGGATTTAACAAGGAAAAAAATCCCAAAGAAGGGACATGTACCAGCTAATAGATCCTACTGAACGGAACAAACTAATGTGCATCGATGTAAAAATACATGCATAGTTTTTAAGAAAAATGATTTTTTTAAAACAAATCTGAAGATTGATGCTGTGCAAGAACAACGTCACTTATTAAGATGAAATTGATACTGAACTATGAGCTCTTCAAGCTTTCTTTGTTATGATATTAGCAGGACTACAGTTCCTGTTGTAATACCTGTCATATAACCAAAATATTAATCCAGTGTTCTCGGGATTGCTGCCAGAGTGAGTGTTGCTGTGCTGAGCTTTCGTTACCATACAGCGGCAACATCTTCAGAGCTATGTGTTGGAGTGTGCTGGTCGTACAATTTATATAGCCGAACACTGCAGTGCAATAGCCGAACACTGCATACAATACAATCATACGGCCATGTGGGACCAAATTGAAGTACTAAAGAAAAGCAAACACTTCTGGGACAGGGAAATACATGAATCTCTATACATCCGTACATACATGCCATCCATCAACAGAGACGAAGGTTATCATCTACCTGACATCTGGATCTAGCTTCTCAGTACGAAAAGAACCATCAGCCAATCAGAGCAGTTTCCACCAGCAAACACAGAATTCGCCATTGGCCAACAAAAACAACCAATAGAAACACAGCACTTTCTAAAGACTACAATATAAATTGTACGACCAGCACACTCCAACACATAGTTCTGAAGATGTTGCCGCTGTATGGTAACGAAAGCTCAGCACAGCAACACTCACTCTGGCAGAAATCCCGAGAACATTGGATTAATAGTAGACGTCAGCAAAGCTTCAAGACCATAAACCAAAATTATTGTTAACTATGAAATTTTAATTTCTATTTAAGTAATTAAAACTCAAAGATAAAACATAAATCAGTTGATAGATCACATCAAGTTTAACAGGATGACAAGCTTGAAAGTAATTTCAGATGCGTAGATTACGAGAAAATCAAAGAAAAGAAACTTTTGTCGCATGATTTTGATAAGTTCAAAAGTACACTCTTTTAAAGTGCTGTAAAAATCCGAAATCTAGTTACTAAACTCATTTTTCTTATTAATATTATCCGAAAACATTCACTTCTCTAAATAATTTATGTTATTGTTTTCAATTATTTTTTCTTGGTTTAGTTAAACCTAATTTTTATAATCTTCAAAAATATGGTTAAGTTAATTTTTGTTGCAATCTGTTTATAATCTTTAATTTTCAGCATACGAATCCTTAGTTGAAATAATTTGTAAATGGTTTAAGTTATGTTTTCCGAAAATAGTACACATTTTGTATCTATAAAGGTAACCAAGAAAGTTCTGGCGCGTTTTCACCCACCAGTTTCGAACATTGATATATCACCTAAGACGTAACTGAAACATCACAAATAGTCCCCATCAGCATCGACCACCTTCTGTCAACATTCTGGAAGGCCATGGATTCCATCGCGGTAGAAGTTGGTGGACCGTTAAGCAAAGAAGGTATCACGTGCATTTTGCACCTCTAGTACGGATTTCAACTGGCGTCCTCTAAGGTGATTGTCCAAGGAATGAAAACAGGTGATAATCGGACGGTGGAATGTTCCGGGTAGTGTGGCGTATGTAATAGTGTTTCCCATCCAGGGCGGAGAATAGTGTCACTGGTCATCCTAGCCACGTCAAGACCCCTTTGCGATTCAGAAGTGCTGACTCCAGAGTCTTCAGTTTTTTTTGAACACGGTTCAACTGCTCACAGTACACAGTTGCATTGATGCTCTGACCAACTGGTAACAGTTTCTCCCCGATGCACAATGCAGTGAGAAGTCCACTAGACACACACGAGGGCCTTCTTCCGGTGTAGTGTTGATTTCAGCTGTTTTGGAACTGGTTCATGGAATGCTAACCAATGATAACGGCACCGTGGAGCATCGTACAGGACCCACTTCTCATCATATGTCAACACCTTGTCCAGAAATGGCTCCTTCCTCAGACGAGACAGCAAAGAAACACAGATATCTGCTCCCCTTGCCTTCTGGCTCGGAGTCAAATCATGTGGGAACCATCGACCCAATTCGTAGTGCTTCCCAAATTGATGGAGGCGTTCCGAATGGTTTCTCCACACACACTGAATTGTAGTCCTAGTTCCTCACATGTCTGGCCACTGTTCACCTCAATTGCTGCCTGAAGATCTTCATTTTGTTCATGTTTTGGTCTTTAGGCAAGTAGTGCGTCTTCAAGTGTTTTGTCACCGTCCTCAAACCTGTTAAACCACCTCTGCACTGTTCGCGTAGTCACGACACCCTCAACAAAGGCCTGAAATATCTTCCGTTCCGCTGCAGCGACATTTGATCCAGTTTGAACGGAGTTACAGCATTATCGCCCTTATGATTCTCTGTAGTTGTCCCATGTTCAATCTATCCTTACGCAAGTTCACGTTTTAACTGACCTGCCCCAACTAGGTATTATGTTGGACATACTCACAACAACAACTGGTCTCCGCCGTATTTCCATACGCAGTCAACTCACGGCGTAACAGATCAATTGAACACAGACCTTCACAAAAAGCGACAGAACTTTCCTGTTTACGTTTATTATTGTGATATGTCTTTGTTATTACATAGATCTGGATATAGCGTTTTCTTCTTTTACTTAACGCGGTATCTAGTAAATTTTTCTTTCACTTGAAGAGGAGATCTATAAACTTTTATAGAATTTCAAACTTGTTTCATCTTCTTTGCATAAAAGATTAACGCAGGGAAGAAAAATAAAAAAAAAATAAAATAAAAAAATACTCCCTGAAATGTTATATCTTGAAATACTTAAGAAACTTTATCTTGTTAAAGTATTTATTATAAACACTCACTCCATTCATTGATTAAATAGATTAAAGTAGTAAAATCAAGTTATTACTGTTAAGCTATATTACTTATTTTATATTATTTGGAGGTTAGTACAATGAATAATATGTAATAATAAAGTATCTCTTCTGCGAGTCCTTGGATCTGCGATGCCTATTTTATCTTCTAAATAGGTAATTAAAATATTACACAACTGCACAAATGGCATTCCTATGTAAAGTAATGTAATGCTATACAGTAATATTATTCAGTGCACGTGATGTTATGCAGTATGTCTACTGCATGACAAGACACATTATTAATGCATTGTAATCGTAAGCAGCAACGTATTGTACAATTTTAATTAAGTATATTTAAAATGAAATATTTCAGTTTAACGTCACACAATTATGTCCGTTAAGCTAAGGGAGACGATAATAAGGACAAAAGAACGATGGTTGAATAATTGGTGGAATGAGAACGTGGAAGAAAACAAGAACCCCAGAGAAAAACCACTGGCACGATGTTGTCCATCATAAACTTACTCATGCGGGAATCGAACCGGGGACTTTACACAGCAGAAGTAAGCACTCTACCACTGAGCCATTATGATCCCGAATATATTTACTTATGAGGGAAAATGCCTAAATTAATCGATCATATGGAGGTCCACCAGTAGTATATTTCGAGATATATTTGGATTGTGTGCTTTTACCCAACGGCATTCCAGAGAGGGCTAAAGTCGATGGGAGGGATCTTTAGAGGGAATTTTCTCTGTACAAGTACGTTATGAGCCCAAATACATAGCACGCCTTGAAAGCTTGGTTCATGCTGAGGGGAATTGATACCTCCCAACATGGAGTTATCATGTTGAAAAATTTTCGAACGCCCTGTATAATAGTGTAGAATAATATATAATGTAGGATATGTAAGGATGTAATGTTGTCATTTAAATTTTCATGTAATATTAGAAGGTAGAATTAAGTTAGGAAGTGCATTAAAATAGGTTTAGGATTTTATTTCGTATTTAATGTCTATGTTTAGTTCATTTCTATCTTAATTTCCTATATTTCTTTAAAATTCTGCTTATTTCTGTTATTTTTCATCTGTAGAACGCTTTTCCTATCTCCAAACATTCTGAAAACTCTCCCAGAAATTTCTTTAAAATTTTATTCTAAAATTATTCTTCATAAAATTCTTTAGATTTTCAGCCATCTTGATAGAAAATCGTCAAAATTCACTCGGTTTTGGTGCATCATCTTCAATCTTGTCTTGTGTGACGTCAGTAGCACAGATTTACAGAATTATCTATAATTGGTCGCTTTCCTTTGAAGTCTCTGATAATTAGCTCATCTTCAATCTTCGTACTGTTACGTCACATTGTTGTGGTACTTTAATGGCGTCAGCCTGAAGAGAGCAGTCCCAGTTACTGCCCGTCAGATATTATCAGAATAAAGTGGTAAAGAAAGCCGCTCCAGAACGGATTTTTCTACTAAAAGATCTAAAAGAGTTGAATTGCAAAATTTGCGATATTTTTTGTGTTATTTGTTTGGACGGAACGGAGCGAGTAGCGAGGAGAATTGGTGGAGCAGCCCAATGTTGTGAATTGTCGTCTGCATGAACTATGGACGAAAGCTGATTTCTACATAGTAGGACTCTGATTTTTTTTTTTTTTTTTGAAGAACCGTGATGGTTAATGGATATTAACTGGTTCAGGTTGGACTGCATATTATAAAGGGTGTGAGTGATAGTTGTTTTCTCCTGGAACCATGAAATTCACCACGAAAATTAATAAAAATGGTTAATAGGAATTGGTACTCGTAAGGACAGCCATTGGATTGTTTGTTCGCATAAACTCACCAAACTGTAAGTAATGTTTTATTTTATTTCTGAAGTGGTTTCAATCGAAGTAACTTGGTAGCCTGGATTTGGAAATACTTTTTTTTAACCTCGAAATTCACCAAGTTATACAGTGGAATATGGTATTCAGTGAATTATAATAATATAACCATGTCTTCGTAAATTCCTTTCCGGTAGGATCTATACAATTACTGAGACAATATGTGACGGCTTAAGCTTATCTATTTGGTCTAGAAATTAATTCGTGCGGGTGGACAAGAGATGGCACAACGAACGGAGCGTCCCACAGTTCCGTGTATCCACACATGTGTTGCAAACCCCTGTCATCGCGTATCGTTCGTAGTATAGGGCAGTGGATTAAAGCGTCAACAACACCAGTTTGTAGTTAAGTGAACATGGCGCAATTTGTGCCTGATAAAGTGTTTTTGCGGGGTGTCCTGCTGCATTACTTTAACATGCAGAAAAGTGCGACTGAAAGTCATCGTATTTTGGTGGAAGTGTATGGTGACCATGCTCTAGCTGAGCGAACGTGTCAGAAGTGGTTTGCACGGTTTAGAAGTGGTGATTTCGGCTTGGCAGACCAAGAGCGAGCTGGACAGCCAAAAAAATTTCAAGACGAAGAATTGACAGCATTGCTCGAGCAGGATTCGTGTCAAACGCAGGAACAACTTGCAGCAGCATTAGGCGTTGATCAAACAACAGTCTCCAAACGCTTGAAAGCCATGGGAATGATTCAAAAGATGTCACATTGGGTTCCACATGAATTGAAAGACAGAGACGTTGAAAGACGAAAAACCATTTGCGAATTGCTGCTTCAACGACAGAGCAGAAAGGGGTTTCTGCATCGAATTATTACGGGTGATGAGAAGTGGATCCATTACGAGAACCCTAAACGGAAAAAGGCCTGGGTGAAACCAGGTGAACCAGGTCCATCACAACCAAAACGAGATATTCACTGTGCAAAGGTTATGCTGTGCATATGGTGGGATATGAAAGGTGTGGTGTACTATGAGCTGCTGCAACCGGGTGAAACTATGAATGGAGAACGTTATCGACGACAATTAATGCGTTTGAAGCAAGCTCTGGCCAGAACACGACCTGAATGGGAGAATAGACATGATAAACTTATTGTTCAACATGATAACGCTCGCCCACATGTCGCAAAACCGGTCAAAACCTATTTAGAAAATGTCGGATGGGAAGTTTTATCCCACCCGCCGTATTCACCAGACGTTGCTCCTTCGGACTACTACTTGTTCGATTGCATGAACAACAATTTGATTGGACAGCGGTTTACTTCTTCAGAAGATATCGAAACATGGGTCTCTGACTGGATCGCTTCCAAGGATGAGGACTTCTTTCGCCACGGAATCCGTACATTGCCTGACAGATGGGCGAAAGTGGTGGCTAGCGATGGACAATATTTTTCTTAAGGTATTTATGTATTTTGTGTTTGTACTACAGCTTCAATGTGTGTGTACCAACCGCACGAATTAATTCCTAGACCAAATAGAAAAAGGGGGGATAAAAGGTAGAACGAACTACTGACGGAATATATACATGCGAGTGTAAAATTTTCGTTTAGAGTGACTATCTAAATTCCTGTAATTCAAAGAAAGTCTAAATCTTGTGTAAGGTTATATGCAGTATTCTTTATTATTGTGATTTTTTTTATTTGGCTATGCATCGTTTGGTTGTCTATCGTAACCAAGCTAGACAAATAAGATAGGAATGACGTTCTCCGGTATAGAACATATATTCAATATATTTTAAAGTTTTTTAAAAAAACCTATAACGTATCCGTAAAGTAGGAGAAATTAGAAAATAAGCCGAAGCTGTACTTTGATAAAAGAAGCACGATAGGTAGTTTTGTCTCAAGTTTTCGATAGGGGCAATTGGTTTTCTACACCGTGCGAATATTCATTTTGTAAAAGTAACAAATTCGATTCCCATTAGAAGAAATTTGGCCTGGACTGCCAACCAAAACGTTTTTACGGTATATAAACAAATTTGTTGGTGTGAGTGTGTAGTGTGAATGTGTTTTAGGTTAGTGTAGGTTAAGGATTTAGTAATTTCATGTGTATTTTTGTAATAGTATGTGTAGGCAAGAAATAAATAAATATGTGAAAAGGGTGCCTGGTAATAGTAGCTGCTGTGAATAGCCAAAACATATGATTTATGATTTTTTTCTTTTTTTAATGAAAGATATGAATGCCAGAATAAGAGGCACATTTCTTGATATAGTTGAGAATAAGTGAATATTAATAAGAAATTATTGAATATTGGGAATATGTAATAAATTGAATGTTATGAGAGTTTGTGTGCGTGTAATGTTTAATATGTCTGGTCACGAATTGTGACATGCACGGTAAAATAGTTCTTTAAAGCATAATGCGATGTATCGTTGTGCCCCTAAACTGAATGTAAACAGTTTGTATAACGAAGAGCTTCGGTGAAACAAGTAAAAGCATCTGGCTGACAATTATGTTTTATTTCATATAGAAAGGATACAGTAGAGTAGAAATTTTTTGGATAGTAAAACATGATTTGGTCAAGATCAAAATAGTGCGTCTTCCTATCAATCTGGTAAACGAATCATCGAAGGGAAAATGATATGAGAGAAACGTTACGGGGAACCCATCAGTGAATGTCACGAATCCTGATTTTTTTTATTTTACTTCTCCAAAATTTTCGAGTCTATTTATTTATTTTTTTTCCGTTGCGCAAAACTTCATTTAGATTACACTTGTAGGGCAGGTCTTCTGAGTTCCGATTCTTTCTCCCATGACTATGGAGCGAGTGAGTGCATCCCTGGTTGCGAGCTATTCTTCTGTGATGGCCACATAGACTTGTAGCTGGTTAAACTGGTGATATACTCAAACGCACCGTGGTCCCGAGAAAGCGAACATCTGAGAACAACAGTAGACACGAACACACACTTAAACATATAAATATAAAATAAAAATTTTCTTACAGAATGAACTGTGAACCATGAATTTCCAATAAACAGTTTTGAGCAATAGTTATTTCGATGCGAGTCTACGATTTTCTTTATACTAACAGGGTTAATAGGCCCCAGGGACTTACTCCATTGTCCATGGGACCTAATGTTTTGTTCATGAACATATCTTTATTATGTTTATCAAATGGACTAGGTTTGATTCGGACGTCTGGACGACACGTTCATGTTCGTTCCTTGTTAATTTGAAAAATGATGCGGTAGAATTTTTGTATTTACATTAAAATTTTCTTGAAAACTTTTAGTTAGAAATTTGTTTTACAAGGAAATCTTTTCGCTTACTGCTAAATGTATTTTACAGTAATTAGTTTGGAAATATTGTTTCAGAAAGTTGATTTGAAGTTTTTAATTTTTTTTTACTTGCAAAAAAAAGTGTTATAAATGTAAGAGAAGAAGTCATTTCTTAAAAATCAGAATTGTTTAGAAGAAAAAGTCCACATACGTTGTATACAGAAATTTGATTATCATGAGATAATCATGCAAATCTGAACAAGTATATTGAATAGGAAATTGAATCAAATCCTTCTATGTCATGTTCATTCTTGTTCTAATATACAAGTATTTTGCAAAATATTTTTTCCATAACGTCATCATGTCTATTTCTTTGCAGTTTTAAATAGACGAGACGTAATAAAGCCATTTATCATCATCACTACTTTAAAACACAATATACTCTACAAAATCTTATCTAGTTATTTTGCATCATCTGTATTCATATCACTAATTATTCTTGAAGACCAAAAAATATTATTTTACCCTCATGATATCTACTCAGTAAAACCGCAAAACACGATAAACTATTAAGATTCTTACACATCATGTTCGTATACTCGAGATTTAAAGGATTTGTGGCAAAAGGTATCAATTCCGATTTTATCCACCACCCCACGTCATACCATTACATCTTAAACATGAAAGAATTGTTTAGTGGATCTATTTGTGTACGTTATAAAATATTATTCATTTCAAATCAGCATATCATAAATAATGTTTAATTTCATAGACAACGATAAAGTATTTTACACGGTCAGCATGATATTATCAAAATTCCATTCATCATTTACGCAACAGCAATATGGTTCATGATGAAACCATTCGAGTAAGAGCGTTTTGGTTAGAAAGCTATGTTCGGTTAAAATTATAGTTTACGAAGAATTTCTATTTGCCAACCACAATTCAGTGAATACATTGAGAACATAATATAAAGGTAACCCAAGAAAGACCTCTCTCTTTTTGTGGAGATCTGTGTTCAAGTGGCCTTCTGCCCCTTACACTGTGAGTTGAATGCAAATGGAGATAAGGCGAAGGTCAGTTGTTGATGTGTGTATATCCAACGTACTACCTGGTTGTGGCAGTTCAGTTACACCGCGGACTTGCGTAAGGAATGAGTGAACATGGGTCCTCCACAGAACGTCATAAGGGCGTGTATAGTGTACAAGTTCAAACTGGGGTCAAATGCAGCTGCAGCGGAGCGGAAGATGTACCAGGTCTTTGATGAAGGTGTTCTGAGTACGCGGACAATGCAGCTATCGTCTAACAAGTTTAAGAACTGTGACAAAACACTCGAAGACGCACCACTTGACAGAACACCAACACATGTACAAAATTAAAATCTTCAGGCTGCAATTTGAAGGGGAGCAGTGTCCAGACATGTGAGAAACTGGGACTTCAATTCAGTGTAAATGAAAAAAACCATTCGGCAGTACCTCCATCAACTTGGGAAGCACTAGAAGTTGATCGATGGGTCCCACATGATTTGACTCCGGCTGGTGTTGACATGTGATGGCAAGTGTTTCCTGTACGAATCTCCACGGCGCCAACATCATTGGTTAGTATCCCATGAACTGGTACCAAAACAGCCGAAACCAGCACTGCACCAGAAGATCCTCTTGTGTGTTCGGTGGACTGCTCGCGGCATCGTGCATTGAAAACTATTTCCAGCTGGTCAGAGTATCAGTACAACTGTAAACTGTCAGCAGTTGAGCTGTGTTCAAGAAAAAAACCTCAAAACTCTGAAGCCAGCACTTCTGAATCGCAATGAACGAGGCACCCCTGTTACATTACAACGCTAAGCCCTACGTGGCTAGGATGACCTGGAACACCATTCTACGCCTTGAATTGGAAACACTATTGCATCCGTCATATTACCCGGACACTGCACCGTCTGATTATTAACTGTTCCATTCCTTGGACAATCATCTTAGAGGACCTCAGTTGAAATCCCTAATAGAGGGGGAAAATGAACTTAATACCTTCTTCGTTTCTTAGTCCACCACGTTCTACCGCGATGAAATCCATATCCTTCCATAACGTTGGCAGAAGTTCGCCAATGTTGATGACAACTACTTTTGATCTTCCAGGTACGTCTTACATTTCATGTAGATGTTCATAAGTGGTGAGTGAAAAAGAGACAGAATTTTCTTGGTTACTTTTATTTATGATTGTTGGTATAAATTCTACTTCCTTCGAATCTATAAGAACACTGGCAAAGTAGTACTGTTTGGTGTGTGATTGAGCATTGAACAATGGAAAACATTAGTCAATCACATTAGCGATGATAGTAGCGATGAACTTAATACGGTAATTATGAAGTCAATAGGCATAATGACTAATAGCCTATTATATCACTTATAGCGCTGCTACTACGGAAGAACGTTGTACTTAACTAACTAACTAACTAACTAACTCTATGGCCTATGGAACCCGGAGGTTCAATGCCGTGTTCACAAAAGCTCTCCACTGACTTCTATCCTTAGATAACTGCATCCAGTTTCTACCTTGTATTCCAATCTCTGCGAGATCCATCTTAACATTGTCCTCCCATCTGCGCCTAGGTCTTCCCAATGGTCGTTTTCCTATTGGTCTTCCTGTCAAGACTTTGAAAGCGTTTTTACTTTCTTCCATTCTAGCTATATGACCCGCCCATCTAAGCCTCCTAGACTTGACGACCCTAACAATGTTGGGTAAACCATATAAATTATGTAGTTCTTCGTTATGAAGTTTCCGCCATTCCCCATTCCCGTTCCTCTTGGGTCCGAATATTCGTCTCAGGATCTTGTTCTCAAATACTTTCAGTCTATGTTCTTCCCTCAGAGTAAGTGACCATGTTTCGCAGCCATACAGAACAACAGGCATGATTACCGTTTTGTATATTTTAAGCTTCAAATTTCTCGACAGAATTCGCGACGACAAGAGATTTTGAACCGAATAGTAACACGAATTCCCTGCTTTTAGTCGACATTTAATTTCTCCGTGAATATGATTTTCCTCTGTTTGGGATTCATTTACTTTGGGATTCATTTAAACATATCTTAATTAATCTAATTAGCTTTATCGGTATTCCAAGTTCTGTAAGGACGTTGTATAATGTTTCTCTCCTAACCGAGTCGTACGCCTTTCTAAAATCAATAAATAGTTGATGTACCGGGGTATTGTATTCCCACTTTTTTTCGAGTATTTGGCGAATGGTAAATATTTGGTCGATAGTTGATCGATTCCGTCTAAATCCGCACTGATAATCTCCAATAATTTCATCTGCGTATGGGGTCAGTCTTGCTAATAGAACATTTGAAAGAATTTTATAGGATGTTGACAGAAGAGAGATGCCTCGATAATTATTGCAGTCAGTTTTGTCGCCTTTCTTGTGAATTGGAACAATGATTGATTCTTTACACTCTTGTGGCAATTCTTCCTTGTTCCAGATAAGGAGAATGAGTTTGTGTATCTTGTTCCACAATTTTTTTGCCTCCAGCTAAAATTAACTCAGACGGAATTTAATCTACACCCGGAGATTTGTGTTTCTTTAATTTCTTTATAGCAGTTTCTACTTCTATTCAGTTGGGTTTTGGAATATACAGTTCTGCGGTGTGTATCTCCTTTTCTCCACGAACAATAGTTTTCGGTTGCGTGTTAAGCAAATCGTCAAAGAAATCTTTCGATCTATTTAAGATGCTATCCGTGTCAGTGAGAATTGTACCGTCAGATTTCTTTAATATATAAGCACGAGGTTGATAGCCTTTCTTAAATTCGTTGATTCCCTTATATCGTTGATATCCGTTCCACCTTTTCGTAAAAACTGTCTTTTATATCGTCATCTTTAGTTGGGGCATGTACATTTAAAACAATAATATCACACCACCGTCCCTTAAGAGTAATAAAAGAAAGTCTGTCAGTGACAAATTCAACCCATTTAATTGCTGGTAATATACGTTTATGAACGAAAAATCCTGTTCCTAACTGGTGATTTTTATTTCCTTACCCGTAAAAGAACGTAAAATTTCCGGAATTCTCAGATCCATTTCCTTCCCACCTAACTTCCTGAACTCCTACTACGTCCATCCTATATTTCTCTAACTCACTCGTTACGGATTTTAACGCGCCTGCCCTATAAAGACTCCTAATATTCCATGTTCCAAATCTCATGTCCATTTTCTTTTGCTGTTTGAACGTTGTTTTGAACGTTGTACTTACCACTTAATATTGTGCATTCAACATAAGTTGCATGTAACATATTTGCATGTGCAATGGGAGTGTGAAACATTCTGTTGAAGTGTGTTGCGAGATTTCTAAAAGTTCTATTTTGAAATTTGTCTTATTCATCTTGTATATTACGAGAAGACCTTTAACTGCAGATGATGTCTCGCACTCTTATAGGAACAGCTTCAACACGATTTCGCTACATCCCATTATGACGTCTTGGCGCATCACTTTTGGATGAACGATTCACTGGAAAGATCAGCCGTCAGATCTATCAGATCACCTGACCTAACCGCATTTGATTCCTACCTTCAGGGACATATTAGGACTATGTTCGTTTGGTGAAAATTCGTAATGTTCATCATTTGGAACAACATATCGCCGCTGCCTGTAAGCAAATTTCACTCCATACACTGCTTCGTTTCAATAAGAAATAGGGAGAATACTCTACAAACGTGAGTTGTATGTTAACATATTGGGCACATTATATAACAAGTAAAAATGACTTTTAGTTGGAAATAATTTTTCAACTTAACTTACATGTAATTGATTGCATGTAGGACATCCTGAGAAAATTCTAGTCGATAGTCATATATCTCACTACTCAATTATCGTTCATAATAAAAATTTCGAATCATTAGATTAGTGGGCTTCCTCATGGTTATATGAGTAGTTTGGGTCGGAGGTCCAGGCTGGGCCTCATGTGGTTACACTGTGATAGATGCGTTGCTAAAATGAATGTTAAATTCAATTCAAATTCAAATTAGTTTAATTTCTCACAATTGTTTACCAAGGCTGAGAAAGACGGTAATAATGAGATAGGTAATAGACCTAGTGTTGCCTAGTTTGGTAAAGTTGTCTCGGACAGGTTCTTATTTTTGTAGAACTCTCGTCTCGTCTGGATTCTTGAAGAATTCGATCTATCGCGTTTCGATTCTTCAGAAATCTTTTCTCGTCACGTTCCGTCTTGTTTTGTAAATTTATATACAAAATTTATGCCCTAATTTATTTTTTAAAATTTATCTAGAAATTATAAGAATTCCACGAAGTGTGAAATATAATAACATTCAAATCATATTTATTACTGACGTATATTGTGCAATGAGTTGTGTATCTTTAAACGTTGCTAAAAATGTTCTGCATTTTGTACATACACTTTATCAATTTATGATTGTTTTGCTATGAATCATGTTAACGCAATTATTTGTGTATCATTAAACATTGGTAAAAATGTTCTTCGTTATGTGCATACAATCACTTTTTCAATTTATGGTTGTTTTACTATGAATCATGTTAACATTCAAAGATTGTCTGAGATCTTAGACGTGGATGAACTAATTTTGGGCACGAGATTCGGAAACTTAAATTTCAAAATGTATTTCTCATCTCGTAGGTAACAGCATTCTTAAGAAGTAAATCAAGAAAATCATACACAACTTCGAAACTACACTCTTTCGGTTGGAAATCTCAGAGCATGTTAGGGAATTTAGTTGTATAATTGATCGTGCACCTGAGAGGAATTTCCGAAAATGTACTCCTTAAAATTAATTATCTTAATTCTTCAAAAGTATTTTTCAGAAAATTTTCCCAGAAATTCTTGCTTCACTTAACTCAATTTACTAGAATATTCTCCCCTTTTTCATATTTATTTATACTGTGAGCTGGATATTATTTATCTTATGTTAGCTGGATCTTTTCTTATAAAGACAAGTATTTATTTTTGGAATGAAGAAAATAAATAATATAGATTTGGATTTATTAAAATGGATATCAAAATGCATATAAAGTAATACATATAATATTGAAACAAATAATATAAAAAGTAATAGAAAGCACATTAAGTAGACAAATACAAATAAAACAAATAAAAAATTTATCCATGACTGATAATCGCCAATCAAAGAGACAGTTCTTTCACCTTCCAGCATGATCTATGGTTAGTCATACTTGAAATCAATCATCTCAATGTTGTTTCATGGGAAAGATCCAAAGCTACAAACTTCGTACCAACTCCTTTCACCATTCCGGCCTCTTCAATGGCCACCATCGGAACTGCAGATTTGGCCAATGTAAATGAAATGTAGATATGTTGATTGAAATTTATATAAATGGGCTATTGTGCTTTCACGGAGTACTTGCTCTCTTCGATGCCATTCTTGTAACTGACAGTGTAAAGACAGTTTTTTTTTTTTTAGAAAATTAAATTGGGCAACAGCCCCCACCACCTCCGACCTCCATGACTGAAGCAATGACCACCATCTACACTAAAAATTTCATCTGGCTTATAAGCCGAAGAGATGGAAGCCAAAATGTTGTTTATGTTAATACTTTAACAATTTCATCTCCAGGGAGGGCTGAGGAGACAAAAGCCAAATCAAGCATGTGTGGAGTTATCTAATAAAAGGTGAATTTTAAAAATTTCTATTTCTGTTGTCATACCTTTGGTAAAGCTGTTGAAAAATACATATGCATTTTAACTCAAACCATAAAACAATATTAGAAACCAAAATAGAGCATATGAGACGCACATAGCTTAAGCAGGAACGCCTTCCATCTGACAATGTCACAAGAGCTAAAGCCAGACAACAAGTACTGCAGAAACAAAGAGGTGAAGAAGACGAGGATGAAAATGAACTTGCGCCCGCCTATGTCACAGGAGCTAAAGCCAGACAACAACTGTAGAAACAGAGAGTTGAAGGAGACGATGATGAATATGAACCTGCGCCCGTCTATGTCACTATGTCGAGATATTATTAACTGCTGCATGAAGACCATCAACTGAAAGATAGGTTGCACCTATTATGGAGATTGAACATAGAGTTTATAGCTTGCAATGGCTCTTACGTTCCAGATCTTATTGTTTCTCATACTTGTAAATAACTCGAGCCAACTGTCAGACCCTCAACTTTGACCATGTAGCATCTCAATTAAGACATAGATTTCGCAAAACAAAAATTATATCTATTCTGGTTGGAGATCCATAGATATCTATAATAAACCAGATAAACATTGAAAAAAATGCTTCGTTATTTTACAATGTGAAATCAAAGTAAGACGTTACTTAGCATTGAAGCCCAGCAATGGTTGCTAATCAATTAACGACAATAGGAAATATATCTACATTTAATTTTGAAAACAATCAATATGACTAAATGTATAATCAATTTAATTTTTTTTATATTTACATAAAATAGTGTATTTAACGTTTCATTTAAAATAAATTTCTGATTAGCATATTTGTTCCAAAATAAACATCGGACAGCTTGACAACAATATCTTTCGGGTCTTTAACGATTTTGAGCAACAAAGTAAAATCTGTAGATAATGTTGCTACCACTCCCAAATTTACCGGCATTAGCCATGACTTCCTAGAATTTATATTTATCCAAACTGAATTCAAAACATTCTTCATGAACATAGTCAAAGTGGTTCTCAGCCTCCTAGGATGTCTCTACTTCCGTCTTATTGTGTGTTATAGAAGAAAAATCTCGTCCAGTTCTTTACCAGGAGGTAATGTGCCTAAGATCGATGACACATTCCCGCGCTGGATGGCGATGCTGATACGTTGGAAAAGGAATGCAGTAGCTCGGGGGTCACCAGTTTTGATTGCTATTCGATGACCAACCTCATTAATGAAATTAGATCCTTCGTGACCCCAAGACCCACTAGTTTCTATTGCTACTGTTACAAACCAATATTTGTCCAATAGGTTTGAGTATTTTAGTCTTTTGTCTGATTCTCTGTGAGCGGCGACGAGACCTGCCTGAATTGAAGAATGGGATAAGTTGGAAGGAGCAAACGTATCGGAACATGTGAAATCCCAGACTAGTGCCTTTCCATTTTTCCACGGTACCAAAGTCATGCCATCAGGCCTTTTACCATCAGAGCGGCAACAACCATTTGGTTCTTTTATTGAAGGAACTCCCGCTGAAACGAGGGCTCTACAAATAATGTCGTTTACAATATGATGTCGAGATTGTCTTCCCGCACTTTTTTTACATGAAAGACCATGTAATCCTTTATTATCAACATTTGCGTTGCAAGCAGGACAAAAGTGAGGCTCACAGATATTAGCACCTAAGCGCAGAGCTGTAGCAATACGAAAGCTCTCATCAGAAAGGTGTAGGCCGAGTGTGTGAGAAGGTAGGGATTGAAGCCATGCTCCGTTTTTGGAGGATATGACTAAATTGTTTTTATCCTGTATTATTTTCCATATGAAAGCTTAAACAATAAAAAGAAAGCAGCTTAAAATTAATATAAAATGGTTTACTGTTTACTTACTAGAAGTTCAATATTCGTCTTCCAATGACCAATAATCAAGTTCTTTCTAAAATGAAAGCAAACGTAATGTTTACTGAAGTATTGGGATCTGGAACAACTTTATAAGTTCATTTATTTTTTTCTTATCCTTGTGAGTAGTGCCGGATTTACGTATAAGCTAAACAAGCTATAGCTTAGGGCCCCACTCTTTTGGGGGCTCCAACAATTGAAGAAAACAACTGCTTGTACATTTCCAATATATAAGAAAAATAATAAATAAAATAAAATCTACATACAGCAACAGTGCTTCGTGTTGTGTAGACTCTTAGGACGTAAGTGATGGAGCCCCCTTCTGCTAGCCTGCTTCCTAAAATTCACTAGTTTCTGCATTTTTGTATATAGTGAGCCTACGTTCATCTTGATACTTAAAGGGCCTCATTACCTTCAATAACTTAGGGCCCCACCAAATCTAAATCCGACTCTCCTTGTGATATAGTAATACATATGAAATTAGTCTTGCGTTTCAAATTGAAAAGAAAAACTTTACCTGTCAGTTTACTATTTGGAAGATTGGTTGGACGTCTTAATATCATTAGGAGCCATCATGCCAAGAACTATTAGGAAGGAGAATCTCCCAGCCAAATTCCACATCAAGGGAATATGTAGAATAGGGTATACTACGTCAAGATTAAATTTTTATTATCGCTGTATGTATCAGTGATGGTATTGGTCATAGAGGCCACCGGTCACTTCAGTCACTTGAATCAAAACTTGAATCAATCTGGGTCACCCCGGTCTGAATTTTGCTTCTCACACTCACTTTGACCCGATAGAGAGCAGACATAGAGGTCCATACAAGCTTGGCGACCCGAACAGATCCGACGATCCAAATAGATCCATTGGCGCAGTCAGCCGAAATATTATGTAGTTCTACAGCATCAACCCTTTTAGGATTTTTGGTAACTTTGTTACCATGACGTAGTATCGTCTGACCGCTTATTTAAGCTCTGTAACAGGTATTTAAGCCAGATATTTTTATTGCTCAAGTCAAGGATAAACCAAAGAACGCCCCAGGTGCGGTTTGGAACCGGATGGTCAACTTGACGGTGACAAGTAGGGCCGAAGGAGCGTAACTTTTTATTTTTTCTTAAGGTAAATTTCAAATCTTTTTCACGCATTTAGTTTTCAAGATATTTGATTGAAACTCTGCATACGGATTGTGTGCACCTTTGGGTATTTCTCAAATTTTTCTGAGATTTCTACGCGAAACCGGGGCCGGAACCGAGGGGCGCAAGTGTTCCGAAGGAGTGATTTTTTTTAAAAAATTCCGGTTTTTAACGATTTTTCCGGTTCAGGCGTATGATATGAACATGTGAGTGGTACTGTTAATAAGGGTTTGTTATACTGAAGAAAATGACGTTTATACCAAGACGCCAGGCCAAATAGTAATGAAGCAATAATTTTTTATAACATGGAAAGGAAAACAAAAAGGAAAACAAATATACTCCTTAAATATTTGGCTTTATTTATGCGTATCTTGATAAAGAAGTTTCGGTACAGGGGTGGGCAAAATTTATAATTTGTAAAGTAACAACTTTGGAGGATAATATGGAATACAAACGCTATATAGAAAAGAAATGAGTTTTCTGTTGAACATACAGTGAATACAGTGACAATATATAAAAATGCTGAATGCCAAGCCACAACTGAATGTGATTACTTGCAAAAGTCACAAATATAATACTCTGCTTCAGGATCGGCCCTGATAATCAGAAAAATTGCTGTAATAAAAAATACGCTTAGCATTGTTGTCATCATAAATGTATGGTTAATTGTCCAATACCGACAGATATTTTTGTAATCGAAATACGGAATGCCATGCTTTTCTTGCGGGTTTTCCATATTGCCATCCATGCTAACTTGGAAACGAAAGAGCTATTAAACGAATTCGAAGGCTTACAGGATAATAACGCTTATCAAACTATCACTCTGTATATCCATCGTCATAGTTAACAAAGAATTGTTGTTCTATTACATTTCAATAGGAAAATGCAGGTTGTAAAACACTTACCTGTAATAATCCGATAAGGAATAAGAAATCAGATTTTCGGGAATAAGAAATCAGATTCACCCGTCTACTAACATAACGAATGTCACAATCATAAGGAAACTGACAGTACAGCATCATGGAAACGTGGGGTAGTAGTTTCTTTCCTCTCCGCTTGGAAGACACACACCACAGATGAGATAATGATGTATTTCATATTACCCGACTATTCCATAATACCCGAACTTCCTATATACACACACACACACACACACATATATATATATATTAGGGATGGCCGGATCCGGATCTCGGATTTCGGATCTGGATCCGGATCTCGGATCTGGATCCGAATCTCGAATCTCGGATCTGGATTCGGATCTCGGATTTCGGATCTGGATCCGGATCTCAAATCTCGGATCTGGATTCGGATCTCGGATCTGGGTTCGAAATTCGGATCTGTATCCGAAATCCGGATCTCAGATCTTGATTCTTATCGAAACCCACATCCCACCCAAATTGTAATAAAGTTGAATATCAAAAATTCACCGAAAGTAATTTCATGAAGTCCTGACAGTGAAGAAGAAAACAGAAAATTAAGACGGATATTGACAAGTCTATTTGTCTCCTTCATTCCACACTAAAGATCAAATGCTTGCCTTACTAAAAAATAATCCGATTTGACCCGGATGAGAATTCGAATGTCGAATCTAGGTCCACCCGGTCAGGACCGAGATGAGATACACACATATTTATATTTGAAACCGGAATACAAAACTCGAATATTTAAAACTCCTCAATACACCTATTTCATTGACAGTTAAGAAAACAAACAGTTAAGACAAGTATTGACTAGTTTTTTACGTATATTTATCTTGCTCAGTCTGCTCTAAATATCAAATGTATACCTTACAATTAGATTTAATAATTATTTAGTAAGTCACGATATGAGTACCGAGAATAAACTATGAATTTTGGTGCCCCTTATCTAGATTTGAAATTTCGGATTCGTGCATAGAATCAGGCTGAAAGATAAATATTTGAGATCTGGACACCGAAACAAGTGCTAGTACCAAGATCCTAGCCGTTTTACCTAGGTAATGCGAGCGGAAGGCGAGCACTAATTCCGCATGTACCGGCACTTTGGGGAACACGAGAAACTAAAAACAGATAAATATTCTTTTTCAGGGGCAAGTTGCGCTTTAACATGACTTTTCATGAGTGTTGTGTTCAAATACGAAAACTGTAATGGCGACTTGTTTGAAATAAATGCCTTTTCTTTTTTAGCAATAAAGTTAGGTACTTTCACATTGAATAAAAATTAGCAAAGCACATTTCACTGATGAGAGTGCTGGTTCTTATGGAAGCTTTCACACTGAACCGAAGATTTCCTCATGTGGGTATCGGATTGCCACAATTCACCTTGCTGAAAGACGTGGTTTATCAGGAGGTCAGCCAAGATTCTTTTGGACTTAGCCTGTAGACTGCTTCTGGTCTCAATTATTCCCATATAGCAAGACTAACCATATATAAAGTTGGTTCGAAATGATTTAAAATATCACTAATTGAGGTTACCGGGATAATCGCGATTTAAATGTTCGTAAATCGGAAGAGATGTAAAAGTTAAGCGTTAAAATAAATCCGATAATTCCTAATGCAACCTAATGATAGCAATAAAACTCCTTATGTAACATTTTCAAAGCTAAGATTAACAGTTTTGTTCCTGAAGAGGGTGTATGGCAACATAGAATATTATAAATCCAATTATCATAAGTAGTACCTCTGATAGCCCCGCATTTCACATAACCATCGCCCTTCATCCTGACAAGTGGGCAATTCACTTACCCACAATGACTTTTCAGGCATTCCAGTGACATCAATATATCAGTTTGGGTTTGGGATCATGCTTCGGTGAACCTTGACTATCACCATCAGCAGCTATTAGAGAATCAGAACTTATTTCTGTATTAGACAATGTGGGTAACTATAGCTTTTCGTCTATAGAAGACAGAGAGCGTGCCTTGGTGCCCGTGGTCATGGGTTCAATTCCCGGAGAGGCACTCAAAAATTTCCATGTTGACCCAGCATCGTGAGGACAATTGGGGAGTTATCTTAAGTAAGAGCTAGCGGACTGCAATCTAGAAAGCCGGCATTAGGGACTTCGGGTGTCGATGCGTTGACTACACATCCCCACTTTCAACGTAAGCCCGCTGGTAGGAACCAAAGGATTGTCGTGCCAAGAACTTAGTTTGTTTTAATTATCATAAATGCCTTCTTTATTATTAAATTTTATCCAATATTTTCTTTTCAACTAGTTTGCGAAACTCAGAGCTAGCTACTTGTTTTCTTTTTAATTCATGTTCATAGTTAGCACAACTAATCACTAAGGAAAAACAATCTTTTCAATAAAATTCGCCTCGCGTCTTTCGTAGCTCTAAGTTTAGTTATTTTTAGTTTTCTTTTTTTTTTTTTTTTTTTTTCAAGTTGAAGGGCGGTTTATCATTTTCCCCTCGCTTACCCTATTCTTTTTTCTAGTTTTACCTATGTTTCTTTGCACGGATATTGCGCCTATACGCACGTGCTTAGTGTGTTCGTTTACAAAAGCGGGCCATTTTCCTGCCACTATATAAAGAAAAAGTGCACTGTATCAGAGAAATATTAATTGATGTATGTAAGTGAATATATATGTGACGAAGTCATAATTACTCAGTTTTGAATTCCAGCTCTAGTATTCTTTCTTAATGGGGGACTGATGTCTCATGTAGGCTTATTAACTATAACATCAGCAATAAAGAAAGTACGGTTTAATTTGCACTAATTTGAAAACATTACGTTAATTAAATAATAATAATAATACGGAGCGAGCTCAGGCTACTTGTTAGGATTCTTGCTTCGCAATTGGATAATACCGGGTTCGAATTCTGAGACCAGCCATCCTGACTGAGGATTTTCCAGGGTTGTTCCTCAGTTATACTGGGCAAATGCTAGGTTAGTACCTTGATCTAAGGCTCTGGAGACCTTCCTTTCATTCCCTTTCCAATGTTTTCATCTTTTGATTACTACCGTGATCTGCTGGGTAAAATGGCCTCTGAGGATGTATCTGGTAGCTTATAGTAAATAAACAATAACGACGTAATATATCTTCACGAAACGTGTGGGTTAATTCAAGTACAGCCTTACAGTCCCAATAGATAGCTAAAGTTTTAATATTAATTTCCTGACTTTTAAATACTATTTTCATATTGTTTCAGCTTTCAATTTTCTCATGTATGTTCCCACCGAGAATTGAACATGAGATCACATGAACAAATGCGAATATGTTAAATATTTTTGAACACTTTAATATACAAAACACAAAACGCTTCAATGATACGATGCATGGATATGTTTTGGTTACGTCCTGCAATGTATGATTAAAGAAGCCAGGAGGGTGAAGAAAAAATAACAGAAATCTCTTTTATATTTACTCCTTCAACAAACTCCCGACCTCAGAAGGGCAAGCCATAATTTAGGCAATAAAATCATACAACGAACACAACCATATCGCTCTCCTGAAATTCTCGTGTGTATGTTTAAAAATCTACTACTGTTGTTCCACGCCAACCAGTCTATATTTTTTGTTGTATATACATGTACCTTGTTGGTGGTTGGACTCGTGAGTCAGAAACTACTATTAATAAAGAGTTTGTTTTGTCTACTATCCCTGCGATTAGAAGGGCCTTATCTAAAAGATATTTCATTTGTACATGAGAAAAGAAGAAAGTTTATTTTCTAAAGAGGCCCACTCACGGTCCATGGTTTGCGCAAACAAGGCTGTTTGTGCAAACAGTTTGACCGTGTGTGGCGATGTATGAACTGTTTTCGCAAACGTTTGTGCAAACATTTTCCACATCGAACTCGTTCGAAAATTGTTTACACGAACATGATGTTTGCGCAAACACGTGGACCGTGTATGGGCATGTTTGTGCAAACACGAGCTTTATTTCCGAGTAGGAAGCCTAGTGTACAGACGCTTATTTCTTGCGCTATGGCGTCAATGAATAGGAATCAAGAATTCTGTCGAGAATTTATTGACCTTTATAGAAATTTGCCTGAACTGTGGAAGGTAAAGAGTGAAGATTATAAAAACAGGAATTTGAAAAATGCGGCATATGAGAAGTTATTGCAGATTTCAGATGAGAAATGACATGGCCTTGTGTTGGCTTCACACAGCGTCCAATTGGCATTGAGCGGTGTTGACAGTTCGCGACAAGCAGTTATGCACGCTGTCTTCTCGCGCTACTGCGAATCTTGACAATATCACAGGCGCTACTTAGAAATATTGACTAGCACATTAACTGCTCACTTTACCAAGTAGAGAAAAGAATTACGAACAAATACGTGAAAACTACATCTTTCTATGTCAACTGGTTGTCATGATAGACGCTTTGAAAGGTTTCCATATAAAACAATTAGTAAAACGAGCGTTGAGTCCCGCGTCTAATTTCCAGTGGATTTTGTTTCGATTTGCAAATAGAACTCACAACTTTTATTACAGGATAATCAGGGGTGTAGCCAGCAAGTTGTTCTAGGAGAACATTACTTTCAGGGGGAGGCAAGCTTTTCACATATTAAAAGCAGAACAAATTACCTCTTTCACAACATGAAAGCATTTTAACTTACCATACATACATACATACTATGCGCATATTATATTTTCACAATGCTTTGTTATCAAAAGACGGATCGTGACAGTACTGAAGTTAAAAACCGGAGTGTAAAAGATGAATCAATAAGCTATTCATAAGAAAATAAATGCTGTTTATAGCAGTCTGTTTATCTGACTTTGTGTTTATGTAGGTTAAAATACTAAAGAGGAAAAAAAAAACGAAAAAATATTAACTCCGATATTATTATGCAATAATATAGTAGTGAGTTCACAGTGCACCCAGTTAGGGAAATGAGAATATAAAGCATATGATTAATTTTAGTTGATTCAATTAGGTATAGAAACCGTATTGATGATGATTGATTTTTTTTAAAAAAATTCATATTTTATTATAAAGTCTTTCATTTGCATTAACTGTTAAATAAGTTTATTAAACATATACCAGACGAACCTCATTTTGGAGCTGGAAATAGTTCGGAAAGACAGAGCCCCCTTTTCCCCCGTGGCTACATACCTTTGCAATCTTTGCCATCATCGTAAGAATAAAGCATGGGACGTTTGTAATTTGTTTTGAAATTTACTTCAAGATAGACCCTTTCTTATTCGACAGAAGGAACGCAGTATGTTTTCTGTTTCTATTTTTCTTTCACGTTCCACTGCCTTATGTGCTACTTTTAACACCCTCTTTTCTCCTCTATAAGGGAATCAAAAGCATCAGGCGTCTGAATGGTGTCATAAATTATCGTAACCCAAAACAAACTCGAGCATATCGAGTTGCTTAGGAATCAGATGGATTACTTTCGTGGCACCTACACGAAGAACAAGGGTGCTACTTGTTATGAAAACGGAGAAGGAAAGAAAGGGGCTAGTGTAGAATTCATCAGTGTCTCGTTGCTTTCTTTCGTGGTAGTTCGTTTATTCTCCAAAATTATAGTTGACAATGTCTTTAAGCATACCGAGTACAGCAGAAGTTTTATTTTCTGTCTTCCTTTTTTTCTTTTTCTTTCAAGTGCTACGAAGTCAAGCTCGAAGAATTATTTTTTGTGCTTACAGTTTTTGGAACCCATAAAAATAAATTTACAAGAGTCAGATTCAAACAAAGACGAAATATTAACTGACATAGATGATAGTGAAAGTAGTGTTGAAGACAAGTGTTTAGCATTTTCACTGGAAAAGTTAACATGTAAGTAATTTAGTTGCTATATATACTTCTAGGATGCACAGTCAAAATTCTTGAGTTTGCTGGAATAGTACATCTACATTGTGAATAATGTTGCCAATGTATGTGTCATAATCAACCACTCTTTCATCCACACCCTCTTCTTTCTTTTTGGTTTCGCGGATATTTCCGCTTCCAAAGCACAAGCAATTACTATCGCTAAACAAGCTACTTCAGTGGACATGCTTACGCGATTAAACTCAAAATTGAACTGAAGTTTGTGCAAACAGTTGTATCGTGTGTGGCCGAGTGTTTGCGCAAACACGATGTTTGCACAAACATGATGTTTGCGCAAACCGTGGACCGTGAGTGGGCCCTATAAGAATAAAATAAATATTTTCAATGTGAAGCTAACATTAAGTTTCGAAGAGGAGCTAAACAGAAGAATTTGTTACCATTTACATCAGTTTTCAGACAGTTCACTATACTCTGAAATGGGAAGAAATCAAACTGGGGAACATTTTACTAAAGACAGAAAGTGCAACATGTAAATATTGCAAGGTTAAAATAAAATAAAGAACAAAGGTAACACAAACGTGTTATGGAAACATTTAAAAGCACAGCAACCTACTATATCAGTGAATCCTAAAAAAAGTTTTAACGAATTTTAGATATTCAATTTTATCATCACAATTTCAGATGCAGGTTTGGATACGAATCAAGATCTGAGATTTGAATTTCGGATCCAGATCCGAGATCCGAATTTCGGATCCAGATCCGAGATCCGGATCTGAGATTCGGATCCGAGATCCGGATCTAGGTCCGGATCCGGCAAGATCCGGATCCGGATTTCACAGGATCCGGGATATCCGGATCCGAAAATTTTTGGCCATCCCTAATATATATATATATATATATATATATATATATATATATATATATATATATATATATATATATATAAGGCCTATACATGTAGAGGAAGGTTACCAAAGAGCACGCACTTAATATTCATGTTCAAATAGCTCCGAAAATAATGAAGCAAAAATTATATAAATTGTACAAAATTTTAATTGAAGTTTAGGCTACATTGTAAGAAATAGAAAAGTTTACTACTAGATGTAGAAATGGAGATATACGGTAAAAAGTTAAAAAAAACTCAAATGCGTACTCTTAAGGACCAGTGTCCCAAAGAGTGCGTTTTGCGGTCCCTAAGAGGGCGCACTGAACACCTATCATACTTGAAACCTAAACCCCTTCGTAAACTTTAATTTACCCTAAGGTTTGCTTCCAATTGTTCGTATACAGGCAATTCTAAACTATTTTGCTTCCAACAATTTCTTCATTACACGTCCATGTGGTTTTAAAGAATTTATTATGAACGTACACGAAATTTAAAACATTAGAGAAAATCTTCGTTTAGTTTCACCCACAAATTATGATTTTTATGAGTAAAATTAATGATGATTTTTTAAATTCTTAGTTCGTGGTTTCACTACATTATTCCACCAACTGGAAAAAAATCCTGAACAACACCTTTAGTGTGTGTCTTTTTCTTAGTGTGTGGTTTCATTACAATCGTAATCGAAGCCATATTTCACTCAGCATCTTCCTCCAGAACACTTCCAGAATCTTTATTTTGATCATTTCCTCACTACTTAGGACGACATCATCATACCATGAAAGGCAATGGCAAACTCCCATGGAGCAAAGGCCTACCTTCGAGCAGAACACCACATCATGATCGTAATTTAAGAAATTTTGTGAATTTAAAATACTTCTTATACCGTATATGATTTACAGTTGGTGCTTGAATCGAAGACAAACAATTACAAATAATTCTACAATCCATTCAAACATCATATTACACTCCAAGAGTAACTGATGAGAATAACCATAGTCTGTAATATGAATGCCGCTACCCACACACGCTATCAAAGAAATTCTCCCAAAGAGTACGTGCGCGCACTCTTTGGGAAACAGCAGTCAACTCGAGTAAAATTCATCCATGTGGCTGCATATGCAAGACCCCCGAAACAAAGCCATGGTAAACAATTGTATCCGCATTCATGTTTCCTATCATGCAACAAGAGTACTGTAATTAGCTCCTATATCAGAATAATTTCTTAACTAAGAGTATTAAAATATTACATCAAGAATTCAAAAAAGTTATTTTTAGCTGTATTTTCTGTTTGCAGCGATCCGTTAACTTCCCTTTTCTTCGTATCAGCTCTCACACAAAGACGCATCAAACAGCGTAGCAATAACAATTCTGTGTGTTACCACTTCAGCGTAATTGGCACTGCGCGCTCTTAGGGCGTGCGTACTCTTTGGTAACCCTCCTCTATATAAAGCATTTTCCGCCCTTTGTTTTCAAGATACAAGATTGATATTTTGATCATGTATTATGCACATAACAACGTTTTATTTAAAAAAAAAAAATCAGACACATACGTGAACCCAGGCCCGGGCCAGAGGGGCAAAGTCTTTTGGCGGGGTTTTATAAAAAAAAGTGTGTGTGTGTGTGTTTTTTTTTTTTTTAATTTTCCGGTTGAGGTGTACGATACGGACAGGTGAGTGGTACCGTTAGAGAGGGTTTATTATACTGAAGAAACTGGAGTTTGAACCATGACTCTAAATCAAATAGTAATGATGCAGTACATTTCTGAGTTTATATATATATAACGGGTGTTCTAAAAATGGTGTCCACGGACCACAGAGCAGTATTGTACAGGTCAAAATAAAGCGAAAATGTTATATGATGGAATGTCCTAAGGGGCCTCCTTTAGCTGCTATGGGGAGTCAAAATTTCACAATGTGGCAACGTCGCATATTAACTTGGAACCATTAGGATCACTTTACAAATACATCAAGCAGTTAAATCGATTGCTACACTTACAAGTGATGCTAGTATTAATCTATATCGATTTTAGCTGCCATCTGGAAAGAATCGATGCAACTATTTGAAATATTAGTAGATCTATTCTATAGTTCTTTATTTGTGACGTTACCACATAGTGCAATTCATGTTTCCAGACAAGGACTGGAAAGGTGCATAAATATATATATTTTTTGTCTTATTATGACTTGTAGGATAGTGCTCTGTGGTCCTTCTGCCATTTATAGAACACCCGATATATATTAACAAGAAGATTATTAGGAAACATTCATGGTACACAAAAAATTATTTACGTATATGAATATATTCTTACATTTTATGAGATTATAGAAAGGAGGAAAAAAACTATGTAAGAATTTAAGTGAGTCCTTTCTCATATATAATATATAAAATATGTTTTATTTGTTCATTCCCTTTTTTTTCATTTTTTCTTGATTAGTTTACGAGTCCTATCTCGCTACTAGCGATGAGTGTCGATATCACTACGACTGTCAGGCACTTTTACAGTGTCCATTTTTTTCGCTATCATATTTTTCATATGCGTACATATAATTATGTTGCTCATTACAAACAATACTAATTACATTCGTAGGAACATTCATGGAATACTCTTCCCTATTCAGGTTATAGAAGCAAAGTTCTGTCTTCTCAATTATGGAGGCTATTTTACATCCTCTATTATTCGGTCACTAGTAACATTGTAGAGCAGTTCGAAATTATCAGATCACTCGGTAGACGCACACACTAATAAGCTTATATCATCAATTGCTGACTTGTGAGAGATTTAAAATTTTTATTATTATTCTTTTCCTTTTCGTTCGAAGAGAATTCGCTTAATACCATACTTGTGGAAATAGTCCCAATCACAGCAGAGAGTTTTGGCGGCGGAGAATATGAAACGAATAGAAAATGGTAAAATCTGGATAAAACCGAATTTCAGAAAGGATATGAGTATCTCAAGAAGGACGAGGGTGGTCTAAAATTATTCTGCCAAAATTTAGGTTGGTAGTTTAAACCAAGAATTCCTGCCCAATAGCGGGGCCTAGTTTTTCATATAGCATTAAGATGATGGTTTCAATTTTTCCCTATTTGAAATATCTATATGCTAAATATTATCATGAAATAACGTAGGAATAAAGATATTATTCCCCAAAATATAGTTGTTACTAAATTATCCCGAATTTCCACATTAATTCTGAGTATAATTATAATCAGTTGAATATCATATATAAATCGAAACATATTTTGGAAAAATTTTGCATGGTACAGTGTATGATAAAATTAGTGGGCCCTTCCGACCCTTCCGAGCGGTTAATACATTACATAGTATTAACAGTTTTAACAACAAATTGATTCAATAAATTCTGAACAACTAACTAACTAACTAACTCTATGGCCTATGGAACCCGGAGGTTCAATGCCGCGTTCACAAAAGCTCTTCACTGACTTCTATCCTTAGCCAACTGCATCCAGTTTCTACTTTGTATTTCTATCTCTGCGAGATCCATCTTAATATTGTCCTCCCATCTGCGCCTAGGTCTTCCTAATGGTCGTTTTCCGACTGGTCTTCCAGTCAAGACTTTGAAAGCGTTTCTACTTTCTTCCATTCTAGTTACATGACCCGCCCACCTAAGCCTCCTAGACTTGACGACCCTAACAATGTTGGGTAGACCATATAAATTATGTAGTTCCTCGTTATGAAGTTTCCGCCATTCCCGTTCCTCTTGGGTCCGAATATTCGTCTCAGGATCTTGTTCTCAAATACTTTCAGTCTATGTTCTTCCCTCAGAGTAAGTGACCATGTTTCGCAACCATACAGAACAACAGGCATAATTATCGTTTTGTATATTTTAAGCTTCAAATTCTTCGACATAATTCGCGACGACAAGAGATTTTGAACCGAATAGTAACACGAATTCCCTGCTTTTAGTCGACATTTAATTTCTTCATGAATATGATTTTCCTCTGTTAATATTGATCCTAGATATTTGAAAGTATCCACTTTATCAAAAGTATTATTTAATATTTTAACGCATCCATAATTTGCTGTATTCCGGTCCCGACGCACTTCCATGTATTTAGTTTTCTCTGCATTTACTTCTAAACCCATGTCCCTGCAAGCGTTTAATAAGATCTCTTCATTTCTTTCTATTGTTCTCCTATCATCCCCTATTAAATTCTGAACAAAGATGCAATAAATTAAAACAAGGGAAAATGAAAAGAATAAGATTAAATAAGAAAACTGAGGTGGTTGGCGCAACAGTGGTTTAACCCACATTTTTAAAAATGTAGAAAAATCAAGTTAAACTTAAGCACATGTTTTTTTTTTTTTTTTTTTGTACAATGTAACAAAAGCAAGCGCAAGTGGTTGAATGTGTCATACATTGTACATAAATATATTGTACAAAAAAACACATGTGTTTAAGTTTCACTTGATTTTTCTCCATTTTTAAAAATTGGGGTTAGACCACTGTTGCGCTAACCCCATCAATTCCTTTAAGGAATACAAATAATAATCCTGTAACGCCATAATCCTGTAACAAGATTAAATCGAGTCCTGGATCTATCCGGATCACCGATTCTGGTGGTTATTCGTTTAACTGCTTCTGGATCATGCTCTAGGTCACGAAGTTGGTGACAAGCTTTAGCACTAGTCAGAGGTTTGCTTGACTTCGAATATGACAGACATTTTGTGCTTTAGATATACGTATCTTTGGTGCAAAGTCAAAAGGTCTTAGGTGTAAATAAAGAAAATGCTTTCTCAAAGTCCATCTACATGCTGGATTGTAAGTCAAAAAATGTTCTTCTTTGCATATATTTGAGGAAAAACAAGTAACGCCAAAGTTTCTGTTGTTTGTTGTTGTTGATTTGAGTTTTGCATTCCGTTCAGCAGCGAGGCTATATGAGACATATACCTACAGCTTAACGGGGGATCCAAACCACATGATCTCCCACCGGGAATTGAACTCCGTTTTCAAAAAAAAGTATCTAAGGACAGGCAGTCCTTACCTGTTGGAGTAGGAACTTATACTCGACATTGAGAAGCAGTGATGAAACTGGTTAAGAATTTAGTGACCTGGAAACAGTCAGACCCATGATCCGAACAGAACTGGAGACGAAGAAATATAGTCAGACACATGAAGAAATTGTATGACACTGTATATGCACCTCCATCCCAGCGCGTGTGCCTTTGATGTATGAAATCACGAGTTCGATTACACTTAGATCATTAAAATTTTACTTTAACTAGCATTTATTTTCATTAATCATCCGTTTTCTTTAGCCTAAAGAACTTAACCGTGAGAAGTTAAACTATTTTTTTTTTATTAACGTTCATTTCATTTTTAAATATACAGTAGAGCATCGATTATCCGAACGTCGGTCAACCGAACGACCGCTTAACCGAACTGTGTATTCGCTCGCACCTGTTACTCTCCCACCCTACCGTCCATCATCCTCCTCACTCCCAAACCAAGTTTCCCACAGTAGTCGGCGCACTGAGCCACCGCTGGCGGAAGATTGCTTCTAATGGGGCCTTTATAAGGCGCTGCTGAC
Source organism: Thermobia domestica (assembly GCF_964235325.1). NCBI lineage: Eukaryota > Metazoa > Arthropoda > Insecta > Zygentoma > Lepismatidae > Thermobia > Thermobia domestica. The sequence continues at coordinate 156,654,905 of NC_137458.1, forward strand.
CGGCCAAGCCGCCAGTCGCTGTGTTTCAACAATCAGCACACTTCTGTCGGTTTGGCACTGGCTGTAGAAGTAGCGGCAGTATCAAAGCTGTTCACAGCAACAGCTGCGCCAGCTTAGAGTTGAGGCGTGCCGCTCCGCGCATGGCAAATAAACATGTACAGTTCGATTATCCGAACAAACCGGTTTTCCGAACACCCATGTCCCCCAATTACTTCAGATAATCGACGCTCTATTGTAGTTCTAGCAATACGATTCTGCCCTTTCTTTCCAACGATATAAACAGATGAGAATTACAGAAAAATAAGTTACATGACTTTCTTATAAGGGGTGGTCAATATTTAATCAAGCGAGCCCGTAAAACTTGACATGTAAAATATAAGAGGAATATTAATACTTTTCTTCATATATTATATATAAAAACTATTAATATTTCTGTTTTTCAAGTGACAAATGTTGTGACGTTAGCTACTCTTCTACCTACCATAATCTTTGTAATGTTTTATTAGGATCAATGGATATAAAATATGACTGAATATTTGATGTGTTATTCAGTAAATCAATATCATTGCACAATTACCAACCTAATACAGTTTCAGTGGCAGAAGAAGTTCAAAAAATTCGTACATATGTGTTTCTCTACGAATGAGCAACAAGGAAAGAAAACCTCAGCACCTAACAATCCATCAACAGGTCCGTTTTTGTTGAGCGGCTGATCTACTAAAGTTATTGTTTCATAATTTTCGAATTATTTGTATTTTGAATGGTTATTCTGACTGAGTTACTTGTAATCTTTGGCTCCAATATTGCTTTCGTACGAATATTATGCAGGATGATGTAAAATATGAATCAACTATTGAATAATAAGTTCCAACACTAGATGCAATAATTCCTGTTGGGTTCATATTTGTTTCCTCTTTGTTTATACGCAACTTCTGGACGCAACGTTCAGTTACTAGTTCATTATCACAATCAATAACAGCACAAATTGTAGGAACTTACTCGAATTGTCTTTGATATTTCTACAGCTGTGGGCAACAATGAAATTCGAATAACTTACATTATCTATCTTATACTTTTGCTCAATGTAGAACAACGTACTATGTTCTTTTGTTAAAGGCACGATAACCCTGTATTACATCTGTTTACAGAGCAGCTTTAGGCAAACAATTGAAACACAGCAACTTCTTGTTTACAAATTTGTGCCGATGATTCGGTAGTATATTTAAGAAGTGTCATTTTTAAGAATGCCACTTTACATTTAAACAACTTTTTTTTTTTTTTTTTTTTTTTTTTTTTTTTTTTACACATAACACCTAACAATGGAACTTTGGTAATAGCTGCTGTTTGTTACTTTTCATTACAGACGTGCCCACCGCTGACCTTGCATGTATTGGCGCTAATGTTCCAGCATGGTCCGAAATTTGTTGTTCCTTTTTCCTGAACGTCAGCTCTCGTTGCTTTCTGTTCTTATTATCCAACTTGTCAGCAACATGGTAAATTAAGATCAGATCCCGATTCTCTACTGGGAACCATAAAGATTTTTAGTTCACACACAAACTGAACACTATCGTCGACCATCCTTCGTAACTCAGCTGATGACTCACTGCTGAGTGATTAACAGGGCCCGGATCTTGTTGACCTAAAAAATTTTAAAAAGTGACCTATAAAATGACACTAAAATTCCTGTAAAATGACCCTAAAAATCACAAAAATTGACCTTAAAACTTACGTTTTGTCAAACTTTTATTTCATTAAACATTGACATTTTTTAATATCCATTGGATTTTTAATTAACATTTCTCACTCATATTCAAAAAGTTTTGTTTCAGTTAGTTGCAGTCCATTGATCACTTATGTCAATTGACCAGTCCATTGTACGGCATTGTGAGTATTGAAAGCGTCAGTTCACTCCCGAGTTGAAACTAGGAAGCACTCTTAAACAATAAAACTTAGCAAGTTTAGACTACATGAAAATAATAGATAAAAACACATTTAAAGCCCTTGTACGCCTTCTAATGCATTTTTAGTTATTCACGTGATCACATTCTTTGTGGTCAATAACCCAAAACTATCTGTTTGGCCACCTACCGACCCCCGCCTTTCGTTAACCAGCTACAGTTTAGTTTTCATTAGTTTGTTAAGAATGCAGTTTTTCCACTCCAATAGTCAGGAAGTAAGAAGAGATTATTCAACTTCGTCTTTTCCACATCCGTAAACCGAGTTCATTTAAAGATTTCCTTATGTAGAAAAAAAGAATAAAAAGACCATAAGTGACCCAAAAGTTACCTTAAAATATTAAAAAATGACCTGAAATTTCAAAACAGCAAAAAGAGACCAAAAGTTGATCCTTAAAAACTATATTTTTAGAACCTAGAGTTGATGGATAACGTTTTTAATTGAACTTGCCTTCTTCTATGCGTAACAGAAGAAAGTTGACTTGTCAACAAGATCCGGGCCCTGGTGATTAATAATCATACTCAAAATATGATTTGTAAGCTCCCTTACATCTTTGTATCTGGATTTAGGTAATTTCCATGCTACTTTATAATCGTCAGATATGGGAATGGATTGAGCAATACAGCGAGTTCTTCTGATATAGCTGTTTACAATTTTTTTTTCCCATTTTTAAAGCATTATTTAATCTATCGTTATTATGGACAGCAGTAACAAATAAGTAACGAACTACCATGAAAGTAAGAGATTATGTCAAATTTACATCTGTGCACTGTTCATTAGATGTATTTTCCTGTTCGGCAGGAAGTGACTTCATATTGTATAAAATTTCTGAGGCATAATCGAACTTACTTTGAATTTCCCTGAATTCTGCTTCATATGTCACTAACTCACTTCCACCTCCCACAGAAATGAACTTAATGAGCTCTGAGCTTTCTCAATTGAATTGCATTAAACATTTAGTGTACAGCTTGACAGTGAAATCCGATTTATCTTAGTTCTTATTTACTTTATCTAATGATATTATTCCACATTTGGGGACACTTTTCTTACCTATTAGTTCTAGATTTTCTTATAATTCTGTACAATACTGATTACACCACTTCGGCAAGCTGGACTGAAAGTATAGCGCCAAAAGTTCTCACACAACACCAGCGAAACTGGAACGCAATCCAGTCCGTTAGGACCACTTAATGTGTTAGCGGACTATATTATTGTAAATCCCAAGTTCAGAAAGAGCAATATCCATGTTTATTCTATTTCAAAAGCACTTAACTAAATTCATAATTTGCTTAACTAAATTCACACTTTGCTTTGCACAAGTAGCTTGAATATAGCATGTGATGGAGGCCACCGACTATGTCCCTCTGTCGAGACGCTCTAACATAGAACTAAAGAAATTAGAGTACAGTGTCGCAATTTATAAAAGAAACAACATATCAAATGCGGTCGAACAATGTTAAGAACGCAAACATATAAACTGAAATACTTATGAACATATTATCTTATCTCCTATGTTGGAAGAGTTTGAAAACAAATTCGACGTTTTGAACGTTTCCTCACTCAATTAAAATTTACGAACAGCTCCTATATAGTTATAAACCTTTCAAAAATCTTAAATATTCAGTATTTCCAGTAATTGGTTTGTTTTAGATTCTAATCCAAACGCAAATTCGCAATACATATTGAGTGAAAGTATAAATTTGAAATATTAAATTTTACGATTTGTTTTTTCTTATCCCAGAAAATTTAATATGTACGGTACTTCTATAAAGATGGGTAATGCCGAATGTAATGTAGTGTATTTCGTTCCTGAAAATATGGTCCAGAGACAACATCAAACGTTAGAATCTGGTGATATAAATTTGGAGTGACCATTCTGGATTACAACCACTTTTCAGGACAATTTAAAGGAGCTAGTGTTGCTTAGCGCGTCATTTCCTCTTGCCAGTGCTTATCGGTGAAAATAAAATATTCTGTAACTATAGATGATCCTGAGTTCAGTCAAAACCTTCAAGGAATGAACGTATTTAGTCCTTGAAATTAATTTTTATCTTGTCTTCTGGATTATTTGAAAAGAAAAGAAAATTAAATGTATCACATTTAATGGTTAGGCACTATAGGTGAAAAGAGACACTTCATAATTTCACACGAATAATAATGAAATAAATGGTGAAATAAGCACGTGAAGAGATGGTAGAGCCCGAGTTTGCTCATGTTGTCAGAGACAGTAATATAAACTCATAGCAACGGAGCACCATAATGCTGAACAACCATTTTCACGTCTTCACGCAGAGTATGAATTAGAAAGTAAAAGTCTTCCTTCATACTGGACTGACTGATGTGAATCATGTGCGCTTTGAAGTATGAATTAACATTTTTATTACCTCGGCATAGTAGTGAAATTGGTGTCGGATGATTTCAATCCTTAGATTTACTTAGGAATCTAATTTGGAAGTGCTGCATCATCACTTGAAAGAGATTTGAATAAAACGAGACAATTAGTTCTAAGAGTATCAAAACAGGGTCATTAGTCGGTAGATAGACGCTTTAGTTACTATGCATCGCATATCTCTCTCTCTCTCTCTCTCTCTCTCTCTTTCTCTATATATGTATATGTGTGAGTTTATTGTAATTTAAAAATTGGTGTTGGTTTTGTCTAAAACTAATGGTCAAGTTCGTTCCAATTTTTTGTAAGTATGGCCTATACTAAAATTGAATGAAGTCGCATAGGAATTAGCTGAATGTAATATAAAGGGGACAAATGATGTAATTGCCTTTTCTGATTTAAGTACCCTTATTGGGAAGCAATTTTGTGGAAGTGACTGAAAATACCATTTCACCCTGGATAAAATTTCATATATTTGTGAATATTGTAACACCCAGGACCCCCTTGATATGACCTAACATTTATTTCACATACAGCTAATTCGGTTTCCTTCCTCATCTTTTTTCTAAGGAATGTGGTCGTGGTGGGATCAAAGGAAAACAGTCGAAAGAAAAAAATTATAATCCTGAACCACAAATACATATTTATTGTTGTTCGACTTAAACACGTTTGCACTGGTGTTCACTGTTCTTCGCCACAAGCTTATTTATCATCAATTATATTCAGTAATTGTAAGTATAATTATGTGAGTGCATAGTACAAGTTTCATTTACAAGTATGGTGTGGTTGTAGTAAATAAGAAGCGATAACTAGGATTTGAAAGCTAATACATGTCTGCTGATGATACGTAAACCTGATACGTAAATTATTAAAAGGCCACACAAACCACTGAGCCAACCAACACCCGATACATTTTTTACAACCATTGTTTCAGTTATGTGAACGCCAACGTTATCTGGTCAGTGATCGTTATTATGCGAGGCAATTTTCCCTGTTGTAACCGAATCCGCTCGCGGTGCTTTCATTTCGCACATTTCAAACACACACACACACACAGACAGAATAGAGCTACACGCGAAAAGAGTGTAATCTGAAAATGTTGCTAATTATTATCATTGATCCTTGTTCTCTGTAGGTAATTACACACATGGTGTACTTATCTATTTGCAGCATTTTATTCCCAGATTCATTACTGGTTATACAGTACAGCTAGCAATCAAAGTCCCAACATCAGGCATCATATGTTAATATGTTATAGGTGAAACATGTTAATGTATTCTGTTTTCAATGATATCTAAGTAATAGAAGCTTTGGGATCTTTGTTAATTTACAGGTTACGATATACATATACTCCCAGCAGCAATAAATTATGACTTATGTTTCATGTTCTTATATCTTCTGTTCAATTGCCAATGCTTTCATTTCCATTGTATTCAATGTATGAACATGGTATATGTACTGTTATAAGCTATTTTTAAAATAATAATAAGTGCTCTGTAGGTAATAATAAACTGTCATATAGCAGAATCGTAAGAATTTCCGAGAGAAAAAATTCGTATTGACAAATTGTGCCTATTTTGCAAATTGACTTAGATTCAATCTAAGGTTCCTAAAATTTTCTGCGTACTGCTAAACTGCCCAGTCTTTCAGCTACACTAGTGTATTAATAAGTTCACTAAAAGTACGCAATAAAAGATTTAGATTTAAAATACTAGCGTCACTTAGAGTTTTGCTTAAGAAGTGGAAGAGAAAAGACTCTACGGTATGATTACAATTTCATGTTTTCCGTTAATACAATATAATACCATATTATTTTTGAAATGTATACAGGATGTTAACGATAAAATATCCAACGCGTCGGAGGGAATGGACATAGGAGGGACATGGCAAATTGAATGGACCTGTTTTTCCAAGAGGGTCATTCTTCATGGAACACTCATTGTAAATTTTAAATGGAAAGGTGTGTAATTTGATATATCATTGAATAGATTTTGGTAAACAAACAACCTTTGCAGGACTTTTTTTCGGGTGGCCAGCATTTAGATTTGAATTCTTTTATAGTCAGATAAGAAATTCGATACTTATAAATTATAAACGGATGAACACAAAAAGATGAAAAAAAAATGTGATAGGAAAATGACATTTAATACACCATGCTGTTTTTTCCCACAGGTTTCCTTAATGTTGCACTGGAAACTGACTCGAAAATTTTAAGTAAAAAAGTAAGTGATTTGATATAATATAAAGCTTTGTCAAGTGTTGCACCGTTTACGAAATGACCAAAATTTTAATCCGAGTTCATGCAATTTAAATAAAATATCCAGTGCTTATAAATCATGAACGCTTTAAGATAAGAAGTTGAAGCAAAACGGCAGATAGGGAAGAGTCATATTGAAATGCATTCCCATCAATGTTTTATAGCGTGTAAAGGCTCAAAAGCTAGATATTCAAGATGTTCATGGAGATGTTTCATCCATTATTTACAACTTTGATAACTATAGAGCAAAAATAGTAATAAATAGCGAGAAGGGTTTTCCTGTAATCAGGGCCGGATTCAGGATTGTGTGAGCGGGGATGCACCAATATCTACCATAGTAACCAATCACACTGAAACTCTTCAAAGTGACATGTGACAATATTCTTTACCCGTGACAGCACTGATGCATAGAACGGAGGAAAATATTTTAAGGAGGGTCGCATGTGTTATGCAAGAAAAAAATTGTTCTTCTCTCCTCCTGGCTTCTGTTTTTTCCCTCCTTTTTGTTTTGCTTGGTGAATCATTTTCCTCAACCTTCAGAAAATCGTCTTCAACAATTGCTTTTGTAAATTTCTGCTTTCTTTTAAGCCCCAAACGAAAACATAATGGCAGAAAGTTTCGGAAAATGTTGCTATTTTCATTGCTAGCTTTTCATTTTAGATGGTGTATATTTACAACGAAGAGTGGGGGGTGGCACATGCACCTTTGCACCCCGCTCAATCCGGCCCTGCCTAAAATGTATTAAGCTTCCAAGAATGCATTTCATCTTCATCTTTAACTCAATGTTGGGAAATTAGTGCTGCAATAAATACACACATGTCGAACTGAAAATATTTTAAAAGAAGATAAAAATGAGACTGTATTATGTGGATTGTTTAGATTAAAATTATATAGTTTTTATTATGATGTATCGAGTGTTTGTTCGTGGTTATATATTTTATAAATATGTTTTTGTTTAGATCAGATTTTCATTGGAATTATAGATTATATTAAAGTAAGCATCCATATTTACATTTTGGCAATGATTGTTTTAGTGGAATGTTATATATGTGGTAAAATTAAAAATCCTTATGTACATACATTGTAAAATGTTTTGAGTATTTTTAAATAGGAAACTAAAACTGATGCAATAAACACAGAACATAGAACAGTATTATAATTTACAATCGTGAAAACGACAATTAATCTTATATCCATATATTATAAATTGTTAATCACAAATAAAGCGATTTTTGCCTAGTTATTTTACATTTAAAATTTAACAATCAAATATACTTATTATTTGATGAGGAATATAGCTATTTCTGTAACATAAAATATTCTGTCCAAAATTGGAAACTTTCGAAGTGAATGCCACAAGGAGTTTGGTGAGAGGAGATTGATTACAAAAGGAAAATTTCGTCCAAAGCTTTTCCCGGAGGGAGAGTTCCTAGTATCGCGGCTACGTTCCCTCTTTGCACAGCCATACTTATTCTTTGAATAAGATAGGATGAGGCTCGGGTGTCTTCTGTGTTAATAGTTATGCGGTGTCCAACTTCCTTAATGAAGTTTAGACCTTCCTGACCCCAGGACCCACAAGTTTCAATGGCTATGGTGACGAAGTGGTATTTGTCCAAGAGGTTGTTATATTTTCGTCTCTTTTCATATTCTCTGCGAGTTGCAACCGTCCCAGCTTTTGTGGAAGATGAAGGAAGATTAGAGGGGGCTAGGGTATCAGTACAAGTGAAATCCCATATTAAAGCCTTCCCTCGTTTCCAAGGCACCAAAGACATTCCGTCAGGTCTCTTGCCATCAGAGCGACTACACCCTATTGGCTCTCTCACGGAAGGCGTTCCAGAGGAGATGAGGGCTCTCATAATGAGATCGTTAACTGTGGAGTGTCGAGAGTATCTGCCAGCACTGTGAACACATGATAGGCCATGTATACCTTTCTTATCCACTAAACTTCCGCAAGCAGGGCACTGGTGTTGTTCACAGACATCTGCTCCCAAACGTAACGCACAAGCGACTCGAAAACTTTCGTCGGGAAGATGCAGCCCTAGGGATGAAGATGGGATAGCTTGTAACCAGGCACCTGCTTCAGGGGAAGAAGTAGCAAGAAGACGTGCCTTATCTTCAGGATTGGTGGAGGAGTGAAGAATAGAAGATAATCTGGAGTCTATAAGAGGAGCGTCCCATGAAGTTTGAAAACTTCTCTTATCAAAATCAGGTAGATCGAGTCCGCCGCACGATATCCACTGGGAGATACAATCATTTATCTCAGCTTCTGAATCCTGATGAATATCCTGGCGAAGAAGAGAAGTGATCAAAGGCATAGAGCTATACATGGATGAAAGGAAAGATGGAGTAGCCAAGTCAAGGGCTCGACGAATTCCTAGACCTCCGTGATCCACAGGGAGAGATGCTTGTAGCCATGAGTTATCTGTGAGAGAGCAGTTTAGAAGAGATTCTAGACCATGTCGGATGGATTCATCATATTGTTCCAAAAGATCTGTCTCATGCCAGGATGGAGAACTACGAAGGAAATATAACAATCTAGGAATGGCTAATGAGGCCCGTAGGAGATAAAAAGCTGAGTGGGTAGATATCTTAGATAGGCGAGTGAAGAAGAGATCTAATTTAGATATCTTGTCCAATAACAAAATGCGTCGAGTATCAGTGTGTAGCGCAGCACCTAAAAGGGAGGCTCTGTCGGATGATATAAGTTGAATTCCAGGTGCAACTTCGTTGAAAAGGGAGTAAAGGGTGTTAGCCTGTTCGTTTGAGACTCCTAGGAAACCGACTTCACATTTGCAGAAATTGAGCTGTAATCCAATGTCACGAGATTGAGTACGAATCTTTGACAAAGCTTCGAGGACATCTTCTTTGTCTCCAGCTATAGTCCCATCGTCGAGGTACCAAATGTTTAACTCCGTATTGATATTTCTGACAATAGAGTGAAGTGTTAACGCAAATAAGGCAGGTCCTAAGGGGTCGCCTTGTTGAACACCTCGTTGGGAGAGTATGATATCTTCACCAAAAAATAGATGACTAGGCTGTGAGTAACACTGATGTATGAAGGTGTATATATAAGGGAAATGCGTTTTAACGGCTGTAAGCATAGAGTCTCTGTTAATTTCGTTAAATGCATTCCGGAAATCTAGTTTCAAGAAAATTTTCTCCTGTTTGTGGGGATGAGAATAATACAGTCGGGCGACATGGGCTGTAACCTCTGAGCCATGAGGAACGCACACTCCCAACTGATGTGGTGACAAGAAAGTAGATAACGGTTCTCTAATTCTTTGGCATACTATCTTAGCTGAAAGCCGTCTCCAAACGTTACCGACAGCGATGGGGCGTATATCACCACTTTTCTTCCTTAACGCTATAAGCGACGCTCCAAAAAATAGTGGTCTAATTTCTGTAGGTACGTTTCCAGTGAGGATTATGTGAAGAAAATCACTGATAGTGCTTAACAGACGGTCTCTAGAAACGATGTCTTGGCACAGCAAAAGATCCTTGAGAATGGAAGGGCGTAAACTGTCCATACCTCCTGCAGAGCCGGAAGAGAAGGATCGAAGAGCTTTCTGTACTTCTTTGACAGAAACTCTAGGGACGGCTGGAGCGTTGTCAATGAGTGCAGGGGGTGTGAAAGTATGACTGTGTGTAGGGTGTTTGTTGCGTAATGCATCTAGCACTGTAGCTTCTGGAGGCGCCAAAGTGTCATCAGAGACGAGAAGTCTGACTGCTCCATGGACATCACCATCGGAAAGTTTGTTCTCGATAACCTTGATGTTGAAGGAGACTGGGTCTGTCACTCGGCGAGGTTTGGAGGGTCGTTGGTGGCGATAAAGAAGGGCATCGCAGCGAGAATTAGTCCAACTTGTGATTCTTTGTTTCACCCATGTAGTGAGATTGGACACTTTGTTCGTTCTTGTTGGTAAACAAAGAGTTACGTAGGGGAAGAAGAAGAGCTCCTTCCACGATTGCAAGTTATTAGTAGATATAATATTCTGCAGAACGTGACAGAGGGAGTCAGCCAACGCTGGTCTAGCTCCTCGAGGAACTCTACGAAGAATAGGCGTTATGGACTTGAGTTTTACGAGGAGGGTATTGCATTCTTCAATTGACATCTCGTTGGACCTAAAAATACAGTTGCTCAATGTAGTGTGTGAAGTAGAATTGTGTGAAGGTGAAAGCATGGTGGTGACATTGGGCGATGTGGGTTTGGCTTTGGTACTAGTGAGATGACACTTACTGTTGTGGATTGCAAGGCCTCTTGCATTGAGTAATTGTTTGTTGCACTGAGAACACACTGAATCATTATGCACAGATCCACCATCAGTATTGAAATTATGAATACCCGGGTCATCATTATAGTTCAATGACACAGAGTGGTCGACACTGCCGGGCATGGCGCTAATATCGTGTCCGGTCGACATATTAAACTAATGGTAGGTTATGTACACAAACATTCATGTTTGAAACGGTTTAACAATAGAAGAATATATTTTAAACTTCGATTTCATATACACACAAATCACTTCCATTGTTAGGAGTAACGTATTTCAAAACGATATTATGGCTGAAGAAAGCAGTAAATTAAAAGTTTCCGAGAACTATTGGAAACGAGGATTTCACTAAAACAATCCTGAGATGTTCACGCACGTTTTGACACCACACTCGTGAAATTAAACCATGTTTTTCCCGCACTAAGCTGTGAATCTTTACGAACATCATTAAAATTAGAACTCGCAAATACAACAATATACAACCAACCATATATTATGGTAAAATTAATATGTTGTTAGGCCTAACTTGTAAGCCTAACATTAATAGTGAACAATACGGCTAAAGTATATAATGCGACACCCAACACAAACAATTATTACAGGTTTAACACTCAATAAAGCCGGAAGTGATACAATTCACTACTTCCGGTTTAAATGTTGCTCTATATAGAGCAGAAACGATAAGAGATTGGGAAAAGCGTTTTTTTATTATTAAAAATAATTTTAGCCTTCCAGTAAGAATAAGTACCATCTATCTTAACCTCTACTCAAACGAAATGTGGAAGAAATCAATGGTTTACGGTTTTAATGTTGGTCGCTATAAAGTAAAAATTGTAATAGATAGCAGAAAGCAGTTTTCGGCAATCAAGTATTCCCAAAAATATAGTAAATCTCTATTATCATCTCTCTACAAAAACCGGAAGTTGTAGGAATCTGCTACCAGTTTCGATTTCAATCTTAATTGAGAAAAGGTCACAACATACAAACCAAACCACTTCACGTGGTGTACACGTGGCACTGTTACTTGTTTATACTCAAAATAACAAGTGCGAAAGAAAAGTCAATCGTTTGGCCGTCGAATGTCAAAAACATGGTCGTCACTCAAGTCGTACTGTGTGGAATTATATGCCCGTCTCGCCGAACGCATATCTATTCGTTCACATTGTGACATGAAACTCATTTGTTCTCTAAAGCCTTTCTCAGACGGGACTGAAGTAAGGATGCAATTCACGATCTAAAACTCACGACCTCACTTAACGATCGTGTGAGAAGTCAGTTGTCCTTACTCCAGGTTGAAATTTAGTGCTGGCTTTATTTGGATCCTCAGTTGGAAGAACTAGAAGCAGTTTCTATTTTCTCCTGAACTTGCATACAACAACCAATCAGAAAAGAGTAGCGCCTGACTACATTCAACTTGGTTTCTCGCTGTCATTTCTAAACAATTCTACCTAGACAAGAGAAGCATTAATTCTATTAATAGAGTCATACGAAATATATGATTTTTTTTTTTTTTTGTATAACGTGAAGCACGATTTATAACTAACTAACTAACTCTATGGCCTATGGAACCCGGAGGTTCAGTGCCGCGTTCACAAAAGCTCTCCACTGACTTCTATCCTTAGCTAATTGCATCCAGTTTCTACTTTGTATTCCTATCTCTGCGAGATCCATCTTAATATTGTCCTCCCATCTGCGCCTAGGTCTTCCTAATGGTCGTTTTCCTATGGGTCTAAAAGTCAAGACTTTGAAAGCGTTTCTACTTTCTTCCATTCTAGCTACATGACCTGCCCACCTAAGCCTCCTAGACTTGACGACCCTAACAATGTTGGGTAAACCGTATAAACTATGTAGTTCCTCGTTATGAAGCTTCCGCCATTCCCCATTCTCGTTCCTCTTGGGTCCGTATATTCTTCTCAGGATCCTGTTCTCAAATACTTTCAGTCTATGTTCTTCCCTCAAGAGTAAGCGACCATGTTTCACAACCATACAGAACAACAGGCATGATTATCGTTTTATATATTTTAAGCTTCAAATTCCTCGACAGAATTCGCGACGACAAGAGATTAGAGAAGGTATGCAGTGAAATAAGTAGTGTCCGCCCGAACACTACAGGTGTGAACAAATGTAATTACATCTTTTAAAAGATTAAAAATAGGTGATTTAAATATATTGTGCAATTTGTATATACCAAAAGATAATGTAAAATGTTTCTATAATCTGTTTCATATAACCTGATAGGAAAAAGAAGTTTTTTCACCACCACGCTCAAGTACAGGTGAATGTTGGTGTTCCGTCTTCCACCATCGGCCCCCGCACAGGGAGGTATAGAGCGAATCTAAATATGTCTAAATAATTAATTACTTTGCCTCTATTAGTGAAGTAAGTAACACGTGTTATTTTAATGGACATTTCATTGAACAGTTGTATTGTTTATTTTCCTTCTTTTTGTCAGTCGGGGTTGGCAAGGGGTGTCAGGGTTGGCAATTGAATAGGTACTTACTTATTGATGCAATAATTATTGATAATATAAAATCGAAAACCAAGTACAATATGTATTGGTAAATTATATCAGAGAGTTAAAATAACAATAGAACGTGAAATAATAATAATAACTTCCCGTTTCCTCTCTTATAAATATATGTTCTTACATTAAAAACAAGAAGAAAAAGTTATATATATATATATATATATATATATATATATATATATATATATATATATATACAGGGGGATCCAGGATATGACCAACGGAGGGGCTAAACCATATTTTGCCGTTTTGTCCACTGTAAAGCAGGATTGAGGCTCATTTTATCCAAAGTATACCGGAGCGTCAAGGAAAGGGGCTATAGCCCCTATAACCCTCCCCTTGGATCCGCCACTATATATATATATATATATATATATATATATATATATATATATATATATATATATATATATATATACAGATGGTGATCAGAGAAATGGAAACACCTGAACGAAATTGCAACTTACCAGATTAATATAGTGTCGGGCCACCTTTCGCCTTCAGAACAGCCTTGATGCGACGTGGGATGGAGGTATAGAGGTCGTGAATGGTAGCAAGTTGAATTTTACATCATCCCTCGTACAGGGCGTCGGCCAGTTCTGTGAGAGAGGATGGAGGTGGAAATCGTCGCCGGAGTCGTGCTTCCAAGACGGACCACAGATGTTCAATTATGTTGAGATCTGGGGATTGGGCGGACCAGGGGAAGTGTTGAACTTCATCCCGATGTTCCTTAAACCACGCTGCAACAACGCCAGCTGTGTGAATGGGTGCATTATCATTTTGGAAGATGGCGTCATTATCCGGGAACAACATCCGGACCATAGATGCAAGTAGTCTCCTAGATTGCGACATAATCTTTGGCAGTGATTCGTCAGGTAAGTGTGACCACAGGACCCAATGAAAACTATGATATGGCGGCCCACAGCATCACCAAGCCTCCGCCATGTTTCACAGTTGGGCGGAGACACTGCAGATCATAAGCTTCTTTGGGCGTTCTTTACACATAAACACGGCCCGTGGTTGGGAATAGGGTGAAGGATGACTCATCCGATCATACCACACGCTTCAAGTCCTCAACGGTCCAAGTTGCATGGTCGCGGCACAATTTGCGGCGTCAGAAAGCGTTATGGTCCCTGATGATCGGTTTGGCCCGTGCAAAACGACCCCGTAAGTTCATGTCATGTAATTCGAGGCGGACTGTGATTGTCGAAACAGTGTGGGGGAGATGCTGATTGAGTTCCTCCGTCACTTGCTCCGCAGTGGCACGGCGGTTCTGTGTGACAATGCGCTTTAATACCCGGCGTGACCTGTCACTCATGATTTTCTTCCGCCCACTGTTGCGCTTCTCCGATGTGGTTTTCCCGTGTGTTGTGTAGGCCGTCATCACCTTCGACACTATCCCACGCGACACACCTAACACAGTAGCCACTGCCGTCACACTCACTCCACATAACCGCGCACCAACAATTTGCCCTCTTTGAAAATCTGAGAGGTCTCCCATTTTACACTACCTCCGTCTGCTGCATTCACTGGACACTGCTGTTCCACTGCGCCTGACGTAGTATGGAGACCGAGCTAACACACCACCACCAGCGGTCCAGCGCTGCGGGCGCCACGACACCACTGCCAACCCATACATCTGACGTGTTGCCAACTACAGGTGTTTCCATTTTTCTGATCACCATCTGTATATATATATATATATATATATATATATATATATATATATATATATATATATATATATATATATATGTATATGTATAATAAGAAATTAAACAATGTAGATTTGACATAATAAACGAGGTTAACCATATTATGAAATCTTACTAAGTTTCTTATTTCCTACTGTAACATATCATACCCATAGGCTTCGACTTCATATTTATTACGGCATTCCAATTTTACTTGAGTATATGGTCATTTAGTATCACCCTGTATAGTAAAAATGACGAAGAAAACACTCATGCGCTGAACTTAACTCGACAAACTGTTAGTCGGCTCATGTCTTTTTGTTCCATATGGATCCATGTGTCTTGATGCATTCTGACCTTCCAGTTTGAAAAGATAGCAACCTTAACGAAAGTGTACCGTATATATACAGTTGAGTATATTTATTTTGTGTTAGAGAGCGAGTAATTTACACAGAAATTGCCTCGTACCGTCCATCTCAAAGACATGTCTTCCTCCAGTTGTTATCTCGCTGTAGCAGTCTAATTACAAAATACGCCTTTGCGACGTAAGCTCACGTACCGTACATGTAGACTTAGAAACAAATAGGAGCATTAAACCCAAATTGAAAGCTATGGAGCCTAAGACCTTAGATTCATTACAAAACTGCTCTCCTCTTTAGCAGGCTTAAACAGGGTGCATTCATTTACACAAAAAAACACTTCACTTGAGAGCGACAGACTTTCATAGGAGTCTGGATGCATGTACTATGACATTCATGATTTGTGTACCATGATGATTAGATGGAGCATAAATATATGGCAATATTAACAAGTTGATAATCAGTAATAGTTCATACTATATGTAGATTATATTATGCATAGAAATAACTTAAAATCCTTAACCAAATTCAAGTCATATTGTATTCAGCTACAACTTAGAAATGAAATATTTCAGTTTTACGTCCCACGGTTATATCGGTTAGGCTAAAGGAGACGGTGATGGTAAGAAATTAATGGAATGGTGGAATGAATAAGGTGGGAGGAATCTTGAAAACCCCTAGAAAACTCGAGAAACACGGTGTTTGTCCACCACAAAGCTCACTTGGCGCGAGCTGTGATCGAACGACGGACACCACGCACCAAAGGTGAACACTCTACCACTGAGCCACAGTTTCCACTTTCCACATTCGAATGTGATGTATACTACGCGTTAACGAATTTTCAGAAATGAATTAAATGCTACACAGGTAATAATATAGTAAAATATTATATCTTGTTGGCTCTCGATAGTTGTTTAAAATAAGTTCTTTCTTTCAGAGATCCTCGCGGCTATGTGGGTAGCATATGCATCTTCGTTGCGAAATACCCAAGTAGCATAAGTGATTTTGATTTCCCATTAAGTTGGAGATTCACTGATTAGCCTTATGTAGCCTCGCATCGGAAAGGGACGCTATATTCTGAAACAATCAACACATTCTTTTCTTGAAGGACCGAAAAAGAAAACCCCTTTTTTTTTACAAGAACAGGATTCTTAGGTAGAAGGAAAGACTGAAATTGATGGGCAGAATTGTACCGTGAAAACAAGGGCTTCGTTTAAATAAACACGTTATTTTTCTAAAGCGATGATAGCAAATTTATAATGGAGTATTGCCAAATACTACTATTACTACTACTACTACTACTACTACTACTAATAATAATAATAATAATAATAAACTATACTTGGGACCCATCCTCATTTTGGTGTTTCTCTTCCCTCTCTTTCTCCGAGCCAAGGCTTCGTTGAATGGGCAAGGGTGAAGTATATATTTTTTTAATCTTTGCACCATTCTACGTATTCTGTTTCTTCTCAGTGAGCAAATTAGGCCCTGAGCTACGAATATTTGAAACAAACTACATGGATTTTTATTAATTCTGTCCGGTACCAACGGCCTTATCTTGCAGAACTTTATCGGAAATCAGAAATTTAAAGTAAATATTTTTCACATTGAGGTATATTATGATGGCGACCTATACTCTTGCTGTTTACACATCAAGTTTGACGAAAGGAACGAACTATATACATTTTTCATTTGCATTGGAGAAATGGCACGTGGGCTGCCATTTCGTCATCACAGTTCTAAACGAATAACAAATGCCTTAATAAATTACGCTCTCTAGCGTTAAAGCTCATGAAAGACTGGCTGAAGAGACATATGTGTAATCATCATATCGGCTTTACTTGTAGTGATTTTTCCCTTACTACATCGTAGTTTTGTGTCCCTTAATACAACTAACCTTTAACTTGTTTATCGATATTAGATGAACATCCTCAATACCTTCCTCCACCGAGAATAGTAAATGCAGAGAAGTAAGAAAATTGCCTCTTTCCACTAATATAAAACACAATCATCTCAGTCTATGAGTAACGCTAATCTCTAATAGTTACTCTGTTTCGTTCGCTGCCTGTCTTTATTTCAAAATGGATACTGAAAATAATGCTGAAAATGAACATGCTTTGCATTTTATTTTTAAAACAAGAGCCCTATTAAATGTAAATATGGTTGTAATTACTTATATAAAATCTAAAAGTATTTATTTCATGTCAAGAACAATATAATTTAGCAACTTAGCAATATGAACAGAGTATTAAAATTAAATACAGTGTAATAGTTTAATTTTAAGGCATTGCAATGTTTGAAAAGATTTACCGTCAACCTATATGCAATATACTGTGCTTTCACTCACTATTAAATGTAAATAAGGTTGTAATTATATCTTGTTTGGTTTATCTGTGCTGAGGAAACTTGCGAACTAATCTTCCTGTTTATAAGTGACGTCAGCCATATAACAGGATTGCCAGAGGTACTGGTTTTACTTGAGATCTCTTTCCTGTGCAGTTTTTCAAGAAAAACAAATGGATATCCTGAACTAAATCAAATTTAGTGTTATCAGCTGTACATTCTTTAAGTCCTTGTGGGCTGAATATGTATAAATATTTAACATGGGATGAAAAATTAAAGAATATAGATGCCTGCGAACTTAAATTTTTCATATAAATGTAGAAGTGAAAAAATATCTCATAGTATATAATAAAAATATCAAATAGTATAAGAAAACATTAATCTAATATATTTCCAGCAGTGGCGGAGAAAGGAAATCATCATGGAGCTAATAAAATGCCACGTCAAAGAAACGCAGTCAAGCATACGTATGTAAACCGTACACTGACCATGTATCACTAGCTGAAACGCTCGCCAAATAGCCAGACAAATTTTCACGTATTCCTATGACATCGCCTTAAGTATTTTATTTCAGTACACAGATGTGAGCCGAATTGCAAGAGAGACAGGTAACAACCAAGTCTCATTATTTTTAATTTTCTTTATAGCCATATGGGTTCGAAATACTGATGAAATTAGTTAACAGATGGAAAGAAGTACTTACTCACTGTCACTACAATTCATGTAGAGCTATGGCTTGTCAGATGAAGATGTGTGGTCAGTGCTTCAGCTGTCAGATATCAGTTTTTGGACCTGAATTTGTTACTTCTTTATTCACATGGTTCCCCAATTGGCTCATGATCATGAGAAAATAAAATGAAACCTTATAATTTTACAACCCACGATTAAGCTTTGGAGACTAAGTGAGATGCTGATAATGAACAAAATGATGGAACGAAAGTGGGAGGAAACGGGTTCCAATAGCAGATCCAGTTGACACGAGGTCGGATGAACCTAGGGACTCCATACACCACAGGGAAGCGCTCTGGACTAAGCTATTGCTCCTCTTCATGATGATGGGTCATCACCAGTAAAATGGGAGTAGAACCATGAATCACACACCACGAAGGGATGTAAGGAGAATTCGTACGTGAGGACCTAAATGTCAGCCTCACTTTTTCGTAGAGTACCCTGTATACTGCATTCATTGTAATGCAGGCTAACTAGATTCTGGCAACTGGTGACAACAAAGTAAACATGTTAGAGCGAGAGAGTGTGGGGACTATATTCTTTATGTTTCATGAGTACGTTTTGTTTACATTAGTCCATGTTCCTGCAGTTGAGTTGATCGTAACGGAGACAAATAGCCTTGGTGCTGACGTCTCCATTAAACGTCAATCAATCATACATTCCGAAGTAGCGTCCAGTACAATTCAGCTAAGGAGGTTACTAAGTTTAAAATCAGTAACATCTTTCTTAATTGATGTTTTTATTCCCACTGGCAGACGGTACATTTTGATGCTTATGCTGGCGAGAAAGATCTCTCCAATACAAGAAAATTCAGTATATAACACATTTGTTGAAATCGTATATAGGGTTAAAGAAAGTTTTTGGAAAGTAAGTTTTTTAACTTGATTGTGCAATACATGTGATAATTTATAATAAAAGTAGTATTATCGGGGATAAAAAAAACGAATATACTGCATATTATCAGAATCAATTTTTGATATCATTATACTAACAGGGGATGTGCGTGACCTTGAACGCTCAGAACCATACACAAATATGCTTAGAATATAAATCGCTGATTCCAAAAGCAGTGGTAGATGCCATTTATATATAAAATTGCGCGTCTTCCTACGAAAAACATTTTTGTAATCATCTATGCAAAGTCTAAGAACGAAACTTTGGTATCGTTAAAAAAAAATATTGATATAATAGGACCAAAAGACACATATTGCAATAACGTGACCGATTGCTATATTTTCCCCTGCTTTTGCTAGTAATATAATCTAATGTTAGCTTGCAATTTGATTTACTTCGAATGCCCTTATAGCACAACATAAGTTTGCTATACTAGTTTAAGCCACAATTGTAATGGTCTTTGTAAATGTTCTCCAGTATAGTTGATATGTTGTCATTAATATCTTGTAATATACTGGCCCTCGTCATTTCGGGTGGAAATGTTTCGTACTCACTTTCACTTAAAGGTCCCTGTTGTTCTAGAAATGAATGTCTTGTACTGCTGAACAGGACAATTTCAGGTACGGACTCTGCCTGTCCTTCAAAATCACTATGCCTATCCACCTTATCTTCATGCATTTGTAAATCTGGCATCTGTTTCTCTTCCAAAGACTAAGAAAAAATTATATTCAGTTTTAGGATATATTTCATTCAGGAGAAAACATATAAATGATTTTGCTAAACCGTACTACGCCACTGTTTGATTTATTAAAAAGTATGGTACAGCACACATGAATTGGTGGATTTATTTGAAAACTTCGTACAATAGTAAGTAATCCTACATCATTAATTCAACCAGACTTCAATCTGATGTTCCATTTGTATTCCAACACATGCATACAAAGCTTAGCAAATTATTTGGCTCAATTTTCTAATGGTAATGAAGAGAAGTCTGATTAACAGCATATGCTAGTAGGTGAATAAACGACCATGGATTGTCTCTAAATATTTACCAACTGGAATTACTTTCAGTATTGTATGGTTGTGAACAATTTTCCAATTTCATACTAGACAGATCAGTAATAGTACACATATAACATGGCAGTAACACAAGGCTTTAATGTGAACATTTTGGATAAAAGAACTACAAAAATTTTGCTTATACTACAAAGATATGATCTCGCTTTTCACCGTATTTCCACACAAGACAATAAAATAACCTTTATCCAGCAGACATCTACCAGAATCTTCTTTAAAAACAGAATATCATTTAATAAATTTTACGATAGGTGAAGACTACCTTTTGTTTGAATTTGGAAAGCTTATAGATTATCAGAGAAAAGATGAATAATGTAATAATCTCAGAAAAGCTTAACCTTTAAACATATGTGCATCAAAATGCTTTATATTTTAAAACATTAGAATATGAAAGCACTTCTGTGAAAGTAAAAATATTAAGCGTATAATGACGTTCTCACATTGCGTTTTCTAATGGCCTAGTGGAGAGGATTTATAAAAATTGATAACTGGTGGTTGCTAAGACATTGTTAAAGAGCTCTTTGATAAAATTTATGGAAAAGTACATTTTGGGTTAAAGAAATGCATGGCTTTTATTCAGAATTTATTCAAGTGCTAAAACCAAAGGCAAGGTGTTAGAAAATCCATAAATAATTGCACAGAGTGTGCCAATGTAAAATTCTTGAACCAAGTAATCACACAAGAACCATGCCATACACATATAGATAGAACAGATCACAAAATATGCATTGCTGTAATGGGACGTTCACGTCAAAGCAATGGCTACAAGTGCATATCTATCATCGACGTTTATTCTAGATTTATAACTTTCTTTTCTCTTAAAAATGTAACTTTAGAGAAGTAATTTCCGTGTTAGAAAACAAATATTTCTATATGTTATCATATTTATCGTATATAGTGCAGACCGTCGGGTACAATTCACGTTGGAAATATGAAAGTATTTCTGTGAAAGTAAAAATATTAAGCGTATAATGAAGTCCTCATATTGCGTTTTCTAATGGCCTGGTGGATAGTATTTATAAGAATTTAAAAGAACTAATTAGACTAAAGTATCATGATGATCACTCTAGATAGAACCAAATGTTAAGACCAATGCACGATGCTTTAAACCATGCGATGTGCGAGTCTACTAGAAAATAACCATTAGCATTATTTATGTAGTATCCAGATTACATTTTCAAAACAAAATGCATCTTTGGCCTAAGAACCTCGAAGATACGAAGTTACCCAATAGACAATTCCAAGCGTAATTTTGTGTACCAAATAGAAATAAAATAGAGAAAGGGAAGGGAAAATCTAGGAAAAGAATAACTGTAAAGAAGAACGACAGTGTTGATAAAGACCCACTATTTGTCCTCTGCAATTAAACATACAATTCATAAATACTTTTATTGGCACTGTGGTACTTTTGTCGTTTCTAAAATATTGAGAAACAGAGTCACTTTAAAGTTTTTACTATGAAATGATGTAGGGAGTCATACTTCTTCAAACCTAAAGATCCTTAACTAGTCAAAAAAAAAAAAAAAAAAAAAAAAAAAGAACAAGCGGGAACTATTTCAAAAATTTAAAGGTAATTAACTAATGATATCTAGGACTTTCAGAACAAATAGCAAATTATTTTGAAACTATGAGAAACCTTCATTACCTAATTGGAAGATTACCTTTAAAAACAAAAAAGAACAAAGACTCACATAAGAATAAGCGAGTAAACTAATTTTATTGATATTCGTTTAAAGATTAATTTGTCTACTAGTAGTTAGAATGAATACTTCTATAGGAAATTATATTTCAGTTCTTTGTTATCGAAAATTTACTTACAAAGGATATTGGTAAAAATATTATGAGATTATTTTTGAAAAAAGTTTTTCGGTGTAGTATTTTTTTTTATTTTACCAGGAAACTTATACAGGGTGTTTCAAAACAACACCGACAAAGTTTGGGAGGTGATTTCTGACAGCAAGGTAAGACAAAAATATAGACCAAACTGGGCGCACAAATGCTTCCTTTCGGAGTTATAGGCTGCCGAAAATTCGAAAAAATGAAATCTAAAGATTCAAAGCTTCAACACTATGAGACCTACCGTAGTCGGGTCAAGACTTCACTTAGGAACTAATGTGTGCCCTATCCAAATATCCATGTTCCAGAATCCTGCGGCACTTCCTCAACAATTAGTAGGAGGTAGTTGGTGAGTTCTCCAATTTATATGCCCGTAGCCAAACTCCCTCATTAAAAATTGTTTACGAAAGTACCTTAGGATTCTGAAAGGTTAATTTTTGGCCACAGATATTATAAATGTAAAATGTGGGAATAAATGTTTCGTGTTTTGCTGAAAAAAAAACAGGTGGGTGGGGCACAGACCCCTTAAATCCTGTGATTATCAAAAGTGCTAATAAGTATACTTCCGAAGTCCCTAAATTACATGGAGAATTGCAACGAAACTGTGTTAGAGACAATACCCAAAAATGTTTTTTTAGTTTGTGCGGGAAAACTATGTGGATGCAAAGGCCCCTTCACAATAAAAAATAAATATTACCGCAGAAGCGCAGGAAGGAGTAGACTGAAAGAAATGAAATTGTGCATATGTAAAATAAGGCAATACATGCTCCGCAAGTAGCTAGAGCGCGCAATGTTCAGTCTTTGATTTTGTACTTTTGAGAATAGAAATACGACACACTCCAAACTCACTGTGTTGATTAATATTTTAGACCATCTATATATAGGTAAAAATTCACTATTTTCACAGTAGCTCCTTCCTATTTATAGCGTATTTTATAGTATTTCCGAGGGCGCCTTTAACCCTTACAATGTTTTTCCTCATAAATAAAAATACTTGTCGATTTATTTTCGGTTAACTGTTGATGAGCCAAATTTAAAGTAAATCGGTTGGTGATACTTGGAAAACACACGATTTGCCTTATTTTACATATGTAATATCTACACACAATTTCATTCTTTACGGTCCACTCCTTCCTGCGCTTCTGCGGTAATATTTACTTTTTTCGAAGCGGCCTTGGCCAAAACACTGTTTCTCCGCACAAACCAAACACACGTGTTCGTTTATTTTTTTTTCGTATTGCCCCTACAGAAAGTTTCGTTGCAATTCTCCATGTCCTTTACACATCTGACATACTGTTATTAGCACTTCTGATATTTCTTGATCAAATATTTGGAGGGGTCCGTGTCCCATCCAGCAGTTTTTTTCTCTCTCTCTCTCTTTTAAGGAAAAATATCAAACACGTATTCCCTCATTTTACATCTACAATATCTGTGCACAATTTTGTTCACTTCGATCCACTTTTTCTTGCCTTTCCGGCCTCAACTTCTAAAATTTTGGGTAGAGGTTTTTGCCCTTGGAAAGTGTTATTCTGCAGAAAATTCAAAACACATATTCCTTTATGTTTTGCGATTGTTCCTACACAAAATTCAGTTAGAATTCTTCATGTCCTTTAGGGAGTTCTGACATAGTGTTACTAGCACTTTTGATATTTCGTTCAGAAAATAAAAAACACGTATTCATTTATTTCATGTGTAGTATCTACCTGTAGAATTTTATCAAAATCGGAGTGTTACACTTGGGAAGTGTTTTAAATCCCAACGTGGGGAATATTGTGACGGAAAAAAGTTTCAAATTATTTCACCACAATACATTTTTGCCACAATTTGTTATATTTTATAGTTTATTACTAGTTTCGTTTTGTATTATTTTCTTCTTCAATATTATGCAGTTAAGGTTTCGTTATAGTTGTCCTGTTACAGGGTATATTGTTTCCTTTGTTGCTGATTCAAAAGAGTACCGCAATTATGACAGATAACATTGGTGTTTGAAATCAAAACATACTACCTTTCTTTTCTTCTGTGTCCCACATCATTTTCCATTAGCACATGCAAACTGGAGATCGGAACGCGATGTTGCCAAGTTTGTATTGGACAATTACTTTTAAGCGTAATAAAAGTTGTTTCAGAATAGATGCTTCCATGTTACTCCAGTATATTTTAAATATCAATTTATAGATCTCAACCACAATTCCTCATGAACAATACACTGTCAGACCAGCTGAAATCATTTCTGATATATTTGGTACAATTTCGAGATTAGGAAATAAGGGATTAGAGTGGTTTAAGTAAGCCCACTTTTAGTTTCGCGTGCAGGTTATCTTTTTAGCTATGGTCTAATAGTTTGTAAAACAGTGACAATTATTAATATTAAAAAAAAACGTAAGGGGCCATGGTCGCTCAGTGGTGAAATGTTCGCCTCTGGTGCGTGGGGCTCCTGGTTCGATCTCAGTTTGTGGTGTGTGGATGGGATTTCTTGGAGTACTTCTGTTTCCTCCCAGTTTCTTCATTATACAATTTCATTCATTTTTTTATAATCACCGTCTCCTTTAGTCTACACGGCATAATCATGGGACGTAAAACTGAAAGATTTCATTTTATTTTTATATATCCGAATTGTATCTCAGTTGGAAGAGCGCTGGCTTCGAATTCGAGTCGTTTCTTACCATCTTCACCAGAGTTTTCTAGGATTTTCCTGTCATACCAAGGCAAATACTGGGATGGTGCTTTAGTTAAAATCTTTGGCTAATATCATCCGCAATATTTTCTCCAGTTTGTTTGCTTGTCGACGTAAGTTATCCCTGCAATGTGACGGCCTTCAGCCAAATTTCTAGGTTGCAAGAAATATATATATGAATTAAATAACTGATTATATTACAAAAAATACAGGGTGTCCGAAATGGGACTGACGATTTTTAAAAGTGTGTAGTTTTAATGTGGTCAGAGATACAGAAGAAGAAAAACATTCATATTGAAGGAAAACTCAAAACATTTTGTTCAGTAAATTTTCATACTTGAACAACTACTGGTGACGGCGCTAGTATCGCTGATAAACAGAAATGGCGTCGGCAGTCGAAAAGGCGCAATGCGTGTGGTGGTTTGCAGAGACAATTCGCGCAGCGAGCAGGTAATTGGCAATTCCAAAATTAACAGTGCACAATGTGGTACAGAAACGATTACGTTTGCGCGCATATAATGTGCAATTGTTGCGATAAATTTAGCCTAACCATAAGGCACAAAAGGCAGCATTTGCTACTGAAATTCTGGACAGGATTGATTATAACCATAATTTCCTATTGAACATTGTTTTCTTTGATGAGGCAGCTTTTCACTTGTCTGGCTGTGTTAACAGTTACAATGTTATGATATAGGGATCTGAGAAGCCGCATGCGTACATAGAACATTCTAGAGACTGTCCCAAATTGAATCTTAAGTGTGCTTTAACACATAATGCAGTTATAGGCCCCTTCTTTTTCATAGAGCAAACCATAACAGGAAATGTGTTCTTAGACATGCTTCAATACTTTGCTGTTCCTCAGTTACAACATTTGCAGCCTCAAGTGATATTCCAATTGGATGGTGCCCTTGCAGATTGGAGCCCACACGTGAGGACTATCTTGATACTAAATTTCCTGGCCGTTGGATAGGACGTGATGGGCCAATTAGGTAGCCTCCACGCTCTCCTGATGTTACACCCCGGACTTCTTCCTGTGGGGGTATGTGAAAAACCTTGTGTATTCTGATGAAAAGCTGCGTAACCTTGATGAACTGAAGAACCGTATTAGGAATACGATTGCTTCAGTAACACCTCAGATGTTACTGAATACGTGGAGAGAGATTGAGTTCTTCCTAGATATTGTAAGAGTTACAATTGTTGTTCACTGTAAGAGTTACAATTGTAGTAACACTGAGTTAGAATGACTTGTAAGACCAAATAAA
The DNA here is from genome assembly GCF_964235325.1 of Thermobia domestica. NCBI lineage: Eukaryota > Metazoa > Arthropoda > Insecta > Zygentoma > Lepismatidae > Thermobia > Thermobia domestica. The sequence goes on from NC_137458.1 coordinate 156,681,170, forward strand.
CTTTTTGAGCTCTCCTTTAATTTTTTTTCTTATGTATCTCTGATCATATTAAAAGTATACACTTTTAAAAACCGTCAGTCCCATTCAGCACACCCTGTAATTTCAACAAATTTACTTATCTGTATTCCATCACGAAAATTAAGTGTAGAAGAATGGTAAAATTTGTGATTTCGTTATGTCACTAGACGAAAACCTGTTGAATTACATTAATATTATAGATGTTAATTGAAATAAATCATTTAAAGATTACATCAGATTATATATGACAAAAGTGCTTCAATTGAATACTCAGTTGCGGACCCAAAACGGACCATGTCATTGTGGCGTACACAAAACATCCTACAGTTTCGTCCTGTCATCACCGTCGCTAATATTATAAGTTTTTATAACGAGGTTTTGAGTATCATCACGTGTGTTCCAAGTCTTATACTTTTCTTCTATTTTAACACAATGTTTCATATATACTTTTCAAAGTGTTGGCGCCGCGGTGGCTCAGTGGTAGAGCGTTCACCTCTGGTGCATGAGGTCCCGGGTTCAAACCCTGCTCCTGCCAAGTGAAGTTTGTGGTGGACAAACACCGTGTGCGTGGGTTTTCTCGGGGTTCTCCCGTTTCCTCCCACTTTCTTCATTCCACCATTTCATTCATTTCTCATAATCACCGTCTCCTTTAGCCTAACCGGCATAACCGTGGGATGTAAACCTCAAAGATTTTCAAAGTGTTCAAGAAATGTTATCAACTTCTTGTCGAATCACTCGAATGATCGAGTTACCGATAATCGGGGTTTTATTGTGCGAAATACTTACTTCTGTAGTAGTCTTAATGCACTCCAAATCATTTCTATGTCAGTGAACACGCAAAAATAGGGCGATAGTCTGAGTATTTGGTACCTTTTCGACTTCGCTAGAATGTCTACCACATATTTCTTTTCAGCATTTCCATGTTTTACAATGTCATGTTCGTAGTAATAAGTTGAGGAACGGTAATGATACATTTTCATGAATGAAATTATATTACCTTTTTTCCGTACTGTACAACGATATGTTGTATTTTTAATTGTATTCTTTGGGCAAAATGTGTGATCTTTTCTATAAAATATGGACTAGCCAGCCAGGTTAAAAGGAAGAAGAAAAGGCAATATATCTTGTTATAAATCAGTGTATGTTTTGTTGTTTATATTTCACCAAGACGATGTTTATTGTGATTATTTGTTACTATGGGAACAGAAGCAAGGTTAGACATAATGTCAACTACCTTTTAAGGATCACAAAGTTTATAAAAAGAAAATTTACAATAAACGACATTTTGCTTTATGTCGATTTAGTTTACTGATTGTGGCTCAATAAGATAATATAATGTTAGAATCAGGACACTAAAGCGAAAAAATAAATAAACAGTTATAACTGCTATTTGGAATTTGCTCTAATTGTCTAACTGGCGAGAGGGGTAGCTAGCGATACACATTAAATTCATACACTCCTCATTTCTTAGTAAACTATTGGATTGAGTATAGCCCGCTCCCCCCAGTGATTTTTAACGAATCATAGTGATTCTAATGGTTCATATTAGTTCATAATGAATCGGAATCACATGTTATAAAGATTTAAGATGTAAATCTTGTGTTAAGGAGGCTTTAGTATAAGTAGTAGTAGCGGTAGTAGTAGTAGTAGTAGCAGTAGTATTGGTAGTAGTAGTAGTAGTAGAAGTAGTAGTGGTGGTAGTTAGTAGCAATACTAGTAGTAGTAGTAGGAACGGGTTAGAAGCCCCGCAGGGGTTGGTTGGGTTCTGTTCTCGATATAAGTAGTAGTAGTAGTCGGAGTAGTAGTAATAGTAGTAGCAGTAGTAGTAATAGTAGTAGTAGTAGCAATAGTAGTAGTAGTAGTAGTAGTAGTAGTAGTAATAGTAGTAGTAGTAGTGACTCTTCCAGTTCCGGTGACAAAGAACTGGGGGAGCGGGCTATACACAAGCCAAACTATTTAACAACTGTTCTTTAAACCAAGTTTGAGAACAGAAGCCACATATGTGATGACACTTTTCTTTTAATATTATTTCTTTAAAAAGTGAATAAGATATGATATGTAATCTAATTATATAAGCAGAGATAGGAGGAACAGAACTAGCAGGACAACTTTACTAAAATAGTACATACAGTATGTGGTTTGTGGTAGGAGCTGCTACAACACGTTCTCGACTAGGGATCTGGCAACACCCTTGACCACATGCTGTCCACCGTCTATAAAGTGCAGCGCAAGCATGACTCGGGGGAGTTCGACAGTGGCCGTTATGGTGAGTGCCTCGTGTGTTGTGGTGCTCTGTCAGGAAGAGGGTGGAGTGGGATTTCCTGTACGCCTACACTACACTTATACTTTCCTTTACATTTATATGTACATACATCCCCTTCTTTTTTCTACTCTTTTCTTTTTTCATTCTACACTTCTCACTTTTCTCTAACTTATTGCTCTGTCCAACTGAGCCTTCAGCCCTCTTTCACTGTCTGAACTTCTTTCTCGATTTTGACCCTTTCCTGATTTTGTCCGTTTCTTCCGGATTGTGTCCTGTATTTCATTCAATTTTGTTCCTGAATCACAAATCCTCATTGTGAGATACACATAACGTTACAATAATTTTGCATTTGTAGCATACATGACTCTATAGCTGGTGCATCTACATCTTTGACCATAATGGTCTAGAAGACAAGACAAGCATGACTCGTCCTTCTTTGTCTTAGTTACTAGTCCGACAGGTAGAAGCGGAGGAGACGGACTATGAAAGATCCAAGTGACTTGCAGTTTCGTGAGGATTGGCGTTCCTTGTGAATTCAAGTTTAGAGTATATTGTTTAAAGTGACAGTAGTGCTGAACTCTTATACAAGACATTATAGTGACTGGCAAAGTGGAAGAGAACTAACAGCTCTGCAGACTTTCCAAAAGCAAAGTAGCTGAATGTTATTTTTTTCATTACACAGAATATCCTTTTTGTAAACTTTTGTAAAATATATAATTCGTCAATATATTCTTGAAAGTTGAACGAAGTGTTTCGTTTCTATTTGCATCCCTAGATTTCATCATCGAGTTTCATCCAGATATTTTGCAGGTAAAAGACACGGACGCTCCTCTCGTTACCGAGCAATGTGCTTGTTCAACGGCCTCGTACCTTGAACGACCACATGTTGTATGAATAAAGATAAGCAAAGATAGTACAAATAAGGTAAATTACGCCAATGAAACCGAAGAACAACAGAGGAATTATTGCTAAGGAGAAGTCTGCTGAGCTAATTTAATAATAATAAAATAATAATAATTTATAAAGTAATTATCACATGTCATGCTGAGATACTATTTTTCAGTCATATTGTGATATAGCGTCAAATTTTGTAACAATTATAATAACTAAAATATTTATATGTATCAACAATCTACCAATTAAAATGCTACAATACCAGTCTAAGCGCTTTTTTTTTTGTTAGTGAGGAAGAGACAATATGGGTTCACTAGGAGAGTTGAAGTTTATGATAAACGATTTTCATCCTCCTGCCTCTCAGAGGGTTACGCCCTCTCTTTGGCATGCGATTCTTATACATAAAATAGGCGCAAGGAAAGGTAGGTGATGGGCTAGGAGATATTCTTTATTAACTGCTGAAGTGGAACATCTATTAAAGGGGTTGTGAACTCATCATCATTTAATTTTATGTTATCGTTTTACAGTTCTTTTAATTTATGCTGAAATAGATAATACATAGTGCAACAATAACTGTAAGATTAAATAATTATATAGTGCAAAAGGAGAAATATGAAATAAATGCAAAAGAAGAAAAGAAAACAAACATGTTTAATCATCAGTGCAACAAAATCAAAAATATAGAGTAGGTGCAACATGTGGCCAATGAAATTATAAGAAGTGAAAATGATAAATGAGATGAAGTGCTAGCACGTCACAAACATAAGTGTGTTAATCAGACAGATGAAGGGTTATATCTTCTGTCCCGGGTCGACTCGGGACTAATGAACACAGTGGGAAGCCCTTGTTAATGGTGAGGATCTGCGTGCAATAATGGAAAAAGATGAGGAATGTGATCGGCAATGAAATAAATGTCGTAGATTTCTCGTTCGTCCGGAGTCAAGTGTGTGCTGTTGATATATAAAGATATAAATATGTTTAATGGTGAAAGTATGAACGGTAGGTGGAGCCTGTGAGAGCATCGGAATGAAGAATGTCTAAAAAGAGCGGATGACCTGTGTGTATCCGAGAGTTGATATATCTAATACGGAGGTCTGCAAGATGTTCTGTAATTTTCGGAAACGAGATATATTCATAGGTGAGCCATGTGGGATATGGTAGCTTAAGGCGATAAGCTAGAAGAATAACATGTCTCTCCAGTATGCAGAGCTTTTCGTAATAAGAAGCAGAAGCATTACACCAGGCAGTAAGCCCATAAGTGAGGATAGGGCGGAGGAACGCCTTATAGGTGTGAAGCAAGACATCCGCTTTTAAGCCCCAAGTTGTTCCAGTGAGTCGGCGTAAGAGATTCAATCGATTTTTAGCCTTAGCTGTTAACCTCTTCAGGTGGGCGTTCCAGGTGAGCTTAGAATCGAAGACCACGCCTAAATAGGTGACAGTGGGTGTAGGATGGATAAGATATCCATCAATATTGACTCGGAGAAGAGTTGGGTTCCTGTGAACTCTGGAACGTGTTTTAGGTGGTAAGAACACTACTGCTTGTGTTTTTTCTTCGTTGATAGTCAGATGCCACTTCTTACACCAGGTGATGAAATTATTGAGTGTAGTTTGAAGAGCAGTATTAAGTTGATGTACAGTTTTGCCAAGAGCGAGGAAAGCCGTATCGTCTGCATATTGAAAAGTGAATACATTGTGCGGAGTTGAAGGTATGTCGGAAGCATAAAGTCTATACAGTAAGGGGCTAAGTGCTGATCCCTGAGGAACTCCAGTAAACGGAAATACAGGCCAAGAGAGCACATTACCAACAGTGACATAAGCAATATGATTTGTAAGAAAAGAGTGAATGAGCCTCAAATAGCACATGGGGAGGTTGAACGACAGAAGTTTTTGAATTAGTCCATAATGCCAAACCTTATCAAAAGCCTTTTCTAAATCCATGAGTATAAGACATGAGGGGAATGCTTTGTTATACTGGTTTGTGATAATAGTGCTAAGGCGAAGCAATTTGTCATTTATTGAGAAACGTGGTCTGAAGCCTGCCTGATGAATAGGTAGTTTGTTAGTGTTTCCAGGTATGAATGAAGCCGGTACACGAGAATTTTCTCTAGTAGCTTACTGAACACTGATGTAAGTTAGATTGGTCTATAAGAACTGACAGAATGTATAGGCTTATTTGGTTTATGAAACATGCAAACTTTTGATACTTTCCATTCCAGTGGATAGAGACCAGTTTTTAGGATGAAATTGTAGATTGCGACAAGGAGGACCAGCAGCGATTGTGGAACTTCTTGAATATGACGGTAAGATACGTTATCAATTCCTGGTGCTGTATTCTTTTTCCGCTTTAGTGCGATTTGAAGTTCGGCAGTGGTGATAGGTGCTGTAAGAGGATGCTCCGGATCAATGACATGCTCTGTAGAAGGATGCAGAGCAGGGATGTTAGATAGGTTTATCCGTTCCGAACGTGTGGAAGCGGCAGAAGCAGTAAATACAGTCTGTAACTGAGTAGCAAAGGCGTTCGCTTTATCTTGATCCGAAAAGAGAGGTGTGCCATGGTCAATGAGAGGGTAGGTAGTTTTGGTGCTCTTTCCAGCAAGTTGATTGAAACGCTTCCAATATCTAGAAGGATGTGCGTCCTCAGATAAGTTATTACATGTTTTAATCCAGTTCCCACGTTTATATGCATCCAGATAGTTTTTAACTGTGCATTGCCACTGACGGTGGCGCTGAAGAGACTCACGGTTTCCTGTTCGATAATAGTCGCGAAGATGTTGTGGTGCTCTCTGTGCAAGTGCAATGTACGTAGGAGGCAATTTCGGTTTATAAGGATGTACTTGATCTTCCGGAATGTGATGCTGAGAGCTGCGTTGTATTGCAGTAGTAATAGTATAGATACAAGAAGCGAGGTCAGTGTCATTGGTAGGTGGTGTTACACTATGAAGTGTATCCTCAATTTCTTATCGGAATTCAGGCCAATGAGCCTTATCATATCTCAGGACAGAGCGAGGCGCAAGTACAGGACGAGCTGGAAGCCCATGTGTTAATGTTAGTTTTACTGGATGATAGTCACTACCAATAGAGTCGAGCACATCAAGCTGGCATTTATTGATGAGATTCACAGATGTAATAACAACATCTGGGTGTAGTTTGGCTTATAGTTCTAGTGTGCTTAGGAAGAACATGAATATAGAGCTGAAGATGTTCAGTTATATACTCTTGAAATTCATCTTTTTCTCTAGCACTCCTACTATGGATGTTAATATCTGCCATAATAACGATATTGGAAAAGGTATTCGCTATATATCGGAAATATTCTAACGGTAAAGGTTGGCGTGGTCTAATATAGATTGTACTGAAATTTATGGTTATTGATGGGAAGTATATGGAACAAAGGAGGTACTCCGGGATATTATCGAAAGCTTGTGGGGTATATGTCCTAATTGGGTATTTTGGAGAATGTCCTATTGCGACTCCACCTTGGCCACGAGCCATGTGGTCGTGATAATCGTGACATAGTAATAGATATCCAGGAATACGAGCTAATATATTTGGTTTTAATGCGGTTTCGTTGAGAGCAAATACAGTGATATGTTCCTTGAGTAACAGAGCTTCTAACAAACGCCTGTGTTGCAAAAATGATCGTATATTAACAAAGAGGAAACTAATCTCCATAGTGAAAAATATACAGATGAGTTTATACTGCAGTTTCCAGTGATCCAACATGGGAATGAACATAATTGTTGGAATAGGTGGCATGAAGATTTATGTGAAAAATTGATTTTGCGGCAGAAATGATATGTTGGGTAGTATGGGCTCTCTGGAATGGAAAGATGTTTTGAAGTACTAAACTGGTAAAGCGGAGAAAATCTTCTACTGTGAGTGGAGGTAATATGGATTGATTAGGTTGCACTGTAGTGTCTGTCGTTTTTAATGGTACAGTTAATTCCGGACGTTCAGGTGTTGGTGCTGGTTTAGCTTTGCAACGGTAGCTGTACGTAGGATGAAGCCCACTACCACATGTGTTGCATTTTGGTGGTCCTTGTAGATTAGGACAAGTTTTGGTGTCATGGAGCCCCGAGCAATAGCCACATTTCGGTTGATTAGGACAGTTGGCTGTAGTGTGATCATTGTATAGCTGACACTTTTCAAAGCGAAGCGGTAAAGGTCCGTTAGTCTTAGACGGTTCAACACGATGTATTCGCTTATAGATAGGTGCGCCAAACCGAAGAAGATAGTCAATAGTGTCCTGTCGCTGCGATAGAATGCGTACTAGATATGTCGGACCATTATTATTTCTAATGCGAATGCATTTATCAACTGAAATTCCTTCTTGTTTAAGTTCGTCCTGAATTTCCGCATCTGTTAGATCGGGTGAAACACCTTTAATTACAACAGATAGAAAAGGTGGCTTTCTAGGTGGCGGAGATTGTTTCTGTCTTTTATCCGTTAGCTTAGTAAGTTTGGCGTTCTTACCAAAGATTTCGTAAGAAGCTTTATTACTTATAGTTATTCCAAAGTTTTGGCCTTTCGATTTGAGTATGTAGCCATTTTTGGTTTTCACTATTTGAGCTAAAGTATCCCGGACGCGAGGATCATACTTCATTATTTGGAGAAAGATCATTTTTGGATTGGTGTATTTAGCGTCGTAATCAGTGAGAAGGAAGTGATAAAGTTCGAGATTAGCTTGTGATGAAAGATTTGAAGACACCGGAGTAGAATTTTGTTGTGGATCGATCTCGATATCCATGGAAGGTAGTGGTGAACGGGACCGTATACGTTTCGCAGACTGAGTAGATTTGTTAGATGGATGCCGATCTTTATATGTATATGACAAAGGCTCGGTTCCCCAGGAGAAATGCCGGGTGCGAGTGGATGGCCCGCGGTGTGCCGGTTGTGTTAGAGAAGTACTTGGATTAGAATAAATAGTTTGTGGTAAGCCCAGTTACGCCCTCTCTTTGGCATGGAGTTCAAAATATCACTATTGATTTCAAGGTAATGATATATGGGCAAAGTGCAGTAATCATGAACACATAGATTAGTAAATGCAAAATAAATCCATAGATTATTTCTGAAAAGAAAAAAAATATATAATAGAAAAGTGCAGATATATGTTTGAGTTGCTAGGATACTAATAGGAATTACAGTACATAAGAGATATAATAGAATAAAGAATAATGATTATGAAAATGAGGTGAAGTGCTTACACGTCACAAACAGAGTGTGATTAGTGAGACAGATGCAGGGTTAAATCTTCTGTCCCGGGGCGGCTTGGGACTAATGAACACATTGGGAAGCCCTTGTTAGTGATGAGGATATCTGTGCTAAGATGGAAATGAAATGAAATCTTTGAGTTTTACGTCCCACGGTTATGCCGGTTAGGCTAAAGGAGACGGTGATGATGAGTAATGAATGAAATGGTGGAATGAAGAAAGTGGGAGGAAACGGGAGAACCCCGAGAAAACCCACGCACACGGTGTTTGTCCACCACAAAGTTCACTTGGCGGGGGCTGGGATCGAACCCGGGACCCCAAGCACCAGAGGTGAACGCTCTACCACTGAGCCACCGCGGCCCCTGTGCTAAGATGGAAAGATATGAGGAAGATGATGATTTATGACATATACTGCATATATTTCCCTTTCAGCCGCAGGAAGATGTTCATATTCCACATACATAGATACGAAGATATTTAATGGGGAGTGCTTGTATCGGTATGCTGCGTCGGTAAGTGCATCACTGTGAAGTATATCCAAGAAAAGCGGATGGCCTGTTGGGATGCGGAAGGTTATGTACCTAAGGCGAAGTTGTGCGAGATGCTCGGTGATCTTTGGAAAGTCTATGTATTCATACATGAGCCACGTCGGATATGGAAGTTTAATTCGATGCGCCAGTCGAATAGCATGGCGTTCCAGGATTCTAAGCTTTTCATAGAAAGAAACGGAAGCATTGCACCAAGCGGTATGCCCAAAGGTAAGGATCGGACGAAGGAATGCTTTGTAAGTATGAAGCAAAATATCGGCTTTTAGTCCCCAAGTGTTTCCGGTGAGGCGTCGCAAAAGATTTAATATAAGATTAGCTTTGTCCATTAGTTTTTTCAAGTGAGCATTCCAGCTGAGCTTTGAATCGAAAACCACGCCTAGATAGGTAGCAGTGGTGGAAGGGCGTACAGGGTATCCATCAACACTTAGGCGCAAGAGAGTTGGGTTTCTATGGACTTTGGAACGACATTTAGGCGGTAGAAATACTAGAGCTTGCGTTTTCTCGGAGTTGATCATTAAGTGCCATTTCTTACACCACTTGACGAAATTATCGAGTGTTGCTTGTAAAGCAATTTTAAGCTGCTGCACAGTTTTGCCGAGTTCAAGAAAAGCTGTATCGTCAGCATATTGAAAAATAAAGACCTTACGTGGTACAGAAGGGATATCGGACGCATAAAGGATATATAATAAAGGGCTGAGAGCTGATCCTTGTGGTACAACAGTTAGAGGAAAAATCGGCCAAGAGAGGGCTGTACCAACTGTAACATATGCAATGCGATTCGAAATGAAAGAATATATTAACCTAAGATAGCACACGGGAAGTTTGAACGACTGCAATTTTTTAATGAGGCCATAATGCCAAACCTTATCGAACGCCTTCTCTAAATCCATGAGAATAAGACATGATGGTAAAGCTTTGTTATATTGGTTAGTAATTATTGTACTGAGACGAAGTAGCTGGTCATTTAAAGAAAATCCAGGGCGAAAGCCCGCCTGATGGATAGGTAACAGAGAAGTTGTGTCAAGATACTTATGGAGTCGACAAACGATAATTTTTTCCAGTAGCTTACTGAAGACTGAGGTGAGCTGGATGGGTCTGTAAGAGCATACTGAATGTACAGGTTTATTAGGTTTGTGAAACATGCAAATTTTGGAGACTTTCCAATATGAAGGGTAGAAACCAGTTTTAAGAATGAAATTGTATATTGTTACTAGGAGTAGCAGGAGTGATGGCGGGGCTTCCTTGATATGTCGGTAAGAGATCGAATCGATCCCAGGTGTAGTATTTCTTTTTCGTGCTAGTGCCGTATGGAGTTCATCGACTGTGATGGGTGAAGTAAGAGGATGGTCTGGGTCAATGACGTGCTCCGTGGAAGGTTGTAAGGCAGGAAGACATGATATGTCTGTCCGTTCACAACGCTTGGAAGCGGCTGATGGTGTAAAAACGTCCTGTAACTGGGCAGCAAATGCATTTGCTTTTTCTGCGTCAGAATAGAGAGGTGTACCGTCAGCTATGAGCGGGTAGGTTATTGTAGTGCTTTTACCAACAAGCTGATGAAACCGCTTCCAATAGCGAGAAGGATGAGCTTCCTCGGATAAGCTCTTACAAGTTTTTATCCAGTTTCTACGTTTATACGCAACAAGATAGTTACGAACCGTTCTTTGCCATTGATGATGTAGGCGTAAATATGAATCATTCCCAGTCCTATAATATTCTCGAAGATGTTTTCGAGCTTGCTGTATAAGTAGAATGTAGGTGGGCGGTAATTTCGGTCTGTGTGCGTGCACTTGCTCTGTTGGAATGTGGTTCTAAGCACTTATTTGGATGGCTTTAGTGACAGTTGTAACACAGGAAACTAACTCAGTTTCATTAGTTGGAGGCTTTTCACAATGAAGAATGCGTTCAAGATTCTGCCGGAAAAGAGGCCAGTTAGCCTTATCATATCTCGGAACATGACGAGGGGCGATTTCTTGGCGTGGTCGTTGCCCTCGAGTTAGTGTGAGTTTTACTGGATGATGATCGCTCCCAATCGAGTCCAAAACTTCTAGCTGACAGTCTGAAAGAAGATTCAGAGAAGTAATGACAACGTCAGGCGTGGTCTGACTGACAGGTCTAGTGTGCGATGGAAGGACATGTAGATGAAGATGGAGATCGTTAGTTAAATACTGTTGAAAATCTGCTTTCTCACGATCACTCTACTATGGAGATTAATGTCCGCCATGATAATAATATTTCGATAATTATTGGCAATGTATCGGAAATATTCTAGCGGGATAGGTTGACGTGGACGAATATAAATCGTACTAAAATTGATTATTATAGACGGAAAGTATATGGAGTAAAGAAGATATTCCGGGAAAGTACTGAAAGCTGGCGGATTGTACGCTCTAGTTGGATATTTTGGAGAAAAGCCTATTGCAACTCCGCCTTGTGCACGAGCCAAGTGATTATGATAGTCCTGGCGTTGTAGTTGATAGCCCGGAATGCGAGCTGGCATGTTTGGTTTTAAAGCGGTTTCATTCAGTGCAAAAACATTGATATGTTCCTCCAACAACAGTGCCTCTAATAATAGTTTATGTTGCGAAAATGATCGAATGTTAACAAATAAGAAAGTAATACCCATAATGAAGAATACTATGCGGATTGTATTAAACAGTAGTTTCCAGTGATCCAATGTGAAAATGAACATAATTGTTTGAATAAGTGGCATGGAGATTGATGTGAAAGATGGATTTTGCGGCTGTGATAATGTGTTGAAGGATATTGGTTTGCTGAAAGGGAAAGATATTTTGAAGCACCAAACTGATGTAGCGAAGATCTTCGACTGTTAGCGGTGGTAAGATTGATTGGTTAGGTTGAGTTGTTGTATCGGTCGTTTTTAGTGGTACTGTTAGCTCAGGGTGCTCTGATTTCGGTACTGGTTTACCTTTGCAACGATAGCTATATGTAGGGTGATCCACACTGCCACAGGTGTTACATTTAGGTGGCCCTTGTAAGTTGGGACATGATTTGGATTTATGTAGACCCGAGCAATAACCGCACTTAGATGGGTTGGAACAAGCTGCTGTTGTATGGTCATTGTACGTCTGACATTTTTCGCAGAGAATAGGTAATGGTCCTTGTGTTTTGGATGGTTCAGCGCGATGTATTTTCTTGTAAATGGGTGCACCAAAACGTAACAGGTAATCAATGGTATCCTGTTGCTTAGAAAGGACACGAACCATGTACTTCGGACCATTATTATTCCTAATACGAATGCACTTTTCTACGAATGCACTTCTTGCTTTAATTCCTCTTGAATTTCTGCATCGGTAAGCTCTGGAGAGACACCTCTAATAACGACTGATAGAAATGGTGGTTTCCGAGGTGGTGGAGGTTGTTTCTGCCGCCTATCCGTCAATTTTGTTAGTTTTGCGTTTTTACCGAAGATTTCGTAGGAGGCTTTGTTGCGAATAGTAATTCCGAAATTCGGATCTTTAGATTTAAGAATGTAGCCGTTTTTAGTGGGAACAATTTGGACCAGAGTATCCCGTACCCGTGAAACATATTTCATGATTTGCAGGAAAATTAGTTTGGGATTAGTGTACTTTGTGTCGTAGTCTGTGAGTATGAAATGATAGACAGGATCGACATTCGATTGTACTGAGGATGTACCTTGAACCCCAGTAGCAATATTGGTATTCTGTGGAATGAGTTCTACATCCATTGTGACCGTTGGGGACCGTGACCGTATGCGTTTTGCAGACTGTGTTGAGTCATTAGATGGATGTCTTTCTCTAGGTGCAGACGGTAGTGGTTGACTTCCCCAGAAGAAGTGACGAGTGCGGTTAGAAGGTGCAATGGGTGCCGTCTGTGCAGATTGAGCGCCTAGATTTGAAGGAATGGTAGCAGGTAAACCGAAATGCTTCCCAAGATTCGATTGCCGGTTAGTGTTGCTAAAGTCCGCCATCTTAATGAAGCTGCCCGGGGCCGAAGCCCAAACGAGGATGAAAAAGATGAACAAGATGATGAGATGAAGTTCAAAAAACAAGTTTGCCCTTCGAAAGTGAAAACTTCCGTCAACCCTCTAAGTGTTGTATGTGTGCTTTGCTCCCAAATGCGTACTGCAACACTTGTTCCTCGCTGGCACACTAACTAGCACAAGAGAGGTTAGGCTCCTTGATTCAGTGCGTATGGTCTAAGCGCTTTTTTTAGGGGTAAGGGAATAGGGTTATAAGTGAACTAGATAATCTTTATTCATCAATTATTAACTGATTTGGACAAGGTGATATTCCTACTCCCAGCCATTAGAGGGTTACGCCCTCTCTTTGGCATAGATGCATTTAGATTTACATTGATTATTGAACACTGTGAGATGGTCAAAGTGCAGTTTTATAAACATGATGAAAAAGTGATCATACTAAACTAGGTGTTACTGCCTAAGCGCGTCGTTCGTCGTTCGTTCGTTCGTTTATAGCTAGTCATAATGACTAGCACCCTTTTAGAGGGTTACGCCCTCTCTTAGGGAAGAGTGTTGTTTAAATGGCAGATTTAAGGGAATTTTTGACGGTCTCAGAGAAGATCTTTAATATAGTAATAGCTAAGGTCTTAAGGATCTTTTCGAACCTTAACATTTGGTAGGAAATTGCGGTTAATTTAAAATTGTACAGAACTGGAACAACAGATATATGAAAGTAATAATGGGTACCTAGTGAGAAGGCATATCATACATAGATAGAGTGTGAATGATGAGCATGAAGGATGAGGCGAGGCGTGCTATCACATCACTACACTAAAAGTGTTAGTCCTACAGATGAAGTCATATTCTAGCCTAGGGGCTGCTCTAGGCTTCAAAGTAGACATTGGGAGTCCTGTTAGTAGCAGATGGATTCAGCGTGAAAATGATGGAAATATGAGTGGAAGATGGTCATGAACTTGATAGTCTGTGAGGAGCTCCTGGTCTAAGGCGTCAGGAGGTAGAGTGTAGCAGTAGAGAGTATAGAGTAACGATAGCAGTGTACGGCAATATCGAGATGGAGAAGGATGGAGAGCTAAGTGTGCATAGTATTCAGAAGTAAAGGGTGTTGGGTGTTATAACGAGAGCATATGTATGTGAGACGTAAAGTTTCAAGATGAAACTGAAGTGTAGGAAACTGAATTTGGTCGTACAAGTCTGCTGTGGGACTAGGCAGTTTGACTCGATATGCAATGCGGAAAGCATGTCGTTCTAACACTAATAACTTTTCATAAATTTTACGGGTGGCCGCAATCCATGCAACGTTTCCGTAAGTCAGCACAGGCCGTAAAAAGGAATTGTATGTGTTCAGAATTAAGTTCGCTTTTAGTCCCCAGGACATTCCGGTGAGCCTTTTTAATAAGTTGAATCTATTGTATGCTTTAGTTGTGACTGTTTGAAGATGTTGTTTCCAAGTGAGATGTTTATCGAATGTGAGCCCCAAATAAGTTACAGTTGATCGTGCCTGAATGGGAGTTTGGTCTACTTGTAGTGAAAGGCAGTTAGGATTTCTTCTGACTCTCGATGTTCGTTTCGGAGAAATGAAGACAATGGCCTGCGTTTCTGTGGCGTCGATCGTTAGCTGCCATTTATCGTACCTGCGAAGAAAATTGTTAATTGCTAACTGTAGAGCAGTGTTGATGGATTGGATAGTAGATCCTAAGGCAAGAAAGGCAGTGTCGTCGGCATATTGAAATAGGTGAATTTTATCAGGAAGTGGAGGCATATCGGCAACATAGAGAAGATAGAGAAGTGGCGACAGAGCCGATCCTTGAGGTACTCCACAGTGAAGGAAAATAGGATGTGAGAGGCAGTTATTTATTGAAACATATGACAGACGGCCGATTAAAAAGTTGTATATCAGTCTGATATAAGGGACAGGAAATCGAAGATGAGTTAATTTGTATATAAGTGCGATGTGCCATACCCTGTCAAATGCTTTCTCGAGGTCAAATAATACAAGACATGATGGTTTGACCGAGTTATAGTGTTGTGTAACCATGGTGGTTAAACGAAGTAGTTGATCGTTGATCGAATAACCTGGGCGAAATCCTGCTTGGTGTATGGGAAGTAACTGGCGTCTTTCTATGTATGCATGCAAACGTCTTACTAGAATACGTTCTAGGGTTTTACTAAAAGTAGACGTTAATTGAATTGGGCGGTAGGACGATAAGTTGGCAGGAGATTTCTTTGGTTTTGGAAACATTAACGTCTTAGAAATTTTCCAGGTGACAGGAAAATAGCCAGTTCGCAGAATGAAAGTAAAAATCGTGGCTAACAGAGTAAGCAATATAAGCGGGCTTTCTTTTATATGGCGATACGTTATTGTATCGAAGCCAGGTGCACTATTCCTTTTGTTGTGTACAACTGTACTGATATCTTGAACTGTGATTGGCTTTGTTAGAGGTTCATTTTGCGGAAGAGTATGAAGGGCATGAGGTTGTAATGAAGAAGATGGATTGACTGTGTCAGCTGGATGTCTATATGAATATGTGGAACTGAGTGGTGTGAAGATGTCTTGGAGGAAATCAGCAAAAGCGTCAGCTTTAGCGGAATCTGTTTGTATAGGTAAGTCACCATTTAATAATGGATATGGTGTTTTAGTATGTTTTCCGCAAAGAGCATTAAAACGTTTCCAGTACTTGCTAGAATGAGTGACGTCAGAGAGTGAATTACAGGTTTTAACCCAACACCTTAGCTTGTAAGCACATACGTAATTCTTGACCATCCTCTGAAGTTGCCGGTGATGACGGAGTGATTCTGGATTTTTTGTACGTTGATAGTCACGATAAAACTGTCGAGAGCGAGTGACAATGCTGGTCGATAAGGCGTTGATGTAGTTACTGGTATGTAAAGTGAACTTGCTTCTTGAATTGAAGTTGTGATGGTATGAATGTCATGATACAGTTCGACTTCTGATGTAGGAGGTTTTAATGGCTCTATTGCTGCCGATAGATATGTTCGGTATTGTTCCCAGTTGCCTTTGTCAAAACGGACGCTAGTTCTCTGAAATTCTGGAGAGGGAGATGTAGGATGAGTACGGAGGAGCAGTTTGATCGGAACATGGTCACTTCCTAATGGATCGAGAACATCAATATGGATTGCGAAACGAGATTAGCAGAAGTAATAACAATATCTGGTGTGCTTTGTGATTCAGGCCTAGTGGGTTTTGGAAGATCATGAATGATACCAGTCGTGTGAGTTGTGACAAAGGTTTGAAAGGTAGATCTGTCTCTTTGTGATCTGCTGTGCATGTTGAAATCGGCCATAATTATGAATCTCTTATAATTATCGGAAATGTGTTGTACGAATGCAGTAGGTAGCGGCTTTCCAGGTTTGATATAAACAGTAGCAACAGTTATGGCTATACTACGGAAGTATAAAGTAATTATAAGATATTCAGGCAGATCTGGTAAAACGAAATATATATAAATACTTCGCTTTAGCCCTGATTCGTTTTACGTATCTTTAAATTATCATGTTATTATAATAAACATATCAGCTACTAATTACTAACCATAAACATGAATTGCGTCCAGATATCGTCGATTTATTCTTCTGTTTTATACGTACATTAGATATCAACAGCAACCATATCTTTCGTATACGTATCCTCTAATTTCGTGTGTATATCTCCGTAAAGAGCTTTCCCATAGCAACTAATAATCTCGACAATAACAACATGTTCTATCAATAACAAACTAATAATCTTACTCATGACAACATGTCCTGTCAATAACAGCGTTCTTTCTTTTAATTACATCTAAGCTATATGCTTAATTATTGCGCCTCTGATCAATGTTGATAATATAGGTACAGATTAATTATAATAGGGATATATCGCTGTAAATGTCGCCCAGAACGGGAATTCCGTAACAGTATTACAGAGAAGGAAAGAACCCTGTATATTTTCAAAACATTCACTTTTTGAATAGCCCTCGTACTAATTATTATTACATCAATCCTCGTATTAATTATTATTATTACATCAATATAAATATTTTTCTTTTCTCTTCTTTCTCCATATATATATATCAATTCATTTATAACAACATTTTTCTTTTATTACTAATTACGTATCATAAAACGTCGATTCATTACAAATATCATTTATGGGTCTATTCAAAATTATAACTAATTGATGACTTACGCAGAGTTACTAGTTAGTTGTTCCTCTTTTACATTGAACGATAACATCCATATACAAACAACATTATTTATAATTAAGATCGTCATCTTATCAAAACAACAACAAGATCAGAAGGCAATAATTACATTTAAAGGCTTCAATTTAAAATCAATGTCATAGATTTCAAGTTAACATAATCAAATCTCTTTTGAACATGTAAAGTAAAATAAAGGTAAACATAACACTCAAAGTTAATACAAAGATAAAATAAATTAATCACATCATAACATGTTGCAGAAATATAAAGTCCAAATGAAGTATTCACAACACAACTCGTAACATCTGAGAGAATAAATTAAGAATTGTTATCCAAATTTAATTTAGTTAACATATCAGGGTTGAAATTTTAACCAGCTTTAGCCGTTTACCTGCTCCAGCTTTTCATATCTAAATTATATTTATCATCAATATTATTCACAAATAAATTAATAGACGAATTTTGCGTCGAATAACCGTGGGAACCTTCGGCTGGTATGGGATAAACCCCAACCATATCAGCGGGTTTTAGTTTAAATTATGATTAACAAATGGGTCAATCAAAGTACATTGAACACCACAATCTTGGTTATTTTCACTTGATCCATTTCCTGTTTCATTCATTACTTCGGTCCTATTCCGACAGTTCCTGCCATCTCGAGATCTCCAATTGCATCTGTTTTGAGTTACACCGGTATGCATGACATTGTTACTGTAATTGCGTCTTCCACGAAAGTTTCTCCCGTTCGTCCAACTGTTCCTCGGATTATTATAATTCGTTCCATTTCTACCGCTAGAATTGAATCTTCCATTAGCTCCAGTTCCAGTACGTATAACAGATCTTTCACTAATTCCAATGCCAGTATTGTCACGTGATCTCTCATCGCTGCGAAGATTTTCGGTATTTTCATTAGTTATATTCAAGTTTCTGACGGCAATCGGATTCGATGGATTACGATTACTCCCATTAGGATTCGGGAATTGATTCTCAAAGTTTTGAACTAAAATTATGAGATGATTGAAGTTTACGCATTGAGCTGACAACAGAATTTGTTGTAATTTATACGGCAATAAAATGCGTACGGAAGCGATTATTCTGGATTCTGGCTGAAACGGATTGACGAGTTTAAGTTCATTATATGCATTGATTGTAAAATCCGTAAGAGATTTATCGACCCGAGGTGAATAGTGTCGAGTTCGCACCATCGCATCACGGTTAGCTAACAAGAAATCATTTTCGTAATTAGCCAACAGGGCCCGTTTAAATTCTTCGTAGGATTTTATATGGTCGCGAATAGCTTTAAACCACAAGGAACAAGGAGGAAGTAACAGATGTGGTAACAACTTCATAAATTTAGATTGATCTACACCCATAATCTCGCACTCTGCTTCAAATTTTTCTAAGAACGAGCTTGCGGTTTCGTCACACTTACCGCTGAATTTAGTCATGGCCTTAATTTCACTGACCTTAACGTTTATTTTGCTATAGTTATGTTTTTGTTGGCGTTGATAATGGTCTGGAACCCTTTTGTACTTATTTATCTCCTTTCTTCTTTTGCGATCTGGACTTTGGAATCGCCTACTGTGGTTTTCCACAACTAAACCATCATCAGTAGAACTCTTAGAAGAAGATATCCCGTCAGTTTCTATTAATGGAATTCTCGGGCAGTTATGCAATGTTTCCTGTTGATGATGCATTGTTTCCTGTTGATTGGGAGTACTCAAAGCCTCTTTATACATAGGATCATTGTAGTCACATTCCCTCTCTTGTAACGATCTGATTCCCTCTTGTAAGTTGGATATCAGTATGCTATGTGAATTAACCTGGGCAGTAATATTCACTATCTGATTTTTTTGTTGGGCTGTCGTCGATTCCACGGCTTCAACGGCTTTCTTTATCGACTCTGTTTCTAGAGCTAGTTGATCCTGTCTATCTTGCCATTTGTTACTAAATTGTTGAAACCTAGTATCAACTTCTCGCGTCATATCATTTGTAATTTTGTTGGTAACTTCATCAGCTAATACTTGCAAATTTTCTTTCAAATTGTATTGCAAGCGATCAAAATTTTCTTGCACACCTTGTACTTTATCTGAAAGAGATTTATGCTGCGCTAGTATCTGTTCTAGCTTTTCATCGTTTGATTTCAGCTTTTGATCGTTCAATTTCTGCATCTGTTCTAACTTTTCATCATTCAATTTTTGTTGTTGATCCAATTTAGTTTGTTGTTGATCAAATTTAGTATCAAGTAGTTGACTAAACATATCAATAAGGTTAGAATAGGAATGTTCAGACAGAGTTACGGCATTTCCAGGTATGGTTTCATTTGAAATGCTGGGTACTTCTTCAATCTCGGAATTCTGCATATTAGCAATTCTTTGTATTCTCTTCCCACTTCTCAAAGTAGTGAAACTCATAAAAAGGCATATATACGTATGCACATAAACTCAGTTCTTACTATTCTTCGGAACTAAATAGTATAGTATAGTCCCGTGTCTCCGGCACCAGATAAAACGAAATATATATAAATACTTCGCTTTAGCCCTGATTCGTTTTACGTATCTTTAAATTATCATGTTATTATAATAAACATATCAGCTACTAATTACTAACCATAAACATGAATTGCGTCCAGATATCGTCGATTTATTCTTCTGTTTTATACGTACATTAGATATCAACAGCAACCATATCTTTCGTATACGTATCCTCTAATTTCGTGTGTATATCTCCGTAAAGAGCTTTCCCATAGCAACTAATAATCTCGACAATAACAACATGTTCTATCAATAACAAACTAATAATCTTACTCATGACAACATGTCCTGTCAATAACAGCGTTCTTTCTTTTAATTACATCTAAGCTATATGCTTAATTATTGCGCCTCTGATCAATGTTGATAATATAGGTACAGATTAATTATAATAGGGATATATCGCTGTACTGGCACCCTACAAAAGTGTCGTCGTGATGGGATACGTGGAGAAAATCCCACGGCTGTTCCTCCATTTGCACGCCTCCTAGGAAGAGTGTTATCTTGTCGAATTAGTGTATATCCAGAAAAGTGACAAGTCATAGAGGGAGTGAGAAAGGTTTCGTTAAGGATAAACACTGCAGCTCTTTCCTCCAGTAACAGCGCTTCGAATAAAGATTTATTCTGCCAAATGGATCTAATATTGAGAAATAAAAAGACTATATCCATGATGAGTAGGTTAGACAGTAGTTTCCAAAGGTGCTGTATGAAAACAGACATTTTGACCAGAATAAGTAGCATGAAATGTAACATGGAATATTTCTCTGGCTGCGTGGGTGATTTGTTTTAAGACATGCGAACGATGAAATGGCTGGATATTTTGAAGAGTGAGTGTTAGAAAAGCAAGCATATTGCGCACTGTTATAGGAGAGTCCAGTGATTGTGGAACGTCTGCAGAATAGTTATATGTACGTAATGGTGCCACGTAATCAGGGTGAGCCTCGGTAGGGGCAGGTTTACCCTTGCACTTGTAACTATATGTCGGATGTTGTTCGTGGCAAGTGTGACAATTCGGTGGTTGTTGTAGATTTGGATATGTACGAGTGGAGTGTTCACCAGAACAGTAGCCGCAAACAGTAGTATTTGGGCATGTTGCGGTAGAATGTTGATTATATGTCTGACATTTCTCGCATCGAAGTGGTAGTGGTGCTGGTGACCGTGAAGGTTCAATTCTGTGTCTTCTGTTATAAATGTATGCCCCATTAGTCAGAAGAGAATCAATGGTGGTTTGAGAAGGAGTTAGTACTCGAACAATGTACGTGGGGCCTGCAGCGTTTCTAATGCGCATAACCTTCTGGAGTGTGTGTCCTTCGTACGTAAGTTCCTCCTGAATCTCGTCATCGCTATAAGAAGGATCAACACCGCGAATCACCACGGAAAGGAGGGGAAAACAGCGAGGTGGTGGTATTTGCTTGCGTTGGGATGCATTTAGGTTAGTAAGTTTAGCATCTTTGCCGAAGGTATCTATAGGTACTTTGTTCTTTATAGTGCTAAGCAAGTTTGCATCTTCTGTTTTGAAAATGAAGCCGTTTCTAGTCTTGACTATTTCTTTGAGTGAAGCACGAGGAAGTTACTTGCGCAGTTGTAGAGCAACTTGTTTCTCAGTCGAGAAGCGTGAATCGAAACTGGTCAACAGAAACGAGTAAATTGGTGGTGATGAAGAGCGAGGTAAAGCTGGAGCCGCAGTGGAATCTGTTTCCATGTCCGTAGTGTTCTCCATTCTATCTGGTGCAGTGTGTGCTTTCTTTGCAGGTGGTGAAAATTGCAAGCGGTTAGAATAACTTTGCTTGATTGAAGAGCGGGAAGCCACAGACGTAACAGAGCTTTGAGATGAGCTTCTGGTAGGACCAGAAGTGGTTTGAGATTGCACCTTGCGTTTTTCCACCTTAGTGGAGCAACCAGGAGGACCAGGGATGATACTTGGTAAAGTGTGTTTGCTCATTGTGCGTTTGCCTTGATCGATGCCATTGTCCGCCATAGTGAAAACCGTCTGGTGGGCTAAGCCCGAGTATGAGATGATGCCAAATAAACCGTAAAACCAAGAGGAATAGCAAAGTCGTCAATAGGTAAGACCAGTTAGGTGTGTTAGCCTCCGTGGAGGCTTGAAATCAAATCGACGGTTGTTTCCTTGAACCTCAAGGAGGGAAGTAATCCAACCGTATTTAGAAGTTCGCGATTCAACCAATGGGATGGAAATACTAGTGACTTTCCTATTTTTCTCCACCAGCTACGGATACCCTATTTTTTACCTGGTTAGAGATTCCAGGTGGCCAGTTCGCCTAAGCGCTTTTTTTTTTGAGAGGAAGATTTTAAGTTGAGCAAGGAATGGGTTTTCTTATAGGATTTTTTTGGTGTAGTATTTATTTATTTGTAGGGCAAAATTCATTCCATTGGTATTAATCATCAATTATTTGCATATGGAACTGCCACTAGAGGGTTACGCCCTCTCTCTCGGCATGTGATGTGCTGTAAACAAGTGCAAACATAAATAATATTAGTTGTACAATGTGATATAAAGAAAACTATACGTGCAAAATGAAACAAGTACTACCAAAAGTGCTTAATAGAACAATATGCATGAACACACATAATAAACATTAAGATACTGAGCATTGCGAAAGATATAACATGAGAAAGTTATTAACAAGGAATCGGCGAGAAAAATAATGAAAAGATAAACTGAAAGGATATATAATATTTTATGTTGAATATAATTAGAATTTTTATAAATATATTAGCATGATTGATGAGATGAAAGTGCATTATACGCCACAACACAATGAAATGGTTAATATAAACGAATGCATGTTAGGCTTCTGTCTTGGGGCGGCTCAAGACTGATGTAGACATGGGGAGCCCAGATTATTGTTGAGGAAGAACTGTGCAGCTATGGAAAACGATGAGGGATGACTTGATGAATTATTTGACGTTGAAAGAATCTGCGATGAAAGTGATCCATAGGAAGGTTGTTTACGTGAAGTGTGATCAAGATACTTAACGGTGTATGACAATATTTGAAACTGGAATCCTGCTCTGAGTCTATGAATATTGTGTCCAGAAAAATATCTTTATGAGATTCTAGGCATTTGGCTATGTATCGTTTACGTAAGAGTGAGATATGTTCTACAAGTGGTGGAAAGTCTATTCGATTGTATATTTCTCGGTTAGAATATGGTAATTTGATGCGGTACGCTAAGCGCACTGCATGGCGCTCCATAATTTCGAGCCTATTATAGAATCTAGACTGTGCTGGGGACCAAGCAATATGTCCGAATGTAAGTATGCTACGCATGAACGCTTTATAAGTGTTAATAAGCAGATTTGAATTTAGCCCCCAATGCTGTCCTACGAGCCTGCGAAGCAATTGTAGCCTGTTTTTTGCTTTAAGCACAAGTTTTTGGAAATGGGCAGGCCATTGTAGTTTGTTATCGTATGTTATTCCTAAATACGTCACTGAGTTAGTCGGTTTTAATCGGTGTGTTCCAACAGTGATATCATGCAGGTTAGGGTTGCGGTGAACTTTACTGCGGCATTTAGGTGGTATGATGACAAGTGTTTGAGTTTTCTCCTCATTTACAGTAAGTTTCCATTTCGTACACCACGCAAGAAATTGATTAACTGTGAGTTGTAAGCTTTTATTAATCTGTTGTATAGTTCTTCCAAGAGTTAGAAAAGCAGTATCATCAGCATATTGGAATAAATAAGTTGGAGGAGCAGGTACTGGTACGTCTGATGCGTACAAAATGTATAGAAGAGGAGACAAGCTGGACCCTTGAGGTACTCCTGTGTATGGAAAGATGGGATGGGAGATGGTATTGTTGATACATACATATGCGATTCGATTCAGTATGAATGAGAAAATTACTCTAATATATGTCAGTGGTAGTCCAAATTTAAGCAATTTGTAAAATAGACCGTAATGCCAAATTCGATCGAATGCTTTCTCTAGATCCACTAAAATTAAACAAGATGGGAGCGATCTATTATATTGGTTAACGAGAGTGGTCGTCAAACGAAGCAACTGGTCATTAATACTGTATGATGGTCGAAAACCGGTCTGGAAAATTGGAAGGAGTTGACGATCATGCAGATATTGATGTAAGCGTTTTACAAGAATTTTTTCCAATACTTTCCCCAGTGTCGCAGTCAGCTGTATTGGCCTATACGAATTGACAGAATGTGGTGGCTTGTTCGGTTTTAGAAACATACAAACTTTAGAGACTTTCCATTCAACTGGGTAATATCCCGTACGGAGAATAAAAGTATAAATAGCTGCGAGAAGAATAAAAAACTTTACTGAGCATTCTTTGATAAGTCGGTAGGATATTTTATCAAAACCAGGCGCTGTGTTGTGTTTTCCTTTGATACTAGTCTGTATTTCGTCATGGGTGATAGAAAATGTTAACGGTTGATTCTCATCTAAGGTGTGAGTAGTTGATGGCTGTAATAATTGAGCGATGGTAGTTTCTGAGAATCTGGGACTATCGTCATGTTGACCGACGGGCGGAGTGAACACAGTTTGTAAATGAGAGGCAAATGCGTCGGCTTTATCCTGATCTGAATGCAAAGGATCATTGTTTCGGAACATTGGATATCTTGTTGTTGTTTGCTGTCCGGTCAACTGATGAACCTTTTTCCAATATCGTGTGGGATGAGTTTCTTCATTCAACTGACTGCATGTTTTGTGCCACGTCAAGCGTTTATGGGCGACAATATAATTGTGCACAGTTCTTTGCCATCTACGTGCCTGTGTTAGATATTCAGGTTTATGAGTGCGCTCATATTGTCTATAATAATGCCGAGATTTTCTTACTAAGTACAAATATTGCGGAGGCAAAACAGGCTGATATGTTTTACCGTGATAAGTGGGAATGTTGTCATGTGCGCTAGTAGCAATGACCTGCGTGAATGTGCTTATGGTTGTGTTTAGACTCTCCTCTGTATCCGGTGGTAGTACAGTTTCTAAGGCAGCGTCAATATCCGAGCGATATTTATGCCAGTTAGTTTTGTCATACAAATATATGGTACGTTCGGCTGCTGTCGGAGAAACATTTTTACATACATCGTTGACCGTGATTTTCACCGGTAAATGGTCGCTACCTATGCAATCCAAGACTGCGATATGACACCTGTCTATGAGTGAAGTGGTAGAAAGAACAACATGCGGTGTCGTTTGGCTACTTGGTCTGGTGTGCTTCGGAAGGGGATGTATGTGACCATGTAAGGAAAGTGCTATATGGTCAGCAAACTGAGTCTTTTCCCTCTCGGAACGGCTATGGATATTGATGTCTGCCAGTATCAGAAGATGCTTGTATGTTTGAAACAAATGTGTGAAATACTCGAGTGGTATCACGTGTCCGGGACGTACATATATTGTTGCTATCGTAATTGCTATGTTAGGTAGATAGATAGTTGCTGTAAGATTTTCAGGAAGCCGGTAGGGAAGCCGAGTCTGATGCTGTCGGTAAGATAATTTATTATTTATACCAATTGTGTAATATGCCATTACAGCCTAATGTGATGATGTTTTTAATAGGAGGGTGCCCGAAATTTTTTGCACCGACTGTACTTGACGTTTAACAAAAAATTTCTGGCTGTTCATATAATTCGTAATTTTGTTTGTTATTCTATTTCAAATTAACATGGAAAACTGTAAAACTTCATTAGGAATTATAGTTTTGGGAATCAATATCTTTATTTATATATTAAATTAGTTATAAGTCTTGTATATGGATATGTAAATGGATTATTACAATTCTTACGGTGTCAGTGCGATCTGAAAACATAGGTCCACTATTGGACGGAACTTTCCAGATCAAATAACCAATCTAAAATTCGACAGAATTTTCAGGACCACCCTTCACCTCTCTTTTAGATACCTAGGTCCTTCTGAAATCTAGCTTAATCCAGATTTTACCAAATTTTATTCGTTTCAAAGCCCCACCGCCAAAAATGCTTTGTTTTGATTGGAGGATTCACCCACGCTATGATATTAGAGCGCGATTATTCCCATTTCCATGCCTGAAATTGTGTTGAAGACATCAAACCTAGATCTTCCAGCTCAGAAAGGTAAAAAGGAGCTAGAAAAGCTGCAGTAAAAGGTAAAATTAATATAACAGTTGAATAACTACCATGCAGGAAGCCACGGAGCCATAATTTGCTAGATTTTCATAGTAAAAAACCGGACTGAAGAACTAAAATAGGAAGCATAACTCGGTGACGCCATGTTGTGCAGATATAGTTAGTGATGGACAGGTTCTGCGAAGTGCATCAGTTTGCGAGTTGTTCTTAGGGATCCACAAACAGTTTCGGAGGAGTAGTGTTTTCTCCCTTAAAATATTCTTATCCTAAAAACTATTTCTTTTCGAGTTACGTAAGGCCTGCCCCACTGCCGTTTGTGTTCGTGTATGTAGCAGATGTGATTTCTTTTTGTATTTATTTATTAGTAACATGGCGGTATTTAATTTCTTTGTAGTTAGGTTAGTAATCATAATGCACGTGTAAAGTTTCAAGAGGGCTCCTGTCTACTCCCAAATTGGGGGTACGGCTTCCAGCGGGATGAGTTGAACATGTAGTTTGTTCCGGGTTCCTGCCCCTTCAGGGCAGGGGTCCTATTGTTAGTCAACACTTTGATATGTCCCCTCGGGGGCATTGATTAAACAGGTTGAGTTAAGAATGTGATTTAGTGAATACAAGGGCCAGTGGGCCCTGTTCCTTTCTTTCCCTTTACTTTCGTTACCTCTCATAGAGCCGATTTAAAATGGTAAAATCTGAATGTTGTCTGTGTATATTTATGAGTATAACATGTATTAATGTAGTGTGTAGTATGGATGTGGCATGTATGTGTTCGTAATGTAGTAAACATTTTCTAGTAGTAGTAATTGTGGTAGTTAAATGATGAAAGAGTGTGTGAGATAATTAAATATGGACAGTGTAGTATTTACTATGCGATAATTTTTTTTTATTATTCCGTCATTAAATGAACTTATAAACAATATTTGAAAGTGAACGTAATATAGTACAATAATTCCGTGTACAAGGTCACATTCAGTGGTTCAAGGGTTGATCATATCGTCGCTAGCCCCCTAGTGTCAAAAGTCAGTACTAACCGTCATTCTTATGTCGATGTTCTTAGTGATTTAGTTTCCGTGAAATTGACCTTTCTTTTCGAAATAAAACCTAGAAGGTATAATTCACAGCCCATATGGATGTACAGTTAGGTTAAGTGACCCAAAATTAATATTTTCTGAAAATTACAACATTCTGCTTAGTCTAGAAATCGAAATATTTAAGTAAATAAACAATACGTAATTTCTTAACAGAAGTCGGGCGATATGATGATAGTTCTTCGCTTTGAAATTATATTAAATGTTCATTTCTTTCTTTGTGGCTGCAGAATAATTTCATTGTTGTCAGAATTTCATAAACATTAAATATTATCGAAGATAATTCTATTTTTCAGTGAACATACGTAGGATTTTTTTTCTTTCTTAATAAAGCTACCAGGTATTACATAGTATTGTGTGTGTGGTGAAAGAGTCTTGAGTTCGAGTGAGGTTGTCGTGCAGTGATCGGAATGGGAAATGTTTGTAGTGACTATAGATTTTAAAGTATTATGATGAAATGTGTATAGGCTGGGCGTAGATAGAGGAGACAGGGTGTTTGTAGAATATAGCGTCGTAGTAAATGAAAAAGATGATGATATGAATATTATATGAATATGAATATGAATATGAAGTATATGAATATTGTAGTAGATGAATATAGAAGATAGGACACCCATATAATTAAATATATAGTAGCCCAGTGAATACTTCGCCACGTGTTGATATATATATATATATATTGAATAGATACGTATAGCCACAAGCATCTCAGGTTCTGACCCCTGCACCGGAATATCACGCGGACCGGAGGGCGATATATAGTCGGACTATGGTAATATTTTGTAGTTTGATGTGTTATAGTAATGATCAACCATAGTAATACCGTCTGATAGCATGGGTAGCATCATATAATCGCTGACTCGACATATTTAATAATCAATTATGCAAAAGACAATAGTAGCTGTAGAACTTGGGGCTATAGTGAATTATATTTTCTGGTCGGTTTTAAAATAGAATATCCTGCTCCGTGAGATTTTTTTTCCTTCACGTTACCTACTCGGGCTAGCTTACAATGTTCATGGAGGCGACAGCTCTGACAGGGTACAGAATCAAAACATTTAGTTACTGAAATTTATTATACCGTACCCGGGCATCGACCCCTCCCCCCTTGAATATTTTCGTTTTCTTTTCTTAGTTTTCAAACTAGATAGTGATGGAAATTAATCGATGCCTCAGAATTTAGCGCATTCTGCGAAGGGGAGCTATCGGTGAAGTTTGGCAATAGAAATCACCGATCCAAAATTCAGTTTATTTAATTTTTTTTTATTTTGGCAAATCACTAATTAGGGATATCTTAGCTATTACTCTAGTTTCATTACTATTCTGGATTCTTTTACTTTCCGAGAGGTTGGATGAATTTTTTTTTGAAATTCTAAATTAGCGCCGTCTCTAACCTTCCGGAGGATTCCGGGATCTGCAAGGGTGTTGACCGGATACGGTGAGTGGTGGAATTTCCCTAAAGCCTTTGTCTTTCCGAAAATCCCATCGGGGACACAGACTTGTCTCATCTTCGCAGAGATCTTTTATCGGCTATTTATTTGGTAAGCCGAACCCTTTTTGGCATAAAAGAGAATATTTGGTTATAGTATGTTGTATACGTAAATTCGATCCCTTATCTTTCGTAGTTGTAGTGTTCTGTCTCCTCTCTTTTTACCTATACTTCTTCTACTTCTTCTCTAGAGTTTTTTTTAAATTTCAACCTTCCCCCCCCCCCCCGATTTTGAACTTGTCGCTTACGATTTATTTAACGTACAACTCTGATCTGAAATTACCAGCTGAGACGTTGCAAGACACGATTCATGGATAAAGTAGATAATGATTGGGTCCTCCATCACATTTTGACCTATTGCCAAAATGAATAACGACTTCATATTTGACGACACTTCGATTACGTTCTTTCACCGTCGTCCCTTTAAGTTTTTTTTAATCCATTGGTCCCTTTCCTTTCTGTTTTGGTTTTCGTTTATCTTGTAGTTAACCTGGGCCCAGAAATTGTATTTTAGGTTATCTAGTTATATCTTTAAGAATGTTCTGTGTTACGTGCCTGCCTCACAAAGTTTTTTTAAAATTATTTAAGCACTAATTGAATATATGAAAGTTAAAATTTATAGACGCGCGGTATCAGGTAAAAAGATCAATTCTCTTTTTTAATGTAACGTCGGAAGTCATTTGTTTTCTTGTACTTGCAACCTTTTCAAAAATTATTGTTGGGGTGATTAATTTAAATGTGTGCGCATTTATTATAAATATATATATAGAGAGAAATGAATACGTCGAAATGTACATGTGCTTAGTATGTGAATATGATGTTAAAGTAAAGTATGATATTAAATGTATTATATGGATATATGTAAGAGCGCTCGTGTCTGCCCCCCCCCCCCAAACGTGTATTGGTTGCTATAGTTTACCAGTAAGTTTTCCGACAAATATAAGAATATAGATTTTGTCAAGAATACCGCCGTGCACTCAAATGATTTTCCTTTTCTTCTGAATAGATGTAAATGATAACTTATGTAATTATTTAATGGCATGTATTAAGAAGTAACGGCAGGTCTAAACGTAACCCACATCATAATGAATATTATCCCTGAACTACCAATCTAAAACCATTGTGGAAAGTGTACCTTTAATCCCTCTCACCTGCATATGTATCCTGTGACTTGACCAGTGTTTTTTTTATCCTTGATTTAAAACAATTATACTCCGTACACCTGTGGAAGATCGTCTTAAATTCGAACCATATATACATATATACAAAAGTGATCCTAAGGAAAGGTTTCATGACGTGTCCCAGTGTTAAACAAGTAACTTGAATTTTATCCAATTAATAAGTTTGGAAATGGACTAACTAAGAGGAGAAACATCCTCTGGCGAAAGTGATTTTTCAAAATCCCTAGATGGGTATAAACGTCGCAGTATGCGAGTGCAGATATAAACTGCTAAGAGTTACAAACTAAATATAGTTGATGAATGGTTTTATAAACCAATAGTCATATATATATATATATATATATATATATATATATATATATATATATATATATATATATATATAAACACAAACTAAGTTAAATGGAGCGAAATGTTTTTGGACACTACGAGTAGTGCGTGATTTGTGATTTGAACGCTCAGAATTATTAATATTTTATTGCTCAATGTGAGGTAGAGACTCATAAGTTCTAGTACACCTAAAAGTTTTTTTTCTTTTCTTTCCTCTTTGTCCATATTTTTTTTAGTGAAATAAGTGTCTCCTTTGCGTATGTCGCAAATCGTAATTTTGCTTTAGCATGCCTAAGATATGATACATGTAATTATTTTTTTTCCGTTTTTCAATATGATCAAATGTATAAAGACTTACTAAAATATAACCCTATGTATTCTATTGATATATAACCAAGAACTTGTGCTTTTAGTATTTTTTTTATAATTATTTCTTTTTTTCCACTATGGATGTAATAAATTATTTGTATCTTTGTAGTTAGTTGGTTTCCTTTAAACATATATACACTGTCCTGAGTGAGTGAGCGAGTGAATGCATGATAGATTTAATTTAAGTAATTTTAGTTATATCATTTGTTATATTAACATCTATAATATATGTGTCATGTTTTAATATATGTGGTAAAGTAAATAACCTAGGTCATGAAGGACCGCTACTAATGGTTTAAATTGGCTCTAGGAGTGAAACGAAAATAGCAGGATGAGCCTAAATACGACATCTTTCTTCCAGGAAGTTGAAACTCTTATTGATACGATACATAAATTTATATTGAGTTTATAAGTTTGATTTTTTTCTTTCTTGGTTAATTCATATGCTTGGTCGATCCTAGAGAACAGAGTTCAGATGCTGGATGGTTATCAATTACCGGTTGGAATAACATTACAAAAAATGATTTCGATTTTCTCGTTTCCTGGTCTAGATCTGGGCAACCCCACGATCGTGGTGCCTGGAGCTAGGTCTGGATGGTATGAGGGAACATGTGTCTATTTCGAAGCATTCCAAAATTGAGTAGTCGTTAATAACACTTAGAATGATTCATCTTTCAACGACTTTCTCAACTTCTCGCTATATTCCCAGAATTATCCAGTAATCTGTTTCTTAATAAAATACTCTAATTGTTTCTTTTTCTCTTCCTTTTTCTACCTCCTTCTTTTACCCTTCTACTTTCTTCTCTTTCTTTTCTATTTCTGAATGAAAGAAAACGGAGTCATGACTGAGAGTAGTCGCTATTGGCACGGTCAATAAGTTGTTTCGATGAGTTTTCTTCGGGAGTCCGATATGGGATAATTAACCATGAGATGAGTATGCATTAAGGGACGAACAATAATAAGAAAGTTTATTGAAATTTACTTTATTGAAAATAATCAGGATTTCAATTAGTAGGTGATGTTTGGTAATCGCCCTCGTTAAAAGAGAATTAATTTTAGCGACTCCTCTACATTGCTCTTCTTCGTTTACTACTTTTTTTATTTTTACCGTTTTCTTACAATTGGCTAACCGTGACAAGATCTGTTGCCCTGGAAACGGCGGTTTCTATGGCAACGGACCTCGTTTTCTTTCAATTGCCACTCCACCTTGCGCTCGCACATTATCTTGTGAAAAGTCATAGCGCATGAGTTGATACCGTGGAAATCATGATGGCATTGTTGGTTTTAAAGCAGTTTCATTCAATGCGAAAACATCAATATTTTCTTCTAAGAGCAGGTGTTCAAAAAGAACTTTATGTTGCGGCAATGACCGCATGTTGATAAATAAGAAAGCCAAACCCATGATAATATAGTAAGCTATTGGCTTAGACAGCAGTTTCTCTCGGAGATATGTGAAAGTGTACATAATTCCCTGAATATGTGGCATACAGATTGATATGGAAAATGCTCGTGGCGGCAGCAATGACATGTTCAAGAATGAACTGTCTTTGAAAAGGAAAAATATTTTGTAGAACAAGCGTGAAATATCGAAGAAAATTTTCAACTGTAAGACCGGAAGTGATTGATTGGTCGGCTTGAACTGGTGGATCAGTTGTACGCAATGGCACTGTGAGTTCAGGACGATCTGCTGGTGGGGCTGGCTTAGCTTTACATTTGTAGCTGTATGTAGGGTGTGACCCAGGACATATAGAACAGTGAGCAGGCTTTTGGTGATTTGGACAGTCTTTAGTCTCGTGCTGTTCAGCACAGTAACCACACTTAGGGATATTAGGACATTTTGCTGTCACGTGTGAGTTGTAAGTCTGACATCGTTCGCATCGAATAGGCAGGGGTGAATTAGTACGTGACGGTTCGACTCTGTGCCTTTTCTTAAAGATGTACGCTTCCTCTTGAAGAAGGGTATCAATAGACGATTTGTTGGAGGTTAGCACACGAACCATGTATGTAGGTCCCGTTTGATTTCTGATGCGAATGCATTTGTCGACAGGAATGCCTTCAGCTGTAAGCTCTTCCAGTACTTCTGCATCAGTGATTTCTGGTAGAACACCACGGATAACAACAGATAACATTGGAGTCTTTGGTGGCGGAGGTGTTTGCTTAATTTTACTGGTAAGCTGTTTCAGCTTGGCATTTTTTCCGAAGATTTCATAGCTAGCCTTGTTTCGTAATGTAGTTCCAAAGTTCCCATCCTCTGATCGGATAATGACACCATTCTTGGTGAAGACTATTTGCTTGACGCTAGCTCTTGGAAGGTACTTAACTATTTGGTTGAAAATAAGCCGAGAATTATTGTATTTGAGATCGAAATCCGTCAATAGAAATGAATAAACTGGTGAACGTGGAGGAATTAAGTTTTTAGTTCCTGGATTGTTTTCAGAAGTTGCATTAGACGAACATTGCATAGGTTCCTCAATGCTGGTAGATGGAGCAACATAGTGCGGTGATTTAGAGCGAGAGCGCTTTTCAACGGATCCGATACTGCTTTCAGAAAGCTGTCTACTACGGCGCTGTTGACGGGGATCCCTCCCCTTATCCCCCGGAGGTGGCGGGTCTGGGCCCTTAACTACCGGAGGCAAGCGATGCATGGTCTCTCGGACCAGTAAGATCCCAAAGAAATGCAATGATAGGCACTCGAATGGCTTGAATCACGATTAGAAACTCAAACTATGATCGAGTTACCCTGATAATAGAGATGATAAATAAGTCTCACCTTCCAGTACTGAGAAGCACTGTCAATCCCAGTGAGAGCGTACGCGTGCTGGTCTCGATTGTGCGTATGCAACACAATGTCATAGAAGGCACGTTAACACTTCCCAGCTAGGCTAGGCTTGGTTCAAAAATCAGCTTGTGACGTATGGTACGTCAAGCTGCTAAGTATGTCGCCTAAGCGCCTTTTTTTTACCGGCTAGCCAAAGTGGCTAGCAACCTTTAAGAGGGTTACGCCCTCTGTGAGGTGAGTGAGAGAAAGGACTTTAGGTGCAGAGAACAATGGGTGGTCTATGTGCTTTATTGAACTTATTAATATCAAATGGTACCATAAATAACAAAACAACAAAATGAAAAATAACTAAATGGGATGTAAGGAACTTTGATCCTTACCATTATGAAAGGAATGAAACATATATTCATATATAGTAAGTGTTAACTATAACAAATTAATGTAAAAGGTGAGATTCAATAACAATATACAAGAAAAGAAAATGAAAATTAATGGAAAGTTGATAAGCGTATGAGGATGAAGAATGAGGCGAGGTGCGAAGCACAGGACAACACGTGGGTTTTGTTAATCAGACAAATGAAATTATCTTCTGCCTAGGGGCATCTCTAGGCGATGATGAAGAACAGAGGAAGCCCAAGTGAGTAGACAAAGGTAATTACTGTGCAGGATATGATGGATGAATGAGTGGAAGGTGGTCGTGAATAATGTAGTCAGAGATGATAAAAAACGAAGGATCTCTCGGGGGTAAAATGTATTGATACAGCGTAAACAGGAGATATAAAGGTGGATGATAATAACGATGTAGTGTGGGATGCAACTCCAGGTATCGCATAGTGTCATAAAGTAAAGGGTGTTGGTTTTGGAAACGTTTGTTGATATAGGTGAGACGTAGTTTTTCGATGTAATACTGTAATGTAGGGAAAGTGATGCGTTGGTATAGTTCCTGGGTGGGGCTAGGTAATCGGACACGGAAGGCTATGCGGAACGCATGTCGTTCTAGGATCAGAAGCTTTTGATAGAATTTAGGTGAAGCGGCTATCCACGCCGTGAATCCGTATGTTAAGATTGGCCGTAAGAAAACTTTGTATGTATTTAGAATTACTTGTGCCTTAAGTCCCCATGTCGTACCAGTTAAGCGTTTCAACAAATTGAGTCTATTGTAGGCTTTTGCAGTGATAGTTGCTAAGTGTTTGTTCCATGTTAGGTGACGGTCATAAGTAATCCCAAGATAGGTGACTTTGTTACTGAGTCGTATAGGTTCGTCATCTACATGGAGTGCGATATTGCGAGGATTTCGACGGACTCTTGATCTTCGGCGGGGTGGTAGAAAGACAATAGCTTGAGTTTTAGCCGCATTTATGGTGAGTTTCCAACGAGTACACCATGAGGTGAAGCGATTGATTGCAATCTGTAGAACTGAGTTTATTTGTTGTATGGTGTTACACAAGGCAAGGAACGCTGTATCGTTGGCATATTGAAATAAGTGGATTCCCTCTGGAAGGCGAGGCATGTCAGCAACATAGAGCAAATAAAGTAACGGAGACAAGGCCGAACCTTGTGGTACGCCTGATAGTAGAAAAATAGGATGTGACAGACTGGAGTTAACAGAGATGTATGCGAGGCGATTGGAAATGAAGCTGTAAATGAAACGGATGTATACTATCGGAAGCTGTAGGGTAAGAAGTTTGTAGATGAGACCATTATGCCATACTTTGTCGAAGGCTTTCTCCAGATCGAATAGTACCAGACAGGATGGTTGTGTGGAATTAAAGTGCTGAGTGATAAGTGAGGTAAGTCAAAGAAGCTGATCATTTATAAAGAATGATGGTCGGAAACCGGCTTGTGTGATAGGAAGAAGATGACGATCGGCCAAATAAACGTGCAGTCGTTTAACCAATATACGTTCCAGGATTTTGCTGAACGTAGAAGTGAGTTGTATGGGTCGATATGAAGCAACATCCTGTGGTGGTTTATGAGGCTTGAGGAACATGAGTGTCTTAGAAGTTTTCCAAGAGGTTGGAAAGAATCCAGTACGGAAGATGAACGTGTAGATATGAGCAAGTAAGATTAACAGAGTGCCAGGACATTCCTTAATATGACGATAGGTAATATTGTCTAAGCCAAGTGCTGTATTGCGTTTGTTGTGAACAACTGCAGTAATATCCTGGAGTGTAATTGGTGCCGTTACAGGTGTATTGGCGTGGAGCATATGGTTATTGCTGGGCTGGAGTTGTACTGATGAAGTGTTAAGCCTATCGACCACATGTGGGGTGTTGCCCATCATGGGAGGTGTGAATATCGTCTGTAAATGATCAGCAAAGGCGTTTGCTTTGTCCGTGTCCGTATCGGCTGGTATGTCGCCGAGTAAGAGAGGGTATTTTGGTTTGGAGAACTTGCCACAAAGTGCATTGAAACGTTTCCAATATTTGCTGGGATGGGTAATGTCTGAGAGATTGTTACAAGCTTTAATCCAGCAACGAAGTTTATAGGCCTTAATATAGTTATGGACCATACGCTGTAGTTGTCGGTGATGGCGTAATGCCTCTGGATTGCGAGTATGTACAAATTCTCTGTATGACTGACGTGAGCGTTTGATCAGTGTGAGGTATTGTGGAGGAAGGTGAGGTGTGTATGAAGTAGATTTAGAGGTTGGGATGTATAAGTTACCTGCTTCTTGTATGGCAATGGTGATTTTGTCGACTGTGGTATGTAACTCTTCTTCGGTGCTGGGCTCCGTGAGATTTATGGTGCGAGTGGAAATGTGAGTGCGGTATCGTTCCCAATTAGCCTTATCAAATCGTAAACTAGTGCGTATTGGTAGTGCTGAACGAATAGAAGTTATTGCACGTGATTGGTATGTCAATTTAATAGGTGCGTGGTCACTACCGAGGAGATGGAGAACTTCGACGGTGCAGTGAGGTATGAGATTACCAGAAGCTATAACAATGTCAGGGGTAGTGTCTGAAATTGGGCGAGTAGCTTTCGGAAGATGGACAATAATGCCCGTAGTGTTAGTTGTGATGAAGTTCTGAAGAGTTGTTTCCTCGTGATTTGAGCGGCTGTGCATATTAAAGTCCGCCATGATAAGATACGAACGGTATGTATTCGAAACATATTGCACAAACTGATATGGAATTGGATGGCCGGGTCTAATATATATAGTAACCAGGGTAAGAACTATAGTTTTAAAGTAGACTGTGGTAAGGAGGTATTCTGGCAGAGGCGTCGTAGTATAGTGGTGCTGTCGATATGGTAAGGAAGGAGAGAAGCCAATTGCGACTCCCCCATTGGCTCTGAGTGCCGGAACGGGGTTTTCAGCATGAAGCATTGTATAGTGTGGTAAACGGCAGGAGCGAGATGAAGTAAGAAAAGTTTCGTTAAGTAAAAATGCGGTGACGTGGTGTTCAAGGATGAGATGCTCAAATAATAGTTTGTTTTTTGGCAGGGATCGGATGTTAAGAAAAATAAAGACTAGAGCCATAATAAGGAAGAATTTAATCTATGGATGAAGATTGAGATTTATGAAAGTGGACGGTATTGCCAGAATAGGTGGCAGTGAAAGTAACGTGAAAGGTAGTTTTTGCCGCTAATATAATTTGCTGAAGGATATGAGGTCTGATAAATGGGTGGATGTTTTGTAGTGCCAGTGTTAAGAAAGTAAGGAGCTGATCTAGATTAATAGGAGAATCGAGCGGATGCGGTGTGTTATCCGGTTGGGCCGGAGGCCTTAATGGAACGATCAACTCAGGACGTTCGGGAGCAGGTTCAGGTTTCGCTTTACACCTGTAGCTGTACGTTGGGTGTTGCTCATTCCACGTAGCACATTTTGGAGGTTGTGCAAGATTATTACAGGCGCGCGTATTGTGAGGTCCGGCACAGTAACCACATTTACTGGTATTCTTGCAATCTGTCGTGTGGTGTGAGTTATATATCTGGCAACGTTGACATCGTACTGGCATAGGAGCAGTAGATCGTGAAGGCTCTACACAGTGCGTGTGGTTATAAATGGAGGCTCCGGATTCTAACAGCGTATCAATCGTGTCTTGATGTGAAGTGAGCACACGGACCATATAAGTAGGTCCCCGGTCATTTCGAATTCTAATGACTTTGGTAATCGTGTGCCCTTCGAGAGTCAGTTCTTCTTGTATCTCTTCATCGGTGTAAGATGGATCAACTCCACGTATGACCACTGAAAATAGTACTGGTCTTCTCGGAGGCGGAGAATGTTTCTGTCGAGGCGTGTTTAGGATTTCCAATTTTGCATGCTTGCCAAAAATGTCTATCGGCACCTTGTTCTTGATCGTGCTGTACAGTGCGGGGTCCGTTGTCTTCAGAATAATGCCATTCCTGGTGTGAATGATGTGAGCAATGGATGCCCGTGGTAGGTACTTCCGAAGTTGAACTGCGATCATCTTTGGAGTGCTGAATTTCGAGTCGAAGTTTGTAAGAAGCATGGAATGAGTAGTAGCTGATTGTTGGTTGTCGGTGCGGGATGCTGAGTCTCCGATATCCATTCTTCCAGAATCTGATTCTCTAGATGAATCTAGGTGGTGCTTCTTTGCAGGAGGAGATTGTTGCAGATGGTCGGCGTAGCTGATACTCTTGTCTGATGGCGGTGATCTTGACCGGATGGAGGCATGAGATATTACAGATGTTGTAGATTCGATGGATCCTATGGAATCTGTCCTTTGATGGTGATTCTTAGTAGGCTTCTGAGGACGAGCTGAAGATTGATCCTTGCGTGGCCTTGCCTTGGTAGAGCTCTCGGAGTGTCCATGAACGACTTGTGGAAGGCCTTGGTGTTTACCCTTGATCTTACGACCTCCGACTGAGCCTGTGTCTGCCATAAGAAAATCCGTCCGTGGGCGGCTGCCCAATGGTATTTATACGGCAGTGTATGTGAATGTGATGAGATAATATGATATGTTATAAGGTTTTACTACCCGTTCGGATAGTAGTCAAGGTACAGCAGTTCACTTGCCAAACCTGTTGTACTGGCCGCCCTTGACTAGATAAGTCTGACGAAACGGTACGCCACGGGATGACAAAGCAAAAAGCCGAGGATATGGAAAAGGAAGGAAAGCCAAAAATCGTCACCTCTTATCAGGTAACGCTTCAGAGCCTAGTCGGGACAAAGCTCTGGAAAGTATGTAAGCGCTTTTTTTTTTTTTTTTTTTTTGTTAGGGAGGAAGAGACAATATGGGTTCAATATCAGAGTTGAAGTCTATGATAAAAACGATTTTCATCCTCCTGCCTGTCAGAGGGTTACGCCCTCTCTTTGGCATGTGATTCTTATACACAAAATAGGCGCTAGGAAAGGTAGGTGATGGGCTAGGAGATATTCTTTATTAACTGCTGAGGTGGAACATCTATTAAAGGGGTTGTGAACTCATCATCATTTAATTTTATGTTATCGTTTTACATTTATTTTAATTTATGCTGAAATATATAATACATGGTGCAACAATACCTGTAAGATTAAATAATTATATAGTGCAAAAGGAGAAATATAAAATAAATGCAAAAGAAAAGAAAACAAACATGTTTAATCATCAGTGCAACAAAATCAAAAATATAGAGTAGGAGCAACATGTGGCCAATGAAATTATGAGAAGTGAAAATGATAAATGAGATGAAGTGCTAGCACGTCACAAACATAAATGTGTTAATCAGACAGATGAAGGGTTATATCTTCTGTCCCGGGGCGACTCGGGACTAATGAACACAGTGGGAAGCCCTTGTTAATGGTGAGGATCTTCGTGCAATAATGGAAAAAGATGAGGTATGTGATCGGCAATGAAATAAATGTTGTAGATTTCTCGTTCGTCCGGAGTCAAGTGTGTGCTGTTGATATATAGAGATATAAATATGTTTAATGGTGAAAGTATGAACCGGTAGGTGGAGTCTGTGAGAGCATCGCAGTGAAGAATGTCTAGAAAGAGCGGATGACCTGTGTTTATCCGAGAAGTGACATATCTAATACGGAGGTCTGCAAGATGTTCTGTAATTTTCGGAAACGAGATATATTCATAGGTGAGCCATGTGGGATATGGTAGCTTAAGGCGATAAGCTAGACGAATAACATGTCTCTCCAGTATGCAGAGCTTTTCGTAATAAGAAGCAGAAGCATTACACCAGGCAGTATGCCCATAAGTTAGGATAGGGCGGAGGAACGCCTTATAGGTGTGAAGCAAGACATCCGCTTTTAAGCCCCAAGTTGTTCCAGTGAGTCGGCGTAAGAGATTCAATCGATTTTTAGCCTTAGCTGTTAGCCTCTTCAGGTGGGCGTTCCAGGTGAGCTTAGAATCGAAGACCACGCCTAAGTAGGTGACAGTGGGTGTAGGGTGGATAAGATATCCATCAATAGTGACTCGGAGAAGAGTTGGGTTCCTGTGAACTCTGGAACGTCTTTTAGGTGGTAAGAACACTACTGCTTGTGTTTTGTCTTCGTTGATAGTCAGATGCCACTTCTTACACCAGGTGATGAAATTATTGAGTGTAGTTTGAAGAGCAGTATTAAGTTGATGTACAGTTTCGCCAAGAGCGAGGAAAGCCGTATCATCTGCATATTGAAAAGTGAATACATTGTGCGGAGTTGAAGGTATGTCAGAAGCATAAAGTATATACAGTAAGGGGCTAAGTGCTGATCCCTGAGGAACTCCAGTAAACGGAAATACAGGCCAAGAGAGCACATTACCAACAGTGACATAAGCAATACGATTTGTAAGAAAAGAGTGAATGAGCCTCAAATAGCATATGGGAAGGTTGAACGACTGAAGTTTTTGAATTAGTCCATAATGCCAAACCTTATCAAAAGCCTTTTCTAAATCCATGAGTATAAGACATGAGGGGAATGCTTTGTTATACTGGTTTGTGATGATAGTGCTAAGGCGAAGCAATTGATCATTTATTGAGAAACGTGGTCTGAAGCCTGCTTGATGAATAGGTAGTTTGTTACGTGTTTCCAGGTATGAATGAAGCCGGCACACGAGAATTTTCTCTAGTAGCTTACTGAACACTGATGTAGGTTGGATTGGTCTATAAGAGCTGACAGAATGTATAGGCTTATTTGGTTTATGAAACATGCAGACTTTTGATACTTTCCATTCCAATGGATAGAGACCAGTTTTTAGGATGAAATTGTAGATTGCGACAAGGAGGACCAGCAGCGATTGTGGAGCTTCTTGAATATGACGGTAAGATACGTTATCAATTCCTGGTGCTGTATTCTTTTTCCGCTTTAGTGCGATTTGAAGTTCGGAAACGGTGATAGGTACTGTAAGAGGATGCTCCGGATCAATGACATGCTATGTGGAAGGTTGCAGAGCAGGGATGTTAGATAGGTTTATCCGTTCCGAACGTGTGGAAGCGGCAGAAGGAGTAAATACCGTCTGTAACTGAGTAGCAAAGGCGTTCGCTTTATCTTGATCCGAAAAGAGAGGTGTGCCATGGTCAATGAGAGGGTAGGTAGTTTTGGTGTTCTTCCCAGCAAGTTGATTGAAACGCTTCCAATATCTAGAAGGATGTGCGTCCTCAGATAAGTTATTACATGTTTTAATCCAGTTCCTACGTTTATATGCATCCAGATAGTTTTTAACTGTGCGTTGCCACTGACGGTGGCGCTGAAGAGACTCACGGTTTCCTGTTCGATAATAGTCGCGAAGATGTTGTCGCGCTTTCTGTGCAAGTGCAAGGTACGTAGGAGGCAATTTCGGTTTATAAGGATGTACTTGATCTTCCGGAATGTGATGCTGAGAGCTGCGTTGTATTGCAGTAGTGATTGTGTTGATACAAGAAGCGAGGTCAGTGTCATTGGTAGGTGGATGTAAGCGCCTTAGCTCCAACTTCTAAGTTATGATTTCAACACTTTTCATTTACGGTCATTTGTGATTTCACGTTCAACAAAGACAATATTATTTTAAAGAATGTGTACTTTAAACAAGTTATTTAAATAGATCTTTTTATAACGTTAATTTTTTAAAATTATTGTTCAAAACCTTTGCATTTTAATAAGTCTATTCTGAAATCAATGCAAATGAATTGTGCTGCCATCTTTGGAGTTCTTTTAAACTATATGTTTGTGGACGTTTGTATATTTGTGGCCAATCTTTCGACAATGAGATCTCGGGAACTACAGGCTCTAGAAAGATGACGTTTTCACTGATTGATTGCAAATTTTGAGCACATTGCCCGGTTCTAATGAATATTTATAAAGCATGGCAGTTATTTCTCTATAACACTTTTACGGGTACACTTGATGTGTTGAAATTTAAGAAGAACTAAAGTATCGTATCCTACGATTTATACATTGCAACACAACACAATTGTATATAAGGGTTGTATATCTCTCAGGCGTATGTTTCATGGCCAAATGATAATGGAAAACGAAGGATAATCATTTCTCCAGCTAAATTGAATCTTTATTGTTTGCGGTGTTTTGCTCAATAAACACTGTATATCACTGACGTTAAAATTAATTGTTTGTGTAATTTATTTGCTTATTACATACTGCATGCCAGAAGAAAGTAAACACTGGTCGTACATGAATTAAAAACTCCAACCGGGAGTAGGCTCAAATTTTGCAACAACACTTGTCTTCAAAGGGATATGTACAGACGTTGCTAGGAATGACAAGAAGATTCATGCTTATATGTGAATGATGCGCTGTGTAGAGAGCGCAGGATCAGCTAGTTTCATAAATAAAAATCAAAGGGTGCCTTCAAATTCAATTCAGGCAGAGCATGTACCATCACCATCTCAGATATTGTTGAAACTTTTTTATAGCAACTAGACATGTTTTTAAAACACCCATATTTTTTTGTTTCGTTTGAAAAAAAATCTCGCGAAGTAATGGGCCATCAAAGACGTGGAGTACAATTTATGAATTGTAGAAGACATGGAAAATGGTCAATTTCGGAGCCTCAACATTCGGCTATGGAGACAAGAAGAGTTATAATTCTTGTT
Source organism: Thermobia domestica (assembly GCF_964235325.1). Lineage (NCBI taxonomy): Eukaryota > Metazoa > Arthropoda > Insecta > Zygentoma > Lepismatidae > Thermobia > Thermobia domestica. Next base: position 156,723,072 of record NC_137458.1, read on the forward strand.
GTAGTATTGTACAGTGCATACATATACCTATTTTACATATCAACTTTTTGCCCTATTTGCATATGGGATATTTAAATTTTCGTGTTATATTTACATTTAATTTTTAAAATAAAGGATTAGGTGTGGAATCATTAATCAGATTTAAATTTGTTTATATATATTATTATGTTATTTATCGTGAGGTGAAGCATATAATTATGTATATTCAGTGTTCATTTAAATATTAATCGTATGTATCATTTATTTTGAAGAGAATCCAAGCTTCAGTATCTCGTTCTGGAAGAACGTAGAGTTTTTTTTTTTTTTAAAAAAGAATAGTTTCAAAACAGAGTCTTTGTGTGCACGCAAAAGCTAGGTGGTCTGGAAGAGGACAGTAAAGCATAGAATCCATCTAACTTTTCTGTTTATAGACATACCTAGACGTATGAAGTATATGTCAAGATATGGATTCTTATATTTAGTCTTTTCTGCGTGAGGAAGTAACATTTCCGTTCGGTGCCGGAGTGCCCGAAAAATCTATTGTTACTTGAAGGAGCTGGAACCTAGCATGTACATGTCGAAACAGAGAATACAAAGACGTGTGACTTTTGCAAACCACGCCCACAAGTCGCACATATTAGTATGCAGGCGTCTGTATACAAACGGACGTCTCTTGCTGGCGCAGCGAGCACCTAATTTCAAACTATACTTGAGAAGCTATGATTCGGTGCTATTCCTGTTAACAGTCTTCACCCCCTTTGTGTAGGGATGTTCCACACATAATTCTTTATTTATATGTTTAAAGTTCTCTTGATGTATTCGTTATGATTTTTGTTTACTAAATTAGGTCGTAGTTAGTTTTAGCGTTTATTATTGTAAAATAAAAGGCTTATATTGAAAAGGGTAATAGCTCCCACAGTACGTGAATGAAATAGGATACGTAAGAGCCATACCGCCATGTTCTAGCAGACGCTTTCCTGCAGGGGAACAAGATGATGGAAAGGAGAATTTTTCATTTGTAACTTATTAACTATCAGATGACAGCACTTGGTATTTACAATATATGCATATTTTTACTTATAGAGTCATTTTGTAATGAGTTTCAACAAGTCTTGTGCTGAAATACATTATAAACAAGAAAAATCAGTGCTTAAAGAACTTCTCTCACCCCTCTCATACAGGTGGAAACCTTTTGAAGTCGCTCACCAGGTGTCTCCCTGGGATGGACACAAAAAGGGTGAGAGAGGACAGTTATTTTTAAAAGTTTCAAATGTTTATACAGTGCTTTTTCATTCAAATTTAATATAAAATATCAATTAACAGGCATCACTAGAAAGCTGCATGTTTGTACTTTCTAGTGATAGCAGCAACTTTGTAATTAGATATTACAGAAAATCACAATGATAGTAAAAAGATGAAAAAGTGTGTTTTTACAAAATATGTAGGTCACAGAGGGTAGCTAAGCACGCTTCTCTGATTCCCCTGACGTCTCCTTGCCCCGTCATAAGAAAACTTGGTATATGAGGCGCGAGCCTATATATTTTGTCCTGAAATGGGAAAATATAAAAACAATTGGCAGGGCAGAGACAGGGTAGTTTGAAGTTGGTTTTCAAAACGCGAAGCGACAAGGTAGTTTTCTCTGGACGCATATAGCGGCTGGATAGTGCTTATCGTAGCGGTGCATTTGGACAGTGCGTTTTGTGTTGTGCCAATCTTACAGAGTTGGTTAATTGTTAACCATGAATTGTGTTTACACGTGTGACTTCAAACTTAAAACAATATTAGCAATATTATAAGTTTCACGCAGTTCTATCTGAAACTTTAATACAAAACCGGCACTGGATGCGAGCACTTGTTTTTTTTTAAAAAAAACATTAAACTCTTTTTCGCCTAGCCGGTAAACTCTTCGCTAGCTAGACAAACTAGTACATACAGAGATATTCGTATTTATCTTCATTTTTCTACATATTTAAACTGTTTTTTTTATTCTTATTGTTGTAACATGTGTGTGAGCCGCGGTAATTAACTGTGCCATTACCAACCGCATCAGCGAACTCATAAACACACTAACATGGTGCAACGAGTGTCTGTATCATAACACGACACAAGTGCTGGTCAACAGCCAGGCCATTTAATACGGACACCTCGAAAACTCCGGCGAGACGGCAACAGAGGCTGCAAGATTCTCGAGACCAGCAGAGATCATCTCATCATGCTGCTGTAGATCCAGTGAGACGGTGAAGAGTCGACCAGAGGAGAACTCCAAGCAACAGAGCATGCCAATTGGAAGAGGTGTGCTTACCAGGGGTGCTGACTTCCAGGAAGGACCAAGGATGAATACGACGACGACGATCCCGAGTGTAACAGAACACTAAGATTATGTGCACGAACAATATCCGGTGAAAACAAAAGGCCTTAAGAGAGTAAAAAAAAATTCAGCGCTTTAAAATTGTTTTAATCGTATAAAGAAATTCATTAGTGAGTGATATTTTAAACAGTGTGTTTTCCCGTGTGCTTAAAAAAAATAAATGGTTTCTACCAGGATCTCTTTCGTCTTTCTTGAACTTCTCCAGGAGAACCAAGGTATGTGCAAAAAAAATTATAAATGTGCCCTGTTTTATTTCAGCTGCTGGGAGTATGCAGAGCCTATGAGGCATGAAAGCCAGTAACTTTTGTTGTTGTTACGTGGGTAATCTATTTGGTGATTTCACCTGGAATTAAAACTACATATCCTTGAAATTCAGAGTCTCATGTTCACCAAAATTTAACATATTATTTTTATTTGGCAAATTATTTTATTTTTTTATTTTATTATTATTTTTTTTCTTTTGCTCTACCTATTAGTTGGTGTGTAAGAGGTATCTATGTCTGGGCCTTCAGCCATCTTATTAATATTAATTAATTATAATCATTTCCCCCACTTCTCATATTCCTCCTCAGATACCTCCTCTGCACCCCACAAAACGTGGCTTTCCCGGCGCGTGGGGCCCGTTCACTCCAGGTGAAATTTTATTCCCCTTTGTATCTTTGTTTTGCTGAGAAGCTTGGTGGCGTGTAAAAGTAACTTCATTTTGTTTTTCTTTCTTTTGATATTGCTTTGAATGAAGCCACAAGCAACCAAAGGGATTACCCACAATGTTCATGTCATTAATATAAGCCTTCCGCGGATCAGTTTAATTTTACTTACAGTTTTGACGCGCAGAGACATCAAGAGAATTTAATGTGTTTATTTTATTGTGTGTTTTTCTTGCATTTATTGTTTTTGTGTGTAATTAAGAAAGTTATATGATTTGTTTACAATTTTGAAGGGGGATCCAATTCAATTATTTAGAGCAGATAGGACACTTAGAGTTTCGAAATCTTTGTTTGTGTTTTGATGGTATTGACGCGAAGTCAAACTAGAAAAATGGAAGAGTTCGCGGGTGAAAATTTTAACCAGCTAGGAGAGTTTGGTGAAAATTTAGAATCACATTCCGAAGATCGCGTTGACACTGCCCAGACTTCTCCAGGGCAGGAAGTAGAAGCAGTAGCTGTACACACTGAGAATGATGTTAGGATCACTGAACCGGAGCATGTAAGGGAACCTGTTCCGAGTACCTCCGCGCAAGTCACAGGTAACACGACCGACCCGTGTCTCATGTCACTAATGACAATGTTAAAGGGAATTTCAGAGAAGCTAGAAAATCAGGAAAAGAAACAGGAGAAAGTAATGCTGGAAATTACAGGCCAATTAGGCAATCAGGAACGAAGACAAGAGGAGATAGCTAGGAAGTTGGAGCAACAGGAACAGAGGCAGGAGCAGGCTAGCCAGAAACTATTAGAAAGATTAGAAATCGTACAGAAGGAAATAACAGTTAGTATTAGGCAAGAGTTAATGCAAAATGTCCAGGAACTCGAGGCTAAGATTACTTCTACTGCGGGCAACCTGGACACGAGAATCACTGCGTCCTGTCAAGAGCTGAAGGACTCGATTCAGGAGACGGATGAACGAGTTCGTCAGTTAGAGATAAATGCGGGAAATAGGATTGAAGAAGTGACTGAAGCTCTTAGTTCGGACTTCGCGAAGGTAGATCGCGAAGTAAATCATTTGAATAGTGAAGTAGAGAAAGTAGGTGAAAACGTCACTGAAGTAAACAATCAAGTGCAGGGCGTAAGAGAACATGTTGGAAATTTGACAGGCAGACTAGATGGTGTGGAGAGCACTGTAGGCCAGCTGCAGTCCAAGCTGAGACGGGCCGAGTTACGCTGGGAAGAACAGTTAGAACTGTTGCGTGATTCTGTCAGGGAGAGAAGTAGTGACGAGAATGTCTTAGCCTCTGTCTCGAATACGAGAGCCGAGTCTCCTGTAGCCGGTCCAAGTAACGCGAGACAGACGTCGGAAATTTCGAGACAGGAGAGCTCGAGTGAACACACTGCCTTCCCAACGAACTCAGGACCACAGCCGTGCCAGATTGCGTCAGCTTTAGGGTTTCTCCACCGAGATTTGTCTCTTCCAACGTTTGATGGTACTGAGACCGAGGTTCAGACGCATAACTTCCTGTTAGAATTAGACAGTTATTTTGAGCTCACTGGCGTACCAGAAGAGCGACGTTTAGCCTTCACCACGAGGTGTTTTAAGGGCATCTCGCGTAGAAGGTATCAGGTGACGTCAGTGAAGTGCCGGACTTACCAAGAACTAGTTACTCAATTTCGCGAGACCTACCTTAGCGAGGAAAAACTAGCTAACCTTCGTGCTTCAATATTGACATCTCGTTTCGAGACACGGGGAAACAAAAAACCGACAGAGTATTTGCTCGAGCTGCTCCATACGAACAGCATATTGGACCCACCCTTACCACAACAGGTTTTACTTAAAGTCCTTCCACGGCAGCTTCCATCTTCCATTTACCGCTGCATTGTATCCTCGAAGCCACGTACTATTGAGGAGTTACTGGGAATCGTTGGTAAACTCCAGAGTACGTATCAGCCTCCGAGTAGTAACAGCAGGAGGGGAATTAACATGTTGGCAGTTGAAGAAGGGGAGAGAAGGCAGTCACCCCCTCCTCCGAGAAACAATAGGCCGAGTAATCCCTCACGAGTAAACAGAAGGCAACATAGGAATAATGGGCCTTATCAACAGAGGGGTAGCAGAGGCACACCGCGTAATGCTGACAATAATGAGAGAGAAGGAGAAAGTTGGCAACAGCGCGGCAGCGGTATGCAGCGTCGAGACAGCAGGGCGTCTAGGGGAGCTAACGGTGGTCGTAGAGATCAGAGGCGTGGCCGGAATGTAGGTCGGAACTACAACAACAACACAGAAAATAGAAGTGACTATGCGCAGGAGATCAACGAACTGCATGTACAAGAGCAAAGGGCTGGTCAGCAGTCGAGATCTCAGCCGTCTCGTGGCCATTCGAGATCTAACAGCCCGAACAATGCGAGAAACTGAGGTTTCCTCGCACCTCTTCAGAAAAGCGTTAGGGAAGAGTATTGTCTGAATATTCATTCTGAGCTTGCAAATCTAAATTCTGAGGACGTGCGTAATAGAAATATATTATGTGACACACACAGCGAAAACTGTGAAACAACAGTTAAGGAAGCTGAAAATAATGTAGAAATTGTAGAGATTGATAATTGTAAGAAGTGTGATGAAATAATTAGTAAAAAACACTTTGCCCATGAAAAAAATACCGACGTTCGTCAACCGGAAATTTGTTTATTGTTAAAAGATGGGAAAAGAATTAGTTTAGATAGAAAACAATTTGATGAGACGAACGCGATATTTCGTGATCTCCTTGACTCTAGTACTGGGAATTTACCCTCAAACAATGTTATTATTTTGCCGGAAGTAGAAATTGTTTTTTTGGGAGAAGATAATGGCATTGTTAGACAGTGGGGCGACCATATCCGCTTTGTCGCAGTCTTTGTGGGAACGCGTGAAGGAGCGCAAGCCCCCACCAGCTTTCATTAAGTCCACCAATATTAGGGTTACTTCAGCTTTTGGTAAATCAGTAGCCTCGATTCTGGGACAAACGATGTTGGAGATAGAGATCGATGGTAGAGGTTATTATACAACTGGAATAATCGTGAAAGGGCTAAACAGAGATCTAATTTTGGGCTCACAATTCTTTTCAGAAAGTAGAGCGATTTTAAATTATGAAGAGAATATGTTGCAGCTTAACCATCCCCACAGAACAGAGGTTTCTTTTCGAGATATTCAAATTGAAGATGAATTGATAATAAGAAAATTAACCTGGGAGTTCGATGACGAGACGGTAGATTTATATAATCCCGGTCTAAGTAGTATGTGCGTGTCGAGTCGAGGACCGCATACTAACATTCAGCTGGAATTGCTTAATGCAGGAGAATGTCGCCAGATGGAGTCGACAACACTGCGCACGAGGTTGGATGATGGAAGATTCCCAACCACCGCTGAACTGGCAAATGTAGTATACTCACCCCAAGAGTGGAAGAAAGTTCGAACCCAGGCTACACCATCAGAGATTCGTGAGCATGTCGAAAAGTATACCGAATTGACGGGGGATGAGAAAAGACAGTTATACGAAGTGCTCTACAAGCATAGGGAGATATTTGACGAAAAGCCCGGATGCATTAAGAACTACGAACACACCATCGAGGTCACAGATGACAGGCCCCTAAAAGCTAGGATGTATCCATATGCACTGAAGCATAAGACCCAGGTGACCAACACCATAAATCGGTGGGTGGCGTGGAATATAGTAAGAAATTTCCTACTTCATATACTAACCCGTTGGTAGTAGTGCCAAAGAAGGATGGCAAATTACGCATATGTATTGACGCGCGAAAATTGTCAGAGATCACGCGTAGTCAATACGACCAGCCTATACCAGCACTTTGTACGCTCCAAGACTTATGTGATAGACGTTACTTCACATCGATGGACGCAGTAGAAAGTTTTACACTGATACCAGTACATAGAGATAGCCAAAAGTACTTACGTTTTCTTCATGAGGGCATTACAGATGTGTTTGTTAAACTTCCTTTCGGAACGAAGCAAAGTCTAGCTTCATGTGTTCGTGCGATCGATTCGATCCTAGGAGATGAATGTAAGGAGTTGAGCGGCCACTACGTGGATGACGTAATAGTTGCCAGCTTTTCGTACGAAGAACACATGCGCCACCTAGATAAGGTGCTAGGAAATTTACGCGCAGGTGGGATAACCCTGCGGCTGAAAAAGTGTCAATTCGCTAGACAGAGAATTAGTGTGTTAGGTTATGAAATTTCGCCTGAGGGCATAGAAAAGTCGCCTGAGAAAATGGAAAAAGTAATGTCATTCAGAAGACCACGTAATGTACGTGAATTACGTAGTTTCATTGGCTATTGCCAATTTTATAGAATATTTAGCACGCAATACTCAGAAATACTCTTTCCGCTCTTCCAACTACTAAAGAAGGGAGTGAAGTTTCAATGGCTTCCGTGCCATGAGGAAGCATTCAACCGTATCAGGGAAGTTTTTCAGCAGAAAGTAGTTTTGAAGAAACCACTCCCAAATAAACAGCTAATATTGGAATGCGATGCATCTGATGTGAGCTGTTCGTCGCATTTATATCAACTCGATGAAGATGAAAACATTCGAGTGATTGGTATGACGTCACGAGTCTTTAACTCCGCGGAACGTCATTACGGAATCACAGAGCGTGAGTGCGCAGCGGTGATTGATGGGGTGAATAAATTCAAGCATTATTTGGTGGGTAATTTCTTTAAAATCCGTTCAGATCATCAATCACTTCGTTTCTTATCGCTGTGCAGACTCACCTCACAGAGGCTTGTAAGATGGGTACTCGCACTCAGCGTATTTTCTTTCGAATTTGAGTACGTCCCATCGAAAGAAAATCTGAGTGATTACATGTCGAGATGCCCGCCCAACACTGGGAAGAAATTTGATGAAAACAAGAAGTTAGTAATAAACGAGTCCTTACTGACCATACTAACTCAGATCCCCGGAAAACTTAGGGAACTGGTAGCCATCTTACCGGAAATGCAGTCATCGGACCCAGTGTTTGGGGAAATAAAGAAGAAATTACTAGAACAAGACAAGTCAGGGAAAATAGAAAGCTGCAACCATCAGTATTTGATCTCCAATGGACGGTTGTGCAAGCGTGACCGTGATGGCTTACGTATTTGCATACCGGAAGTGCTTGTGCAGCCATTATTGGAACATTATCACGACGAACGTGGACATCTGTCCGCCAGCAAACTGGTGCCAATGCTATCTGAGTATTTTGTATGGCCAAAGATGCGAAATGCAATCAGGAAGTTTACAGCTTCATGTGGCACATGTCAGAAAGCATCCCCCCACATGTTTATCAGCCGGGACCACTGAATCCTGTGTTAGTCAACAGACACAGCTACATGACCTGTCTCGATTGGCTAGGGCCACTTCCGGTCGGGGTAGGTAATGTCAGCTACGTTCTCGTCTGTGTGGATGCTTTCTCGAAGCTGATTGGTCTGTTTCCTTGCAGAAAAGCCACCACAAATTCTGCAATCAGAAAATTGAAGGAATTCCTTAAACTGTGCCCGTCAGTGGAGGTAGTTCTGACGGATAATGGGACACAGTTCACCAGTGCCAGGTGGAAGAAAGAACTCATGGAGTTAGGCATAAAACCCATCTATAGTACACCATATTATCCGCAAGGGAATATGGCGGAAGTGGGGTACGATCGACAGTGAGAATGTTACGTAAACTGTGCCATGACAAGCAGCGTAAATGGCCAAAACATCTAGAGAAAATAGAAAAATGCTTAAACGCTTCTGTACATCTGTCGACTGGCCTAAGTCCGTATGAAGTGCATTTCGGACAGTCACCATCAAAAGAAATCGCTAAACTATTTGAAGTTCCAGAGTTAGAGAAACACAAGAGCCTACAATACTATTCAGAGATAGCGGCCCGGAACTTAAAGAAATCTGCACAAGAGAGAAAGAAACACTTTGATAAACGTCACCAAACTGTGCATTTCGAAGTTGACGATTTAGTGTTGCTGCGCTGCTTCCCAAAGTCAGATGCTTTCTCTGGTGTAACCAAGAAACTCTTATTTTTATACTCGGGACCCTATTCTGTCTTATCCAAGACAGATAAGAATGTATACTCGCTGGGAGATCCGGCATCTAAAGAGTATATAATGAAGAGAAACGCCTTCCACCTTAAAAGGTATGTGGAACGTGGAAGTACAGCACAGCAGGGTGCTACAGGCCAGCCTGAGTAAAAAAAAAAAAAGGAAGCAGTCAGCTGTTTACCTGAAGGAACTTCCTTCTTCCTCTCGAGCGAGCACCTCAGAAAAGGTGACCGAGAGCAAGATCATTATCTTTGTGTACATATATATCTATATTGTTGTTAGGTAGTGCTGTATTTTTGCTTTTCTTTTCGTATATTTAGATTTTCAGTGTTTGTTTATATCTAGTGTTTATCTTTTTATGCATTAATATTATGTCGAACTATTCACTCCTTTAAGAATCTGCAACGTTTACATAAATAACTTTGCATCTTCTCTGAAGGGGGATAGTATGTATAGTGCATACATATACCTATTTTACATATCAACTTTTTGCCCTATTTGCATGTGGGATATTTAAATTTTCGTGTTATATTTACATTTAATTTTTAAAATAAAGGATTAGGTGTGGAATCATTAATCAGATTTAAATTTGTTTATATATATTATTATGTTATTTATCGTGAGGTGAAGCATATAATTATGTATATTCAGTGTTCATTTAAATATTAATCGTATGTATCATTTATTTTGAAGAGAATCCAAGCTTCAGTATCTCGTTCTGGAAGAATGTAGAGTTTTTTTTTAAAAAAAAGAATAGTTTCAAAACAGAGTCTTTTTGTGGACGCAAAAGCTAGGTGGTCTGGAAGAGGACAGTAAAGCATAGAATCCATCTAACTTTTCTGTTTATAGACATACCTAGACGTATGAAGTATATGTCAAGATATGGATTCTTATATTTAGTCTTTTCTGCGTGAGGAAGTAACATTTCCGTTCGGTGCCGGAGTGCCCGAAAAATCTATTGTTACTTGAAGGAGCTGGAACCTAGCATGTACATGTCGAAACAGAGAATACAAAGACGTGTGACTTTTGCAAACCACGCCCACAAGTCGCACATATTAGTATGCAGGCGTCTGTATACAAACGGACGTCTCTTGCTGGCGCAGCGAGCACCTAATTTCAAACTATACTTGAGAAGCTATGATTCGGTGCTATTCCTGTTAACAGTCTTCACCCCCTTTGTGTAGGGATGTTCCACACATAATTCTTTATTTATATGTTTAAAGTTCTCTTGATGTATTCGTTATGATTTTTGTTTACTAAATTAGGTCGTAGTTAGTTTTAGCGTTTATTATTGTAAAATAAAAGGCTTATATTGAAAAGGGTAATAGCTCCCACAGTACGTGAATGAAATAGGATACGTAAGAGCCATACCGCCATGTTCTAGCAGACGCTTTCCTGCAGGGGAACAAGATGATGGAAAGGAGAATTTTTCATTTGTAACTTATTAACTATCAGATGACAGCACTTGGTATTTACAATATATGCATATTTTTACTTATAGAGTCATTTTGTAATGAGTTTCAACAAGTCTTGTGCTGAAATACATTATAAACAAGAAAAATCAGTGCTTAAAGAACTTCTCTCACCCCTCTCATACAGGTGGAAACCTTTTGAAGTCGCTCACCAGGTGTCTCCCTGCGATGGACACAAAAAGGGTGAGAGAGGACAGTTATTTTTAAAAGTTTCAAATGTTTATACAGTGCTTTTTCATTCAAATTTAATATAAAATATCAATTAACAGGCATCACTAGAAAGCTGCATGTTTGTACTTTCTAGTGATAGCAGCAACTTTGTGATTAGACATTACAGAAAATCACAATGATAGTAAAAAGATGAAAAAGTGTGTTTTTACAAAATATGTAGGTCACAGAGGGTAGCTAAGCACGCTTCTCTGATTCCCCTGACGTCTCCTTGCCCCGTCATAAGAAAACTTGGTATATGAGGCGCGAGCCTATATATTTTGTCCTGAAATGGGAAAATATAAAAACAATTGGCAGGGCAGAGACAGGGTAGTTTGAAGTTGGTTTTCAAAACGCGAAGCGACAAGGTAGTTTTCTCTGGACGCATATAGCGGCTGGATAGTGCTTATCGTAGCGGTGCATTTGGACAGTGCGTTTTGTGTTGTGCCAATCTTACAGAGTTGGTTAATTGTTAACCATGAATTGTGTTTACACGTGTGACTTCAAACTTAAAACAATATTAGCAATATTATAAGTTTCACGCAGTTCTCTCTGAAACTTTAATACAAAACCGGCACTGGATGCGAGCACTTGTTTTTTTTTAAAAAAAACATTAAACTCTTTTTCGCCTAGCCGGTAAACTCTTCGCTAGCTAGACAAACTAGTACATACAGAGATATTCGTATTTATCTTCATTTTTCTACATATTTAAACTGTTTTTTTATTCTTATTGTTGTAACATGTGTGTGAGCCGCGGTAATTAACTGTGCCATTACCAACCGCATCAGCGAACTCATAAACACACTAACATGGTGCAACGAGTGTCTGTATCATAACACGACACAAGTGCTGGTCAACAGCCAGGCCATTTAATACGGACACCTCGAAAACTCCGGCGAGACGGCAACAGAGGCTGCAAGATTCTCGAGACCAGCAGAGATCATCTCATCATGCTGCTGTAGGTCCAGTGAGACGGTGAAGAGTCGACCAGAGGAGAACTCCAAGCAACAGAGCATGCCAATTGGAAGAGGTGTGCTTACCAGGGGTGCTGACTTCCAGGAAGGACCAAGGATGAATACGACGACGACGATCCCGAGTGTAACAGAACACTAAGATTATGTGCACGAACAATATCCGGTGAAAACAAAAGGCCTTAAGAGAGTAAAAAAAATTTCAGCGCTTTAAAATTGTTTTAATCGTATAAAGAAATTCATTAGTGAGTGATATTTTAAACAGTGTGTTTTCCCGTGTGCTTAAAAAAAATTAAATGGTTTCTACCAGGATCTCTTTCGTCTTTCTTGAACTTCTCCAGGAGAACCAAGGTATGTGCAAAAAAATTTATAAATGTGCCCTGTTTTATTTCAGCTGCTGGGAGTATGCAGAGCCTATGAGGCATGAAAGCCAGTAACTTTTGTTGTTGTTACGTGGGTAATCTATTTGGTGATTTCACCTGGAATTAAAACTACATATCCTTGAAATTCAGAGTCTCATGTTCACCAAAATTTAACATATTATTTTTATTTGGCAAATTATTTTATTTTTTTATTTTATTATTTTTTTTTCTTTTGCTCTACCTATTAGTTGGTGTGTAAGAGGTATCTATGTCTGGGCCTTCAGCCATCTTATTAATATTAATTAATTATAATCATTTCCCCCACTTCTCATATTCCTCCTCAGATACCTCCTCTGCACCCCACAGTATGTACATAGGGATATAAATAAACTATATCTTAATATAGTTTGGTTTGCGCATGCGTATCTTCTTGTACATAAATTAACAAATGAACGTCAATTTATCTGAAAAGTCGAAGTTTGCGAATTTTTTCGAACATTTCCGGTTCGAATTTTAAAATTATGTTTTGGCGGTTGGTAAGACCTAGTTCCCCGCTTTGCGAAAAAAAAATTGTATCGCTTCTGTGTGCAACCGTGTTGTCGCAAAAAATTCTAGAACTTGTAAAAATTTCAAAAGAACGCCATTTTTGGACGCCATTTTCTCGAAAACACCATCTTTTAAAAGTGTGAAATTTTGTCAGATGGTTCAACTTTACATGGGTAATAAACACACCCAATACCATTCTCGACCAATGCTTCATGAATTAACTACAGCCTTTTAAGATTAGGAAAGATTCGTTAACTTTGATGTCACAGTTAGCAACACTGGGAACAATAAAAGTGCAATGATTTGATGATGTTTGTGGTTCACATTCATTAAATGAAGAATAAAAGGTTTTCTTGACTGTTTTTTTTTCATTATTTTGATCAAGAAGGCTCTCTGAAATAGTAAAATGAGCCTCCCCCTACTCCTCCGTTTTCTTAAACCGAAGTACCCTGAGGTGGAAATTACGATTACGAAACTTACAAATTTCAAGTTCACTTACTTAAAATGGTGTTCGGAAACAAAATTTCACTGATTTTATTATTTTATTTATTTATTTATTTATTTTTTACATGGACCAATCATTTGCTTGGTTGGTGTCTTCTTTGCGAATAGCATGTAACCGTACAGGTGCTCCAATAGGTGTTGGCTCACTCACAACTCGTCCAGGAGTGGATCTAGCGGGAAGAAACTTTTTTGTTTTATATGTAAATAAAACCGATCTCAGAGTTTGGAGCTCTTAAAAGTAGCTCTAAGTAGCAGTATTACCCCCTCCCTCCAGAAGTCCGTCCTGGATCCGCCCCTGCATAGCACATTGTCGATAGTCACAAATGCTGGTGAAAGCATACACAGCACTTCAACTTCACGTAATTCATGATTTATTCATAATATTTCTGCTACGCACCACTGGTTATCATACATATTTGTATGTAACAAAAGTTCCTTTTTACAGATTTCTTAAATCTACACTTCGAATTCCAGAAGTTCGATTTTGGGGGAAGCATGAAGTTAGTTCATGGTGACCCGTTACTGTCATAAAAACTTCGCCATTTTCCGAAAGCCAAAGATGACTTCGTTGAATACCAGTTACCGGTCGCATACTTTCCCTTTTTTCTTCCGGAAGTCGTCTAATTCAGTTCCAGGCAACAAAACTAGAGTAATACCCGGAGTGTGTACTTGCACTATACCCACGAATTCTTCTGCGGTTTTAGTGGGGGCGCGGTGGCTCAGTGGTAGAGCGTTCACCCCTGGTGCTTGGAACTTTTGGTTCGATCCCAGATCGCGCCCTGTGGGCTTTGTGGTGGACAAACGCCGTGCTCGTGGGTTTTCTCTTGGTTATCCCGTTTCCTCCCACTTTCTGCATTCCACCATTTCTCATAATCACCGTCTCCTTTAGCCTAACCGGCATAATCGTGGGACGTAAAACTTAAAGATTTCATTTCATTTTTTTTTCCTTCTGCGGTTTTAATACTGTGTATCTGTTTCTGCCTAAGGTTATGCCGCGTTGCCACATTCTTTATACCTGCCCCCTTCCCTCAATACCGTCGCAGTTACCCTTGCATGGCCGGTTTCACTGCAAAACCACTGCTTTATCGGACCTGTCTGCATCTCGAACATCTGAAAGCGATTTTTAAAGTGGGATGCAGCACCATCGGAAATCCCTGACACGGTTTGGGAAATTGTATATACTTATTTTCTCGTATTCAAACTTTTTTCTATAAAATATATTTTCGCTTTTCTTCGAGTATTTTTAGAATCTTGTCTATGGCTATGAGTACATGAACGGAATCGTGTGTTATATCGTTGTTTTATTACAACAAAACTGTCAGTTGTTTCATATTCCGATGATAACTCTGAATTTCACTTTGCAGAATAACAGTCCAGTTTTCAGCGAAGTTCACATGAAGTAAAATAGAATTTGTATCTTGAAATTTTATACGGTGCTTTTCGGTAGCAATTGATTCTCTTTGGATTTTCTTGATGTAGTCATGAATTACAAATCTTACAGTTTTTCAACGAGATTATTGTTTTCCCATCTGGCATACGTAACACTTTCAATTTCATGAGGATCAATAATTAAAGACTCCAAACTTATTCCTTCCACTCCAGGACAGTCACCACATTCTTGAAGGAGACAGTTGTCATTTTCTACGGATCATACTACTAAAGGAAATAGGTCACTCATGACAGCTTCAATACAGGCTGCACCTTTGATTTGTAGCAACGCAGTAGCAGCTAACTGAAAATTTTCACAATACACACACACATACACACTTCCCTCGCAGGTTACGGAATGACCCATTTTAGTCAAATACTGTAAAATTCCAAGTGACCCATTCCTATGTTGGGATTGTTCTGTTTAAAAAGTCAGTAAATTTCTTTGGAACGCGTAAGAAAACGTTTCGATTTTTTTAAACTTTTTGTCCTTTTTCGATCACTGTAATGACATCGCACTTCATTGAGACTTTGTCTGGAGGAACTGGTCATTGTAGCTTAAAAGTTAGAAGTGCTCTAAATTGAGCTAGAATTGTTGTGTTTTTGGAAACCATTTGATATGAATAAGATCCTTAAAATATATCGGGCTACAAACTAGAATCGGATGTAGGATGTAGAATAGGATGTAGGTTACATAATCAATTGTGACATTTATTTGAAGTCTACTCAACAGTTTATTCAACGTATTTGACGAAAAGGACTTTGGAACAGGTTGTATTTGCAGGTACTTTGGAAGAAGAACGGTAAAGATAGAATGTAGATTTTAAAATGAGCAGCGGTTAAATTACCATAGCTCGCCTTCCTCGAAGGTAGACGGCTTGTATATAGATCTACTACACAATGAATTAATATTCTAAGGATCCACGCCTTCTAGTGTTTGCTACTTTTACAAACACATGTTTCAATTGTAAACACATACTATTGTATGCAAACACATTTAGTAGTAGACGATTGTAGGAGAATACTATGAAGACACGAAGTTGGCTCGGGTAGGCGCTGAAGACGGATGACCTTCTCCTCACTACCATCCCTTGCAGAGGACACCAATAAAATAGCACCACAGCAGAACAGAGCAGAATCGTCAGTTAATGACTGATCATTAACTTAACATCATCTCCGGGGACCGCTGTAGGCTAAGGAAAATTCTTACCAAACCTCATCTCTGGAGGCCGCTGTGGATGAAAGAGATATTCTAACAACACTGTACCTCTCGAAGCTTCTGTGAGCGACGGAGGTGCCCTATAACTGTCTCCCGAGGTCTCTGTGGACGAAAGAGACTCTTTGAAACAAATATACCTCAGAGGATGTTGTGAAAAAAAGAGAGTATACAAACCTGAATCTAAATTGAACCTATATTATCCGAAGCCATCACTGTCTGCTGAGAATACAGTGAACTTGGAAATACTTTTTTATTGTAGTAAAAGAAACTTTGTAAATTGATTACAGAAACTTACTTTTATAATAAATAGATGAAGGGCTTAAACATCATTACCGTTTTATTTTACTCTACGAAAACACTTCAATATATACTTTACAATGTTTTAAGTGAATATGTTTACCAAACCACCCCAATTTATCAAAATTCACTGTTTTAGAAATAGCTGTTTAAATTAATTTAATATAGAATAAATAAGTCTTGGAAAACAAAACAAATTAGTTATGAATTGTTTAAACAAAATATGTTCTTTGTCGCAATATTATTAATCTGTATATATTTTACTTCATGCACTATTACATCGGGATAATGAAATAAAATTGTTGTTTTATTGATACTTTGCAATTATTACAATACATCGTTCATTATTTGCTTTGGTGGATATCGTTTATTTTTACATTAGAAATATCGATCACACTTGGGTTAGTTTAATTCCAGATCTGATTCGCAATAGTATTAGTTTGTAATATTGCATGAAAAAAATCCTGCATGTATTTCTCCTAACCTGTGCGAATCATTACTAGTACGTAGAATACGCATGATACGGTAATAAAATTGATTAAATATGTGTGTAATTTCATATATACTAGTGAGATGTCGAAGCAATCACAGGATGTAATTATTTATTATTATTTTTGTTTAACAAGTGAGGATAATAATCAGACATTATAACGCATTTGTATAGGTAGTGTATGAGTCCATGCAGAATAATCTCTATTAAGTTAATATCTGAAATGATAGCTTGTCTTTAAATGTGATCACAATCAAAATACTGCACAGAAAACACTGTAAATTATAGAGTGAACAAATTCAAAGAAATAGTAATATTGTTTCTACATTTGATTCATAACAACCAAATATAGAAACATCTGTTATTCAACGTCGAAACTACCCTATTTATGTTATTGCTTTGCGTTATGACAATTATAAAATAAAGCACGTTAGTACCTTTGTACAATTGTTTGACTATGTTAATCATTCCTCCAATATATCCACATGTCATCGCTTGTGGGTTAATCTCCAGTATTCTTTAAAGGCTCGTTTTTTTCCTATTTTATAATGTAAATGAAAATAATAATCCTTTGTTTTTTCTTAAAATTTGACATGTAAAATATTTTAATAACACATATATTTTAGTATAGGGAATTTATCCATTTTATTTATCGATCTATTTAGTAATCACTATACTACGTCAATTAATTTAATTTAATGTTATTTCAGATTGTAAGAATCCCTACAACAGGACAAGAGCACATGGCAACACAATACGTGCTATTGATTATAAACATAAGGGCAGAAGAAAAACCGACACGAAAGACACCGAGGATCGCCGAAAGAAGACGCACCTCACGGAAGGACCCGAAGAGGACAAATAAAAGGCGGACCACCGAGGGACCTAGTATCAGTCGTCCAACTGATCAAATCACCTACACCGCTCTGAGGTCGCACTGGACTAGGGGTACACCTATCCTTACCCGATGTCTAACTGGACTACGGGTCCTTTCTACAACCAAGCCTCGCGAAGCTGCCTTGAGTTGAGGGGGCTATCCTTCAAGACTCATAAGAAACGGCAGGTGCCTTGGAGACTGCGTTGAGAGAAGGGGCACCGTGCAAACACCTACTTCCTTTCATCTGGATATAACGAGATAGACACTATTTACTCTTTGTAACCAAAGACGTGTTATATTTTACAAATTTTTATAACAAATTGGTGAAGGGGATAAATCTCGGTCCATTATTAACTCTACCAAAGTCATTATGATATTATTACGTACTTAAACAAAAGAAATAAGGATATATGTACATGAGTCTAATGCATAGCCATTCTTCATTATCTTCAACTAAATCATTTAGCATTACAAGCATTCAAAGTTCACTAAGTACTCATGAATACATGTCTACATTAACTAAGTACTCGATACTTCCGTGTGTTTGGTATACGTGTGGTTTAGTTACTACAAGCACTACCAGTTTGTTCATAGTGGGTTTTCTAGTGGTATCCCGTGTGCAATTTAGAAGAAGCTGATACAATAATCATATTACGTGCCCTCGTTGCAACTTCAAACGGAGCAGAACTCTAAACATATTTTTTCCTGATACTGGTATTCTACCGCAACCAACGAATTTCTACACTCAACTTCCACAGGATACCTGGTTTGTTGTTTCAGGAGCTAAAACACGTGAGATTTCTGTTCGTATGGTATATCAAGTTAGATCACAAATGAGCTGGTGCTTTGATTGGATTGCATCCTCTCTCATTAACTGATATCACCGGATCATTTTATAGTAAAACGAAAAGAAGATTCTTTAATACATTTATGGACACTGATGAGACAATACTTGGTCTTTTGTCATCACTGGGAACAAGTACTTTTAATGAAGAAACGTTCCGAGTTCTGGAAGCAGTTATACGCTCTGTATATTTAAGAATCCCGAAGATAACATCCCTGAAAGAATTGTAGAAGTGTTTTTTTTTTCACTAAAAAGCAAGTCGATGGATCATGAATGCCTCCAACACAAGATACTCTGCGTCTGGTCATAAAAAGAGCACATTTTTAGCCCTAACATGACGTAAAGCATAGTTTGCGAATCTTGAACTACTTACAGTAACTGACTGAGGTTGGACTGTTAATGGGAAAGGGCAATACGAGCCAATAAAGTGTGATATTTCTTGTGGTCCTAAAGGGCTTCTCTCAGCGATGTACTTGAATCATGGTTATGAGATGGGTACCGCGAAGCGGATTATGCAGATATGGAATATGTTACTAGTATGAGAAGGATAATAAACTCTCGTGAAGAAAGAAGGAACTAAGCACTGTCACAACTCGATTAGGGGAAAGCCCTTGTTATGTGACTTCTTATTCTATTCTTTTGTGAACCAGACCGTCCGTCTTTCGACCTGCTGCCGGTAGGTTGACATCGTAAAATCCCTGTGATGTGAAGGAGCGAAAATCAACAAGCGTTTGTGTGTTTCTTAGTCCCCCTTTTAACTATTTCTTGGTTTTTCTTAGTGCGTTCTGACTATGGTGTCATCGTGTAATATGGTGTATACTAAAATATTAAGAAAAATTAATATTATGGAGATTGAAGAAGAAGCAGGATTCTGGAAGTGTTCCGATTACTAACGTGTGGATTCACACCAAAAGAAAAGTATCCTTTACTTTTCAGTAAATAAATATAATAAGAAAACACATGATTGGAATACTTATTACCTCTTCGGTTCATAGGTACACATATGCGTACTCCTGGTTTTTATTTTTCTGCTTCTATTTTGAGGGTTGCATCGTAGTAGAAACTGCTTTGTAACATGTGTGTACTTCACACCTGTGTTTGTTACTAATCTCGTTCATTAGATGGCATCAACACTCATCATATTTCAAGCAATAGTTACAAAAAGAAAATCTGGACCGCTTAGTGCCAGGACTGAAGAGGTTAAAACATATTTTTAAAATACTTATGAACATCTACAGAATTAATATTAATATCGATCACATAATATAATAAATTTTAGGCATGAGCTTAATGATAATTAAAAAGTATTAATTGCTTTTCTTGGGTGAATTATTAGATTTTCTATTCTGTTCTTTTCCTTATGTTTTATGTAACAACGATTTTGAAAATAAAAATTTATTCGTAGTTCATGCTACTTTTATAAATGTAGCTTTTTATCGGAAATAAATAGAAAAATGATAATTTTGTCCAATGAAATATTTTTTTCTTAGGAGAAATCCTTTTTAAAAAAAATAACCAAAAAGGCTAGCGTAAAAGGTGCTAATAACATAATTTGTAAAACGCACTCAGATTCTTCCTTTTTAAAAATGAAAATTAAAATCAAATGATAAGGAGCAAAGTTATAAGGGTTAAGCGAGCGATGACTCATCATTTTCTTCACTCCCTCCCAGTCGCGGGTCTGACATGTCCACCAGTATTTTTCTAATTCCCTACCTTATAAGGAACAAAATGATACCATCCACAATATTCTACCATTAAATTGCACGCAGGATAAAGAAAGTGACCATTAGAAAACTGACTATCATGGATGCAACACAAACATTATATTTAATTAGCTCTTTCGGATAACACCTATTTTGGTCTGTCGTCCTTTGGTTATGAATATTTCTACTGGAACATGTGAAGATTTAAGAAAAACGTAATCTATAGTAACATATAATGAAGACATTGTAACTTAATCTAAACCATATGTTGGTATAATCGAGTTTACATTCCTTGAATTACTTTAATGGCATCTGAAGTAGAATCTTTATTGATTTGAAATGAATGCAATTTCCTATCAAATCATATTTTGCTGTGACATATAATACATTACAAGGACATATATTTAAATGCATTGGCCCCTATTGATCATTTCCAGTGTTCACTCACAAACAATTTATAATTCATTGTCTCAAATTACATCTCGGGACAGTATTAAAATATTTGGTTTACCAAATGACCAATGTTAAGTGCAACAAAGTCCTTGAATTAACTGCTTAAACATTGGATGGGATTGGGGGTGGTTGGTCTGCAAAGAGAACTTTTAAAATAAGAAAACACAAAACTTTCAATGTAATCAATTATTGCTTCCAATTAAGCATAATTATAATATATACTGTAGAGTGAGTCACATCCTTGTGTGTAACAACTAGTGAATACAAATTAAATACAAGAATTAATTTCATAGCACTACTCCGGAAGTAATAATTGAAACTGATTTAAAATTGCAATTTAAAAATTAGTGATAATTCTTGGTTATTATAACCATAGTGCATACTGCCGTTTGCAAGTATCACAATGAACATTTTGAGTGGGATATATTTTAATATCACTTTCACCTAAATAAATTATCAGTTTTACAATCAGTGCGCTTTGGCTACAAGGAATATCATCCCTATCGCCATAAACATAATTTTTATCGATTTTCTCGAATTGTACAGAGTCAAACATGCCACTTGGTTTCCCGCTCAACAAGGTCTAGTTTCATGTATATACAAGTTCTTTTTTCAAATATACAATAAAAGTATGTTTTTTTAAATAATCATTACTTTAGACTTTACACTTTACGTTTATTAGTTCAAGAACAATATATGTATGACTCGGTCGTCTCGGGTGTATGTAATGGTAAACGCAACTTCCGGTTAAATTGAGTTACCAGTTGAGATAGGTTGAGGAGGAACCTAGAATAGTTTCTAGGTGGTTTAGTTTCAGAAATCTACCCGCAGATGGGAGGGGAAGCTTATTCGGTACAGAGTATATTGATTATATAATATCTTTGTACTCTGATTCGGTATGTCATTGAATTGTATGAGAATGTTGAACTTCGTTTCCTACTTTAATCAAAAATTAGAAGATGTAAAAATACTATTATGTTTCCCCGATCCGCTAAACTAAGTAAGTCGCTAAGAACGTTAACATAACACAATAAGACATGCAATAAATATTATAGAGTTTCACAACTGATGTATGGGTCACTGTTGAATAAGGTCAAGCACGAAAAATACATGGAAGCCATATGTATAAACAAGCCTTCGGCTAGCTGCGGACGTTGTCCAAGATCTTCGTCCTTGCTCGGCCTACGTCCTCACACAAAGTTTATTTTTCCTACATTTTCTACTTTTTTCAAACAGCTTTCATTTTTTTCTCTACGTACGTAAGGAGCTATGGATGTTTTAAATTTAAAACAGACACAATTATGAAGCAAAGTCACGTATCGGAAATGCGATTGAAACAAAAGTTGTAGAGATTTTATACGAGGATTTAGAAACAGTTGTAATTTTTCTTCTATCGCTAATAATAAGGAAGGTACGAGTCTTTTAAGTTTTTGAACGGCTGTCATTTTGAATCAAGGATTAGAAATAAAAATTAGATTTCTGGGCATTCGGTGTCTATGGCCAAGTTATGCCGTCACGTATGAGGGATGATGTCCTTCTCCATTCACACTGCCTAGGGAATTGGGAAGGAAGAAAGAAAGAGTGAAAGAAGGAAGCAGTTTGTTACCATTATGTTAGGTAGCACCTCGCAATTGCCTGCTGTCAATGAGGAAAACCCAAGAAAACCTCCCTCAGGATGGTTGGCCTGAAAGAACTATCACATTTTTCAACCAAGTGTCCCACTGGACCACCAACCTGGGACCGCTATTATGAATCAAGGTAGAAGATGTAGGTGACAAACATATGAAACCAGGTACTCCACAAAGAAATGCACATGCCATTTATCGCCTTGGTACAATCAAAATTGCGTACATTATTGAGTCAAGATGATTCGGTACACACATATATATGGTTATACACAGGGCTTTGCCAAACGTATGCATACGAGATCATTCTACAAGTAAAAGTATGACAAAATGTAATTTGAAAAATGTCGAAAGCGGTTACAAGTTAAAAGCTATCAAATCCTCGCCGCATACCATGTTTAAAACACAATAACGCAAGAAGGAAAACAGATAGTAATGTCGTATTAAAATAAGATGGAAGGAATCTTACCTAACGAATACAATAGTGCCGTAATTGAGGCCCAATTTAAAGTGTGCAAGAGAACTCCTAAAAAAGTGGGAATTTTCTAAGAAAAATGCAAGAAATTGAAGAATATGTTCTACATAATGTTGACATCAGAATGTAACCAGCAAAAAAACAACGACAAATGTCCACATATCCCACTACAGCTGGCACACTGTCACAAACTCTAAAAACAAGAAAATAACATATTAAAGTCTGCTATTGAGCACGGGTTATATTGTGAGACGAAAGGTAAAAGTAACACAATTATTTTCATGTCCTACTAGTGCTGAGGCACCTTCACACACTTGAAAACTAGCACTGCAAAGCTTCTGTTGCATACGATGCGCATTGTAGTACGAAGAAGAAAATAAAAACGATTATTTTCATGTCCCATTACCACTTTAACACCATCGCACATTCGAAACATACGAAAATAAAACAAAATCTGCTATTGAATACGGATCACATTGTGATATGCAAAGCAAAACTAACACAATTGTTTTTATGCCCTACTAGCGCTGGGGTACAGTCAAACACTTGAAAAATAAGGAAATAACATTACAAAGCTTCTCTTGCACATGGTGCGCATTTCGATATAAAGGAGAAAATTGAAGAATTGTTTTCTTGTCCTACGCAGCTGGAACACCGTCACACATTCCAAACTATAGAAAAATAACAGCGAAAACCCCTGTTGCACATGGTGCACATTACGGTAAGAACAAGAAAATTAAAAAACAATTTGTCACATGTTTCCCTACCACTGGAAGACTGGAACACCATTCCAAATGAAATAAACAACGAGAAATCCAGGAAAAAAGCTTGTTAAAGCCTAGACTGTTGTCACACTACTTTGCAGTAAAAAAAAACGGAAATAAAATAATTGTCATATGTCTTCAGGCTGATCAAGAACTCCCCGCGTAAAGTGGGTAATCATTTTAAAAAATGAACACGAAGAATGTCGAGAAAACGCATACTATGCCAGATAACACTTTCAGGCATAGCACATGTGGAAAGGATTTCCCTGAGAAACTTACAACTTTCGCACACGCAGATAGATGTCATGTGATATAGTAATTTCTCGCGTCAGTGTTAGCACTTTGTACGAGAGTACACTGTGCTTTGCTGATGGAGGCTCAAAAACACTGTCTATTCAGAGATGTTGCAAATGTCTGCCAATGACTTCAACACAAAGATGATATCGGAAAAGCGCCTATTGTCTGGTACGTGCAAATCCCTTTGGCATGTTCCTAATTGAGACATCAACGGCAGTTACACGAGCAACGAAGTTCTCAGCACTTTCTATAGGAGTTTATACGCAAGTCTTTCCATTTCTCCCCACACAAAGAAATCCAGTAATGTGAGGTCGAGTGAACGAGATGGCCACAGATGAAGTTTACCTCTGCAAATCCAATGAACGCCGAAAATATGGTTGAGAACGGCCTTAGTTCCGCGACCGAAATGTGAGAAGGCATTGCCATGTGGAAACTAGATACGATGTCTACCTGCCAGAGGCACGTTTTCCAGAAATTTAGGTGCTACTCCTTTAGGAATACCCGATAAGTCCAACCACACAAAGTAGCAGGCGAAATGTAAGGCCTTCTCCTGGCCATCTACTTTGTCACACCACACATTTACCGCGAACCTGTATTGAAGTTGTACACAATGATTGCATGAGAATTCCTCATATCCCATTTGTGGTTGTGGTTATTGAACGTGTCGTCGCTGATGAACATACCCTCATCAATCCACAAAACTATTATTATGAAATCTGGAAATGCAAGTGTTCGTTGAGTATACCACTGGAAGAATTCCATTCCTAGAGGAACGTCCTTATCTCCGACAGGCAATATCTAGTGTACCTTCTGCAATCTGTGGGGGTGCAACCCCTTCTCCTGAAGAACGCGAAATTAGAATAGTGGGTTTGTTTCCGACGAGTAATGGCACGTGTAGTGGTACCAGTACTGCCCGGTATCGCATCTAACATGTTCTCTTCAAACTGTTCCGAGCGCACAGTGCGCTGTCTTCTACAATCCCACTTACGGGATAGTACAGAGCCAGTCCCATGCAGTCAAGTATCAAATATTGAAAGAATGTATGTACTTACTCGTATAGTCGCGCTTATTGGGAAAATGTTCCTGATTCAAATATTGTGCGTCACGTCTATTTTGATGTGCCTCTCCATAAACGAGATGCATATCAGCAAGCTCGTGGGTACAATACTCCGATATGGCTCTGATCGAGAAATGACAACCAACGTAGGGAAACTTTACGTTCGAATGACGCATTAAAACTATTTTGGTTAGCTCTTACGTAATGTCACACTAGATGTCCGCAGAGGTGTTACAAACCGAGAAATGATATGGACTACGTACTCAACGTACAATACTCTTTTGTGCGATTCAACCACACACACATGTACACATTAGACTAAACTCCAAACTGTGACACAAAGAATAAACAGGACTATAAAAGTCAACTATACTCTCTACGTACTATCCACAACTGCTAAGACGTTACAGACGACATACGTTCTCAGCGTTTCTAGTTGAGTTTCTGTATCACTTAGCTGAAAACAATCGCAGTGTACTCTGAATGCACAGTGTCATTTTCGGGTGCATTTCTTCAAATATGTACGTATTGCGTTCTTTAATACGTTTTCTTCCTAGTTTTCACGTTTACTTTTCCATTTTGAATGATATCTCAGTAGTCGTAGAATATGTAACAAATTGTGTTACTTTCTCTTTTAGTGTCACAATATGACCAGTGTGCAATGGCACATTTTGTAGTGTTATTTTCCTATTTTTTGAGTGCGTGCAAGTGTCCAAGCAGTAGTGGAATATGAATACAAATTGTGTAACTTCACTTTCCCCACTACAATGTAACCTGTGTGCAATGGTAAAGTTTAGTATCTTATTTTCGTATTTTTCAACTGTGTGATGGTGTCTCAGCAGTTGTGACACATGTGGACATTCGTCGTCTGATCTTCACTGGTTACATTCCGATCCTAACATTATGTGGAACATGGTCTTCAATTTCCTGTATTTTCCATAGTGGACTCTCCACTTTCTTTTAGATTCCTTCGTGCATTTTAAACTGGGCCGCAATTACTGAACCGTTTGTATTTATCAGATTTTTTTGTCCTCTTTGGATCCGACATTGCTATACTTTTTCTTTATGCCTTATTGTACTTTACGCAAGGTGCGCACAGGGATTTTTGAACACCTTTCAGTCGTAAAATACGACGCTTTTATCATTTTTTCATATGATATGTTGTCCTAGTTTTTACTTGTAGAATCACTTCCCAAGCGTTGTAACACGTATTTTGCAATACCGCATATACGCGTATACTAAAAACCTAACATGTCAAATCTTTTCTGTTGAGTACACTACAAAAACTAAAACCTTACAAAATTTCAAGTTCCTGCAGCTGTTGGAAGTACCTTAACAATTTAGGGTGTAGCAGTCCCATTTAAAATATATTGAATCTTTTTTTTAAAAAAATGAAATCACAGAATCCCCTAAAAGCAGACCGTTTCTATGTTTGACAATTTACCTATTTGCTACTTTTAATCACCTACGAGAATACCAAGCCTTGAATTTTAATTTCAATTTCAACCATCTAAACTTTTAAGTATTTCATTGAACAATAATCTGATTTTTTCTTCTCCTTTCCCGTAGACCTCCTAAAAATAGAAAATAATAATTTTCGAATTTTTTCTGTGGATTAGTCCCAGGAGAACATAACCATGACAAATTTCATCATTGTAGTCCTACCAGAAGAGCTAATAATCATGAGGTGTAGATAGTGTCCCATTTAAATAACATGTGGAAGAATTTTCAGTTCCCCATAAGAAACACTAAATTTTGATATTTTTATTTATGATGATTTACTTAGTGCTATCACATACCTACAAGCATGCCGAATTACAAGTTTTTATTCCAATTCCAATTTTTAAAATATCTTTTATATATATAAAAACGCCCTTTTAAATAACAAGAGATTTTTTCATCCTACCTTTTCACGTCCTAAAAATGAAAAAAAAATATACTTTTGACAATTTTTTCTGTTGATTTCTGTCCTAAAGCTAGTACAAGCATACCAAATATCAAATTTTAGCAATAACCGAACGTATTCATGATTTTATGTCGGTGAGTCAGTTAATATAATATTAGGTTTTTTATACTCTGTAGAAATAAAAATAGAGAAAATATTCTTTATTTACTGTTCCTATTATGATCATAAGCTTTGCATAACTTACTGGTTATAAATGCTCCCTATACATTATATTCTTCGGAATTGTGGTACTGAGAAGAAATTATTTTCTAGTAGCAACCAATAGGGAAAGATTATTAATAACACCAATAATTGAACGAACAAATATCAAAAATAATACTTTAAATGCGTAATGGAAATAATATCAGTAACCTATTAAGTTAACCACACAAAGATGGAGCAAACTGATAAAAGCAAGTTGCAAATTAGTTTTGTTCGGAATAATTTAGCTCATCGCTCTCTTAGTGTGCTTAGCCATTTCACTACACCACTCTGTAAACGCCCAACCGTCCAAAACAATCCACAGGAAAATGCAAATATCAGACGACAGCGCACGTGCCGATCGAAATACTCCCGCAATTTTCCTCTCAACAATAAAATGAGACCGGCGTCTGACATTGGTCGGCGCGGCGTCCGGAGTGAGTCTAGAACACGTGCTCGCTCTGTGTGCGGCCGACCTATCTGAGTACATAGAGAGCTGATTTTCAACTAACTTCAATGGAGGGAAAATTATTACCAGAAACACTTGATTCTATCCGTTTGGTTCTGTCAATTTACGGCCAACCTATGAAAAGAAATTAGGATTATAAAAATTTCCTACTATACTTTCGGTTTCGATATTGATTTACGTAGACCAAAAACGGTAAAACATAGCAATAAGTAGTTTTCAGGAATCAATTCAGCATTCAAACGATAGGTTTCGTCTCATCCAATAACATCTATTCAGATCAGAAATTAACCATTCCGGTTTCAACCTTGCTGGCCATAGAGAAAAATGGTAAAGATGGAGTGGTAAGCAAACGTATGTAGTATCTCAGAAAAAGAAATCGTCTTCGCCTGATCTTTTACGAAAGCTGGAACCAGTAGACATTTTCCATTACTTCTAATATTAATATGCATCTTCATAAAGCAATAATAATAATAATAATAATAATAATAATAATAATAATAATAATAATAATAATAATACCGAGTAATGGATTTTTAAACGGATTCGGCGACAAAACAATGAGTTTCATCTCGATTTTTACACTATTTAGCACCAGAAGTTCTGAGAAACTACGATTTGTGGTTTCAACACTGATTGCCATAGTGTAAAATTGGTAATACAAAGGCGACAGTAGTTGTTTTTTATATGAATTCATTACCTAACTGTAACTTCATTCGTTATTTTAACCGGAAGTGGTAAAATCTACTATCACTTCCGATTTCAGTATTGATTTGTATGCTTTGGAAGTCCATCGTAGTTAAACAATATGAAAGACATTCAGTTGTATTCTTCAATGAATTACCCTTAATTCGGTTTCTTTCTTAAAGTCGAATAAGAAAATATTCTTCTTTGGTAACCACTTCTATGTCATTTTTATTACACTGACCATCTAGAACATTATGATCCTCTACCTAATATTTGGTATGTACACCTTTGGCTTGCAGGACAGCGGCAATCCGATTTGGTGTGAAAGCAATGAGACATTCCTTGGTAGAAGGTTAAAGGCATGGCAAACACATTCGATCTGCACACTCGATGTCATAACAAGCTACTTAATTCCTGCAAATTCCGCGAAGATGATCGCTGAAGTTGGATCTAATGTTAAATGACATTTTAAAGATGTTCAATTTGGTTAAAAACGAGGGAATTTGGAAGCCATTCAAGTACTTGAAACAAAACACTGTGCTCCTCAAACCAGTGGATTTTAACCTGTGACTTCGTGACAAGGAGCGTTGTCGAATTGAATAATGCCATTCTTAACTGGAGGTATGAGTAATATTAATGAGATGTCCATAATCACCATTGACCTGCCGATAGCTAAGAGCCATCACAGATGCCAAAAGACACACAACTCGGCCATTGATAGTCATGTGAATGTTCCCCAAATCATAATGGAACCACCAACAGTCTATCGTTGTCCCTGTGCGCGTCTCGAGCAATTGAATCCCTGGTAGGTGACGTATTCTGACCTGGCTATTGTCATGTATCAAACTAGAACACTGTTTCATAGCTCGGTGGGCCAATGGCGATTCGCACGTGACCATTCCAATCGGAATCAACGATGCCGTGTAGATAAAATTGGTTTATGTGGAATGTCTACTGCTGAGGTTCTTACCTTATAGTGTTCGGTGAAGTGTGTGTTCAGGCACACACTTACTTTCCCCATGTTAAAGCTTGCTGTTAATTATGCAACAGTTTAGGTCTTATCAGGTTGTGCGAATCTCGACAGTCAAAGACGTCAGACATATCTAATGAGACGTGGTTGCCTCGTGTTTTGTGGTTTGGTGCAACTTTGACTGCCATTTTCTCGTCTTTGGAAGAAACTAAAAATGGCAGGTAGCGAACATCCACAAAGATGCACCGTTTCCGAGATGATCGTTCTGAACTGTCTGGTCATCACAATCCGGCTTCTACCAACCTTTGATATATCGCCGGGCCTTCCCCATCTACGAACAAGCATTACATTAAGTGAGATATTTTCCACTCTGATGAGTAGCTCTGCTGGGTTCTGTGTCTCTAACATCAGTCAAATAATTTCGTTCAAAAAGTAGGGGGAAGCCATAATATTACGGTTGGTCAATGTATTCTAGAGAGCGGCGATAGAACAAAAGATAGTATTGTAACTGTGAAGCAAACTAGAATTTGATATTTTAATGGATTTTCGTTATAATCCCTACATGTCTAAAAAGTTATTTTTTAGATGTCTGTCAATCCGCTGCTTCGTCCGTTCCTTAGTTTCGATGTATGCACAATTCATAGGAGTTCATAAAATTCAATCATGATCACGTATTAACCCATTTTTCGCTGCTAGTGGTTACAGCGAAAAAAAAAATATAAAGTTTTCCATGTTATTTCCTATTATGAACCTATTTAATCAAAAAAATAACCTATTTCAACATATTTTTATTTTTCTATGACTAACAGGAAAGGAATATTAATATGTACAAAATTTACAGTTTTCAGCAAGATGTTAGTTTATTTTTCAATTTTTATAGCATTACTGATTGATTTCTTTAACTGCGCACAAAATGTCCTTTAAGAAGTTTTGAAGAAAATATGTTTCAAGAACAGTGAGTAAATTGTACTAATAATAATGTACATATCTCTGTTTTACTACTCAACACTTTTTACTAATAGTGTTATGGAATTTTCTCTTTTCCTGATTTTTTTTCTCTCTCTTTCTTTTTAGTTTTGTTTTTGTTTTATTTTTGATTTCCACGTAACAATTTATACAAGATAACTCATCCTTCCACATATTAAAGGTATGCCGTTTATCGATTTTGCTATACAAGGCGCTAATAGTAAATTCCATTTTTTAATTTTCTTTGTAATTGAATTCAGGAAAACTGAGTGTTTACTCTTCAATACAATATTTGTTATTTCCTCTTTCTCTTTCTCTCTCTTCTTATGTTATATGTGTGTCTTTCTGCAAGTCAGGTAATAACTTTGAAAGAAACTTAACAAATGTAATTAAAACTTCGGATGTTGTTTCATCGAGACTTAACAACCAAGCTCGTTACAATTGCTCAAAGAAAGTTCCTTCAACCCACACCCTTTAAGTGACTACATTTGAGCAATGTGAGAAACTCCAATGTTAATCAAGATAATTAATTTTTTGAAAACGAAAAAACAGTTAAAAATGGATTTATAAAACATGGTTTACTTTTCGTTAAGTGGAAAAATTCTGAAATAGTGAAACCGATGAAAGCTAAGTAGACAAGATTAATTGAATCGTCGAGTTCGAAAACCTATCATCTCCATCGAAAGTAATTTGAGGGAAGAGGCAATAAAAACTAAATTAGTCAGTATATATCTGACATATAGGGTCGTGTTCACTTTTGGATCATAGAATATGTCAGTTTCTACGGTTCGAAAATGAAAACAGCCCTATATGTTAGATATACAGTATATTGACTAGTTTAGTTTTGCTTGCCTTTCGATGAACGTGACTGGTTTTCGAACTCAACGATTCAATTTAATACTGAATTGAACAAGACATTTCACACAATAACTCACTTGATAGTTTTCGGATTTTCATTAAGCACTAGGTGCGTTTTTTTTAGTCTGAACAACCATTCCTATTGTGGTTCTCCCACCTCTCTAACGGCGCCTTTTGCTACATAGGAAGCAGGATCGCTTCCCGGTGGAAGACCCTTGAAACTTGAATGGTGTACGGAGGTTTTCACTTTAAATTGTAATTCTACGTTTCGTATAGCTTCAGTGCTGAAAAAGGTCTATATACTTAACGGATTACACCAAACAGCCTTACTAACTCTAGATTATATCATAAACTTTAATGATACAATTTAAATAGCAACTTTCTAAGTTTCATTTTAATACAATATGATATTCACGGTGGTTTGGAGTAGAGTGTCATTCTGGTTGTAACTTAATGCTACTTTCCCAATCATATTGTAAGGATCCCCACGTCGCCGTACCATGCAATAGCCATGCGTACTACACGTGTTGATAATAAACACAAACAAGCAGACGACGATCCCGAAGAGGAATCGCCCACCATCGCCAACAGTCGGATGGACGAGGATTACCGAAGGAAGCCGACAAAACAGGATAAAAGGGAACTGCACGCCTCGACCAACATCAATCTCCACAGGTTGATCAAACCACCTAAAACCCTAAGGCGCCCGGCCATTGGGTTACCCTACCCTCTCAGGACGCTTGGTCAATTGAGAGACACCTAATCCTAAAGCCTTAAGACGCACGGTCATTAGGTTCCTTCTCTCTCTCTCACGACGCCCGGTCGCCGAGGGAGACATCTAAATCATACAAAACTTAACCCCTCTCACGACGTCCGGTCAAGGAGAGTTACCTCACCTCAAAGCCCACGACGCTTGGTCATCAGGTTCCTGCCATACTCTAACCTAAAGTATTTAAAGGAATCTATTTTTGTACATACTTCTGTATTAGAGGAACTTTTTATAATAAAAAGGTGATGGTAAAAGTCCAAATCCCAAGTACTATATTTGCTCTACCCAAGAAATTTTACAATATGCTTCAGACTTGATTACCTTATATTATCAAACAAATTGTTCTATTTTATTAACAAACATTTTCTTGAAATAGTAGTACAATCATTAGGTAGAAATAAAAGTTCTGATTTGTCCTACACTTTGGTTTACTAAACTACCATGCAAAACTTACAGTATGCAACTGTTAGACGTAAATGTGGTATATAAGCTTCCAGTTTGTTTTTTATGTTTTAAAAATTAAGTTTTATGTTTATTTTCAATATATATATATATATATATATATATATATATATATATATATATATATATATATATATATATATAGATAGATAGATAGATAGATAGATAGATAGATACAGTATTTCATTTTGAGCAGCTTGTAAGGGTATGGAGAAATATTCAAATCAAAGCAAATCTTTTTGTAGAAATAAAGGTTTGTGCTAGTAATATGAATCCCTAATAAAAATATCAATTTGCAAAAGGTATGAATGCAAATATCCTTTCAGCTTTTAGTGCAGTCGTTCAATTCCCGGTGGGTCACTCGGGGAAGAGCTTTTACAGACCAGACATCCTGAATGAGGTTTTCCTCATTCACACCAGGCAAATGCCGGGCTGGTATCTAACTTATAGGTCCCAGGCCGCTTCCCTCCTTCCCTTTCCCCGGATAGTGTGCTCGCCTAGGGACGTCATCCCTCACACATGACGAGCTAAATGGCCAATAGATGCCGAAAGCCCAGACATCTAAATCCTAAATCTAGTACAGTCGTTGCGCGCCCACACTTCGCAGATAATCATTGCACTCACAGTTCTTCTCGGTTATCTGCCGAACATTAATTCGCAGAACAGACAACTACTTCATTACCGGAATTCTCATTCCATTTGTTGTAACTATAAGACATATTGCTCAGATCCGATATCTGATTCACATAATGCTTATCTGAATCTTCAAAAAGCTTCCTTTTTATTGTCTTTTTTAAAAAATTTTCTTAGGAGTTGTTGGTCATTTTCTTTCTTCTATTGTTTAGATTTTAGATTTCTTTTCCTTCAGATCTGCCTGGACTCTTATCTTTCCCTTCAGAAGCCAAAGTTTTGGGAGCTCATATACCAACCACTTCTGGTGGTTATACTGTTCTATGATTAATATATTTGCTCATTATGAGCTTGTCTATTGCGCTTTGCAACACTTTGTAACTTTAATAATTGTTTTCATGTTAAATAAATCTACAAAATATTATATCTCATTTTCTATCGAGTTTAAAAATTCTATATTAATATCATTAACAATTATAACCGTCTTCTTATTTTTAGAAAGAATTTAGCGTGGTATCCATGTTGTTTATAAAGATCTATATCGTTGTCAGGTGTTCTATATACACATACAAATACAAATAATAATCTACAATTTCTAGTATGTACTTTCAAAATATTTTTCTACATTTAATTTCTGAAACCTAGTGCAATGGTTTGTTTTGAGACTCATTTTAGCATATACACAAGCTCCTTCTTGTATCTCTATTACTTCAGTACTACCATGCTTTTAGCTGAAATTGTGAAATGCTTAGGTATTCGAAGCAATCTGATTGTAACCGTATTCCGTTTTACAGATTAAATTTACACACAATAATTTGTACGAAAGTAGTTCTTCTAACATGCTTTTTATACGGTATATAAAATGAATACTGGTGCATTTTGATTAGCAATAGCTACATATATTATCCTTATTGTTTTTAATCTACATTGTCAGACTATATATATTTTGTTAAAATGATTGTGCTCCAATGGCATTACTATTAGAAGACTTTATTTTAAATTTATGTTTAGATGTTTTTTGAAACTGCAATTATCTTTATGGATATATTTATTTTGGTTTGATAATATTACCATAAAAAATAATCCGAACAGTGTGTTGGAGGTTTTCTATCTCTTCTTGATTTCATTTGTATTATCATACCCCAAGATCTGAATCCAGCATTACCATTTAACTACACTAAATAATAATACTATTGCATGCTACATTTTAGACTAGTTTCTTTAGTAGTACTTTTACATTGCATATCACTTAAAATTTCTCTCCGTAAGAGATTTTCTTTTAAATTTATATTAGAATGTATACGGGTTTCTTTCTTGCTTTTGAATTTGTGAATTTATGAACAAATGAGTCAATACATTGTTTCTGCGCTCGCGCTGTTTTAATACTCAACAACGCGAGGCAAGTTATGAAAAACATTTAACTTAGGCACACAACCGAAAGAAGTGCTGGAACTCTAACGTTCGGCGGAATAGTCTTAATTCTCAGGCCAGTTTTTTAAGCATTGAATTCATGTACTTACCATTTATTCATTTCATATAAGCGTATATTACATTTGGAACAAAAAAGATCCTGGTAAATAATTTCAAAATTAGTTTAAAATTTAATCAGAAAGACAAAGATAGGTCTTTCTCCCAGATGTAATAAAATCAGGAACGATAATTCCTGGTGTTGTAATCGTTCAAAACCAACAATCTTAGGGTGAAGTATACTACCTAGTTTTCATGGTTTTCTTTTAAATCTGTGATTCCCAAATTCGTCTATCATTAAAAGAAAACAAACTTAAAACGCAACTGTTCAGGGCCTCCTGTGTTCTGCAATTCCCTCTCCGTAGTTGTGGAGGCTGTAAAAATAATAGTTCCGTCATCAAATCTAATATTTCTTTTAAATGGCATCTCAGAAACTGTAATTGCAGCCAAATAGCTATGAAATTGCTTGCGTTTGTTGATTTCAAGATGTGTTTATTATGACCACCTTTTCACCTACTTTTCTCTAGATAATTTGAGTTGCTTTAGGAGACAGACTCACGAAGGTTCGTTGCTACAGGGTTTGCTTTTCTTAAATGGGCTCCGTTCTCGTAAATTAGGTATTTCCAAACGACGTGCCTTGCTACACTAATAAATCTCTTCCGAACCATTGGCATCCCGAGAGAAAATTAGGACATTGAAACTAAAATGTAAGATTTATTTTAAAACAAATATTATCTGTATCTTTAAAAACAATAATAATAACAATTATTCGTTATTTGATCATCACACAGCTGCAGTTTCCTAGATAATATTCCATTATGATAAAAAATATTGAGTATAGTAACTTGTCATTAACTATGAATAATAATGATAATAGCAATTTAAGTTTGTTGTGGGATTTTAAATTATAAAGTTAGTATGTCAAAAACAAAAAAAAATGTATTTAAAGTGCTGCCGTAAACCAATACCATGGTCTGTACAAGTTAAAGTTAGAAATATTGAATAATAGTGTGAGAAATTCAATGGACGCCTTGTATAACCAGGATTGTATAAGAAATAACACTATGTTTAGTAAACTTGATGTCGTTGCTACCATCCACTTTACCGTTAATAACGAAAGCGATATAAACACCACTTAAACAGAAAGTAATCGAATATTTTTCTCATCTTTCCACAATAAATTAAACACTACTTCTCACGTCAATATCCTTCCGCTTTCGCGGAAACAGCTTAATAAATTACTACGCTTCCCACAGCGTTGCCAGTGCTTGTAAAAGGTCCAATTTGCTCAGTTTTCTTAGAGGGAAGACTTTTTAGAAGAAAATCAATGAACACATAGTACACCAAGTAATCTCATTAC
Organism: Thermobia domestica; assembly: GCF_964235325.1. Taxonomy (NCBI): domain Eukaryota; kingdom Metazoa; phylum Arthropoda; class Insecta; order Zygentoma; family Lepismatidae; genus Thermobia; species Thermobia domestica. The sequence continues at coordinate 156,758,497 of NC_137458.1, forward strand.
AAAATATATAAATACAATTTTGGAGAACATTATTTGTTGGCCGTGTAATTTTGACAGAAAATAGTACTATCCAAATAGCACCCGAACACTTCACACTCATCTACGCATTTAATAATTACAACAAAGCTATCACTCGATTCATTTCAAATCCTATCTTCCCGATTCTCTTTTCACAGCATTACTTCCTTTAAAATATCCAGTGAGTATTCAAGGTGATGATCTGACTGATAATCGTAGCCAAACGTAACTCATTTTAGCAATAGTACAACAATTATCTAAGCAGATATGTGATTTCCTTCCGGTCTACTTCTTTCCTTAAAGGAAGTATTCTACTATTTCTTCAGGATTATACACTAGCATTACTTGAATATATCTAGTGTTCTAAAACTCGCGTCCGTGCTCAGTGGGAAGAGAGTACGGGAGGCAAAAGAAGATGGAAACATATTACTTTTAACCTCTAGTGCCTTGTGTCGGCGTAGGTTCCGATAAAGAAATGGTAACCCGCATGACATATGTAAGGGGAGTGTCTATCAACGTGTATATATATATATATATATATATATATATATATATATATATATATATATATATATGTGTGTGTGTAATGGTGATATAGTTTAGCGTGAAGTAGAAGTAACGAATCTGACTGCTAACCAGGCGATTCTTGTTCAAATCCAATCACTGCTTGCAATTTACGTTTTTCTTTTCTTTTTTCCTACGATGCAAAATATTATTTCAAGACAAACATAATGTAAATGGAAACAGTGAAACAAAGATATATTATGTTTTCGTCTTAATTTTATCTGTAGCATTACGTCCTGCTGAGCACGATCACGAGTTTTTGAACACCTCATTATGTTAAATTTATGTATGCCAATTTCGAAAACTGAATTAGAAACGAAAAACAGATTATTTTTGGTTACCATGAAAGTCTCCTATGTTTATCATTCTTCCCCAATCAGAATCAATGTTTCATTACTGAAGAAGTATAGTTTTTTTTTTTTTTTAGTCATAATTTTGCTCCATTTTACATTTGAGTATCGTATTCATGCTAACATTTTCCGTGTAACTGGCAACATATTTTGTACGTCTACGCTCGTCTAAATGCTAAGGTTGTTCCTTTCATCTCACACTTAAACAATCCAAGAGAATTACGGTGCATAAAATTATTAGGTGAGAATTCTCATTATCTTACGTTTTCTAACACATGCGTGTCCAATACAGTATTCACCAATGGCAATATATCTCTAGAGTCAGATAATATGGTTAGAAGCTTAGTTGTGGCAGTGTAGTTAGCATACGGATATTAGACACGGGAAACAGGATTCGATTCCCGGTAGAGCTTACGTGGTTAAGAGCCCACATTAAACTGTTGGTCCCGGTATTGATCTAACAGGAATTTTAAACCCCAAAACAATCATACCATGATCATCATCTATGTCGTGAACTATCTTCTTTAGTAGGCTTCTTGATTTGAAATACAGTAACGGCCAATATGGCATAATGAGGTAAGGTGATAATGAAAATAAGAGATTTATTATGTAAACATTTGTGTACAATAATGTCAAGTGTAGAAGATGGAGGAAAAGAGATTAAAAGAGTTTACTTCTTTAAATAACTACTTCCCTTACCTCGAAGTAGTTCTTTCACTACAAGTATGCACATGAACATATGGAAATAAAAGAAGGTGAAAGATGCCTGATAGAGAAAAACATGAAATATATAATAAAGAACACCAAAATTGTCATCAAGCAACTTGCATCCCATTATATCTTGAATATGGCATCCATTCAATTTTATCTTTAATATGGCACACACATATAGATTCTAAAACGTTTCTACTGCGATTTAACCTTTTACATACATCGACAATGACAAAGTTAGTTTATCATTCATATAATATATGTACATTTCTTGAGGCACTTCTTTCTTAATTAGTACTTGTCTCCACAAAATTGCTCACTCAAAATGATGCTTTACCATACGGTTCACAAACTATTTCCTAGACGGATACTACAACTGCACAGCTTCTTTTCCACAGCGGTTCAACGACTGGAATCTCTTTCTAGCAAGATAAAAACACATTCAATCTCTCATGCACTTTTCCCTCAAAGTAGTATCGCACAACAACAGAAAATTGATTCATTTGTGTCCTTTGGTTTATGTATCACTAGGCTATAGTACTATATTCAATATTATAAAACGAAACTTGGAATACTGGTTCACCTGTGTGTACTGATCAAATCTCTTTAACATCGTTTATGTCCATTGTAGTCACATGAAACATTTACATATAGTGGAACTTGCCTTTCACTCAATTTTGACTTGACTTTACCAATATGTGTATTGATTTGTTAAATTTGTTGTGAGCTAATATTACGTTCAAACATTATTTTTAAATCAATTTTTTTGATACCCAAAAGCCCATATTTAGGATATTTAATTTCTTAGCTAGAGATGAACGTTTATTGTTTATAATCCGCAAACAAGTTTTCCTGTTCATGGAAAGAACTGCCCAAAAAGTCTAGCTCTGACAAAATATTGTATAAGACAGTTTGAACTGAGAGTATTGTTGCAAAGAGTTTACGTAAAGATTCTTCATTACGTCGTTCAGTAGTCGTCTACATCTCTATTTTTCTCACCTGGTGACTGTTTCTTTTAACCAGGTAATTCACTTTTAATATTCTATGCAAATGCATTGTTATTAGCTGACATTGTTATTTAAAGCATCTTTGGGCAAACACTCATAAAGTTGCTGTTGCGTGGTTGCATATACAATGTACAGTATTTACCTTACAAAGAATTTCATGATAAGAAACCTTAAATATTCGAAGAAGCAAGTATTTGCAATCGGAGCTCCATTGTTTCTTCAAAAGTGTACTTCCAGGTCCGTATTTACGCACTGGTCACATGGGCATATGGACAGAGAACGAGATTAAAGTGTGGTATGGAGAGGAATGAGCCTGTCCAGGAGAGAGAAACTTAAGGGAGATCTATACTGAAAAGTTGTTGGTAACAACGCGAATGAGTTTTCTTATTACATTACTGACGATAAAAGGAGCTGACACTGTTGCTTATTAACTGCCAAGATGTAATCCATGCATTTCTGTACTCTCATCTCCATTGCTAATGGCTTAATACTCGCGGTCATGTTGTTAAGCTTAATCGCACCTAACTACATGCGAACAAAAAGTGCAGTGCAAAATTTTAATGCGCTCAGGGGCGTAAGGTACACCAAATATTGTATAGTCCTGTGCATATCGGTTCTTCGTCGATTTTTTCTCCTAAATGGTTGGATTGATCTCAGCTAAATTTTGCATGGTCTCCTTTTCATAAGAAATATATGAAAACGGTTTAAATAGACTTTAACTATTTTGCTCAAAGTTTTTTTTCGAAAATTTTCCTTTGTTAATATTGTTGAGATGAAAGAATCTGTGTGGCAACATTTGTAAACAATTACGGATGAAGTCTATTAATTCACAAAGAAATAGTAATATCTAAGGAAGTTATTTATGTGGGATCCTTAATATTTAACTGAAATATTAAAGAAAAATATCTAATGTAACTGTTATCCGTAAGAGAAGAACTTAAACATCTTCTACATTTTCTAACACCCCAGTCCAACTTCCACAAGAAATTTTAGGTCAATTTTTTTCAACTAGCACATTCAGCTCAATTACTACTTACTGGCTTTGCTCGTTATTACTCGCTGAAGCTTCTATACTTCCAGCTAAATATGTGAAACAAATCAGCTTGGTCAGACATAAGATTCTCAACACTGTAAAACAAAATTAGTGGCATTGCCTAACGAGTTCTTAGTGGTGCAAGCATCATGGCGTGTGCACTACTTCACTTGTCCAGAAGTGGTTAAACTGTGTACTTATTATTCTCATTAGTGAATATATAATACTTTAGGTATACACTTTAACCTCTTCCGCACAAAGTGACATACGTGTATACGTCATGATGCTTGCACCAGCTATTACTAGTGACGTACCTGAATAAGTCAGGAGTTCTCGCCAAGAAACCACATTTGTTCTTGCTTGGAATTGCAAGGCAAGTGCGTCTCAGCATCTAGTATTACTGAATATCTTGATATCATAATTTTTCAAGGCACCATTTTTACATGCTGCTGGTTGCATATGCAACATAGGCGTACATGTTGCTTCAGTGCTGTGAGAGTAGAAAAGAAGAAGTGTGATTTATTTCCTCTTTAGCCACACGAAAGATCAGATTTGGATAGTGATTACAAACCAAATAGTGACTAAGAGGTTGATGATAGTGATAACAGCTTATATTCACTTGAAGACGAAGCTGACGAAGAACGAACGTGCTTTCTTCTACAGGTAAAAATATTCTTGTAAGGAAGGACTACGCCCTTCATTCCAACCGAAATTACACCTACAGAATGCCGAATAATCTTCCATGGCACGAAAATAATAGTATTTACTGTTACAATTTTCTAGAGAGGGTGGATTAACGTTTAAAATATTTGTCCTCATGATATTGAAAATCTGATATTTGGGGCTAGAGTAGTCAATTATTAGACCCTGGAGTGGAATGGGTTAATATATTAGAAAATACACTTAGTAATCAAAATGTTATTATACTTGCATTGATTTTAATATACTATTTATATCCCTTACACTCCTCAAAACGGATTAAAAATAATTGTACTTTAAGTCTTAGTATATACCTTTAAGCCTAATAAAATATTACATATCAGTAATAAAAGTTATTAAGTTAATGTCTCTTGAATGTATTACTATCAATACTGTAAAGTTCCCAAAATTCAAACATATATTTTGGAGATTTATTTTGGCTATTGTAAAATAAGGAAATGATAATCAAACTATTTGTTTAAGAAAATAAGTACAGGTAGCGCAGATATCACGTCACAGTTATAAGAAGTTTTCCTATAAAGAAATTACAGAGTAAGAAATTTCATAAGAAAACGCGACAACGAGGGAACGTCCGAATACTGGAAATCGGAGGTTCTGCTTAAGTACGGGGAGTTGGAATTAATATTTGAGTGTGGAAAGACAAAGCTAAGAGGTTCATTAAAACTGAATTAAGCAGTGAGTATTACTTATATGTACGATGCTGGATAGGCATAATGGTTAAGTTTCTGTATCATTAGAACAGTGGTGCCCCCCCCCGTTATGTCCATGACGCACCCCCCAATTGTCTATCCGTAGGTGTTCTTCCATGAAAAAATCTTCTTTTCGATTAATTTTACCCCCCCATCAAACATATTTATATAGATTTTTAACCCCCCCAAATATTTCAATGACGCAGTTTGCGTCATAGCCCCCCCCCCTTGTGGGCACCCCTGATTACAATTTAGTAGATTTGTGTAGTCAAGACTATTTTGAGTCCTGTTAGCTTGTGGTGTGATGTCGAATATACTCCAAGAAACTGATATCTATTCATTTCTTATCCTAAGAAAATCATTAAATATATTCTTAAGTTGTCATAATATACGATGTTTCAACTTTCTGCCCCCAAGCATAAAATATTCTTAGGTATTAAGTTATTTCAGTTTGAAATTTGTAGCACATGTTAATATTTTAATTTTCATTTGAAAGAAACAATTCAAAAAGCCAAGTATATATCTTATATGGCCAGTACAGAGTGTCTACCGAGCACCGGCCTTATTCAGAATAGCATCATTATTTCTGAAAAAATACCAGTCTATTCTCAAAACTACTAATCTTGTAACACCAGTGTGCGAAACGTTTCAAAATTGAACATTTCACAATTGCATGTGTCATAAAATCATGACAAATTAGAGATGCTGGTATTAGAATTTAGAAATGACTTTACTAATATTCTTGTGTTTGGATTCGTGATATTTTACAACTTGTAAGAAATTATTACAAGACTCATAGGTTTAAGAAATAAACCCTTCAGTTTATTAACACATTTAGAATAACTTCGCTCCCCTTGAATGCACATTAACAGTACCAGCTGGTATTGGTATTGACTATGCATTGCATAAAATCGACTAATAATATCTTAAACAGTCTTATTCTGCCAAACTTTCCATTTTTATGGACATGCTGACAGACAGAGAAATGAAACTAATCTTCCAGTCTAACATAACACAAATATGCACTTTAATCGAAGAGAGACGGATGATTAAGGCAAGTGAATGATGATGGAAGAATCGATGAAATGAGGAAGTGGGAGGAAACGAGAGTACTCCGAGAAAACCCACGGACACGATGTTGTCCTCCACAAACTTATTTGGACGGGGTTCAAACCAGGGGCACCACGCACCAGATGTATGCACTTCACCATTATATGAATAAAAATGAATACAACGATCTTATTCTTGCTAACCGTTCCTAGATTCCTGCACCAAATTTGATTATGTTTGGTAGTAGGCCTACATGACTTTTCAGCACATTTTCGGCAAGGTGGAGAAGAAATGAGGAAGTGATCAATGACGTTACTTAAACATTTCTGATAGCTATAAGCTAGACTGTTTTCAAAAATATAGCATATACCCGTAAATTCCGACTTAAGATACTTCTATTAGGACGTTATTTGTATGTGTCGGCGACATCTAGGACATAAGGTAAAAATGAGATTTACGGCTCAGTTAAAAGCAACATGGAGTATTTCATTTTTAAGACAGAATTTACGTACTATTGTTTTCAATTGTTAAAGGATGCGAAAATTATATTGTTGAATTTTAGATTTTTTTTTACGCTACTGTCAAACATGGACCCCCACGCAAGTGTACAAAATTTAGAAACCAAAGTTTTTACGAATTCTTTGTATGCCCAATGTCTTTCCAATAATAATTTTATTTCTAATTTATATGTATTTTCACTTTCAAGTGGCGGCGATAGAAGAGATCAAATTTCAACGACAGATTTACATGTTCCATGGCTCTTACTTGTCGTTAAAGATATTTTTTTGGAGAGGGGGGAGTATTTGCGTACGTTCATGCGTACGTTCTTATTGTTGCACATACATTCGCGTAGAAGTCATGTCTTTCAATATATTGAGCCGAAATTTTAAACTTAATTTTTTTTATATATTTCTCTAGATGCGTTTATCTAATTTTAATCGTACTCCAAAACGAAATATTTTAGTTTAAAGTCCCACGATTGTGCCTTCAGGCTAAGACAGACGAATGATTAAAGAATGGCAAATGATGATGAAAGAATTGCTGGAAAGAGAGTGGAGTAGGAAACAAAAGTAAAATGGAAAGCCCAAAGAGACAATATTTTCCATCACAAATTTTCCTAGCCGTGGATTGATCCAGGGATCCCACGCACCAGATGCAAGTGTTCTCTACTGGTGAGTTATCGTGTTCCCTATTCCTACTCGAAATGTAAAAGTAGTTTATTGGATTGTAAAAATCAAAATTTACAATTTTCTCGATATTGGTGGTTTAAATTTCATACGATTAAGAAATATATAATACGAAATATCTTTTCTAGGAAAAATCAAGAAGGGTAAGTTACTCTTCGAGTTAAGTTCTTTTTGGACAATTTTCTAAAAAGCGACTTACATGATTTCGTTTATATTCCATGATTATTCCATGAACAATCCTATAATATGACTAGTGGGTGCTCTCAACGGGTCTGGTCGGGTCGGATTGAAGACCGACCCGACCCGACCCGTGACCCAAATTGACTGACCCGACCCGATGACCCGAACCGTGATCCGACGTGACCCGACAACTCGACCCGAGCTGACCCGGTTGACCCGACCCGACAACCCGACCCGAGCTGACCCGTTTGACCCGACGCGACAACCCGACCCGAGCTGACTCGATTGACCCTACCCGACCCGAATAGCCTGACCCGACCCGAACGGAACCATAACCCGACGCGAGCTGAACCGATCCGAGTCGGGTCGGGTCGGGTCGGATCAACCCGATCCGATTGAGAGCACTATGGTCACGAAACTGGGTGAACACCAAAATGCACTCCCATTGGGAATTAAACCCGGACCACGTGTACCGAAGTCTTACACGTTAACCACTAGCTAGATGAAGCGGGGGAGTTGTATATGCATCTTAATTAATATTTGGTACTTTTGAGGTTTGGTTATTTCTTTTTATAACATACCAATGTCCGACGTGGGAGATTTTTTTTTTTTTTTGCTTTAGTTCTATGTGACGAAATTTTTCTTCAAGGTCAGTGTTCCCACCTGCTCGGACGGCAGGGGGTCTTCTCGGAGGCAGTAGCAAGAGTTTCTTGTCGGAGACAAAAGGAAATCGTTTAACTGCAATGACAGGGGTGCCCACAAGGGGGGGCTATGACGCAAACTGCGTCATTGAAATATTTGGGGGGGTTAAAAATCTATATAAATATGTTTGACGGGGGGGGGGGTAAAAATTAATCGAAAAGATTTTTTTCATGGAAGAATACCTATGGATAGACAATTGCGGGGGGGTGCGTCATGGACATAAGGGGGGGTGAGCACCACTGGCAATGATAAGGATTGAGGAAACAGGAGAACACCTGTGATTTTTTCCAACCCTTCAACTTCCATTAAAAAGTAGATTCTTATTATTCCGGGACTCGTGCCACTTTGATTTTTCTTTCTCGGTAATTAAAACGTATTTTACAGTATATATAGTTGCAAGTAAGAAGATACATAATATGAATTTTGTAATTTAAAATTTAAAAATACAGTATGATATTTAATTATAAAGTACTAATTTTATTTTACCACTTTCAGCCCAACAAATGAAATTCAAGCAATTCGCTCCCTGGGTCCTGGTCATCAATACTGCGTCTTATTCTTTGTCTTCAAGTCAAGTCTTAGTCCTGCATTTCGTAGCCTTGGTGATCTTTTCATGCTATACAAGAGCCAAGAATGCTCGCCTCATCGGTACAAATGAGGACCAAGTGTGATTTTGATTATGGTCTTTCATACTATACGGAAAGCAAGAAAATACGCTCCTCTCTAGTTGGTGATTATCAAAACAAGGCCAAGAGCAAGATTACTATGCAATTCGTCTTGCATATCCAATCTTTATCTTGTTCTTGTATCGATGTCCTTGGGCTTGGTGAAATAAAATGAAATATTCAGTTTAAGGTCCCTCGATTCTGCACTGCGGCTAAGGGATATGGTGACCATGAGAAACGAATGAAATGGTGGAATGAAGAAAGTGGGAGGAAACAGGAGACCCCACAGAAAACCCACTACACGGTGTTCCTCCACTACAAAGCCCTACTTAGCACAAGCTGGGATCGAACCATGGGCACCATGCACCAGAGATGAATTCTCTACCACTGAGCCACCGCAGCCCTGCTTGGGCTTGGTCGTCCATATCCAATCTTTCTTTTGGCCTTGCTTAAACAATTTCTAGTTTTGTTCTAAATTCGGACTCCATATTGGCATAGATATTAATATTACAGTCAATTGGTAAAATCAATCTTCCACATTTAAAAATTAAAGTACACACAAGTACAAAAATAAGCATTTACCATAAAAACACTAGCTGCAAGTGTTCAAAATAGATTTATGATTTCTATAAAATCAATTGAAAATTGCTATTTTTAATTAGGCAGGTAGTGAAAAACAGTAGCTTTCGACTCCAGCCGAGTTTAAGCTCAACCTAAACTTAGTTGACCAAAGTGAACTGACCCGACGGACCCGACCCGATAACCCGACCCGAGTTGACCCGATTGACCCGACAACCCAACCCGACAACCCGATCCGAGTGACCCGACCCGATAACCCAACCCGAGCTGACCCGATTGACCCGACCGGACAAGCCGACCCGTGTTGACCCGATTGACCCGACCCGACAACCCGAGCCGACCCGAGCCTACCCGATTGACCCGACCCGAGTAGCCTGACCCAGCAACCCGACCCGAGCTGACCCGACTGACCCGACCCGACAACCCGATCCGAGTCGACCTGACCCGACCCGACCCATAACCCGACCCGTTTTAGAGCACTAAATATGACGTAAGTAATTTTCCTGAAAATATGAATAAGGAGGTGTTTACTCTTGAAGAAAATTTTCCTTCGTGCAACTAAGGGGCGGATGCAGGACGGACTTCTGGGGTGCGGTGGGTTGCAATACTTTACTTTCAGCTACTTTTAAAGAGCTCCAAACTCTGGAATGGGTTTTATTTATATATTAATTTTTTTAAAAAAATCCTCTTGTGGGGGGGGGGCGATTGTCGCGATCGCCGCACCTGGATCCGCCACTGGTGCAAGTTTTTTAGAAACATCTGAGTTGATTTTGTTCACTTTTCATAAATGTATATTTTATTAATATGTGAATGTAGCGTAACTTGTTTCTCATCATTCAAAGATCCAGAAGGATAGTTTATTTTTGGGGAGTAATGAGGACATATTTTCTCGAATACATCGCAGGTGATTTTGTTCTTATTTCGTGCCGTGGTAGGTCACTGATAGGAGCGCACTTCTGGTACGTGAGGTTTCTGGTTTGATCCTAGCTCTCTCCAAATAGACATTCTGGTGACAAACCTTGTATGTGGGTTTTCTTGGGATTTTCCGTTTTCCCTAACACTTTTCCATGATTTCACTCATTATCATCATGCCATCTTCCTTAGCCAAGGAGTATAAATGCAGGACATTAAACTCAAACAATTGTTCATATTTTATAAATAAATATTCCATTAATTGCTTTATAATGTGACGTAAGCAATTTCCGTGGGAAAAAACAGAAAGGGATAGTTAATTTTTGGGTTATTTTTTACTACTTTTTCAAACCTTCTGAAATGGTTTTGTTCATATTGCATAATTAATGTTTCGTAAACTACCACTAATTTTAGTTTTTCTGTAATATCTTCAAAACAAATAAAAATATTCGAAAAGCAGAAACATAGTGAACTAGATAATACGATTTTTCATGTGATACCGTCATCACAACTCATTTATCTGCTTTCAATTTGCAACTGTAGATAGACATAGCATTGTTTGTGGGCTCTGTAAATAGTGGCATACCAAATACAAGAAGGTGAATTGTGGTAAAGGTATCACATGCAAAATCGTATTGTCTAGTTCACTACGTTTCTGCTTTTCGAATATTTTTATTTGTTTTGAAGATATTTAATATTACTCTAAAATTAGCGATAGTTTAATTTCGCTGTAGTGAAGGCCCTTAACAATGCTATAATGCAGCATCAGCAATTTCACCAGCAAGACTCCGTCAGGGGTTTACTTAGGTAATGAGTTTTACTCACAAAGTACAATTGCGATTTGTCCCCCCGGGATTCGTGTAAAATTGATTCAAATGCAAAGTATCCGTGGCTTAATGTATATTGTATTAATTTAGCGGCCCATACCGGTAATGTGCATATTTATGGGCCTTCATATATATGGAACTCAATCATACACTATAACGTTAGGACTCAAAATTAGTACCCTTTTAGTTTCTTTAGATGGAGCTGGAAATTAATGTGGGCATATACGCTAAACAAATTGGATCAAGTAATGCTTCTACGACACATGTTACCCACCCTGGCAGCCATCTTAGATTCGTCATATTGGATTCAATTTTCGGTTTTTCAAATGGGAATAGGTCCAATGATATAATCAAATTCATGTGCAATTTTCGCAGAAATTCATTAGGGTAGTGAGTTTTACCGTAGCTTGTACCATTTGCAAGGTATTGCATGATAAATGTCAGGCATTTTACGAATATTGAACCAATAGAAAGTTGTGCAGGGCCCTGTGTGTATATGTAATCTTTTACGTGATTTACTATCGTTGACGAAATATCTCTGAACGTACATACATACAGATACATAGACATCAATACCAAAATGGTACATCTTCAGGTTGTATCTGGATTTACATTAGGCATTTTGACCACAATACGATACTTCCTTGTTACAGTATAACATTGAAGTAATTACAATCACTCACAGAAATGTAATAAGATTATGACACTAATGTTGTAAATAGTTTGATTATACCTACAGAATATTTCCAGTTAGAAATTGTTTCCATTTGTCAAATTCAAAATGTAAGCATAAATGATATTACTCTGCAATGTTTATTGCGAAGTGCCTAGAGGGATTTGACATGCAATATCTTCCAAACGTTACAAGCTACGGTGAAGTTCACTACACTAGTAAATTTCCGAGAAAATTGTACATGAATTTATGTATCGCTTGCCCCTATTCCCATTTGAAAAATTAAGTTGAATCCAATAAGGTGGATCCAAGCTGACGGCCGGGGTGGGTTAACATGTGTCAGAGAAGTCCAATCCCATATACTTGATCCAATTTATTTTACATATACTCACATCCATGTCCAGTTATATCTAAAGAAACTAAACGCAATTTTGTGTCCGAGCGTTATAGCAGTGCATGATTGAATTCTCGATATATGAGGCCCATAAATGTGCAAATTACCCATACGGGCCGCCAAAATTAGTAAAAGACACATTGGGTCTCGAAGAACTTTCCATTTGAATCAATTTTACACCCACAACAGACTAATATTAACAAGAAGGGTATGAGGTCTCCACGGGCATCAAGCCAAAGTTGCATTTGTTGCGAGTCTGGAACAAAGCTTGCGTTTACCCAAATCCTCAGTCACTGTGTGGTTGGCCGTCTCACGACCAATTTCCACTTCCTTTGCTATCGCACTATCACACTACCATCCTGGGCCAAAAGTACCCTCACTTACTGTACGTTGTCCGGGGTGCGTGTAGTTGTAGGCTGTATAGTTCGGGGGCGTCTTTCATGGTATGGGGGGGGGCTTTCCGAAAACCTTTAAATCACTCATAAACAAACTTTAAGGTAATAGCACGAAACTTCAAGGTAAACTCTTGTCAGCATTTCATTAATCTCTTTCGTTGATTTTCCAATTTTGAAACAGAACAGCATATTTGTTCACTGTTCCATTTTTGTATCCATTTTTTGCTTCGATTGTGTGGATTGTATCTTCGCTCTACAATGCTTTAGTTACACACGATCAGTGTTTGTAGGTTTCCTTAAGAAAATTTCCCTCGACTGACACATAATTTTCTCTTTCTTATTCAATGTTTCCTAGTTTAATGAGTGTCTAATTCCTATGACAGAAGTTACGTGATAAGATTAATTTAGCTATATTAAAGGAAGTGCCAACCACATTTGTTTTTGTTTCTATTTCTTTTACTTTTTCCTTCGCTTTTTCTTTACAAAAAATACAAATATATTCTGCCAAGAATAAATACAAATAAATGAAACTACTTTGAAGAAACACACACACACACACCCATACATACATACATACATACAATATCGTACAATATTGCTATTGCATTGGTTCATCTCTGCAGATAGTCAACTAGTCTGTGCAAGAATTTCCCTGGATTTTCAAGTTTTATCGAAATATCCTTTTTTCTTTTTTTGCTAAATTTACTCACTAAATTTCCCTAAATTAGAGAAATTTCCCTAAAACTACGAACAATGCACACGATAAGCACACTTCCATCATACCGCTCGGAAACTTGTTCAGACTTGTCTTGACCTGTCCGGTGCGAAATGTGGGGCTAGCGCATTCTTACGGCCGTCAGCAGTATGGCGTCATTCACCAAACTTTCTGGACAGAGGTTGTATATTCCACAGAGCATAGCCTTTCAGTTATGATAGAAGAATGTTACCCCTTCCTGATTTAGCTTAAGTATCCACTGTGCTTTCCATAATATTGCGAGTACTTTCTATATTTAAGAAACACTTACCTATCTTAATGTATTTAGGAGAAAGTTTTAAATATAATTAAGGACATGAATTATCTATCACGATCTGAATTCGATAAGATTATTTATTCCATTATATAATAAGAAATTATCAATGACGTAATGAATCTGAAATTATGATAGCTTTACCTTTTTTAACTCGAAATTTTCGTTTTGGAATTTCCCCCTAGAATGCAATCTTTATACCAATCCCAAACCAATATTACTCCTTTTCCCGCGCTTTCTTCCCCCCTCCGTCCCAACATCTTGGTTTGGTGTCCTATCAAGAACTGATAACTCGTGTTCGATTGTGGATTGGAATGCTCTTGAGAGACAGGTTTGGTTGGGCTCCTCGTTTGGGGAAGCGGAGGAAAGGGTGGTTTTCCAGTAGAGGGGAAGGGGCTACAGGAAACTCTTGTATTGATTCGGGAGAGCTTGGCCGACGGGAGCTCGGAAAGAGCTGGAACGATCGCGGAAAGTAGGAACCCCCAGCTCCTTTCTCTGTGGCGGTTGTAATAAAAGCCATCTCATAGACTATTTTATTATTATTTTTATGGAAAAGAATTTTACAGGAGATGAAAAAAATACATGTACACTGTTATGATGTAGAAACTTGTGTCTCGTTTGAGAACCCTATGAGAAAAAATGCTTTCAAATCTGCTATTAAGGAACCTTTTATAATGAATTTTTGATACGTGCACTAAACACGAATATGAGTCTATTATCGATACCGACACGTGGCAAAATAAAAAGTTGCTTTTTACGCGCTCTTACATAGTTACATCCATTATTCCCCGAAATAAAAGTTGTTTTGTGTGAAAAGCTTTAGTTTACAAAATTAATGAAGAAAAGGACTAAATAATAATTTCAAAATTATTGATCATTAAGGGTTATTGACACTTACCTAACTTATGGTGTGACGAAAGCAAAGAATAATGAATACTGTATTTCATTAAATTAGCATCTTTAGAGTAACTGCGTCACTATAAGCGATATGTGTGTCACTGTTAAAAGTATGTGTCTCACCTAGAGATGCAAAAAGGCCGGCTTTTTTGAATCGATGGTTTTTTTCACATAAAAAGCCGGCTTTTTTGGGAAAAAACGAGAATTTTGGAAATTTTGGCTTTTTTCAACTTCATGATTTTTCTATCTAAATAGCTTTCTTATAGTATATTCTATAGTTAGATAAAAATTCCATGACCTGAATGTGATATTTCGCTCTGAAATTCACCATCAAGATGGATGGAGCACATGTTTTACGAATTAAAGCTAACATGAAGAACGTAGTATTTGAGGGTAATTTTAGAGGCTATTTAACTTTATTTTAACTTTTGAGTTATCGATATTTTTTCTTCTCTAGTTTGTCATCCGTGTTTCATTTCTAAGAGCTTTTAGTACTCTAGCTTCTAGCGCAAAAGTTAAACTTGCCCGTTTTTCTATTTATCCGTCAAAACGTACGTTTTTCAATATATCCGTCAAACCGTACTTCCACATTTCTGTTATACTGTAGCTGTGAAGTGATTTAGCAGTAATTTTCCGGACACAACCTTGAATACCAATTTATACAAATAATCAGTAGCGGATTTAGAAAAGTACTTTAGGAGGGTTTTTTCTGATTGTTTCGTTTCCTAAAAAGTCCTAATTTTATTTGGGAAGTGCTTGAAGTTTATGAGTACAGGCATAACTAATATTTCGTTTCGTTTATATGTTTAGCAATAATCTTCCGGATACAACTTTAAAAATCATTTTATACTGAGAATCAGTGGCGGATTTAGAAAAGTATTTTGGGAAGGATTTCTTACTAATGTTTAGTTTTTTTAAACATTCGTAATTTTTATTTGACGGGAGCTTAAAGTTTATGAGTAAAGGCATAAATAATAGATATTTCGTTTGTTGCAGACATTCCGTAACTTTGGGGAATGGGCTTCAGTCCGAAAGACCGCCCCCCTAACCTTCGCAAAACCGTCACTGCTGGTAATTAGTAATAATAACGATTTAAAAACAATAAAAAAGGAAGTCGCCCAACTCACAGTACACGCACTATTTCTACATTCACAGATGGAATTAAGAAAAGCTTTGTCAGAATGGTCGAATGCTGGTTGAATCCCGGACTTCCCGATAGAAGCGCAAAAGCTAATCACTCAGTCATGTTTGTTGTGCAGTTGTATTTAGCTTAACTTAAATATATTCCGTAGTCTTTTTTTAAGGGGGGAGTTCCGTAATGATATGTTGAATCCCTCTTGTTAAAAATTCAGAAAACTTGAGGATTGGGTAAACTGTGATGGTGGTTCTATAAAACTTAACTGTAGAATTTCAAGAATATACAGAACCAAAAGCTCTAGATGTGCAGCCTTTAAGTGTATCATATAAATCTAAGTATTTCTCTTATGTTTTATTTTAATTTTATTTTGTTTCAAAAAGAGGGTATGGAATATTTTGAAGTAAAAATACTACATACTATTTTGCTAGTTATTTGTGTATTCTTTAAAAAGAAGTGTTTACTTTTAGGGTTGGCTGGTTTACACCAACATTTTTTTTTAATAACTGGTTTAAACCACAAAAATAAAAAGAATGAAAAATGCGAATCGTGTGAACTTCATGGTGACGTTTCCAGATATCAAACTACCTGCAATAGTTTTATTTCCCTTTCACCTTTTAATCAAGGTGTCCCATGTTCAATTCTCGGTCGAACCACAATCCTTCTTTCATGCGTAACCCAAGTAGCGGTTCGGATGTCAGTTTAAGCGAAAGTCTTCTCCTTGATAACCTCGGTATTTCGTAAGGATGTTAAGCCTAAATATACGAAACAAACCAAATTGTATATTTCTACATGCCTAAATGCATGTTGTTTTATAAAGAAGCCAATATTGCTTAAATATATTGATAGAAATTGGCAAAATTTATCGATTGCCTACGTAGCTTCCAACATTAGCTTGGATTGGACTTTCAATGATATCTACGTACCGGTACTAAATTTGTAATTTAATACCTCAGTTTTAGCGTACTGATTATGGTACGTTGACATTTAAATTTTACATGCAAAGCAATAACAGGATTTTCCCGTTATTGTCTTACATTTCATGTAATGACGGGATTTTCCCAATGGCTAGGGCGGGAGATTCTCAAATTAAGAAATTTACTGACCGCACTTCTTTAAGCTTATGGGAGTTCTTCCGGCATAACCCCGCTGTTGCATAATAACATTAAGGCGAAACAAACTTAGGCTATTTCTGTGAATATGTAATATAAATACATAAAGCAAAAAATCTAAGTCAAAAAAGCCTGGCTTAAACCAAAAAAGCCTGGTTTAAACATCCCCCAAAAAACGGGTTTTTGGCATTTTCAAAAACAACCACGGTTCTTGCCAACTCTGCTTACTTTTCTATATATAGGAGGTTAAAAAAATCTTATTATATACATTGGTTAGTCCTGTGGAATTCATAATGTAAATATGTTGAAGAAAAATTGTTTGAAATATTTTTTCGAAATTCATAGTTTATTTTCGATGTTTTATATTATTATCAGCATCAACCACTAATTAAATGATTTTTTGTGTTATAGAGAAGCGATACAAAGTCTGTTTTATCAATTTAAAGCATTATTTTGAAAAAAGCCCAAAATTTCCGAAGCAAAAAAGCAAAGCAGAAAAAAACAAGTTTTTTCCAAAAAAGCCGGTTTTTTTCCGAGCCCTTGCATCTCTAGTCTCACCTCTAGCATATTAATAACAAAACGCATAATCTGATATTTAACTGTATATTTTTAAATGTATAGTACGTAAGTAAATAAATATTCTGTTCCAGAAGAATAAACACTGTCCGTTTTATTGGCATAAAAACGAAATACCTTTAGCGCCAAAATTAGTTTTTTTTCCCTATTTTCTCGAAAACTATGCGCATCAGAATTTATTCTCTAAAGTAATGGTTGCTAAACTTACGAAGCTTCTGAGCTAGCGTAACTTTATTAAATCCTACTGTGGGCTATCACTTTTTTTTAAATCCTACATTTGTTTATTGCCTATAAATTTACATATCTAATAAATATAAAATCAAACTATCCAACTTAGCAAATGTCTAATATACACTCGAAAAACAAAACGTGGACAACCCCACGCGTATACAATCTACTGTGAGATGAAGCTGACGATGGCAGTGGCACGGGAGAAACAAACAATTGTTGTTGTCAGCGCTCCCTGTCATTAGCACCAGCTCACTGGAGGATTCAAGGTTAGGCTACCGGAGTGTTGACGCGATCTACCGAAAATATCCCCGCGAGCAACCAGTAGCTCGCGACCGACAGTTTGGCGATCACTGCTCCAAAGCATCTCATTTTGTTTGGTTCGATGCATTCTATAGATTGGATTGGATATGAATTTAGCGTCACTTTCAACAGCGAGGTCATATGAGGGTCAGAGTTGGCGTGGGTCAATGAAAACTTGACCCACGACCCATCGTGACCACGACCCACTGACCCACCACACACCGTGACCCACTCTGACCCACCACCCATCATGATCCACTCTCATCCACTGTGACCTACTCTGACTAACCAAAATCCATCGTTATCAACTCTGACACATGATCCATGGCCTCTTCTCTACTGACGAAAGAGTTTATACTTGTAATAAAACAAGACTATGAAATTGTCACTAATCGGAGCTTGAATTTCTACGGTCAATCGTTCAAGCACCACTCTGTTACAATAACGGTGGATCTGACCTTTACGATATAAAATGGTAAAGTGTATGTCAGTGAGAAAATTGAACCACTTCGAGGTGAGGGAAAATTAGTGTGTGCCTAAAATATACTTGTACTAAGAGAGTATTCTTGCAAGTGTTAATTTCTCAACGCATTCCAAAGGAAACTTCTATTCACAGGAAAATACCTCTGTACAATATGGAAAAGGTTATGATTTCTCAGTTCGCAGTGTTTTTTCTCAGAAAAAAAAAAACTTGAAAAAATCAGTTTTTCATAGCGTATATAGGTGCTCAGGTACCCTCTGTGAGAGCATCTCCATAAAGTATGCTCATAATGGTAATTTGTGTAATCACTAAAGCACCACGTTAAATTTAAGTTACAAATATGCATAATTGCAATGATTATGAATAGTTATTCAAAGTAGTTTACCTTCTATAGAGCGTCTCACTCTTAGATTGCAGTACAGAGTAAATGGGGCGCGCTGTTGCCACATTTTTTCCGCCGTATGCTTTCTTCTGAAGAAAGAACAACAAAGACAAAAAGAGTGACAGAGTCTTAAATAAAGCTTTCCTTAAATTCATATATTTTGAACTATTTTTTTCATTTCATTCAGTCAAATCCACTTGGAACGGCTAATTGGAGGGTATGAAACAACTGTCCAATAATTGCGTATTAGAAACTTCTTTATATCATGGTTTATATATCGTTGCAATAAAATTTCGATAAGAGCAATATGAAATCGAAAGAACATATGAAACGAATAGAAAACATATGATTGAAATCAGGGGCGGATCCATGGGGGCGATCGCGCAATTGCTCCCCACAAGAGGGAACTTTCTTATTTTATATATAAATAAAACCCATCCCAGAGCTTGGAGCTCTTAAAAGTAGTATTACAACCCACCGCCTCCCAGAAGTCCGTCCTTTATCCGCCCCTGATTGAAATAAATGACAGACTAAACAGTTTCACACAGAAATTTCCTGTAACAATTGTGCGGCAAACTAAGGAATAGCAATGGGTAAAATACTGCTACTGAAGTTGGATAAGAGTGAAAACTGGAGTAGTGTGATAGTGATACGTGTCGAGAAAATATGACGTACGAAAACGCTCATTCGTCTGTATAGCGAAAACGCAAAATATCCGCAAATCCAACTCCGTTTATCAAATAAAAGTTACATCGTTAAGTATACTGTGAAGATGGCTGCTCCCCACTTCCGATGGTTTAGATCTGATTTTATCCGCGGAACAAAAGTATAATATTTAACAAATACTAGGAGGTCTAAATGAACCATCACACTATAGTAGGAAGAGATAAACTGATGAACTGGACAGGGGGCCTACCTATTAATGAATTATTGCAAAGAAGTTTGGATAGCGTAGACAAGAAAAAAATAAAATAGAAGCTCTTATAAGAACCAAAAATAGCGGAACGTGATTGTTTGGGAAGTGAACACGGAGACTTAAGGGATTTGTTGAAGGCCTCAGCAAATAGAAATTAAACTTTTTTTTATATAACCATCACTATATATATGTCTGTTAAAAGAACTTCAAAGGAAATTGTTCATAATAATGACTATGTCTGTATTTTCATTTATGTTCTATTTTAGTCAGTTTTTTTCTTTTTGTTAAAATAAATTATAAATGCATTTGTGAATATTAACAAAAGTTTTTTAAATATAAAATAAAAGGAGAAAAGACGCATCCTAAATACCTTTTGATCACTTTCACTGCTTCCACTTAAACACTTTCGGCACTATTTGACCCTCTCCCCCACGCAGCCTACCAAATGAATGTCTTTTCCGCACTTCACTCTCCATGACGAACAATACAGTAAATACAACATTGCACACGACACATCACATATTTTAAATATTTCAACAATCTACAAATGTAATGGTGAATAGGAACTGAATCGCCCTGGTTTCTATACTCACTTCTGAAAACTCAGACACATATTATCAAACTGGAAACAAAAGAAGAATGAAAAGATACCCTATTGTATCTGTTCTAAACAAACGCACAAGTTGTGACTTTAAATCACGTTTTTGTGACAGCCAACAAGGTACGAATAGTTGGGCGAAGAAACAAAACAATACAGAATAATCAAACACTCCGAAAATATATTTTGTTTCTTTCATGCTTCCTAAAGAAACAGGGGGAAAAGAACAAAGAGCCTTTTCATTGTTTTGTGAGCTCATGAATTTATTTGTTATGAACGCTTTTTTTTAAATTATTATTTTCATCTGCGTATCCACAGTAAATAAGAAAAATGAAATTACAAATGAAACCAACTTTTACTGTCAAAATTTTCAGCATTCGAAAGGGCATTAGAGACCACGTGCGAACTGTAAACGAATCAATTACAAAAGCTAATAACTTTTCATCACTAATGAGTAATTAGTTTTATTATTAACAGATATTCCTCTGCCTGGCCTGCTTTTTCCTCTTCCATAGATATTGATCTTCTGAAGAAACTGTTGGTATTCTTTGAGTGCCAACTGCATTTTTGTGATTTAAGTTATTGCTAACTGAATTACTATCCTGATTCGTGTTCACTGCTTACTATTCACCCGCGATTGAAATTTGTCTTTCTTGGAAGAAACAAATAAAAACTATACGTCTGAATGTTAGTCTTATATATATTTGTAACTTTGTAAGTGAAACATAAGATTGAGTGGAGTTCGCACAATGTTTCTCGTAGGTGTGGTCCAGGATTCGATTTTGCGATCATGCTTCTGTTAAACAGTAGATTCGTGCTCGCATAGTATCAACAGTGAATACTCATCGGTATAGCGGGAAACTCTATATCAGTGACTTTAAAACAAACATTATAAGAAAAATAACATTGGCAAGATTTGTCACTGTCTTTCTTCTGGTCAGATGCGCGCGCTTTGGAAAGTTGATTCTTAACACTAAAAGTCATAAAACCAAAATAAAGAAAGATATCGACCCGCATTTTTTTTTAAAAAATAACTTCAATCATTTCTCAACATTTTTCTCGCTTTGCACCCCCATCTAACCTAAAAATAAAAAAAGTTTCTCACTAGTCAACTTTTTACATATTGCATTGCAATAGTCTACACACTTTCTCTTAGATTTTATTTTTTATTTTAAAATTAGAAAAGTTTTTTTTTTCTTTTTTGAATGCAAACTTTTCAATATTGACACCAAATATGGTGTTAATACCTGTTTAAGCTTCAACTTTGTATCTCTTATAGTTCCGAACTTATGACGTGATATATTTAACGCGACGTTAGAATTTGCCATTAGTAAGATTTTACTGTTTCAATTTATTTCAATACTTGAAAATTCCTCTTGATATGGGAAAAACAGATTATTTGATAGAAAATACAATGTTTTACAATAATCTATTCATATCTAGTAAAAAAAAACTATTTCTAAAATTCAGACTCAGTTTGGCAACAATAAGCATAAGGAAAAGCATTGCCATTTACTCCTGTATTGCAATCTAAGGGTGAGACGCTCTAGTTTATAAAAAGCAAAGAAGAGACTTATTAAAAATTAGGTACAAATTTGAATAACATAAATAAGCCATTAGTAATCCAAGTATACATTTTCCATAACTCGTAATTTGCCAACTTAAAACAAATCTGAAATCTGTTCTTTCTGTTAGCCTCCAGAAGTTTTTCGTGGTAAATCATCCGCAGCGAAATAATATCCATTCTTCAGCCAAGAAATAACTAGCTCGTTTACTTAGACCTTGTCTAGCGGTTGTCCATTAACATTGATGAACAACAAGTTAGACAATGTTTGAGCACAGTTCATTTCTAATATTAGTCATCTGTAAATTCATAAGGGGAAATTCACGTTCGTACTCTGTCGTGGAAATTGATAATACTTCTACCGACGTAGAAATTTCCGCAATTTCTGATCGACAATCTGTTGTTAGACTTAAGTCTGGTAACGATTTTTCTCGGTCAGTTTTGAAATACTCAGCAAGAAGTATCACCTCTTTATCACCATACAACATCTTTTCCATATCGACCATATCAGTTGGCAATGTCGACTCATGGAAAAGAGAAATGTCATCTACCATACCTTCGACAGGGAATCTTGTGCATAAATTATCAATTAAAGCTTGATAAACTGATGATTTCTTATTTGTTATATAAATTTAATTTTTGTAATTACACATGAAAGTTTGATGTCATTACCAATTTCCCTCCTCCCTAAAAAGCAAAAGCGAACGAGGTTCCGGGGAAATGTTCAGAGATGAATGGGAATTCCCCTCCTTCTTCCCCTTCAAGTACCACACTGCTGTTTGTCATGGGCCAAATTACGATGATTTTCAATTAAATAATCATAGTATAATTATTTCCTTGTTGAATTACCGATATTTTCAGTAGAAAAAAGATGAAATTTGAAAGCCCCAAATGAAGGTAAGTAGATCGACGTGAAGGGGAAAAAATGTAAAATTTTCCATATAATTATGCGTACAATCCAAACTTAAAATTTCCGTGTAATTAAGCTTACAGTACAAATTTTATGTCTATTTTTCTCACAACTTTATGGGTTGATTGCCCTGTGCTGTAAGCGCTCCGTATAATAAACATAAGCTTCTTCAATTTATAGTAGAAAGCAATGGATATATGAAGCGAAGCACTGTATTTTTTAATATGATCTTGAAGCTTTGCTGGCGTCTACTATTAATCCAATGTTCTCGGGATTGCTCTGAAGATGTTGCCGCTGTATGGTAACGAAAGCTCAGCACAGCAACACTCACTCTGGCAGCAATCCCGAGAACATTGGATTAACTGTATTTTTTGTTTTTGAATTTTTTCTTAACTAATATCGATCGTTTTCGATCATTTTTACAAACCAACTCACTACCAATTTTCCATATAAAGAAAGCCCCTTGCCCCCATAAAGGAGAATTTAAAAAAATGCTAGGACACATTCAGTTTATTTTCAATAAAGAGTTAATACATTGAATTTCAGCTCCGTAAGTTTAGCGGCTTGCGAGATACTCATTTTTTTTCGCAAAAATTCGGATTCTCACTACCTCCTAAGGATATGTATTATAATGAAAGCAATATAACATCCCAGTTTGGATTTAGGCCTAACTATATACCAAACGTCATTTCATTTGACTTTGCAATTTGGCCGTGATGATCAGGCACAAATAGTTACATTCAATTTTTTATATAATAATTTTTTATATATATATTACACTGATTCAAAAATGCATTTTTTCCAGTAGTTAGCTCCTCTAAAAACTCACAGGTCTCGAAAGCCAAGTAGTAGTATAAGCCCTATTGCTAATATTACAGTTACAAATATCAATATCCAAAAGTGCCTGAAGTTCTGTTTTCACTTGGTTAGACATACTTACCTCAGGTAAGTAGACAGAAACAAATGGAAAGGGAAGGGAAATGAAAGTCTTGAAAGTAAAACGCAGACAAATTTACCAGTCTTCAGAAGATATTGTCTACAATACAGTGAGCAGAGTGAGTCGGTAGGTCAGACTGAGTCGGTGGGTCGCAGTGGGTCATGGTGGGTGGTGGGTCGCAGTGGGTCACGGTGGGTGGTGGGTCGCAGTGAGTCACAGTAAGTGGTGGGTCGCAGTGGGTCATGGTGGGTCACAGTGGGTCATGGTGGGTGGTAGGTCGCAGTGGGGCATGGTTGGTGGTGGGTCAAAGTGGGTCACGTGATGTTGACCCACGACCCATTGACCCATTGAGAAAACTTGACCCACTGACCCACTCCATCTCTGGTTATAAGTAAATTTGTTTTCCCACTTTTTAATGCAATAAGGAAGGAAAAGCAGCACCAAGCATATTTAAATTGTAAAACATATATTGAAGATTGTATTAAACATAAATTGTCTAAAGTAATAAACTGTTACAAGTAAAAAGTAATAAAACATTGAGAGCAAAGCTCCTTTATATTTACCTACTATGGCGCCATCTTCTTCCCAGGTAGTAGCCTCTGTGTTGTAGCTAGTGATGTAAGGTGGAAAATTTTCCGTTCTAAACAAATATCAGTGATCAAGTAACAACTCCTCATTAACCATAAAACTGATTGAATTCATGTATAGAAATGTTAAAAAGTGAAAGATCGTTTAAAGAATCTGAAAATTTTCATAGCTCAGAAAATTTCCGGTACTGTGTAGAAACAAGTAAAACAATTTTTCATGAAACGAAAAGTTTTCTGTTGTGTATAGAAAAATTGAAAAGCTTTTTACAAGTTGGAAAATTTTCATCATTTTGAAGCAAAAAGTAAAACAAACTTCTATGAATTGAAAGTTTTATTGTTCTGTAGAAACAAGTAAAAGGGACTGGAAAATTTTCATTACGCAGAGCCTCCAGCTAGCCAAAGGCTAGTTGTAATATATAGCTAGAAACTGTTCTCGACGTGGATTTGGCGCCCAGAAGAAAGGTCCATCTCTCTGACGTTCTCTCTTTTGGTTGGCTGGAGTGGAGCTGATTGTCGCTTTCGCCATCAATGAGACATGAATCTTCAGCGTAACTTGGGATCCGAACCACATACAGGTTTCCGCCGGGAATCGAACCCAGGTCTCCCGCGCCGAGGATGCGTGCACTAACCATAAGCACGATAAAACTCAACGTATCCCTTTATTCCAACCGGAAGTTATACATCTACTTCCTGTTTCAGTATCGAATTCGAATGGTTTCGAAGTCTGCCGTAATTTCACACTGTAAAAAGAAACTCATTTGTTCTTTTAAGAGTAAATTCATAGGAAATTGGTTTAATTTTATCATGATGCTATGATTAAACAGACTATATAGCAAAACGATATTGTGCACTTAGTGTCTGCACATTCCACTTTCAGAAAATTGGAAGACAAAAATAGTGCAATATAGATAAACTTAGTTCATTATTTTTATTTTCGGTTCTTACTTTAAATTATTATTATTATTAATTATAATAATAACATAAAAAGCAAGTTTAATTACTTTTTAATTTATTAATTTGCATTAACCTCGTACTACAGATTGAAATATAATTAGTATGTACAGCAATTAACAAGTAACACCCTTAATTTTTAAGTGAATTTAGATTGGTTCTTCCAGTGTGTATGTTTTTTTTTCTTTTTGTCTGTCTACTATTTCTACCACTACGACTACTTTTCTTCTACTTGTTGGCACTCAAACATTGTGAAAATTTAACGTTGAGAAATGGTGAAATCTGTATTTCGTCTATTTTTCAATTGGCAAAATAAAGTTCCACGATACAGAACCATAATTATTCAAAGAATAGCCCGAAATTCAAGTCAGTTTACCAAATTATGAAAGTAAGAAAAATAAAGAAAAAATATACCCCTTAATATCAGAAGATTGAAACTAAGGGTGTGCTGCTAATAAATCGGGATATATATATATATAGTGGCACTGGAAAACTCATGTGTAATACTCCCACCACAGCTTCAGCGCCTAAGATGTTTGTTTGCAGCAAAGTCTTGCGGTGAGGATAACAACATCAGCCTTTATTATTTCCTTGTCTTATGTGTTTGCTCCTCAGTTTGTAAGGGTGTTCATTTAGATTTAGAACACTGTGATTCTCTTCAGAATGTTTGATTGCGTAACACTGATTAACTTTTCATTACTCCAAGAAGTTTAGATGTATTGAATTATTAATGTGTATTAGAAGTAATCGCTCTTCTTCATTTTGGTATCAGTTCAAGATTGATTGTTTCAGATACACAAAGACGATCTTCTTTGGGTCCTGATTCTGGTGATTTAACAACATTTGAAATATCTGAGGAAGAACCTCCGACACCTGTTTCTAAACCTTCTTCTGAAGCGTGGAACATTTTCTGTTGTAGGAACTTGACGTCGTTGCTCTTTTGCAGATAAATGAAACTAGCCTGTCGAACACTCAACACTGCCTTCTTGTTCTCCAGCTGCAACCTTCAACTGTTCAGATGTTCCGAACGATTCATTCTCAAACAACGCATTTGTCCAATTTCTAAATGACTTCGGATTCTTTGCTGAGGCACACTTGAACAATCTGTTGATTCTCAGATTGAACAAAACAAGCACAGTAGCCCAGTGACAAATGTCGCCTGATTCTCTTGTTATCGGATGGATTTTTAGTCCTAGCAGATGTTTTCGTACACTCCATTGTACAAAGGAGAACAATGCAACTGGGCCATAATCAATAATGGTACAGGCAACAACAACTCTATAGTCAACAGCTGTGGGAAGACATATTGTTCCACGCCAATCGCTTCCTACAACAATGACGTCATTGTTGGATGAGTCGAACAAAATGGTAATCTAGTCAGAGAAGGTATAAGGTAGTCCCTGGTCCTTGAATTGCTCCTCTGAAAAGGAAGGCAAGACAGAGAGCTGGCCCATACCTTTCAGCAACGTTTCTCCTCTTAAGGTGAAAAGTATGCTGATCGAGGAAACATATCTATATGTAAAGGTCCATTGCGTCCGACTGATGATCTTACGGAATATTATTCTTATTCTTTTCTTTATAAGCAGGTGTTTCGAAATATTAGATGCCTCATCTTCTTGAATGTTAACTTCAGTATATGACAAAAATCGTTTTCTCCATCTGCGTATCCATTTTCTGAAGCGAGGAAGCAATGCTCTCATAAACAATCGACTCTGGCGCCTATTCACAGATCTACTCATCGAACCAATGGAGTGGTCTTTTTCAGTTTCCGATGTCATCTCTTCAGATGCCTAGAGCGACAATAAGCTCACCCAATTCCTAAATAGTTTAGGTTTCTTTATAACACCACATTTCAACAGCCTTTTGGATCTCAGATCGAAAATAATAGCAGCAGCAGCCCAGTGACAGATATCTTCAGATTCTCTAGTAATTGGGTGGATCTAAATTCCTAGTAGATGATTGCTTCAAGACCATTCGATGAAAGAATACAGCGTAAGTGGTCCGTAGTCGATTATGGAGCATCGAATGGTGACCTTGAAGTTTCCAACAGAAAACATGGACACTGTCCCACGCCAGTCACTGCCAAGAATTGTTACTAAATGCCTGCTCAAGTCGTAGAAAACGTGCAGCTGGTCACAGAATGTATATGGAAGACCTTGGTCATCAAACTGATTCGGTGAGAACGTGGGTAAAACTGAAAGTTCTCCCATTCCAAGCAATAGTGATGTACCACGAATCGTCATCACATGTTGGGTTGAAGATAGACATTTATGGATAAATGAATATCTTAAATGCTGAATAATCTTCTTAAGAGTTCGTCTTTTACTCTTCGTACGATTGTTGACTGGAAGATGGCGTTGGGATGTACTAGGTACTTCATGGTAATCTTTTGTAGTCATAACAGTGGTAGCTTCAGCAGTGTTTCTTATTCGTAGACGAGAAATCACTTTTCGCATCCAAGCTGTGCACCTTGGCAACCAGCAGCGACGAGAAAAGAACCGTCTTTGTGTTGTACAATTAGTTGAACTCGTATTCAGCAGGCGAGTAGAGGAGATAGTTTATTCATATTTTAACAGTGTTGAAGGCTGATTTAGGAGCAAACACATATCGGCTGATGTAGAAGAGACTAAGATGGTCTTCGCTGGTCTCAAATTCACCGAAGTGAAAGAAGTAGATGTGCACGAAGTCATTACATTTCGCGCTCAAAAAATTTCGCGTTTACTCTATAATATTCCTATCGCTCATCTGTTGCTTGGAGATTTTTATTGACAAAATATTATCCATGCATTGTTGTTGCAATAATTCAGTAGAACTAATATGAATTTCATTCTAAATGTTGTGGAAGTTAATTTATAAAAACATGACTTGAAAAATGTTTGTAAATTCCATTTTCAGCAGAGATCTGAATCTTTAGCTCTAGGATATAAACCATATGAAGAACAACTGGGAATTGAACCCATAGCTTCTGCGAAGGCAGTGCGTCTGCTGACCATATAGTCAGCTACAAGGGAGTCTTGTAACTTATTTAGTATTTGTACAGAATGTAAAAAAGTAAATGATTTATTTTAAAGTTTACTATGTCCCACGTTATGCCCTTTAGGCTAAAAGAGACAAATGGTTAATGAAAGAGAATGACTGAAATTAAATTTATTGAGGTCTACACCGGGAACCGCGTACCGGGGACCACGTGCACCAAAGGCTCATACGCTAGCCATTTTTTTTGTTTTGTCATTGTTGTTGAACCAGACTTTATTCACTAGACCAGTGGTTCTCAACCCATGTGTCGCGACACACTGGTGTGTCACGCAGTCCCCTAAGATGTGTCGTGAAATTTTAGAATTTAAAAATCACCAAGCAGTTAATAATAATTAGTTGAAATCGAGACAAACTTTACTAGTCAACGAACTTTAAAAGTTCGTTACTGAATTCTCTATGTCTGTGTGTTCGTGTGTCTGTTATTTACGACTTTTTTCAATTTTGAACCCTGTATTTGATAGAGAATCACAAACTATCTGAGAAAGTGATTAAACGTTCCGCGTCATCTTACCGTTCCCGAGATATTGGCCAAAAATGGCCGATTTCCAGAGATTTTAGGAGCCATATCTCGGGAACCTAAGTCATAGAGCGATCATATTGCTGTTGATCAATATCTAAGAGGGTGGTAAATGTTTTGGTACAAAATAGTATGCGGTGGCTACTGGTTTGGCCAGTGGCCAGTTGATGAGTTTCCACCAATTAATTTCGGTACCAGAATGTTTACCATCCTCTTAGGTATTGATTAGCACCAATATGATCTCTCTATGACTTACCGTTCCCGTAATATTGGCCAAAAATAGTTCCGATTTCGGGAAATTTAAGGAGCCATATGTTGGGAGTCGTAAGTCACAGAGAGATCATATTGGTGTTGATCAATACCTAAGAGGATGGTAAACATTTTGGTACCAAATAGTAATAACCGATGGCTACTGGCCAACTGGCCACCCTTCCCCACATATCTCGGGAACTGTAAGTCATTGAGAGGGCGGGAGCTTCTTCTCAACACGCTACTTTACGACAATTCACTCTTATTTGACTGTTTCATAATTGCCAGGGGACGAATACATATTGACACATAACTTTTGGGAACTGATTCGGATATATCAAGTGACCAATTTATGAGTACAGATATTAGTCAGCTTTATTGTTAAAAGATAGCTGGGGACCACCGCCATGCAGAGAAACAGCAATTGATAAACATAAAAGAGGATGCAAAGCCATATGGAGAGAGAAAGGATCCAAATTGTCATGAATGCAGAGTTCTGATTGCATCAGTAAGGCATATGGCCATAGTATAGCATCCTGCATATCTGTTTGGTATGCTGCCACGAGAATAAGTATTCAGGAATCTAGAATATGTTGCCCCATTCTTCCTTAAGAGCAATTTTGAAGATCTGGAGGGATCAGAGTGGTGGATTTCTCTTCCAAGAGCATTCCAGATATATTCGATGGAATTAAGATATAGAGAAGATGCTAATTAATTAACAAATACTAGTGTCTTCGTTATTCAGTAACTCTGGAACTTGAACAGTTCTGTATGGGCGCTCGTTGTCATTCACGTAACCAAAGTTAGGACTCACTGCACCACGGAAGACGCAAATATATTCTTCCAAGACCCAGTGTTAGGCCTAAACCAATTCTACCTTAGACTGCCTTGATTCTTATATAACTCTACTTTTCATCAAAACATTGTTTTATTACTTTATCCGGCTTAACCTATACATTTATACCGAATTGCTCCTTTAAACCACAAACCATAATCTTCACGACAACTTCTTACTCAATTCTTAAATTAGCAACTGCCAACTTTACATAAACACACACTATGAAAATTACCTCAACTATACAAACAATCTACCTCGCAACACTCTTTAGTTTCTTTTTCAGTATGTGCATTAACTTTTAACACTTTCTTCCCATATGCTCCCAACATTCCTCCCGGGTATCAAAAAAAAAAAAAAATTAAAACCATAAACTCAAATTGCCACTTAACCTTAATCTAACATACATTTCTTTCGGTAACTCTTCTTTTCATTGTAGCCTTGTTTATTTATTATGATATTGATAATTTTAATCTCCGTTCAATGTCAGTCACTAGATACCACCACTTAAGCACTTTTCTTTGCCAATTACTAAGATCCTTCACAACGAATTGAATTACTTCCTGCTTCAAATTCAAAATATCTTCCGCTACCTCCACCTTCTTTATACTTGTAAGACTTTCACTTCTCTCGTATTTCTTCCCATAAGCACTCCTTCTTATGTTTCTGTCTTTGCACTTTTGTTGCTCCGTCTCTATATTCGAGCTATACCTGTTCCGTTCTCCATTAATTAAATCTTCTTCCTCCGAGTCTGTAAACAGTTTATAACTGCTAGAGCCCGTTGGTCCTCTCCCAGATTTATTTGCTGTTTTAGATCTATGTTTAATGAATTTCTTCTTTTTTAATATGGGTTGCTGTATGTCTTTCTCACCCTCCAGCTTGCCATTAATATCATTGTGTGAGTTCTCCGATAATTCTTTCTGAACTTCACTCGATGGTTGGTAATGAATTGTGTTCAGCGTTAACGCCTGATATAAGTCTTGCACTTGATTTATGTCCAACGGTGGCGACCTCTCATCTTCAATTTGTACCTGTTGTTTAAAATCTTGCCCATTTACGTTAACTTGTTCATCTATGTGTAGTTGGTTTATTTCTCCATGTAACTGTTGCAATACACAAGCATGTGCGAAGTGATGAAGTCCCGTACACTTCAAGCATCGTTTACCAAAAGCTGGACATTTATTTTTAGCATGAACACGATGACAATTTCTACATTTATTAACCTTTGTTTCATTGTTGTTGGATGAATCTGATGATACTGAATAAGATGATGTTTGCCTTGTACTTCTCTGTATACTACTTCCATAAGGTGATGGTGTCGTACTAGCGTAAGGTGAATTTCTTAGCATTTCATTTCTTCCTCTTATTCCTTTCGATTGCATTAAATTAATTTGATGCTGATTTCCTGAAATACTGTCACTGAACACTGTCAGTTGTTCTTCTGTATTTTCTACAGCTGTTGCAACATCTACTACTTGTTGAAAACTAAGTGAATCAGCAGTCAATATCTGTCGTCTTGCTACATTACTCTGCATCCCAAAAACGAACTGGTCTCTGAGTGAATGATCTAAACATTCATCAAAGTTACAATATGCTGCTTCCGTTTTTAAAGACATTACAAATTGAGCAACTGTCTGATGTTCGAGCTGCACTAACTTGTGGAACTTGTAACGCTCACCAATTTCATTGGTTTTTACGCCATAGTGTTGTAGCATAATCCTTTTTAATTCACCATATGATTTTTGTGCAGGTTTTTCCGGTGCACACAAATTCCTTAATTCTTCATATGCTTGACAACCTATAACAGAAAAGTAGCAAACTTTCTTTCTTCTGGTAAATTCGCCGATAACCCTAGTTGCTCGAACCTCTCAATGTAGATTTGGACTCTACCTGTTTCAATACCAAACTGTTCGAAGTTACCAATTGAAGCCATTTTCCTGATTCACAAGCGTAATGTTCTTTTGATACCGACTGCGCCAATCTGTTGAGCCTAAACCAATTCTACCTTAGACTGCCTTGATTCTTATATAACTCTACTTTTCATCAAAACATTGTTTTATTACTTTATCCGGCTTAACCTATACATTTATACCGAATTGCTCCTTTAAACCACAAACCATAATCTTCACGAAAACTTCTTACTCAATTCTTAAATTAACAACTGCCAACTTTACATAAACACACACTATGAAAATCTACCTCAATTATACAAACAATCTACCTCGCAACACTCTTTAGTTTCTTTTTCAGTATGTGCACTAACTTTTAACACTTTCTTCCCATATGCTTCCAACACCCAGGTGTTATCCATTGACTGATGCTGTGTCGAAGATGTGCAGTGGTGTTATTCCATTTTCATACCATATCCAGAATCTCATACTTATCACATTAAATTATGTGTTGTGGATAATGTTGTAATGCCCATTGTCTCCACATCATGTGACATTCAAAATCATATGTCCCACAGAACTATGATTCTTTCGAGAACATTACTTTGGACCAGGGACGTACGCAGGAGGTGGGTCCTGGGGGTCCGGACCCCCCAAAATTTCGCCTTTTGCGTAAATTGAGCATAATTTTAGGGGTAATTTTAGGAATTTTAGTAGAAAATACCCTCATATTCAGTTTGGACCCCTAACGAAATAAATTCCTGCGTACGCTTCTGCTTTGGACCAATTCCCTTGGTCCCCGTCTCAATGTTCTCTACATTACTGTAAACTGACACAACGACGGGAGGAGATATTATAACACATTTCACTGGCTTCCGGACATAAAACTCAATATTATTCATTCGTCAGAAATAGTTCCGAAGAGCACAATGACACCAGAAATATCTGAAAAGGCATGAGCAATTTGTATTGGACTGGCAGAAAGGGCAGATTTCTGTTTTAAGAGTTGTCAGCAGGGGGCTCTGTACTCGTCGTTTTCTTTCAGCCGTTGTATGTTTTCACTCGGAATGGCATACATCAACCAAAAGCTTTCTGCGTTCTCGAGATTCAGAAAACCGGCTCAGTTGTCACAGTGCAGCATACTTTTGGAAAGAGATTCGATAATACTCAATCATATCCCAAGAACATTCGACGGTGGTTTCAATAGTTTAACAGACAGTAGACGCATAACAATAGCAATAAACGTAGTGAGTCGTGAAGTTGCAACGCATTTGGAAGGAATTCTCCTATCTTTTTGATGTTGTCCATGCTGAAAGTGGTGGGTACATTGAACATTTGTAAGACAGGAAATTATACTTGATTATCAGTAGAATAAATGTGACTTGTTAAAAGTTGGAGTTCTTCTCAATAAAATATAGCTTTATAAAATTGATTTATTCTTTAAAAAAACTGTATACATAAAGAGAACGCAGAATGCCTTTTGCTGATTAATTTATATTTCGAGCCAATGTGTCGCATAATTATATACATATATAAAGGTAACCAAGAAAGTTCTGTCGCTTTTAGGGAGGTCTTTGTTCAATTGGCCCTCACGCCGTGAGTTGAATGCGAATGGAGATAAGGCGAAGGACAGTTGTTGGTGTGGGCATATTCAACATACTACCTGGTTATGGCAGTAAAGTTACACCGTGAACTTGTGTAAGGACAGAGTGAACATGGGACCTCCACAGAGCGTCATAAGGACGTATATGCTGTACTAGTTCAAACTGGGGTCAAACGCCACTGCAGCGGGGCGGATGATATGCCAGGCTTTGGTCAGGGTGTCGTGACTACGCGGACAGTGCAGCAGTGATTTAACAAGTTCAAAGACAGTGACGAAACACTCAAAGTCGCACCACGTGCCGGCAGACCAACACATGTAAAAATGAAGATCTTCAGGCAGCAATTGAGGCGAACAGTGGCCCGACATCTGAGGAACTGGAACTACAATTCAGTGTGAGTGGAGAAACCATTCGGCAGTACCTCCATCAACTTGGGAACCACTACGAATTGGATCGATGGGTTCCACACGATTTGACTCCAAGGCACAAGGCAGCGCGAGCAGACATCTGTGTTTCGTTGTTGTCTCATCTGAGGAAAGAATCATTTATGGACAGGGTGTTGACATGTGACGAGAAGTGGGTCCTGTATGAAGCTCCACGACGCCGTCATCATTTGTTAGCATCCCATGAACCGGTTCCAAAACAGCCGAAAGCAGCACTGCAACAGAAGTTCCTCCTGTGTGTTTGGTGGACTGGTCGCGGCATCGTGCATCGGGAACTGCTACCAGCTGGCCAGAGCATCAATGCAACTGTGTAATGTCAGCAGTTGAGCCGTGTTCCGAAAAACTCAAAACTCTAGAGTCACCACTTGTGAATCGTAAAGGATCCTCCTGTTCCAGGACAACGCTAAGCCCCACGTGGCTAGGATGACCCGGACACCATTCTGTGCCTTAGATGGGAAACAGTATTGCATCCGACATACTTCCCAGACATTGCACTGTCCGCTTATCACCTGTTCCATTCCTTGGACAATACCTTCGAGAAAGTTATTGAAATTCCTAGTAGAGGTGCAAAATGCACTTGATACCTTTTTCGCTTCACGGCCCACCAAGTTCTACCGCGATGGAATCCATGGCCTTCCAGAACGTTGGCAGAAAATTGTCAATATTGATGGGGACTATTTTTGAACTTCCAGGTACGTGTTAGGTGACATATCTATGTTCCAAGGTGGTGGGTGAAAAAGCGATAGAACTTTCTTGGTTACCTTTACATACATACAAGTATATGTGCATGCAAATTACTATCAAAGTAATAGAAACAGCTATTAAAAATGAAACTTACCTGATTAACACGGCATGGAACCACCATTAGCTTGCAGAACAGCTTTGATTGTGTTCTGCAGTTGTGCAGTGAAAGCATATTTTTTATAAACACTTTCGAAAGGAAGTTGTACCTATAATCCCTTAGGTAGTGCAGTATTTAGTTCCAGCAGAAAGTAGAAGGATTGAGCGAGTTAAGAGGTGTTGTAGTTTGTCCCGATATTTATGAAACTACCCTCTAAAAGCTCTAGTATTGTCAATTATCGCATTGTCATGTCAGGAAATTGCGCCATTGACTGGAAGCACCATAGGGTCCACGTAATCACATAATATATCCACATACTTACTGGCAGTAATGCGTCCCGAGAACACAATAACAGGACTCACGGAATACCAAAAAATTGCGATCACAGGATCACAGAGCCCCCTCTATGTTTCACTGTAGTCAGGGGACAGTTCAGAGTATAAGCGTTCTTGAGCGTCTGCTATACATAGACACGGCCTGTTGTCAGGTATTAGGTAAAAGATGAATTACGGACTATATTACACGTTTTCCAATTGTCGGTGATCCATTTTGCTTGTATTCGGCTAGATTTTTATCGCACTAAAGCTTGTTTGCGCAGTGATCCATATTTGTAAATTGCAACAAGACCATAAATGTTCTATTCGTTCAGCATGGTTTGCGCCACGGGCGTCTCTGGCGGAGGAACGTGTTCCCCCCAAATATTTTGAGTACGATATAAATGGGTTAATATGATTAGAATGTGCGCCTGACCTGTGTCACTTACAAAGAATGATTTTTTTTTTTGAAGATTCGCTTTTTGGTTAGTCAAAGTAGTCTCGGCTACAGGCACATATTTTTTTTCATTGCTTAACCAGCAACAATTGGTTGA
Organism: Thermobia domestica; assembly: GCF_964235325.1. Taxonomy (NCBI): domain Eukaryota; kingdom Metazoa; phylum Arthropoda; class Insecta; order Zygentoma; family Lepismatidae; genus Thermobia; species Thermobia domestica. The sequence continues at coordinate 156,794,037 of NC_137458.1, forward strand.
CACGACGAAGGGAGACTGGAGAAGGGAAAGAAAAGGAGGTACCTATAGAAAGTTTATCTGCGAATTAAGAAGGGAAATCCTCAAAGACAGGAAAATATACAATAGAAGCGAAGGTGACAAGAGGAATTTAAAAAGATAAAGAAATTTGAATATTTCATATTAGAGTAAATTTCATGCGAATACTGTAGAAGAACAGCAAGCTACAAATGAGGCATGGACTTACAACTTAACGTGGAATCCGAACTACGTGAGCTCCCGCTGGGAATCGAACCAGGCTTCCAGTACCAAAGAAGTAACTCTTCAATCGATCGACACATATCTTATATTTGTGCAATATTAATGTTTTGATTTTTAGTTTATCGACCCCATCAGCAGCAAGGCTATATGAGACAGATCTACACATTAACATAGAGTCCGAACCACATGAGCTCCTGCCAGGAATCGACCCTGGGTCTCCCACGCCAAAGGTGTGTGCGATAACCGCTTAACCAGGAGGGAGCTCCAATGTTACTGTCAAACAACAGTATATTAAAGCAGGGCTATAAGAGTTAATATTAGTGTTCGATTATACCTCATGAACCAGACTGCGTAGTGCCATTTCTAGTGTTATAATAAAAAGCTTAGTGAGGGTAATTCAGTATCAGTTTCCTCGCTTAATAAGCACCCTTGATAACATACGCCATTAATATTTTTGGTATTTAATACTAGTTTTTCTGAATTTTCTCGAAAACTACACTTGAACATTTTAAATCATTCTTGTTCAGCTTATTGAGAATTACCAATTGGTAAAGTTTCACCTTTGGATATTTTTTTCGTTAAATATTATTATAATTGTAGAGTCTAGATGTATCAAGTAAAAGTTTTATTTCTAGGTTGAAAATTAATTCCGTACACTATACTCACAGCATTAGTGGAAATTTATTGTTTATGTGTGACTTATTGTTTGGTGGGTGCACGGTGATTACTCTGTGATAGAGAGTGCTCAACACTGGTGTGAGGAGTTCTTGGTTCAATACCAAGCTAATTGAATTTGCAGTGGACAGTATCGTGTCCATATTATTTTTCGGAGCACTCTCGTTTCCGCTGAAAACCTCGTTGCAGCAATTCTTTCACTAGCTTAAAGGACATAACACAGAGGTGTTAAATAAAAGATTAGATGCCAGTTTCTAAGTGCTACTGAGATGCAAGAGACATATGTTCCATACCCGATGGGTTTTGTCGTAATGTGGATCCCATGTTTAACTAAAGGACCAAGGGGTACACTCAAACGGGGATCCACCTGGTTCGAACCCACGCCTAAAACCACTGTAACTCGACGTATAAATGTACACTTTTTTAATAAAAACTCTACTTGATTAGAAAACAAATGATTGCTGCACCCTAAAGATATGATCTCAACACTTCATCTGTACTGTTTCTTTTCTTGAGAAAAAACAATCTATTTCTATTATTTCTATTTCAGAATATAAGCGACAGTACTCAACATTTACCAGGGGCGGACTGGCAACCATAGGGCCCACCCTGCTAAACTGAAATGAGGGCCCACTGTATAAAAATGTAACTTTGTGACCTTAATGCAACACAAAGAATGCAATTGGAGGTAAATTTGCGATAGATTTCGAAACGCAAGACTTTCCTTGACATAAGTAAGTCATCATATCTTCATGTCACAGAAAGATTAGATATTGTCTAATGTAGTCCGCCCACTCCTCGGCTGGCCCCAACTTCTCTTTTCATATGAATACCTACTTTGCACATCACAAATAATTTTTACATTTTACTACACTTTTATTTTAAATTAACTTTAAATAACTAAAGGGAAGTTAACATTTACACGATATACACACTGATTTGACTGACAGCATAAGTGTTCAGCACTTTTAGAAGTTACACCAACGCTTACTGAGCCCAGTGCCGGCAGCTAGTGCTCTCAAACGAGTCAGGTCAGGCTTCATCGGGTCAGGGCTCGAGTCGAACAACCTTGGGTCACAGGTCGGGTCAGGGCTGCTCTAGCCACGGGTCGGCTCGGGTCAACTTTCTTATGCGTCGTTTCGGCTAAAACCTATTCGGGTCATGAGTCGGGTCGGGTCGACGTTCAACTCGACCCGACCCTCTCGACCCGAGAAGGATTTAACCGAAACGACGTATAAGAAAGTTGACCCGAGCCGACCCGTGGCTAGAGCAGCCCTGGCCCTGGCGTAGGTGACCTGGCCCGACCCGTGTCTCAAGCAGGCTTGACTCGATCCTTGACCCATGAAAGCCTGATCTGACCCGTTTGAAAGCACTACGCGGTAGCAAACAGTTCAGTTAATTTCGTGTTCGCCTGTTAAAGTTGTGTAATTTCAAGTCAAATAGCCATAAAAGATAAGCTACAATTGACTGAAATCAACCAAAGACGTGGTGTATACATTATAATTTATAAACACCTTAGACAGAAAAACAAAACAAAACAAAACAATAAAATACCTGGCAACTGTCCTGCAGTACTCAAATGAATCACATCACGCTCATTTGTTCTTGGGGCTTCACAGATTCAATTAGCCTACGTTGTTTTGGGTCAGATGCAGCTTTTTGTAAATCACATCTTCGTTTGTGTTCCCGCTTTTTAGCACCACTTTTATATTTTTTTCTTTACAGTAATCTTACAATCACTCCTACCATCCATACTGACACAACTACATCTTTCTTCCACAACAAACGACACGTAACTGGTGTTCCAAATTGAATTGCTGCTATCGGATTTGCTCTTCGATGTAATATACAAATAAAACACGACCCGAGGGCAGCCACTTCATAGTAATTGTTTGAGGTTTGTATAAAACAATCGTTGATAGTGGCGATTAATTTCTTTTCGCTTTACCGCAATGAAAAAAAAACAAAAACAACAACAACAACAACGAAGCCTGATCCAATTTCTTTTTCCGAAGCTTGGTCTGAGGACAATGCAGTTCAAAAGCGTTCCGGCACCACCTCCACTTTCCACAATAACAATATCTACGAAATTATTGTTTCTTTAAAACATCGCCACTCGCCGGCTTGTAAAAGGACCGGAGTAGGCAATGGTATCCAAATCCAATAACAACCTGAAATCTACTCCCACACAGCAATGAAATATTTTCAAAACGTTTCTAAAACGTGCCATCATTTTCCTTCAGAAAATGTATCCTACTTCCCTTAAGGAAATATATTCCATATGTTGTTGAAAACATTTTCCACATAATACTGAAAATATTCTCTAAATACACTCAAAAACGTTGTAGAAATATTTTATACGCCGTTAGAAAAGTTTTCCTAAAAATGTTTTCTGTACGATTTCCAAACATTACTGAAAAAGTATTTGAAACGTTTTATACAATGTTAACGGAATGGTTTTTAAAATGTTTCTCATGGAATATTTTAAAATTATTTACCAATAACGCAGACAATATTTTCCTACATATGCCAAAATATTTTCTTTACATGACAAAATATATTTAGTGAATATTTTTTGTACATCACAGAAAATATTTAAAGAATAGTTTCTGTGCATGACAAAATATTTAGGGAATATTTTCTGTACATGACAAAATATTTACAGAATAATTTCTGTACATGGTAGAACCCAAAGCCCATAGGCCAATTCGGTTACTACTGCAGATACGAAAACAAGGTAAGATACAGAAGGAAATTTTTAAAATGCAGCAAGTTTTGTTTTTATATTAGTATACCGCCCAATAGTAACGAAAAGTACAACGCTGCCACTGTTGGACAACAACGAATGAAAGAAAGAAAGTTTGAAATTATTTGGACCAAAGGGAACGGAAAGACACAATGAAAAATATAGTGCAAGACCCAATTTCGCGTCCTTCGTATCTGCTCCCCCCCCCCCCTCAACACCGTGGTTGCTACGCCTCTGGCGTGGATGTTGCATTTGCATGTTTATCCTTCACTGTGTCTCCTTTCAATTCTTCTCGGTGTAGCTAATTTCAAACCACACATTCTTTCATTCGTGTAGCCCGACATGATGTATGGTAACGCATTTTCTTTATTGAGCGGTACACTAGTACAAAAACAAAAGTGTTGCTGGAATTTAAAAGAGTCCTTACATATCTTACCGTGTTTCCATACCTGCAATAGTAACCGAGTTGGCCTATGGGCTCCGGACTTTTGCGTCACTCTGCATATACGGTATAACGGCTTCTTGCTGGGAACAAATAGTAGGTTGAAAACAAGGCGGCCAGGCTGTGACATAGCAGCTGGAAGAAAACATAAGATTCTTCTGTACAATTTTACCTGCTTAGACGTCTTTGCCTCACTCTGTCTTCATGACGAGGAACCATTGCGGCCCACAGACTCAGATCAAAAAAATAAATAAATAAATAAATAACTAAAAACAAAATAAAAATAAAATACCACTACTACTACTACTACTACTACTACTACTACTAATAATAATAATAATAATAATAAACAGTGTAAATTATAACTACGTAATGTTAACTTGCTCTCATAATTTTAAGCATTTTTTTTTAAACTCAAACTCTTATTTACACACAAAATGTTTCTGGGTGTTTCACTGGTACTACTGGTATGTGGACACGCCGTGCATATATGTTGGGGTGTCTTATGTGACTTACGACATTCAAACTGCACATCAGTGTGTTCACAATCGTCGCCTGCCAGTTTTGAAAGCGGCTGTATTGGATTTTTTTTTTTTTTTTTAATACGAAAAGGATTGAAGTTTAGACATCCATTTCAAGAAACAATTGTTGGCAATCCTTTTCCTATCTTAAAAATAATAAATCCAATATAGCCGCTTTGTAAATTGGCACGCGATGATTGTGAAGGCTCTAATTTGCAGTCTGAACCTCGCAACATCACATAAGACACCCCAACGTACATAGACGGCGTGGCCACATACCAGTAGTAGCAGTGGAACACCCTGAAGCATTCTGTGTGTAAATAAGATTTTGAGTTAATAATAATAATAATAATAATAATAATAATAATAATAATAATAATAATAATAATAATAATAATAATAATAATAAAAGCAGCTTAAAATTATGAGAGCAAGCTAACATTATGTAGTTATAATTTACACTGTACACTATAATAAATATACATCTATATAAGTTTATATCGGTTAGTAGTTAAATAAAAATATAAATGTACACTATTCTGGCATTATTTATTTAAATACTCTTCAGCAGCATCTTCATGCTGCTCGTATTATTTGTTTCTATACATTAAGAACAATCTTCTCAAATATCACATTAAGAACAATCTTCAACACTTGTTCTAGAAAATTATGTCACTGACACTAATTAAAAAAAAAATCAACAACAATATTTATGTAAAATATGTTGCTGAAAATATTTTCTACAAATCTACGGCGCATGGGGAATAGATCTTTTCACGAAATGTCACTTTTTGCAACTTTCAAGAAATATCACATTGTTGAATAACCAGAAAACGTATTTGCTTCTTTATAATGTCACTTTTGATTACCACAACTAACTATAAATTCGACGCTGCGAATTGTCAGTTAAAGTTCTGTGGAACTGCAGCTGAATTCTTAACTGATCTTCTTGTTCGTCTCTGTATGACATGTTGAAGCCAAATCCCAATAATCTACGCGATCTCATCGTTAGTTACGTTTCTCTTGTGTTACACAGTTTCTGAAAATAAAAATAATAGGCAGCGTTTAATAACATAATAACAGCAGGGAATGATTAAAGATCAATTATTACATCTTAAACTTACAAAAATATTTAAAATGTTTGTGTAGGACCTACAGCAGCTTGTGAAGACAATATTGTGTTACAAAAGTAACATCCTGAAGAAAATGTAAATGGCACGGAAGACAACAGCTACAGCTGAAAGTGACATACCTTAGACTGTAGCTTAATTACGGACGTTGTAACATGTTGAAGCGGTCACACATTTTTTTAAAAAGTATAGCATCTTATAAATATTAAACCTATTAAAAAAAAAAATCGAAAACATGTGGCAGCATTTGAGTTGATGAAGAACTAGCGTCTCATTCCGAATGCTCTGATCTCAAATCTGGACCCGATCATCCTTTTTCCCTCAGTCGTACCAGGTGAATGCCGAGGTGGTTACTAAGGCCTTGATGACCGCTACCTTGCTTGATTTCTTTCCCCACGGAGCAGGCCATACATATTATTTTGCCTTATACAAATGAATAATTTTGATACGTTGCATTGCAAAGAATACAAAAAATCGCGAATATAGGAATGAATCATGAAATGCTCAAGAAAACTACCAACATGACAGAACAATTCAGTAAAAGGATGAAATGAAAGGTAAGGGGAAAAAACAAGGAATGTCCATGTGTGTGCTTTATTGGGTACTTTGTCCTATGAGATGGTAACTTTTGGTACTATTTGCCTGTATATATATATATGCATCCGTAGATGTAAAAATATCTTATGTAAAAACAGGCAAAAGATTTGATTAAGCCTATGCCTTTTTACGAGGTTTTCAATATTAAAACACCGTTTTCTCAAAAATACAATTTTGTGACATTCCTTCTATTTTCCCCTTACCCTTCAAATATACTCTATACATGTTCAACTCTCTCTTCCACGGACACTTAAATGGAACGTGTCACTTGAAGATGGGAAAATTGCGCATTTTGCTAAAATAAGGATTTTCAAAGTGTTTTGAATGTTATAACAGCGCTTGTAGTACATGCTTTTGGGAAATAAAGTTTACAGGAAGATGATTCTGAGAAGTATTCATGGCACAATAGTATGTATTTAAAGCGAAGAAAAAATAAAAAGGGCGCCAGAAAGGTTTTTTTTTTTTTTTTTTTTTTTTACAAGAATTTAAACATAGTGTATCCCTCTTCAAATGACAACTTCTTTGATTCTTTCCACTCTGAATCTAAGGTACGGCTTTTTTAATGCATTCAGTGCATTCACAACTTTATAAAGGTCTTACGTTGAAAAAAATGGAATCTTTAAGTTTAACGTCCCACGGTTATGCGGTTAGGCTAAAGGAGATGGTGATAATGAGAAATGAGTGAAATAGTGGAATGAAGAAAGTGGGAGGAAACGGGAGAACCCCGAGAAAACCCACGAGCACGGTATTTGCCACCACAAAGTCCACACGGCGCGAGCTGGGATCGAACCAGGGACCCCAAACCCCTGGTGAACGCTCTACAACTGAGCCACCGCGCCCTCGGGTCTTACGTTGAATGTTGTATATCTTAGCGCGAAAGCAACTAATTCGCCCAAGGAAAGTCCAAAATCTAATAAGAACCACTTCCAATCACTTGATCACCTTAATTGCACCAATAATATACCAACGAAAAGCTCAAAAACCTAGGTGGGTTTTTCCGGGCTGGGCCCAATTGGGCAAACCCTGAACACAATACAATACACACACACACACACATATATATATATATATATATATATATATATATATATATATATATATATATATATATATATATATATATATATATATATATATATATATATATACGCAAATCGCAAAAGAATAATTGTAATCTTTCGGCAAATCTAGTCTGATGGCCCCCTTTAATTTTATATATGCCAGGTGAAATATTTACATGTCGCCTGCCGCAAACCATTTAAGAGAAAATAAGAAAATTAGCGAAAGAATTATAATTTTTCAACAATTATTTCGAGCGGCACGCCAATAGTAAACCTGCAGGCAGAATTAGGTAATACTCAAGCAGACTGTTTTACCAAATTTTGACGCATTTCTTGCATCTTCCGGTTTCTTTTTGCAGAACATGCACTAAACGAAAAGAAATCCTTAAGTTTAATATCCCACGATCATGTTGGTTAGGCTAAAGGAGACGGTGATAATGAAAAATGAAGAAAGTGGGAGGAAACGGGAGAACCCCGAGAAAACCCACGAGAAAGTCCACACGGCACGAGCTGGGATCGAACCAGGGACCCCAAGCACCGGAGGTGAACGCTCTATCACTGAGCAACCGCGCCCCCCTATGTACTAAATGAGGAGCTCTAAAAGAAAAAGCGAAACAACTTCTGTTAGGTGGCCAGTAAAAAAGCACGCATGCTATCTGAGTCAGGGCAGAAGCACAGCAGGGGGGCACGCATAAACGAGGATGGTGCAAAAACATTTACAATATTTGTAATTATTCTTATCTTCAAAAACACTTAATTTCGATCCTAAAAAAAAAATACCTTTCACAGCTAATACACGAGTGTTACACCGCCTTTCTTTCTTACCTTTACGACAGAAAATAGTGTATGTAGGGCTATTGCCTCTGTTCTGAATTTTTCTTCTTGAATAAATCTTTTCCACACTTTGCGCAGTTGATTTTACGCGCTTCACCATACCATGACTGTAGAAACTTTATAATCCTTCTCTCTTTATTACACAATTCTTTAAAAAAAAAAAAAAGTTTACATTACGGCCATCGCAGATGTTCACAACTGACGTATGAACCGGAAATTCCCGCCGCTTACTTCTACCCTATTTGCATTCAAAATCCATTTCAATAAGCTGTGCAATGATAGAAATAACTTACATTAACACTCTCATTCCTTCACGAAAAATATTTCACATCATATTTTATCTATAAATTTTGTTCTCGGCGTAAACCTCTGCTCGAGAGAACCCAAGAATTATTATAACCCACTGGTGTATTTAAGGGGGGCTTCCGGGCTTAAGCCCCTTGAAATTGTACTTACTATATTAAAGTAAATGAATTATCTTGGAGAACAAAGTTAGCCAAGCCCTTCTCCCGTGAAAAAAAAAAGTAGTAAATACGTCATTAAAATGGTAATATACGCGCAATTATCCCGTCACCAAAATAGAAATGTACGTGCCTACTTCCTTCGGAAGCATCTCCTCGGCCCCCCCCCCCCGTCTTCACCCTCCCTGACTCGGTTAGATGGCATTCGTGCTTTTTAGTAGCCCCGTAACACAGATTGGTTTGTATTTTTTGGGCTTCTTATCCACACATCAGGAATCAGTATAATACGCAAATCGTAAAAGAATTGTAATTTTTCGACAATTAATTCTGACGGTCGCCTTGAATTTATAAGTGAAAAATTTATACGTCGCTTGGCGAAAATCATTAAATAGACAACAAGAAGGAAAGTAGCGAAAGAATTATATTTCACTAAGTATTTCGAGCAGTGCTTCTTCCAGACTTGTCTTTGGGAGGGCAGTGGCTCCCCGGAGCAGACCAAAATAATACGTTTATAATAATAACTAGAATAGCACGAGCAATGCCCCCGGAACATTACTTTTGAAAGAAACACTGCTTTCGAGTGGCACACCAGAAGTAAAACTGCACGCAGAATCATTATAACCTGTCATAAAAATGGTAATGTACGCATCTTTTTAAACTCTTTACTTTGAACAAGGCAGTGATATTATGTCAGTACATAGTATTGCCGAATGAGCATTAGCGAAAAATGAAATGAAATGAAATCTTTTAGTTTTACGTCCCACGATTATGCCGGTTAGGCTAAAGGAGACGATGATTATGAGAAATGAATGTAATGGTGAAATGAAGAAAGTGGGAGGAAACGGGAGAACCCCGAGAAAACCCACGCACACGGTGTTTGTTCACCACAAAGTTCACTTGGCGGGGGCTGGGATCGAACCCGGGACCCCAAGCACCAGAGGTGAGCATTAGCGAGTGAAGGCGGGTTAGAGTCCCGCAGGGCACGTTGTTTTCTCTTTCCTTCTTGGGAACTGTAACTGCAGAAACCGGTTCAGATCAATTGGTCATTGTCACTGCCTTGACTAAAGTAAAGACTTGCCCGCATATTTTCCCTTTGGAAGCATCCCCTCGCTCCTGCTGACCTCCAACTTCGCAATGCTCTGACTCAGACAGTATTGGTGCGGGAAGCTTCTAGAACACAGGTCCCCCATATAGGTTAATAGATGTTTCTTTTCTGTATCAAAGTAAAATATTTAATTCACATAGTATTGCCGAGCGAGCGTTAGCAAGTGAAGGCGGGTTAGAGCCCCGCAGGGCACGTTGATTTCTGTCTTTATTACAGATAAATGGGAAGAGGAACCTGTGTTCTACATCCCTACACGTAGTACAGGCTGATTTATATTTTTTGCACTGTAGTTTTTACGTCATACATCCGGCAACGTATATATATACGCAAATCATAAAAGAATAACTATACTTTTTCGACAATTACTTCTGACGCTCCTTTTGAATTTTATCTATTCCATGTGACGTATTTCAAATCGCCTAGCGCAAATCTTTAGGAGACAATAAGGCTTGTGTATAGCCCGCTCCCCCCAGTTCTTTGTCACCGGAACTGGAAGAGTCAGTACTACTACTACTTATATCGAGAACAGAACCAAACCAACCCCTGCGGGGCTTCTAACCCGTTCCTACTACTATTGCTACTAACTACCACCACTACTACTGCTATTGGTACTAACTACTACTACTACTGCTACTATTACTACTACCGCTACTAAAGCTACTACTACTACTTATACTAAAGCTTCCTTACCGCAAGATTTACATCTTAAATATTTATAACATGCGATTCCGATTCATTATGAACTAGTATGAATCGTTAGAATCACTATGATTCGTTAAAAATCATTGGGGGGAGCGGGCTATACTCAATCCGACAATAAAAAGAAAATTATTAAAAGAATCTATTTTTCAGCAATTATTTCGACTGGTGAGCCAAAAGTAAACCTTCACGGTATTTTATGTATAGAGATGAAAAATAGAAATCTAGCATCCCATACCTTTATTAATTTGTAAACATAAATTTCTCGATAATACATAGTATACATGAGAACACCCTGATCTGCGTTTCTTGTGTTCTATTACCATTTCTACATGAAATACCATAAATTTTCTACGTAGTGCAATATAAGAAGTACCCATGTGCACAAGACATGCGATATGCCTTAAATCCCCCCTCCACACACACATAGTCATAGATAAAGTACAAGGGCACTACACATGCAGATATGAGATATAAAGTACAGGTACGTTCTTTTTTTATTTTCGTATCAGTCGATAAGTAAATAAAAGTCGCTTTGTTACCCCCTTTGTAAGTTCGTACATACTCAATGAATAATCCCTAAAAGTATGAGCGTCCTGCTTATTCGGGAACTGATGCAGCTTCATGTATACTATACAGACACTCAATCACTTATAAAGACAATAAAACTAAATTATTTTATGTAATCGTTATACTTACCGACTTTTCTTGTCTTTCTTTCTTTCTTCTTCACTATTAACAGAGTTGAGGTGTGCCTCCGACTTCGGAAAAGTCTTCTTTAATTTCAAATCACTCATTAACTAATTAAAATTGGGTATATTACCAACTTTTTAAGTAGGTAGATATTCAATGAATAATTCCTGGCTCCTTAACTATAACCCTTTTTCTATATAAAGATATCTTCTTCAACATGACTGAATATAGTGAGATTTAATTTATTTTATTTATTTATTTTTTAAATATTCCTTCTTGTCTTGACTTGTGAATTCAACATAGCGCGCAAGGAATGCTGGTACCTTTGATAAACAAATGACGGTTGATGTAGCGATGCTAATTAGCAATCTCACACACTGGATATCATAAATTTCAAATTTTTAACAAATATATTTCTTTGGTGCTGCTATAATTAGTATAATGATTGGTAATAATGCTACTACGATACTCTCGTGAGAGAATTTATTCAACATTCGATAAAATATTCTGCAACTACATGAAAATATTTCATTTAAGTTACAGGACAAGATAACAAACACATTTCCATACAAAATTAATAGGAGTTTTAAAAATATTTCTTATCTTACGAACGAATTTATTTTTAAAATATTCGAAATATTTTAAAAATTATATTTCATATGTTTTCTTGTAACAATAGAAAAGAATGTAAATGACATGTTGGAAAACATTTTATTCTGTTTATAGGCCTATTCTGTTTCCTTTATCATGTATGTAAAACATTTTTTGTGTTACTTAGAAAACATTTTCTCTCTCAACTAGGGGTAAAAGTACGGGGGGACGCCACCCCCACCTCGAGAAAATATATACGGCGTCTACCCAGTTCCTAAAAAAAATTACAATGGGCAAAGATAGGCAGGGTGAACGACGTGACGTCATCCGCTACCTACCGTCCCCCAACCTTTTCAGATCCACTTTTACCCCTGCTCTCAACATTGAAAACATATTACATTACATTCAACACAATATTTCTATTACAATTTGTGAAAATTTTCCATACATTATTTTCCTACTAACGTTCTAAACATGCACATCCTGTTCAGTGGCATATTTACGATTTTGTTTTGTGGAGGGAATCTTTGCTAACTTTATTCCTGAAAATGTGAAAATTGTGCAGGATATTTCATTTACTTTAATATAGTAAAACAATTTCGGGGGAGGATTAAGCCCGGAAAGCTTATTTAACGCCAATGCTTCCCGTAGTTAATTAAATGTTCTCCAAACACATTTTAAAAAATAGTTCCGGCATATAGTTGGGATACTTCTCAGATATAACAAGGAATATGTTTTCTCCAGTAACGGAAGAGTATATTCTGAAAACATGTAAAAATGTTTCTATAATAGACCTATATCAGAAAATGTTGTTCACTAAAGACACAAAATATCTTCCAAAACACAATGGAAAACATTTTCTATTCATTTTTAATGTTTTCTTTTAACTGTTTTAAAGTTTTATATTCAAAATTCCATAAAATATTCTGGAAATAATACTAAAATATCATACGAAAATACTTAATTTAAGTTATAGGAGAAGATTACCAAAATACTTTTGTAAAAATTAAGTAAACCTTTTTAAAACATTTCTGAAAAATATTTCTTATATTACGAAATAATTTATTTTTAAAATATTCTAAATGTTTTTAAAAATATATATTTAATACGTTTTCTCGTAAAAATAGAAAATATTACAAATAACGAATTAGAAAACATTTTTTAAATATGTGGAATATATTTCGTTTGATTGCTTTCCGTATCATATATGGAAAACATTTTTAGTATCATTTCGAAAATATTTCCCTTCTCAACAGTGAAAACATATTAAATTAGATCCAAAACAATATTTCTAATATATTTTGTGAATATTTTCCTGGTTTTACTTTCCGGCAAGCATTCTCAAAATGTACTCCAGGTAATTTCTAAAATGTTTTACAAACATTTTTGGGAAAATATTTTTGGGAAATATTCGGAATACATTGGGGAAACCAGCATGGAAATCTTCAGAGAAGGAAAACCTTTTGAAAACCAAGGAAAATATTTTCTTTTGATTGAGGAAATATTCCTTGCTGTGTGGGCTGTGTTTCTTATATTTAAAAAAGTAGAAGTTAACGTGCTTGTTTTTAACAGCTGCTGTATCACAAACCCCACAATGTTTTAGGGCCTGATTGTCTCATAGACGGAACCTTTTCAAGTCGATAAACGTGAAAAAGAATAAGGTCTGTTCATGAAAGTTTAACTTTACGTCTTTTTTATGCAAAACACAAGTTTGCGGGAGTTACGCTATCATATTTTTTTTATACTGGTAGGTTTAATTGAGCACATCTTTTTAAAATTGGTGGAGGGGGCCACCTGTGTGGAGGGCCCACCCTGCATTTGCAGGGTAGCAGGGTGGGCCAGTCCGTCCCTGATATTTACCTACCTTCTATTCGGGTGCATAACAAAAATGGTTCAATACTACAAAGAGGTATTGTCTCAGGTATTAGACCCACCAGAAAATGCTTGGACTCCTCCCAACGAAACATCACTAGTTGCGCGCCTCGAAGGCTCCTCTCTTCCATAATTTGGATACTAGAAAAAAATAACGTTCAATTCTAAGTCAATCAACAATTAAAATATACATTCAGGAAAACTTGAAATTATTAATCTTTTCCGATTAAGCTAAGTTCAAATATAATCAATTCAAATTATTATATAATGTGCTCATTGCAAATGAGTTTTCAAAACTTGAAGTTAATAAATTTTGGGTACAAATAACTGCTCATATTTGTCTTGCCTAATGAGAAATAATTGTCAAAATTTACAGTGTTTGTTTGTCAAGAGTCTTTATATGTATTTTTTTTCTTTCCAGAATCCAATGCGATGTTGAATTTGGAAGAACATCTTTAAGATTTGGTAGTGAGTACCCAAAGCTGCAATGAAGTGGCGCAGAAATTCAACAAACGTTGTCCAAACAATTTTGGGATCATATATGATAGAGAAATTTATGTTAGCTTGCAGTTAATAGATCTAGTGCAAGATAGCGCAAATAAGCACCGATAAAGCCACGTCAAAATTCATTCTGGCGCCATTAAACGAAGAGCACTGAGAAAAAAGCGTAAATCTAATTACCATATATGAAGTTAAACAAATTACGTATGCACACGCTGTGACTGATGCATAGGGTGCAACTATCCGAGTGGGCAAAAAAATGTGTGGAGAGAAAGTATATTTTTTTAACATTCAGTTGATTGACTGGTTGGAATGTAGAATCCACTTTGTGCAACGAAGGTATATGAGAGGTAGATCTACGGTTTATGGTGAAATCCGAACATCAGAAATGCGTACAAATTTTAAGACACTCTTGCTAGAAATCTACTGCGAAATTATGTGCACCAAAGTAGGCATCCAAAGTGGAGTAAGTATAGGAACATGCGTTCTTGAAGCCACCATAATCCTTGTTTGTTCGGCGGAGTGGAAATGTAGCGATTTGATACTGTTGGTTTCTTTACTGTATGTTTAATGCGGACGTCAGGAGCTTGGATGAGAAAGGACGAATCCTGAAACTGAAAGTTTTGCAAATACATTAAGATAGATAGGGCGAACCAGGGCAAAACTCGGTATCTATGTGTTCTATCCGCGTTCGATTTATCTATCCGCGAGGAAGAAAAAATCGATTTTTCGAGTTCACCCTTTCTCCTCCAAGGCCCTGCTATATATATATATATATATATATATATATATATATATATATATATATATATATTAAATATATATATATATATATATATATATATATATATATATATATATATATAAAACAAGAAAGTAAGTTCAAAATAGTAATAATAATAGCATATAACTGAAAAAATTAAATGAAAGCTACAAAGCACGTATTCGCAATACGGACGAGTAGCGCCATATACTAAATAGGAATGAGTTAGACAAGACTGTCCGATATGCTATTCTTTAAAGATTCCTTCACTCGGCGTCTTGTGCCCAACAGCGTCTGCGAATTGAATTAATAGTTTTATTGGGTGGGATGTGTTATCGTTGACCTGGTTCCAATACGCTTGCTGATGAAAGTGAATTAGTTGGACGAAATATTTACGGAGATCTGAGCACAGAAAAGAGTGTTTCAGTGCAACCTCTATCAATGCAATGCTATCAGATGTTGTGTTAGCACACTCGTTTCTCCGCATGTCGACATGTGCCTGCATCCAGCAGAAAACGACGACACAGTTTTGTTGCTGTAGTGGATGGTATATCTCAAAAAAATGTCTTGCACTAGGGGTTATTATCTAACGACATTCTAGGCTTATTATAATACTTTATAAATCAGTGCAGGAACAGTTCAGCGGAGCCAACATGGCGCAGCGAAATCTGAAGTGCGTGATCGAGAGCAAGCTAAACTGCTGTTAGTTCATCAGTAAACACTGAACACACCGTGTGTGATCGCCTCAGCACTACACCCGGGAGTTCAGAAGAACAACGCTACTCCTCTAACAATCCTGGAGGTACACACTTACTGAAGAATAGGCGTGGGACCAAGGTGAGTGGGAGGTGCCAAATAAAGTAAGAATAGAAAAGTGGTGCGATTTTAAAACTTTTTGTGTATTATTATGTTTTCTGTTTTTGATTTTGTAATGAAAATAAATGAAATACTGGACCCATGCACAAGCAGATGGGGATAGCTCACGTTCACCTCAAATCCTGGATTCACGACTGTGTATATATGTTGGTGAATAAACATTTTAAAACACTCTTGGCTTGAAAATATTACACAAGAAGATAAGAAATTATGCAGAAATAGTCCTACTGTGAAGTCTGTGGTGCTTCACAAAACACTATATCAAGAAATTTAAAATGGCATACATTATTATCTTTAATATCAGCATAACCATCCCCAGCAGCCACACAAGTAACTATTCAGAGAATTGGTACAAATGCTGAATGCTTTCTGGGTTATGGAGGAGGAGCAGTTCGAAGGAGGAGCAGGAGTGGAAAGATCGAAAACTCATAAGGAACTTATACATGAACCAACAAGTAAGTGTTAGGGTAGGGGAAGAACTTACGGAAGAGAGTGCAGTTGGTACGGGAGTTCGACAAGGATACTGCCTCTCGCCAACACTATTTAAGGTCTATCTAGAAAAGATAGTGAAAAAGAGTTTACATGATGGTGACGGCATTTCGGTAGGACGTAGAATGATTAGATGCATAAGATTTGCAGACGATATGGCGCTTGTTGCAGAATCTGAAAAGAAAATCAATAAAATGTTAGAAAAAATTAGAAAGGGCTTTGAAGAATATGGGATGAAAATAAATGTTAGAAAGACAAAAGCCATGGTGATTGGAACGAAGGGGTCTGTGTCAAATATAAAAGTGAGAGGGAGAAAATAGAACAAGTGAATAGTTTTCGATATCTGGGTAGTATTCTTAGTAATAACATGAAGTGCGAACGTGAAATAAAAGCAAGGATAGGAATGGCGAAAGAAGCCTTTAGGAGGAAGAAAAGTCTGTTCTGTGGGACCTTGAATAGAGAGTTGAGAAAAAGACTCATAAAATGCTTCGTGTGGAGTATTGTACTGTATGGGGCGGAAACGTGGACATTACGCAAAAATGATGAAAAACGACTGGAAGCATTCGAAATGTGGGTATGGAGAAAGATGGAAAGAATTAATTGGGTAGAGCGGAAAACGAATGAGTGGGTGCTAGGAATGGTGGGGGAGAAAGGAACCTGTGAGATATATTACGAAGAGGAAGATAAACTGGTCGGGACATTGCCATAGAAGAAATTGTATCATGAGGAACGTCATAGAAATGAATGAAATGAAATCTTTGAGTTTTACGTCCCACGGTTATGCCGGTTAGGCTAAAGGAGACGGTGATAATGAGAGATGAGTGAAATGGTGGAATGAAGAAAGTGGGAGGAAACGGGAGAACCCCGAGAAAACCCACGAGCACGGTGTTTGTCCACCACAAAGTTCACTTGGCGGGGGCTGGGATCGAACCCGGGACCCCAAGCACCAGAGGTGAACGCTCTACCACTGAGCCACCGCGCCCCCCAGGAACGTCATAGAGGGTATGGTGGCGGGAAAGAGAGGCAGAGGGCGAAGGAGACTACAATTAATGGATGATATAAAAACGGAAAGACCATACGTACAGACGAAGAGGTTAGCGGAGGACCGTGTAGCATGAAAGCTTCTCAGCTGCTGCAAGTGACCTGCCAGTAAGGGCAGAATACCTATGATGATGATGATGATTTACCCTGTAATAGTCAATAATATAACGTGGTTGTGTACTTATAATAACTTTGGGTGAATAGGCATATACATTGTATTTACATTATCAAAAGGCTCGTAAAGACGACTACCTAGAGAACTGCCAAACAATTATTAAGTTTGCTTATTTTTTGAACTACATATTTATGAGTTGTTGGAAAAGTTGCCAAAATTATGTAACGTACAAGTGTTCTGTGACACCTTGGCACAGCAACTGTTTGGTTGTGGAGGAATTAGACCTACTTTGACTACGTTAAAAATCGTTAATGATGGCAATTACTGGATAAAATAGTCCTCACTTACTGTTTAAAGGAAAAATAGGCCTATCTCTCGTACAAGTCGTACGTTATTTATCGATACTTTATACAAGAAAGTATATTTGCAAATGGGTTCACGTTCACTTTAGCTGACAGTTCTACCAAACTGAAAACTTATATTTCGTATATAGCATATAATTGTTTTTGTTTTGGTGGAATTCGTTAGTTAAAATCACAGCTTATAACGACTCACCAAGGGTAGTCGTCAACCTGGTTCGATCGTTGATATATATCTTGAGTGGTAGTAATAGTTTGCATGTAAAAATATCTTTAATAATTATACATATTATTATTCTCACCTTTTCTATCAAAATTATAACGTCGATGAACGGTATCAAATGGTTTATTAGTTGATACACTTTTATGTATTCTTATTCAAAATGTCATGCACACATACAAGATGATTAGGTATCCATAAACAACAACTACATAGCAACCAACTACATAACACTATCCCATAATATATCTTTTTTACATATATTAAAAACATTCTTCTTTTGTTATTATTAAATTAACATTCTATTAAGTATAGTGCACATGTATGAGCATTTTCTGCCCAAGGTACAGGTAATTATTAAACTATCCAAAGTATTTCGTTATATAAAATGTCGCCCGACAATTGGACTGAATATAAAAGTCATAAGCAAGCTTGGCTTTTATCTTCAAGAACCACTGGTCCGATTACAATAATGGTCTTACATTACATATGTTCATCACATTTTGATCGCCCCTCGTATGTATCTTCATTACATATCATAGATATAGATACATTTATAACAAATCTTTCATTTCATTAATACTTATTTTTTATTACATTAATAATATTTATTTCATTATCATTCATTACATTATTATTATATTTTATTATTAAAACGTCGTCGCCTATTTATTTAATCTTTGAAGGGTGCGAAGTCAAAATCGTAAGAAGCAATTACAGTTAAAACATGAGTTACCATTATCCAGGGCGCATTATATAATAATTATATTAGATGATATTTTAAAATAAACATTGGATCAATAAGGCATCAAAATATAGAAGAATTTCATTCAAGATAGTCGTTGAATAATTAACTTAATAGGATGAATCTTATACTTAACATAATCTTTGGCAATTAAGTTTTCAACACAAGTCAATCTAATATAAATAATCTTTGCTTTTAATCAATTATGAATCGAATTATGATTCTTCACATTAACAAGAAAAAAAATAAAAATCATTTGAAAATTAACTTTCCAGTCTATCTAAAACTATATTTAAGCACTTCAAGTATTCATAAGAGTCGTTTTCATTATCAACATTAACTCATAAAATTGAAAATAAAAGTTCACAAGAATCTATAACTGATATGGGTTTAACCTAATTTCATTAACGGTAATCAGCTTGCATTCATACTTGCATATGATTCTAATAAAGTACATTGTACTGCACAATCATGATTAGGTTCAACAATATGTTGTACATGTATTTCATCGTGATTCTGATTTTGATACGAAGTGCCATCTCTTGACCTCCAATTACGTCTATCCATGTAGCTTGTTGTATTCTTGTAATTTCGACCTATATTTCGATTGTTTTTATGTCTACTTCTGTTGGGTGATCTGACATCAGGATTATCACGATTAATTAGGTTAGGCTGATTCCCTACATAACTTTGCCTATTTCGTTCGTTTTGATTGCTAGAATTTACTCGGCTTAGGTTGTGTTCCGTATCGTTCACACTTCTGATATTTAGATTCCGAACAGGTACAAAATGATCTGAATTATTCTTATTTTTACCCACTCCTACTTGTTGATTCAAAGCATGGTATTGAGTTTCATAGCATTGGACAAGCATTAATAAATGGTTGAAACTCATACATTGTGTAGAAAACAAGATCTGTTGTAACTTAAATGGGAGCAAATTTCGAATCGATGCTATTATTCTAGATTCCGATTGCAATGGATTAACGACGTTTAATTCGTTGTATGTATTTACGACAAATTCAACAACAGATTTGTGAAAACGAGGATTGAAATGTTGATTTCTAATGGTGGCATCTCTATTTGCAAGCAAAAAGTCATTTTCATAATTCGCGATCAGTGCTGCCTTAAATTCCTCATATGTATTGATGTGATCACGTACTGCTTTAAACCATAAAGAACATGGTGGGAGTAGTACATGAGGGATTAATTTCATATATTGTGATCTATCTATACACATTATATTGCATTCGTCCTGAAATTTTTCCAGGAAAGAAGTAGCGTTCTCATTACATTGACCACTGAATTTACTCATAGCCCGTATTTCACTCATCTTAACACTTAACTTTACCTTCCTTTTATCATTCCGTGTACTTATTGGGTGACAATTCCTATCCATGACGTGATGTGTCGTTGCACCATCCCTTTTCCGCCTATCTGTCCTCTTCGGATGAATTTCTTCCAAAATAATATCCTCATCAGACACATGTGAAGGCGAAGTCATCTCTGGTGAGTGGGGAAACTCCAAGCGATCACTACCCATATTATTGTGGTATGTGTTGTCCTTAGCCTGTAGCGTTCTAATTTCTTCCTGTAGAGTAGCTATCAATTGCGTATTTGCACGTATGTTGTTAGAATTATTGATGACCTGAATCTTCTGCTGTTGAACATAAGATTCTATTACTTCTAAATCCTTTTTTACATCACTGATTTCTTGGATTTGGTGGTTGTGCTTATCCTGACAATCCTCGGTTATTCTTTTCAACTTTTCCTCGAAGTGCGAGGTGATGTCATTCATCGCCTGGACAATTGACTGTTTCGTTTCATCTGACTTCTGTTCCATTCGTCTACTTAATTCCTCGTATTGCTTGTTGGATTCTTCAGACTTCTGTTCTATCTTCTGTTCTATCGTCTGCTTCAATTCCTCGTATTGCTTATTGGATTCTTCAGACTTCTGTTCTATCTTCTGGTCTATCGTCTGCTTTAATTCGACCAAATTTTGTTTCATGGCTTCAAAATCGTCCTTTCGACATTGTTCTTGCCGCTGTAAGGTTAGCAGGATTCGTTCTTCGAATGTCATTCCTGGTGCTACACTATGTTCACCGTTATCACCATCATTAGATTCATTTTCTATTGCCTCACCGTTCATTTTTCTTATAATTATTTTACCACTTCTCAGTCTTGTGAAATTTGTATTCATTAACTTTATTATAAAAGTAAATTCACCCTTACTTTGCTTCGGGATATGAATTTATGAAAAGTCCCGGGTGAGGTAAACCAAAAATTTTTATAACGACTCACCAAGGGTAGTCGTCAACCTGGTTCGATCGTTGATATATATCTTGAGTGGTAGTAATAGTTTGCATGTAAAAATATCTTTAATAATTATACATACTATTATTCTCACCCTTTTCTATCAAAATTATTTCGTCGATGAACGGTATCAAATGGTTTATTAGTTGATACACTTTTATGTATTCTTATTCAAAATGTCATGCACACATACAAGATGATTAGGTATCCATAAACAACAACTACATAGCAACCAACTACATAACACTATCCCATAATATATCTTTTTTTACATATATTAAAAACATTCTTCTTTTGTTATTATTAAATTAACATTCTATTAAGTATAGTGCACATGTATGAGCATTTTCTGCCCAAGGTACAGGTAATTATTAAACTATCCAAAGTATTTCGTTATAAGCTTTTACGATAATTAAAAATAATAATTTCCTATTTAGTCTCGTAAAAAAATCTTTCAGAAGATATCAACTGAACTTAGTCTCGTAAAGTGTAGAGCGGATAGCGTAAAGGGGTTGTATCATTTGCTATTGTTCAAAGTCTAGGGTAAATTTTGGTACTCGTTCCAAGTTTGCCTTCCACAGATTTTCTTAGCTTCTATTTCGCTTACATCTGCACCATTAGAGGGATTGAGCTTAGTTAAATACCATTAGAGCAGAGCGCTGAGAAACATGATAAGTAATACAATATATGGCAGAGGTGTAGGTAAATAGCCCACCATATGTGTAACATTGGTAAGTGTAGTATTCTAAAAGGTTCAAGGACCAAAATGATACTAATTGGCAAGTTTCGCAGCGTTATTGTGAAGTTTACGCAGTTCTCACAAACAGCGTTGCCCACGGATTCGTATTACAAATTAGAGAGCTCCCAACCGGGGTTCCCCACCTTTATTTATACGCTGACTGAAACTTGCGGAATAAGCCACCTTGGGAGAGGATATCTCGAATCGAACTCTACAATCGAGAGAGCGCTGGATTCAACACTGCGACATAAGGAAGGGAATATCTAGCTCTTTATTTTATCTCAATAGCTGTATATCGAGATGTGACGTGAGTCGCTCGAAAGTCCTATGAAAGTGCCAACTGTCACTAAAAATTTTTTTGTGAGTTAAGAAACGAGACACTGAGGGGCAGGAGAGATCACAAGTCACAAGCGACAAAAAAATATATGTCTGCTCTTGTCTGGCTTTGGGTTAAGTAAGTCGGAAATAATAAAATGTAAAGGACAATCGCTCATTCTAACGCGTATATCCCTGGACCCTTCCGTAGAAATTTTTTAGAAAATTATTTCACATTTCTAAAGATCTCGCAAATAAAATAACAGATTAGGTTGAACCCAGGATATCGTTTAACAACCCTGATACTAATATTTGAGACACTTATGGATAAAATCTGTTAATTTAGAAATAAAGAATTGAATTTAAGGCTAATGACTTATTTAAAACAGGTTTTACCAACACAAAAAAGTTTACAAATGAAAAATATTATATAAGAAGGAAAGACTATTGCTGATATAATTAATCTATAGATTTGGTTCATCTGTAAGGCAAGTAATAGTGAAGAATTTTAGAGGACAACATTATTTCCCACTACGTTCCAATTTTCAATAACAAAGCATTATTTGCTCCCAAGATGAGAATGTACTACCTTCTGTTTCAGACTGTTATTTATCCTGAAATATGCACAATCTGAACCAGTCAGCCAGTACGAAAAGACCATGTGAAGTCTGATCGCTGTGTAACGAATACATTACACTACTGGCCAAAATATAAGAGCTAGTGTTTTGGCGTTCTTCTACTGAACATCACGTGAAACGAAGTGCAGGAGGTGCTTCAAGAAAATGTGCCAAAGTAAATACTGTACCGGCAAAGCTCACAAAAACACCATATATGTTTGATAGATAATGTATGTAAGTAAAATAGGTGCTCTATTTAGCGCCTGGTCCAACAGCAACCTCTGAAACACTGGCCTATCCTTACTCACTCAAACTCCCAGAATCTACGCTTTGTCAGCAAATGAATCCCTCGTGGAAGTAATCTAGTAAAAGATAGCCCAGTTTAAGCAGTTTGAGTTGAATTTTCTTTTCAATTCATAGCCATAATAATTATACTCCCTTAAAATAAATCTGAAGTGGGGAAAGCAACATTGTTTAAAAATACAATCTTTTAAAGTGTGGAGTATGATTTTATTCAAAAGATATGTTTGTAGTAATTTCATATTGCCACATCTATTCTCAGTGTGGAACTATATATAAAAAGATTTGGTATTACTCTTGCAGAATGTCCTACCAAATCTTGACAGATTTCTTACATTTTAGGCTAGGTTAGAGTGTTCAGGTCAGTTGTACCAAATTTTCAGATTTCTTACATTACAAAGTATTGCATGAGTACCTTCACTACCGTTCACAATTCATTTCAATATGCTCTACACTGACAGAAACTACTTATATTCACACTGTCATTCCTTCCCGAAAAATGTTTCTAGTCATCTTTAGTATAGTTTCTTTTATTTGGTAGAACTATCTGCTCGAGTGAACACAAAACTTCTTTGTGTAGATCCCAATAATGTGAGTGGCGTATTAATGTACACTCATGTCCAAAATGTCTATCAATATGTTGTTGTACGAATATAATTTGATAAGAAATTCGCCCGGTATTTCTTATAACGTTAGTATGTGTATAATCGGCAGACATGTATGTGGCAAATTTCATGTCAAAAGATCAGTAAATAAGAACAATAAAATGAAAATAAAACTTTCTTGTCTATTTAGCAACATTTTGTTTTATTCATTCTAATTTTCATATTTATAATTCTTTTCCTATGAAATTAACCACAAATATACATTTCCCGATTATACACATAGTATCAGTATTAAAAGTTCCCTGCAAAATCATTATCAAATTATATTCTCACAAGAAGACAGTTATAGATATGCGATAATCATTTTGGACATGAGTATACAATCAACATTGAAACGTCGTCTAATGGAATACTTGCACTTAGGTTTCTATTTGTAAAGTGCGTACCTATAGAATGATTGTGAATAGCGCACATATCTGACACCTTTACGTTCGACCCCTCAGTTTTACTACCTTGAATGCTCTCTTCAGCTTCACATTTCACAGCAGGTCACGAAAGAAAGCCCCTCTCTTACATTATCTTCGTCATTATTATTAGCGTTTAATAAGGTGCACCAGACATAATATTTCAGTGTGTTAAAATTGAATTATGTATGTAAGGAATTGAATTATTTATTTGATTTATTTACTAAAATGTTAGGTTTATATGTTTATCTCCAAAGAAAAGTTTATATGTTTGTCCCCAATCCTTTCGACAGTAAGATCTCGAAAATCACAAGTGCTAGAAACGTATCGGCTTCGCTGGTCGACCCCAAATTTTGTGAAGATTGTCCAGTTCTAATTGAATAGTTAAATAGCGTGGCCGATTTCCTAATTACATTTTTAGTGGTACACTGAAAGTGTTGAATTTTTAAAGAAGTAAAGCATCATACATTCAGCACAACACTGCTGTATACATGGGTTGTATATCTCCAAGGCGTTTGTTTGGTTGCCAAATGATAATTACTTCAGTGCATTTAGGTTTTGACCCAGAATTTTATAATAACAAACTGAAAATTGGTAGAGATGTTCACATTGTTGTTCTGAACAACACACTCAAAGTCCAAAAAAATCCCCCTTGGGAAAACCAAGATATAACATCATCAAGATGGCTGACGACAGAATTTATCCCTTAAATTTTAAAACGTCGTATCTTCTGGACGTTTCAAGGTAGAAACTTCGTTCGTGCTTCTGTTGTCTTTAAATATGGCCCCTTAAAGTGATAGGGATGTGTATTTGAAGGGTAAGGGGAAAAAACAAGGAATGTCCATGTGCGTGCTTTTTCGGGTGCTTTATCCTATCTGTTGGTGACTCTTGGTACTATTTGACTGTATTTGCCATGCATGCGTAGATGTAAAATTATCCATGTAAAAAGGGGCAAAAAAATTGACTAACCCTATTCTTTTTACGCTGTTTTCAATATTAAAACGCCGTTTTCTCGAAAATGCAATTTTGTGACATTTCTTCTTTTTTTCCCTTACCCTTCATTTGCAATTACGGTAGTATTTCAATCTTTAACTGTGAGAATAACTTTGAAATGGAATTATATACGGGAAAATGTTCTGAAGTAATCGTTATTCGCTGTTTCAAGATTTTTCCAACGGGCCAAAAGCCATTGTTCTATCTCTAAAATTAACGTAACTAATCAGTTTTATGTTGAGTTAGCATTGATCACATACCACAATTTACTATTACGCTATATTAGTTGATCAGTAGATGGCGCTACAGCTCAAATTATCATTAACATTTGGTGGCAAAATCTAATTAATACAGGTTCTATTATTTACGAATAGAACAAGAAAAGAGTAGATTCCAAATTATTCTGCAGATTCCAAACTGGAATTGTGGCTTTTGTACGGTAATGACTTACCAGAGACTTTTGAAGGTAAGAACGTGCCATCTTCAGGAAAATATTAGCGCAGCTCTCCCAGAATCAGAAAATATCAAAAATGCTCGACTAGTTGATCTATACTGGATGTTGGGGTACATGATGGAAGAAACGTCAAGCCCTAGTTAGAAGGGATAAATGGACGCTATGACCAAACCAAGCCCGAATGAATACTAAACATCAGCCGTTTTGCCTCTACCTTTTGTGAATCTTGCCCCAGGAAACCCAAGTACAATTTACACTTGTCTCCTGAATGCAGTGCAGTAATGCGTGAAAATGAATCTAAAATCCTGTGTAATGACATGTGATCAGCCACTATATGCTAAAGCCATAGATATGGTTCTAGCAGCAGAAAAAGACAGCCCTCTTTTGTGCGTGATTGTGCGCCTTGGTGGTTTTCATCTATTTATGTCATTTCTCGGTGCTGTTGGAAACATTATGGCTGGTGGTGGTTTGGAAGAGCTGTAGAAGACCATCTACGCAAAGAACACAGTAGCCCACATGATGACTGGGCATGCATATGCTCGAGCTATACGTGCGCATTTTTTGATTCATGTTTCGCTTGCAAAGGTGTTACTAAATGAAATGAATGTAAATGAAGATTTTACTCATAGACTGAAAAGCTTGCACTTAGATGTACCTCGAGGTACATTGTCACAAGAATATATAAGCACGTCTCAATGTCTACTGAACATTCTAAATATGTTACACAAAACATTACACAATGTATCTGTCCCAAATCGAACCGGAATACTATGGACGCAATATTTCGAAACGGTTAACATTATGCGTCTCTTCATTAGAGCACAACGTTCAGGTGATTGGAATCTTCACGTTTATAGCGTCCAATATATGATCCCTTTCTTGCATGCTACAGGCCACTTCAATTATGCAAAGTCTGTCCACACTTACTTGCAACAAATGCTGAAACTAGAAACAATCACAAGTTCTGAAGAATTTGACAAATTCGTGAAGCATAGCTATTTCACAATTAGAACAACAGAAAAATTTTGGTCAGGAATGTAAACAGATATGACAATCGAACAAATGTTAATGCGTACGATGAAGACCGCAGGTGGATTAACACATGGTCGAGGAAAATGTGGTTGCGCGCTGGGTCTGTGCAATGCCTGCATCAGCACATGTTATAGACGACGTCGAAATCTTCACCGATGTTTTCATTACAACGTCGGAACAACACGTTTAACTGAGAGACAAGCCAGGGACAATAAGGATCTTCAGGGGATGATGACCTGGCTGCACTCGCACATTCCTTTTAAAATCTCGTCAAATCTTTTTGTTTTCTTATCTACTGGGTTGGTGGGCGATGAAAGTGTGAATTGTAATAAAGGCCAAGATCAAGATGTAGCTGCGATTAAATCAATTGTGGAAGATCCTGGTTCGATTCCCGGTGGGGGCTCATGTGGTTCGGATTCCACGTTAATCGGTAGGTCCACGTCTTACATAGCCTCGCTGCTGAAAGGGACGCTAAACTAAAATCAACTCAACTCAACTAAATCAATTGTGGATCAACGCTTTAGTGACATCCATCTGAAGCGAACAGACAAGGTTGTATCGCTTGCAAGTTGCAAGTGTAACCAAAACCATAAAATTTAAAGAAAAAGATGTTGAAATTAATCCTAACCAACTTTTTCATCGTATTCTATGTGTCGTGCGAAGGGATGAGGAGTTGGCCGAATACTTGAGGTACGAATTCGCCGCAAGACCACCTGCTCTTTTTGATGGTGTTGCAATACGAAAAGGCAAGAAATCAACATCGTTCGCTGTCTTCTGAGAACATATTACCATCAGATTCCGTATATACAATCGACGGAACTTTTCTATTGCATCGTGTAACGTGAATGTGCGTGGCCAATTTCCGTCAGATATGTCTCCAGTATGTTAAATATGTTCAGCAACACTACGGACACAGAGTTAATGTCTTTTTTGATGGCTACCCAGGTCCAAACACGAAAGATGAAGAGCAAGAGAGACGAAAGTGTAAAGAATCAGCAACGGAGACAATAGTCGACTGTTTCAAACCATTGATTGTATCCCAAGAACTGTTTGTGGCAAACGCCTCCAACAAAAGAAGATTTAAAGAACTTTTCACAGAGCATCTTCAATCAGCGGGTATTAAGGTATTTCAAGCTTCCTCTGACGCAGACTTCTTGACGGTTTCAACATCAGTTACTATAGCAAGAACAGGAGTAACTTTAGTTCTCGTAGGAGAAGACACTGATTTGTTAGTTCTTTTGGCTGCACATGCTGATGTAGATTTCGAAGTTTGGATGCTAATACCAGGAAAAAGAGAATTCCCACAAAGTTTACAGCAGTAGGAAACTTCAAGTTGACCTTGAAAAAGTTATTTCTAATATTCTTTTCCTGTATGCCGCAACTGGGTGTGATACAACTTCTACGCCGTTTAGGAGAGGAAAAAAAATAGATTTTAGGAAATTTCGAGAGAACTCTTTTAAGAAAACGTGTAAGTGTATTTAACAGATCAGACGCAACTCACGAAGAAATTGCGAATAATGGGGAATCCTTTCTTCTAGATTTATGTGGCTTCGATATAAATGGTAACCTGGATAAAGCAAGGTACCGTCAATACATGAGAACTGAGGAAATACAGTCTGTTAAGTCAGCATTTGACTTATCTTCACATCCACCAACATCAGCTGCAGTAAAGCAATATTGCTATCTAGTTTATCACCAATTTCAGCAGTAGAACGGCGTGAATTTATCACCAACAGATTGGGGATGGATGGTCGTTACAAACCTATTCCAAGTGGAATGCCCCTGCAAATAAAAGTAACTTGTAATTGTAAGTCTGGTTCCAAACGAAATTGCGAATGCCGAAGAAGTGCCTTAAATTGTGTGGATATTGTGTTGGTCATGGCTGTGAAAACCGTTCACATATTCTAGATGAGGATGATGGCACGGAAGAGCTTGAACTATAAGCAGTGAAATAGACAGTTCCATATTCCATTCGCATGAGCAGTTCCATGCTCATTAATTATTTTTCTAACAATTATTGTTTGTTATGTGACAAACTTGTTTCACTTTATAATCATAAACATCTTGTTTCACAAGACAATAATACATATATCTTGTTTTTTTATAAGATATAACCTATACATCAGAAGACATCATAGCAGTTCTGCTAGTATTTTGCATAAAACACCTCCAGAAAGAATTGAACCGATAATAATATGGATCAGTTGAAACATTAGAGAAATGTTTCATTATTGAAAAATTAAGTTTTAGAAAAATTATAACGTACATATCCCTCTTAAGAACATTCTGTGAACTGTATATTTCACACTTATTTATGGTAGAAATATAACAGAAGTCATCCCGAATATTGCAAGTACTATTTGCAATACAAATTTCGTTTACTTCCGTTCACAACGTCATAAGTGATTTTGATGCGCTTATTTTTAAAGATAGTCGGTTACTGCGAGTTCTTCATTAAATTGGCTATAGTGCTGCCAAAATGTCTTGATCCGTGGTAAAAATGCGAACTAAGCTCACACCCTCGACACACCCATGCGTTAAGCCAATAAGGGTTCCGCTGTTGCTAAGCGAAAGAGCCTTGCAGCCGCGGAGAGGAATTCTTCAGCCGATAGCAGCGTTAGGAAGGGAAGACTAGGTGTCAAGTCAACGTGGTATATCTTTAGCTCTGTTATTTTTAGAGGTAGAACAATGGTTTTGGGCTCGTTGAAAAGATCTTAAAACAGCGAATAACGATTACGTCAGAACATTTTCCCGTATATAATTCCATTTCGAAGTTATTCACGGTTAAAGATTGAAATACTAATTGAAAATAGACATTCCTTTCACTTTAAGGCGTCATATTTAAAGACAACAATAGTGTATGACAAGAAGGTGTTATAAATAAGAATGTTGAATCTATTCTGAGTGAAATGAAGTAAGAAAGAAGTTTCTACCTTGAAATGTCGAGAGGATACGACGTTTTAAAATTTAAGGGATAAATTCTGTCGTCGGCTATCTTGATGACGTCATATACTGGTTTCTCCAAGTGGGATTTTTTTGGACTTTGAATGTGTTGTTCAGAATAACAATGTGAACATCTCTATCAATTTTCATCTTGTTATTATAAAATCCCGGGTTTGGGCCATTATTTTTTGTCTAATTGCACTGGACTAAACGTAAAACGAAGGTTAACCATTTCTCCAGGTTAAGATGAATCTTTATTGTCTGAAATGTTTTGCCCAACGAACGTCACATATCACTGACATTATAATTAATTGTGTATGTAATGTATTTGCTTATTACCTACAGCATGCAAGAAGAAAGAAAACACTGATCATACACGAAATAGAAACTCCAACCGGAAGTAGGCTGAATCTTCCAAACGTTGGGAGATATTGAAAAAATAATCTAAAAAATCTCCCCTTTATTTTACCCCTTGCCGATTTTTATCAAGACGTCTCTCAGTTGTGTCTGTAAAGGGGCATGTACAGATGTCTTCAGGAATGACAAGGAGATTCATGCTCATATGTGAATGATGCGCCGTGTAGAGAGCGCAGGTTCAGCTAGTAAATTGTAAAAATATTGGAAATGACGGACATCGCTATTTGCATTTATTGGCCGACCATATGCCGTATTGTCTGAAATTAAGTAACTGATAACAAGTAGGAAGATACTGCAATTAGGTCAAAGTAGGTATTAGATATTGTCAAAATCGTGAAAATTAAAAACTGTCATTATTGGGAATGTATAAATGTCAAAATTAGAAAAGGAAAATGAAATGAAATGAAATCTTTGAGTTTTACGTCCCACGGTTATGCCGGTTAGGCTAAAGGAGACGGTGATGATGAGTAATGAATGAAATGGTGGAATGAAGAAAGTGGGAGGAAACGGGAGAACCCGAGAAAACCCACGCACACGGTGTTTGTCCACCACAAAGTTCACTTGGCGGGGGCTGGGATCGAACCCGGGGCCCCAAACACCAGAGGTGAACGCTCTACCACTGAGCCACAATTAGAAAAGAAGTTCCAGAGGTAGAAGAGGGCCAGTTACCCAGATGGACGGGGTAGAAAATTTGAAAAAAAAAAAAGAAACATTGGGTAAACGTCCCCTGAACGGGACGTGTTATCTTCTGCATGATCTTCAAATACACTCTCAATGATTAGTCAGGTTTCTAGCCTCAGCAACCCATTATCGCACTTCACATCTCTCAACAACTGGTGTTTCATGGTTGAATGAATTTTCTCTTTTTCCTGAAATCAGCATTGCAACCTTCTGTCTTAAGATAAAAAAGTTTAACAGAATAAGGAGATATCACCAATAAATTTAATTTCGAGAGTACACTAAGTAATACGAAGTACATCGCACTCGCACATAATCTTATTATTAACTTCCTAGTAATGATAGGAAACAAGACTTGAAACTTAAGGCTTTCATAAGATTCAGGAGTAGTAGTTAACTCTTGCGAGTGACATCTTTCTGGACTATCTTCTCAAACGTGAATCAGTTTTATCAAAAACGACTCAGGTGATTCTGCTTATATTTCATAAATAAATATTTAAATCCAATAACCCAAGAATAATGTGTAAAACAAATTCTTATATAAAAATATGCAGGAAAGGTAATTTCCTGTTAGGGCTGTTTTTTTTTTTTTTTTTTTGTCTCTCTCTCTCTCTCTCTAATACGGCATGCGATTTTATTGATACTTCCTTCAACTTGCAGAAATAACTCTGTTTGGGATTGCAATACATTAAGTTTACGTGAGGTAAAATGAGTAAATTCTACCCGATGTTGCACCTTTGAACATGCTCATACAAAATAATTTTCCAGTGAAACCTACCGAATAAATTATTCGATTTTATTAAAATATGTGTACAGTTATCTTCTTTATCGCATTCAAACAATCCTCACGTGTTGCGATTGAAAATAGTAGGGTAAACGGGAACAAATACCCCAGACTTTGAAATTTAAGAAAATAATTTTCTGTGAAGACGTTCGCCAAAATTGCTAGATTTTGTCATAATAAAGAGTATAGTTTGTTTATAGCTTAACAAACATCCCAATGCATGTAGTTAAAATAGATCAAGGCCCCCTTATTCTCCCGATATTCTGAAAGTTATTTCCGCGATAACTTTCGTGAAAAGTATTCGCTTTTGAACAACGTAGTATATATATTGCTTGCGATTTAAATTAGTGAAGAATGGGGATAATCCTGGGGCGCGGACAAAATCCAAGCGGACATAATCCAAGATTACAAAATCCAAGCGGACAAAATCCAAGAGGACAAAACCCAAGCTGAATTCTGGCAAGGCGGACAAATCCAAGGAACAGTATCATGCGCGTAGCTGTGGTATGTGCCTGTGAACACCCTAATTAAATTGTATGTTTGTTTCTTTTTTCAATTGTCATGCATTCTAAAGTTTTATCTGTAATTCTTCAATTTTTTCATTTACTTTTAAAGAACTGAAAATCCAATAGAATATGTAAGATTGTCACTGTAAGAGTGCTGATGAGCTTTAATTACTTATCACATCCAAATGAAAGTATGTAAAAGTATTATGTATGTACAAATACATTGTAAAAGTATGTATTTTCATCTCAATTTTATTATACATAGTATTTTGAACAAATAATTCGATATACTGTTCAAATTTTCGTCAGAAATGATCAAAATGTGAAATATGTACGGTAGTTGTAGAATGCTGTTTTATTTTATTTTATTTCTTATTTTTATTATTATTATTATTATTATATTTTTTTTGTGTGTGTGTATTCTCGTGTTTCGCTTATATTCTAAATAAGTGAAAGGGTGCACCGACATTGCGCAAATTTTCCCACGCTTATCTGTTGACACAGATAAAGCCTTAATGAGCAGGCAACAAAATTGGAAATTGCGAAAAAAATCTTGTGCAACGTTGCCATCATTACCATAAGTATATCGACTAATAAAAACAGTCACCAAAATGCAAGTCGTTTTAACAAAAAAAAAAAAATACAAAGTAATGGATAACAATAGCATTTTCAGTCATCTATATTATATGTGTGCAATGGCGTCGTTAGAGAGGGTGACTGGGGAATGTGTCCCAGTCATTCATTTTCCGTATCATATCTAACTGTAAGATTAAAACTGTAAGAATATAGTTATTGAAAGCAAATAGTTTTGAAATACTGTAAGGAAAACAAACATATATAAAATAAACAATATATATAAATATTTCTAGAAGTTCTCTTGAAATATCGTGAACAGACGTTCGACCAATCAGAAATAAAGATTTGTCTATATCTTCCAGTTTTGGCCAATCAGAAACAAGCACTTGTATACATATTTCAGGTGTGTCTACCACATATCTTAATAACTATCCTTTCACCTTTCTATAAATGATACTTAGATTTGCATTTGCGTCTTAGTTGTTCTTAGGTGCTGTGAGAAACATTTGTTATATATTACCTAGGTATTATCGTATAAATTGTTACAAGAATGAGTGGTCAGTGTATTAGAGATAAATAGGGCCCCTTGGCAAGAAAGCTCGCCCCCTTGAGTGATGCAGCAACTTATATCTACGTGTACCTCCTACATGCAGTTAGAATTCTAAAGCAGCATGTCGAATGTTGTGTCTCGCCGCGGTTTTCAACGAACTTAAAGAGTTCTGGTTTGGCCAATGGCCACCAATTAATATTGCTACCAAAGTGTTTACCATCCTCTTAGGTATTGATTAAGACCAATATCGTCTCTCTATGAATTACCGTTCCCATGATATTGGCCAAAAATGGCCGATTTCCAGAGATTTAAGGAGCATTATTTGAGGAACCGTAAGTCATAGAGAGGTCATATTGGTGTTGGTCAATATCTAAAAGGGTGGTAAATATTTTGGTAGCAAATAGTAACCGGTGGCCACTGTGCAACTGGCCATCAATTAATATCAGTACGAAAATGTTTAATGTTCTATTAGGGATTAACACTGATATCATCTCTCTATGACTTACCGTTCCCGTGATACTGACTAAAAAAGTTCGAATTTCTAGATATTTAAGCAGTCATATCTCGAGAACTATAAGTCATAAAGAGATGATATTTTGTTAATTTTTGCGAGAAAGAGAAGAGGGTGCGGATAAAAAGATTTACCTTTACATCTAGGAACAATTACAGCTATCCTTCCCGCTAGATCTCTCCATTCTTTTAAAGTTCGTTCTGGCAATGCTCTTAGAGCATTCTCAACTGTTTTATCCTGAAGATATTTACCGGACAGTGTACATTAGAAAGGTTTTGGACCTGAAATTGGTTTGTGGGCCTGAAAAGGGCCTCAGTTCTTTAATTACTGTGTATTTGCTTCACTCCCAGAGAGATAACAAAGCGTTTCCGTTAGCCGACTGTCGGCAAAGCGTGTTCAACGTATATGGCCAGAGCAAATGTTGAAAACATTCTCAAGATGGGTGCTGGTCCCTCCTTTGTTTGGACACGAATGAGGTTCGTGAACTGTACGTTTTGCTGTTTTAATGCATCTCTGATGTTATCTATGTTGGTTGTGGTTGGAACACCTTCTTCAGGAAAGCAATGCATCTCAGCAATTCTTCTCTGCAAAGCTTATTCTTCTCCGTTGTGCACTCTCCCAAATGTCACCAGCAACTGTATGTCAGACCTCCTCAGGTTCTGTTAAAACCCCGAACGAATTGCGGATATAATAAACCAATAATAGAACAAGCCAATGAGGAACGAGAATCACAACGAGCCAATCAGGATCGAGAATTAATCGCAAGTTTTAGTGAGGAGGGTAATATAAACAGGAAGCAATAAACTGGAGAAACATAAGTGAAACTTTCAGAATGGAGTTTACATTGACGAAAACAGAAAAAGGTGTACCTTGTGTATTAATGGGAGGCTTTAAGTATCGTTTCTTTCGCCAAGGAAAAAAAGGCTCAAATTGGAGGTAAGTTAATGTAGTACATAATTTTTGCATGTATATAAGCCTATAGCTTGCTAAGTTATGCAAAGCCTACATTAGTATTTTCAGTAGTCAGCTTGACCTATATTTTAGTAAGTTCTGTAAGCCTATATTAGTATTTATGCTAGTCAATAGGATCCATATATACTTTGTTAAAAGATGTAACACACTATTAGTATTAATGTCGGGAAGTTGGACCTATATTTTGTTAAGTGATGTAACCTATATTAATATTTATGCCATTCAGTTGCTTCTATACTTTGTTAAGTAATGGAAAGTTACATTAATATCCATGTCAGTCAGTTGGGTCTATATTTTGTTAAAATATGTGTCTAGTCCCTATTTTAATATTTATGCCAGGCAATTTGTCCTATACTTTCGTAAGTGAATAAGTAAGCCTGCATTAGTATTTATGTCAGTCAATTGGACCTATACTTTGTTAAAAGGTGATGGAAGATATAACATTTTTGCCAGTGAAATAGTGAATACATTTTTCTTTAAATAGTAAGTTTAGAACACGTGATACGATTTAATTATTATTTCCTTTCTTTCAGATGTACTAAGAAAAGCTGTAATGCTAGTATAACAATGGATGAAAATACAAGTGAAGTTTTAGAAAGGAAAGATATTCATAATCATTGTGAAGATGAAGATGGTGTTCAACGGCATTTTCTTAGAGAGAATTGTAAGCGACGAGCCACTGAACAATTGAACGAGAAGCCAAATAAAATTATAAGGCAGGAAGTTTCAAAATTGGAACATCATGACACACTTGATTATAAAGAAATTAAAAGATGCCGAGACGTTATTTATAAAAATCGAAGAAAGATGACTCCTCGTCTACCCAGAAACACCGTAGAGGCTATACAGCAAATGGTTCAGAAGCAGGATGATATAGCAATTGACGGAGAAAGATTCATCTTTGTTGATGATGAAGCTAATATAATTCTTTTCACGTGTAAGAAAAATATCGAGTAAGTATAATTTCATTTATAACCATTAACTTTGAAATGAGTTTCATTTACAGCATCAAGAAGTAGAATAGGAAGTAGTTGCTTGAACAGAAAAGTTCCTTTTTCCGTCTTATTTCCAAATTATAGTAAAATAGTTTTTTTTTTTTTTTTGATTCTCACAAAATATATCGTAACATAGCATTTCACCTAACGATATGACACTACAGTCTTGTTTACTATTTTCTTTTCTGACACTAATCTTATTTTCTTTTCAGTTTTCTGTGTGAGTTCAGCGGGTTAGAAGTATTTGCAGATGGAACTTTCACTTATGCTCCTAAGCATTTCACACAGTTATATACAATACATGCATATAAAAATGGATATTATCTACCTCTATGTTTTGCATTTTTGCCGAAGAAAGACAAGAATACGTATGTGGCCATGTGGAAGATGATAAGAAACTTAGACAGTAGATTCGACTTGAAAATCATTTACGTTGATTTTGAAACAGCTGCTCACGAAGCCATCAAGAATGTGTTTCCAAATTGTGACATTCGTGGCTGCAGATTCCATTTGGGACAAACATGGTGGCGGAGGATTCAAGCCGACAATGATCTGCGACAAGCATATATGGATTCAAAATCTGAACTAGGTATTATTGATATTATTATGGTCTATTATTCTTTATTATTAATTTAATAATACCATGTGGACTTTGTTTTGTTATATATTAATACAGAATACAGTTGAAAATAGAATCTTATTCTGTTTGACTGAAGAATCTTAATTCAGTCACCATTCTTAAAAGCAAATAAACTGCTGTTCTAATAATGTACGAAATGAAGAAATTATAAAGCCAACAGTAAGATCCATCAATTTCACTACTTTCCCAATGCTTGCTTATTCTAACAAATTATTATTATTATTATTATTATTATTATTATTATTATTATTATTATTATTATTATTATTATTATTATTATTATTATTATTATTATTATTATTATTATTATTGCTTTTCTTACAGGTTCATGGATAAAGGCATTTTTTGGGTTGCCATATTTACATCCAACAGAAGTATCAGATGCCTTTACTCAACTAATATCAATGACGCCGGATGATACAGGGCATAAATTTTCCGATTACGTCCTAGAAAACTACATAGAAGACGGTTGCAAGTAAGTAGCTTCCTTTTGAATTTCATCTATAGTAGCACATGCTTCAATAACTCTTAATACTGCAAAAACTGTTTCCTAGTTTGAACACAACATTAATGGTTGTGCTGATATGGTATTTTCTCTCAATGCAACTTAATTATAGTGAAATTTTCTTCTGTCTTCATGTAAGACGTAGATTAAAATGCAGGTTTTGATAGTTGTAAACAAATTACGGACCAAGACTATAAATATTTCTTGAATCTAGTGTTATAAATGTTTTAGTGTTTTATATAAATTGTCAATAATTGTGTGCATGAACTAAGGATCTTTTTATTTTATTAATTTTAGGTATCCACCTGTCATGTGGGCGTCTATACCATCCACGATGCGTCGGACGACAAATGGACCAGAAGCTTTTCACAGACATTATAATAGTCAATTTTACTTCCCTGCTCCTGATATTCATACGGTGATTTCTGCTTTGTTAGAGATCCAAACGGAAACTGCCATGAAAATAACGTCCATATTAAAAGGAATTTCAAAGGCCCAAAGACCAGCAGAAGTCAAAAGGAGCGAGTTTGTCATGAGGAAGTATGCTGAGTTCAGGAATTCGCAGAGAAACTATGAGAAGGCACGTATGACATTTTTAAAAGCTGTAGGATTTAAATTTCAAGCATTCAAACTGTAAAATGAAATTTTCTGTAAATAAGTATGTTGCTTTGTAAATATTAGAATGCAATAAAATATATCTCATAAAGGAATAGCTTTATACATTTCATTTCGATGCAAAATTTCACACAATTCCTTAAATCCTGTTGTTGGCAACGTCGCGGCGGAAATTTGCGCAATTTCAGCACTTTCTGCTCCTCGTTAATAAGACATAAATTACTTAGATTATCAACGATCTAATCTTTAGAAAAATTTGCGCAATGTCGTTGCATCGAAGTGAAATATAGATGTATCTATCAATATCAAAATTTGAATATGGTAATGGTAGAATGCTGAGTGTTTTTTTTTTCTTTTTACTCGTTGCCATCCACCATTTATTATGTTTGAATGCTATTGAAGTGTGTAGTTTTAATAATGTAATAATGTGTGTGAATTAAATAATGTAAAAGTGTTATCTAGAAAATCGAAATGTGAAAATGTGTCCAGACAAACTAAATGAAAATGTATATATTATTAGTTATTTTCAAAAGTGTAACTGATGTAAATATTTTGAGGGTAGAGAAGTATTTTTTTTAAATCTAAATTATATCTTTTAAATTTTATTTCTACTTTAATACTCAACGAATAGAATAGAATTACGTAAGTGTACTCTTTTTAAGACTGGGCTGCTTTGCTGTTATTTTTATCTCTGATTTAGCAAGTCAGTGCTTTCATTTTCTGGTTACTTATGTGAATATACTCTTTTTAGTCAAAATATATTTGATCACCCTAAATTGGATCCACCTGGGCATGTCCTAGCAGTAGCCAGAATATTTTGAGTAATTAAAGCTCATCTGCACTCTTACTGTGACAATCTTTCATATTTTATTGGATTTTCAGTTCTTTAAAAGTAAATGAAATGTTATTTCAATAAATTGAAGAATTACAGATAAAACTTTAGAATGCAATTGACAATTGAAGAAAGAAACAAACACACAATATAATTAGAGGTTCATAGGCACATACCACAGCTACGCACATGATACTGTTACTTGGATTTTAACCGCTTGGATTTTGTCCGGCTTACCAGAATTTTGCTTGGATTTTGTCCTCTTGGATTTTGTCCGCTTGGATTTTGTCCTACACTCGATAATCCTAGGTAGGTCATTCCGCTGGCACTTGAAAGTCTCTTCAATGGTAACTTTCGTAAAGAAAAAAATAAAATAAAATAAATAAAAATAAAATAAAATAAAATAAAATTTTAAAAAAATGGAATATGTGCATTGTAGTATATTATTTCGGATGCCTCAAATTTGCCACAATTTCCTTGAGTTTAAAATTTTCAAGCCATCTTTCAAGCCTTTTTTTCCTTTTTCCGAAGCGCGGCTATATGAGACTTGGACGTACAGTTTAATGTCGAATCCGAACCACTATCATTCAATAATCTCCTACCGGGAATCGAGCCCGGGGCCTCGTCCACCTAAAGGGCGCGTGCTAGTCATAGACCAGCTGGGAGGGCTTTCCATCTATAGATGTAGCCAGAACTGTTCGTATGGGTATGCACAAAGGTAATTAATTCATATTCTCCATCTTACTATAACGTTCTTAAGTGCTCATTTGATGTACCTTTAAGTAGATTTCGAAAACATAAAATGTTATTTTAAGGAATCACTCCGTCTCGTTTGGCCTAGGCGGCATAATCTGGAACGTTAAACTGAATGAATGATGACAAAGGGACGTATATTTCCCCTGCAATTTTTAACTTTTAAGTACGCCAATGTAGTAGTAATAATTTATACACTACCATTACACTGCCAGTCCTAAGTCTGGATAAAGTGTGAAGGGCAGTTGACATTGCGCCTCGAGGTTGTAGCCTACTTAGTACAACCTACTAGTAGACAGCATATAATTTATCGTGACATTTTATAAATGTCAATATCGCATGTTATAAATTCATGTGGATACTCTAAGCAGCAGGATTTTGCCTAGGATGTGCTAACACACTGAATAATCTCTTGAAGAAACATCCAAATTTAAGGCGCCAACACCTGGAAATCCCCCCTTTAAAATAAGACTGTTTTAAAATGTTAAATTACACTCGAATATTAATCTAGCAAACAGTAGGAAATATTTTTCATACTATTATTATTATTATTATTATTATTATTAGCATCGCCGATTTTCTTCTGAATCGGTCTTATTATTTTTAATTTAATGTTCCATGATTATGCTTTGAGGCAGTGGTATAGAGAGGGAGGCTAACCCAGCTCAATTCCCCCCCCCCCCCGTTAGTGCCGTAATATTGAATATGATTTTCTATTATTATTTGTGATTCCGATGTTTTGACTTTTTA
The DNA here is from genome assembly GCF_964235325.1 of Thermobia domestica. Classification (NCBI taxonomy): domain Eukaryota; kingdom Metazoa; phylum Arthropoda; class Insecta; order Zygentoma; family Lepismatidae; genus Thermobia; species Thermobia domestica. The sequence continues at coordinate 156,833,668 of NC_137458.1, forward strand.
AAAAATATAATTTATCATCACAAAATGTATTTTACAGTCATGTTCAAAAGAATAACTTCATCATTATTGATTGATTTTAAACTCAAGGAAATTGTGGCAAATTTGAGGCATAAGAAATAATATACTACAATTCATATATTGCATTTTTTTTCTTTCTTTACGAAAGTTACCATTGAAGAGACTTTCAAGTGCCAGCGGAATTACCTACCTAGGATTATCCTCATTCTCCACTAATTAAAATCGCAAGCAATATATATACTACGTTGTTCAAAAGCGAATACTTTTCACGAAAGTTATCGCGGAAATAACTTTCAGAATATCGGGAGAATAAGGGGGCCTTGATCTATTTTAACTACATGCATTGGGATGTTTGTTAAGCTATAAACAAACTATACTCTTTATTATGACAAAATCTAGCAATTTTGGCGAACGTCTTCACAGAAAATTATTTTCTTAAATTTCAAAGTCTGGGGTATTTGTTCCCGTTTACCCTACTATTTTCAATCGCAACACGTGAGGATTGTTTGAATGCGATAAAGAAGATAACTGTACACATATTTTAATAAAATCGAATAATTTATTCGGTAGGTTTCACTGGAAAATTATTTTGTATGAGCATGTTCAAAGGTGCAACATCGGGTAGAATTTACTCATTTTACCTCACGTAAACTTAATGTATTGCAATCCCAAACAGAGTTATTTCTGCAAGTTGAAGGAAGTATCAATAAAATCGCATGCCGTATTAGAGAGAGAGAGAGAGAGACAAAAAAAAAAAAAACAGCCCTAACAGGAAATTACCTTTCCTGCATATTTTTATATAAGAATTTGTTTTACACATTATTCTTGGGTTATTGGATTTAAATATTTATTTATGAAATATAAGCAGAATCATCTGAGTCGTTTTTGATAAAACTGATTCACGTTTGAGAAGATAGTCCAGAAAGATGTCACTCGCAAGAGTTAACTACTACTCCTGAATCTTATGAAAGCCTTAAGTTTCAAGTCTTGTTTCCTATCATTACTAGGAAGTTAATAATAAGATTATATGCGAGTGCGATGTACTTCATATTACTTAGTGTACTCTCGAAATTAAATTTATTGGTGATATCTCCTTATTCTGTTAAACTTTTTTATCTTAAGACAGAAGGTTGCAATGCTGATTTCAGGAAAAAGAGAAAATTCATTCAACCATGAAACACCAGTTGTTGAGAGATGTGAAGTGCGATAATGGGTTGCTGAGGCTAGAAACCTGACTAATCATTGAGAGTGTATTTGAAGATCATGCAGATGATAACACGTCCCGTTCAGGAGCCGTTTACCCGAAACATTAATGAGATGAAATCAGTGGTGGATCTACTCCTGAGCCGGGGTCTAAGCTCCCCTAGATTTTTGAGTGACAAAACTAATTTAAGCTATTATTTATATATTTTTGAAAGTTTATAGTAGACTCGTTACACATTTATCATAGTTTGGGTTTTGGCTGCTCCCAGTTTTTACTTTCTAGATCCGCCACTGGATGAAATAGTGTAAGTCATATTTTGATGAATGCATGTGTTAGTGTTAGTAAATTAAAAGAAGTACCTGTATATAAGAAATATAGTATGAAAGTTCCACTTAATTTGTTTCCTATTCATAGCACTACACCCAGAAATGTTAACACTTCCACAGTCACCTCCGAACTTCTACCCCGTTATGCATTCACGCTTAGTAAAAGTGAAGAGTAATTACATTAATCGTCTTCTTCTTTTTCTTCTATTTATTTTCCCTTTTTGCATTTATTTTTATTTCATGCTTGCACCCATACTGTAAATTTGTATTCACGTGGTAAGCAGGAAAACAAAAGCAATGACTACATTTGCACAATATTCTTACCAAGGAAAATGCATTTAACTATTACAGTTTCTTAATCTACGCGTATTTCTCGTTTCTGAGGTTTCTTTGTTTATCTTAAACTATTTAATGGGCTTTTGATAGTGCTTACTCCTAAAATATGAGGATAATTTACCCCTAACTAAATTCGGATGTTTTTAATAAAGTTGACATTAACATCGTTTTGCTCACGTATTGCTCATTGCTTTAAAAAGACAACCTTCACGTGACCATACATGTTTGCACATCAATAAACAATTATCAAACTCTAATGTGTTACAAGCAACATGGTTGGGAGATCGGTGACTAGTTCTTACACAAGCTACCGATTTTAACTTTTAAGTCGAACGAGAAAGTTAGTCTTCTCGATAGATGTACAGAATAAGGTTTTGGTAAGACGTACAGAATAAGGGAGATACGGCGATACAGAGGAACCGCTCACGAAAAGACGGGTAACGAAAAAGTCAAAGTTGCTAGAAGCTCATAGTTGATCCAGAATAACCCTCAGAGACGACAAAGACGTTCCTGTAGATAAGTAGGTATGATGAATAATAATGTGAGATGGGACGTAAATTTCCGTGCAATTAGAGTTTAGTGCGATTCACGGCGTCTTGCTCGCATTCTTATAATTTTGCAATAGAGTTTCCTGGCTTGGTTTGGTATTGCAGACACTAATGCAATTCTCGCTCAAGTAATTTCCGCACACAACTTTACCTTTTTTGTTATGATTCGAACTTCAAACTACTAATGTGATACACTCCACATACACTTGCATCAGCCTACCTTCTAGGATGGATGGTATACTGAGATTTTCCTGTAATATCTTTAAACACACATTCTGTGGTGCGAATTTCTTTAGAATCTGATCGTGTATACAAAATATTCTTAAATGTGTTTCCACCAGTGTATATAACTCATCACTCTTGTTTCGCCCTTTATACAAAGATAAATAATATATGTTGCCATATTCTGGTACACAACAATGGTATAATTACAGTAATATGAAAACAGGTTAACATTCAAAGTCTAGACCCTCGTGTTGGACTTTCTGCAGCACATTATCTGCCAGCCCTCGATGCATACTACGTTATGCTCGTACTGGCGAAGAGAGCAGTCATTATGCTCCCACCTCCTGCTGGTCGGTGAAGTATCATGATTTCAGAAAGTGGTTTATGAAACAAAACAGGCAATAGTCTAAAGGGGTAAGTTCATACTGTGCCGGAATGCCATTAGTTCCATGCTATCAAGTATCTGAATTATTTGTTGCATTTTTCGAGCTGTGTGTGGTTTTGCGTTTCCTGTTGCAGCAAGGCACGATTGGTTCATCAATGCAGGATATTTCTGGAGTATTTAAGCATACATCCGCTCCTACAGTTCTGATTATAGGTCCACATTGATGGTACGATCGTTAACAACGATCTCGAAGTGAATTATCCCCTCCTAGTTCTACCACATGTAGAGTATGATTTCATGCTCGAAACGACCCTGCTTGAGGACACGTTCTGGAAGTTGGTTACGCTGATTTTGCAGCAATTATTGGCACACATCCAGTCCATTCTGGGTCTGAGCTGGCCTCAACTCATATTGTAGCTCCTGAATAGTTTCATGAGCTCGTTAAAGTGACGTACTACAATAGACTGGGACAGCCGAGTTGGTTTGGTAATTGTTCTATTCTAGTAGATTGATTTTCCTCAACGACATGTCGAATGACCTTAGAATCTCTTACCTTTGGGCAGGCAGACGTTGCCTGATGTTCGACAGTTGTATAGCCTGCACGAAATTTCTGGAACCAACGATTACTGTGCTGTAGTTCACTGCACCTTCCTCTTTTGCATGGCAAATGTTTTGGATTGCCGCCGCAAAGTTAGGCCCGGGTCCGAATTCATACAGTAACAGTTCACATATCAGAAGTTTCTGAACACTTATCGTCACTGTCAATAAAAAGTGACCGAAGATAATAACAGGGTAGGGGCCTCCATACTAAATAGTCCGTTTGCCTCACTACCCCTTTGAACCTGTATGATCTTATGCTTACAATCCAATATGGTGTATGCCCACACCTGCTGTTCGAGTAGTGGAACTATAGCAAGACTTCTGACTTATCTTTATTAAATTAGTTTTATATACCCTTACGTTATGATTATTTTAAAGTTCGGAAAATACAGTTTAAAAACGATCGTGCGAGATTAACTTGTACCTATATCTGTATATAATCTAGCATGACAAACAGCAGAGTTTCAAAGCTATCTCAGTCTTTGGATCTCAACCCCCGAAACGAACATAAGTTAGCCAAGTCAAGGTGCTTTTATTTGGAAGAAGGTTAATTGTGATGTGAACATTGAAAATTTGTGCAACGAAGCAATATTTACTTGCTCCTTGTATACATAGGTGGTATCCGTTACCCTAATTTTGATTAAGCTCCCTAGTAGTTTAGTCATAGTACGCTTCTCTGGTGCGGAACACCGGATTTCGATTTCCAATGAGAACTTATATGAATCGGATTCACGTTAATGTCTACGTCACATATAGCCTCTTCTGAAGAGGACATGAAATTCTAATCAATCAATCAACTGAATTATGATTCTATCTGTCCACTTCTGTTTCGCAATTTTTAATTTTTCATGTACTCTTTGAATCACAAATATAAAGAATCCTCAATCTTATCACTACTTAGTTGTTTCATTAGCTGCTCAAGAAAAATGAGACGAAATCTACCCCTAGTAGGAAGAAATAATTCAATGTGTATCTTCTCCTTCGTTCCGTTTTGTTTTATTTCCTATTTATTTATAATCTGTTCCCATAGCATTATTCAAAATCTGTCGTGCTGATTGACTAATGCGGGATATATCTGAGCTCGTGATCCTGGGCTCGATTGTCATTAGAGGTATGTGTCTAGAATAAAAACCAGAACAACGGATCAGTCACTTAATAGCCTATGCTGGGTTGCATCTTATTGAAACATGGCTAAACATCGAACCAGGGACCTCCGACGTATAGTATCGTAACATTATAGATCCGAGATGTTGAAAATGGACTTTAAATTGCAACTAACCAAACAAAATCTGTTCCTAAATTTTCTGGTATAAGGAAAACATAGTATATTACTCTTGGTTTCCTTAATACATATTTAAATGGTGAGCCGCTGTGACTCAGTCGCAGAGTGATCACTTATGGTGCGTAGGATCTCTAGATCGATCCCAGCTCCCAATAAATGAATTCAGTGACGGAAAACATTGTGAACGTAGGTTTCCTCGAGGTTCTCTCCTTATCTCCAAGTTCCATCATTTCATCATTATTGTGAATCTCACCTTCATCGGCTTTCTCAGCTCAGAAACATTATAGCGTTAAATTAAAAGAAATAAATATTTTTAAAAATCTACTGGGTTAATTTGTTGTACTGATCATATTTTCAAGTAAGATTGGTTAACAGAGGAAATACCTCATCTCTCTTAATCATTTCTATTATTGTCTTCTCTCTTTGCCTCTCATAGGGCTGCGGAGAAGATAATATCTTATTGTGTAAGGTCCTTAGGCATACTTATGTCATTAACTGCCTAGGCAACTATTTCTATTTCTTGAAATCCTTGGAAGAAAATTGGAAAAGCTGTTTGTATCTTATTACGTTTCCTAGCGGTTTGTATAAGATTTTTTTTTCCCTCAGCAAAGAAAAATGTTTTGTATATATATTGATGTTCAGCTTTTGTAACAAAATACCGCAGAATTAATCCTGGTTTCTCCGTAGAAACTATTTTAGAGTACTTTATATCTATAGCAACAGACACTCATATACTATCTTCGCTTATAGCCTACGCACATTTTCTTTGCATACTATTAAATGAGGGTGTTCTCGAAGATTTTTGACACGTAGCTATATGAATAAAACATATAAGAGCTATTACACTACACACATGTAAACTTTAATTTCATACTGCTGGTTTTGTGAACATTCACCAACAACGTAAACGTATTAAATACATACTGAGGTGAAGATGGATATTTAGTTCAACAGATATTTTCTTCTAATAGATCTTTCAGTAAAACATAGCTGTATAGGGTGAGCGATTTTTAGTGAAACATGACATGTATAGGGTGAATGATTTATCTTAAGTTGCCCACATAGCTTTTGAACAAGTAGACGCAAAAAGCTCAAATTTCATTATTCTGTATAAACATATCAAAATAAGGACATTGCTTGACATGCCATACAAATACAACCAGGTTAACACTGTTGCCAACTAAACATAAAGTTACATCTTATTTTCAAACTGTAGTACCTCAGGTATTTATTTGATTTGATTTTCAGTTTAGCATTCCTTTGCAGGCTATATGAGACATGAACCTACAGCTTAACGTGGGACCTGAACCACAGGAGCTCCTGGCGGGAATCGAATCCGGGTCTCCCTGACGAAAGGCGCGTACGCTTACCGCTTAGCCTTTAGAGAGCTCTAAGTCAGGTTATTAGTAACTTCATAAAAGAAATAAAATATCTGCAGAAAGCACGTTTTGATTAGAAATAATATACAACTATTACTTTTAATTGAAACTTGCTTTGTTGAGATTTTTGTTTCTTTTATGAAGTTACTAAATTAAAGCAAAGCTATCATAAACTAGATGGTTATTAGGATCATGCAAATTGGATTTATAAAATTGTATTGTTATTACATCCGTACGTCATTTATTCCACAAAATAACTTTTGTTCTATATTTCAAATCTACATGTTAAACGATGAAACTTAACTACGAACACCACAGACTTATCAATCAGGGTTATAAACAGCTGAAGCGTTATAACATAAAAAATTTTGATGTCTTCTACAACAGTAATACCGCCACTGAGAGGGGCAGGGCGTTGTACAGACATGTCCAAAGTTATTGTCCAATACCTACAAATATCTGTTGTAGGAATATAATTTGATAACCAGTAGCAGTACATTTCCATAAACTTCTTTTACAATCTCCCCATGCTTGTTGCGTCATCTCCCCATGCTGGTGCATGGTTAAATGCGTTACCTTCTCCCCAATTAGGTCTTCACATGTCTAATGAAACCTTTCGAATCGCAGTAGCCTTAAGACTAGGTTCAGATGTTTGTGAGCCACATCGCTGTCCAGCTTGCGGGGATCAAGTTACCCAACGCGGCCTGCATGGCCTCTCATGCATGAAGAGCATAGGCAGAAACACCAGACATTCATCTGTTAATGACATCCTTTCGCGAGCCCTCACGACGGCAGGAATTCCTTCGATTCGTGAACCGTCAGGCTGTTGTCGTTCCGATGGTAAACGACCTGATGGCATGACATTAATACCTTGGATGAGAGGCAAATCTCTACTATGGGATTTTACATGTTCAGACACGTTCGCCCATTCAAGCCTGCCATTGACCGTTGTGAATGCTGGAGAAGTTGCTAGACGTAGAGAGGCAGAAAAGGATAGGAAATACAATAATCTCCTCGATAAATTTATAATTGCTCCAATAGCTATCGAGACCAGTGGAGCATGGGGTTCTAGAAGCCTTGATTTTATCAGAGAGGTATTCAGACGCATATCTATCGTTTCTGGAGATGTTCGTTCAGCATCCTTCTTATTCCAACGTATATCCATAGCGGTCCAACGTGGCAACGTTTCGTCAGTTCTTGGTACATTGCCGCCTGGAAGGGAACTGGAGGAGGTGTTTCTTCTCTAGTACAACAGAAACAAGCGAACAATAGAATAATAAAAATAATATATCAACGTTCAGAGAAATTTAAAATATATATTATATTGTTATCCATTGTTTCTAAATACCACAATTATATTATTTGATGTTTTCGCATTGATTTGATAACGATTTCGCCCGGTATTTCTGATAATGTTAGTATGTGTATAATCGACAAATAAATGTATGTGGCAAATGTCATATCAAAAGAGCAGTAAATAAGAACAATAAAACGAAATGAAAACCTTTCTTGTCCGCTTAGCAACATTTCAGTTTACTCATTCTAATTTTCGTATTTATAATTCTTTTCCTATGAAATTTACCATAAATATACATTTCACGATTATACACATAGTATTAAAAGTACCTTGCAAAATCACTACCAAATTATATTTCCACAACAAAACAGTTATAGATATGCGACAATCATTTTGGACATGAGTGTACATCTGTAGTACTTTAATGTCGAATAGTTCAGATTTCAAATAAATAGAAACAAAATTGAAAGAAATTGAAAAACTAATTTTTTCATAGGGTTTATTTCGAAAGTATGCTCATTTAAGTACAACATCCATTCACGTTAATTTTTTTTTTTTTTTTTTTTGGAATATACATAAAGATCACAATGGCTTTGACAGTAATTTGATTAAATGTAAAATTATTCCAGAGATAAAAAACATTGTTAAAGATCGCATTATTGTTTAAAATGGCATACATATTCGGATTTTTTAAACACAAATATTGCTTTTCTTTGCTTCTATATGAAAATTACAAAAATGGTTTCTGATAGTTATAGTTCATGAAGTTCATCTTGTACATAATTTTAAACAGTGTTGAAAATTTTACAAGATAAAGAAATTTTACAAGATATTGGTTGAAATGGCAAGTTAGTGAGAACTTTTTAAAGCAATTTCTACTTTCCTTTGTTTCTATAAAATTACAGTAGTTTTTTAGTAATTACAAGAAAAATGTTCTCGGAGTTACATAATTTTAGAAGTGCATAACAAACGTTTATCATATTTCCGAAACGTCTTGACATATCACATTGTTATAAACGGCATTATGATCTTTATATATATATATATATATATATATATATATATTGAAAACTATCTGTATGGTTAAATGTGATATGTCAAGAGCTTTTTTTTAAATAAAAGGTTTTGAAGGAAGTCAAATTTTCAATTCGTTGCAACGATGTTCCTCGAAATGCGTTAATCATGTTCATATCATTTTCCACTAAGGTTCTTCGTATGTACATGACCTCGTCTATCTCACTAGCGTTTTTCCGACGTAGATTTTTGTGATTCTAACTTTATCAGACTAATTCATAAATGCTTTATTGTAAGTTTTTGTTTAACATTGCGTTTGGAATATGTAATAATCAAACATGATTCCATTTAAAAAAATAACTTGATGATTGGTGGGCAACAATTTTAACCTAGTGGTATTACAGAGAATGTCAAACAATGTTGCTTATCCGATAATTGGGTATTAATAAATTTGAGTGTTTTATTACCTATTAGCTTAAAGGTCACAAGGTATTATAAAGATAAATGGTTCACACTGTATATTTAATTCTTCATTATAACCTTTGTTAGGTAGGAACATATGATGACAAACAAATATTGCCCACAATCGCCAAGAAAATTCTACGTGTATAAACGAGAATAGCTTTCAAATATAGCAATGTACTGACAAATGAAAATCTAAGCATGGAAGTAAAGCTTTACTTTCAATTTGCCATATAATTATCACGATACAGGAACCGAGACATTTGCTGTGGGTAACTTTCGTCCTGAATTTTTAAAAAAATCTCGAACTCTTATTTATATTTTTAGCAATATTCTTAGAAGACTAATTTAAAGTTCGTAATACATCATTATATCTGTGCAGGAAAAATCAATATGATCAATACAAAATGTAAAACAATTCCAAACTAGTAAAATGAATTGTTTGACTGGAGAATATACGACTTTTTACAGAAGTTTCTTGCAGTCCGCAAGGTTTCATCAACTGTAATACATGACACATAGCTTCTTACATGGGGTTAAGCCTCCATTTGTACAAGGAAGGATCACAAACTAAAGTTACAACACCTATATTTCCGAAGTTTCGTCTGTTATGGAGGAGTGAGGAGTGTGTGACAATTTTAATACATGGAGTTGGCAAGTGTGCGGAGTTTCAGCCACCTGCCACATACGGCGCTAGTTGTAAGCAAACACAAAATGGCGATTCGTTTGGAAAACTGGTCTCGCGAAGAAGCCCGCTCAGTTATTCGATTTCTGTGCGCGAAATATATAGCCGCAGCTAAAATTCACAGCTAGCTGGTAAAGGTTTACGGACAGACTATAATGTTCTGTAAGCATATCCTAGAATTGTGTTGAAAGTTTGCGGCTGGTAGAGGAAACCAGCAAGGAGTGCAGTGGCTCACTGAACCAGGTATCAACAGATTTGAACACAGTTTGAAGGAAAATGCTGATTCAGGACAACAGGAGGATCACGTTACCGCATCTGGCTGCAGAAGTGGAATGTCCTTCTTAAGCGTTCGTCACATTCTGCACGATATTCTGAAGTACTGAAAAGTTTGTCCCGATGGGTTCCATTCAATGGGTACAACCGACACAAGAAGAAGCATATAGGGACACGTTTGTAACTTTTGGAATAGTTCTTCACGGAAGCGGGCTGTTTTCTTCACCGCATTGTCATGGGTGACGAAACATAGATCTTTCGTTACAAAACAATAGATTTTACTCGTAACATTTTCATTTTGATGTTGTGTTGTTCGCAATTTGAACCCTATCATACAGCATTTCCACAAAATCATTTTTATGTGGGAATGTGTTAGTTGAAAAGTGGTATAGATAGAATGGCAGGTGAATGATAGAAGAGGACAAAAATACAAGGACAGGTGTAATTGATAGTATGGAATAGAAGATCGTTAATAACGGATTGGCATATTTTACAGTTATTTTGAGTACTTTATTGAAATGTCTTTCATTGGAATATGCGATCATTTTAATATTTCCTCTCAACCTCCTTTCTCTCCCCAGCATCATTTTCTTTTAGCTTGATACTGTTATTGTAATTTTATGTTGTAACTATTCTGACATAACAAAGCATATTGCTACTGTAGCTTTCCGTATGAATTCAAATTGTTAGTCGATTTCGAACAGACCATAGGAGACCAAGTGAACAAGTGACCTTCAATTTTGGTTGAAATAATTGAGCAGAATCCAAAGAACGAAGTTTAGGTAGTCGATTCGATTTAGTAGCAACTACAGAGAGCCGACTTGCCGTACGACTAAGTCGACAGAGAGATGCAAGGCTTTAGTAAAATATATCAACAAAATAGCATTTCGTTAGTCACAAAATCTTTATTGAATCTTTATAATGACTACTTTCATTTAAATAGACACACTCGTGTTTCGTAGAAATGTGGTAGGTGAGGAAATGTCGAGTGCTTTAAGGAAATCGACCATAATCCTGATGTTATTACTAGAATATTACCTTAATACTAGTTTATTTCCGTTACTATTTTATTTATCATCACGTATATTTTAAGCTTCTACCACCAAAGCTGTCTATCTCTTAAAACTAGTGCCATCACAACACAACATACCATAACAAAATAACAAAGTAAATGTTTCATGGTTACGTTTCACACCATACGATAACTAAACATACATCGAATCAAGTCCAGTGAATTTGAACAAAATTTTGAAAGTTCACTGTATAGGGAGAATGTGGTCAACATCAATTCAAAAACAAATGAGAGCCAGGGTGACTCAGTGGTAGAGTGCTTACCTCTGGTCTGTCTCTTATATCTATCTATGTATCTCTCCCTCTCTCTCTCTCTCTCTCTCTTTATATATATATATATATATATATATATATATATATATATATATATATATATATATATAGATAGATATAGATATAGATATAGATATATATATATATATAGATAGATAGATAGATAGATAGATAGATAGATAGATAGATGTAAGTTTGAGTGATTCCGGACATTCTAAGCTTACAATAATACTGTTCTTCGCATGTGTAATGTGGAGACTTGTTGTGACGCCTATTTAAAGTACCGTACCTTCCTACAGTTCAGTTCTGAGTAGGAAGTGCAAGGATTGCTATACGTAGTTTCGACGGTAGGAGAAACAACGAGGTAAGTTCATGCACATTTCTTGAACTGATGTTACTTTTTAGTGCAATATGTTAAGGTTTTATACAGAAGTGGTTGTCAGCAAATGGTTAAGCAAGACATATATCGAAGCGAAGATCCTACTTTACTGTTCAACGCGTGCACAAGTATACGGTGCTCAATATGGGTGACTCTGGACGTTTAGGAAAGGGTGAATTCGGACATGTTTATTACGTTAAGGTGAGTCCGGACAATATGATTAACGAACTAAGAGGATTCAAAACTCTCTCCTCTCTCGTTTCTCATGTTTATGAATGTGAAATAGTAAGTGAGGTCTACTGCATATATCTAGCGTTTATTCATTTTTGCTATAAATGGACCCTGAGGAATCTCCAGGAAAAGCTATAAAATTATTTTAGGATCTACCAATACAACTAAATTACAATAAGCTAATCATAAAGATCATCAGAAATTCTTCACTACTGAATGGCCACATCATCTATTGTATCAATATTGTAATTCTGTGGAAAAAATTCAACTGGAATTGTTAAGCAGTGACCCCGTCTCAGTTTCACCTCAGGGGTAAGACCAGGATACGTATTTTACAATAGAGACAAGAACGAGACAAAACAAAGTCTTGTCTTTTCTCGTCTCTGTACGTGGTTGTCGTTCGTTGCTTTCAAAAATCTATTGCTTCGGCCGGCGAAAAGTAGAGTTATTGTCGACGTTATTTTTTCTTTCCTTTTGTAGATGGCTAAGTACATCAGGAAGAGAGAGAAATCATGGACAGAGGAAGATGTACATAAAGCTATAGCAGCAATCAAAAGTGGTCTATCGGTTCCTCAGGCTTCTGACCAACTTAACATCCCAAAATCAATTTTAAATGATTATTTGGAGATCAGTCGAGATTTACCTATAAAACGTACTGATGGTCAGATGGTCATACCTCCACAGTATGAGGAACTACAGCCAAAGAGAATTATCGAATTGCAACGACGAGGGTTTGGAGTAGCGTCTTCAAATTCAAAAACTTGCTTTTGATTACGCTACAACTAATGGCATTTCTAACCTTTTCAACGAAAGAAAGAAAATAGCTGGACAGGCATGCTGTTCATCGTTTATGCATCTGCATAAACTTTCTATGAGAAAAACACAGGGTTTGTCGAAGTACAGAGAGTTACGGTTCAATCGACAAGCAGTGAGTGAGTTTCTTAACATTTTACTCTAAGTTTGGATAAAACTGGGTTGTGGGAACACCCAGAACGAATATACAACGTTGAGGATACAGAACTTCAGTTAAATAATAGATCAATGAAAGTAATCGCGGACATGGGTGAATAAGTGTTGTTCAAATTACCCACGGAGAGAAAGGAGAAACAGCCACTGTAATTGCGTGCTTAATGCGACTAGATCCTTTATACCTCCAATTGTAGTGTCTAAAGATCAACGAAAGAATCAGAAGTTCGAACATTGTATGCTAAACGATTCTAAACTTTCCATGAGTAAACTGGTTTTAGTAACGAAGAGTATTTCTTTACCTGGTTAAAACTTCGTATCATATATTCCAATTTGCAACACACTGTCGGTTTTGTTGATTTTAGACGGCAATATGTCACATAGTTCACTGTCAGCCTGTCAATTTTATGATGAACACAACATTTATGAAAACTCTTTACCTCCACACACGAGCCACCGGGTGCAAACTCTGGATTTCACATTCTTTAAAGTGCTAAAAGCTGAATATGACACTGCAAACAATCATGAATGAATGTCCATCCAACAAGATCTCTGATAAAAATTATCTTTGGCGAACTGTTCCAGAAAGCCTGGTATCGTGTTGAAAGTGCTGATGTAAATGGATTCCGTGAAACCGGTATATTTCCATTTCATCCGCAACAAGTTCGGGAACATGAATTTCTTTTGTCGAATGAACATGATCTGCCAGGAGCTGGAAACAATTCCTCTTCTGTGTCATCAGACTCATTCCCGAACACGTCTCAATCGTCTTCAGAGTAATCAGTTAAACAGTTCCTACTTCTCCTGCTGTTGCTTCTGGCAAACTCACATCCCAAAGTTCGGGCGATGATTAAAAAAATTAAGTGTCACGAAAGGCAGTTTGTTTCAAAATGTCTCCTCAAACATAATCGAAGGTAGGGATAAAAACAACTGTGGATTTTATGGGAAGAATTATTATGCACTATCGTCAAGCAAATAGGGTTCCTGGGTATTCTGTATTGTATGTAAGACATGGTTTCATGCAAGATGTGTAGGCGGTGGTAAGGAACCGTAGTTTTCCTGTGGGCAGTGTGTCTGAATTATGACTAGGGCTTCACAAAACTGGCGGACGTGATTAACGCAAGAATCATAAATGCTAGTCTCACTGCACACATAGTGCATTTTACTAACGATTTAGTTGTTACTTGCAAAAAATAGTAGTACAATGTAGTTCTAACGGAAAATTCTGATGGGAACAAATGTGATTACTATGTTTAATGATTAAACACTGTAGTGATAGTTACACTACTGTGCATTTAAATTACAACTTCAACAATAAAGAAATTGTTAAAAAAAAGTGCTATATTAGTAATTAGTATGTATTTATCATGTATTTGTATTCATATTCTCTATTTATATGTTACAATGTTAGTGTAGCAAGATAGTAAGCTAAAATATACCTATCATGTATATATCCTACTTCCAAGTTCAGTTTTCGAAATCGCCAACCTACTGTCCGAATTCGCCCATACTTACCCGATGTATATTAGTGATCGACTGTGGTTATTGTGGTTAAACGTTCAATCAAGTTTCAGCTATCAATACATATAAATATTACTCTTTCAGATTGTGTTACTTTTATTATTTTGATGGAGAAAGACTGACATAACTTCGTATTTAAGAGTAAATAGAGAAATACCTCTTGCCTAAGCTTAATAATCATCCGAGAATAGACGTACCTTTATCTAGTAGTTTGAAACTTTTTTCACAGTGAACCCAAATTACATTCATTTTTCTCCTCCCATGCAAAGTAAAACTCTGCCTGACCCTTGAATTTATAAACTTCCCCTGTCACACTCAAATAGTTCAAAGATGTGTTCAAGTTGTCATAGAGTCCACCAAAAAAACTGTGCGGACAAGGTAATAGAGAGGCTATATTACATGAACATTACCATGTTTGATTAATAAATTTGACCGGAATTTCGATTTTAGAGTAACTTTTTTAACAAATAATGATAAAACGACTAAAATATAGCTGCAAGCTAATGTGATTAGATTAACCCGCTAAGAATAAATGAGGTAAAGAAATGGCCTTGTATATATTTCTAATATAAGGGTGCGTCTGTTATACTGTAAAGCAATATAGTGGTGTTTTTATTCATCTCTTTTGAGACTTTAGGCCCTTCCGTGAAGTGAAGATAAAATATACATTT
The DNA here is from genome assembly GCF_964235325.1 of Thermobia domestica. Lineage (NCBI taxonomy): Eukaryota > Metazoa > Arthropoda > Insecta > Zygentoma > Lepismatidae > Thermobia > Thermobia domestica. The sequence continues at coordinate 156,848,814 of NC_137458.1, forward strand.
TTTACATTTTCGCGATTATTAACATGATAATATGCAACTTTTCCGCACTAATAGGATTCGATATTTGAAAATTTACTTTTTTTCCCTACCCATTTTAGTATCTGGATACCAATCGATGACGCAGTGAGAACTGAGGCAACAGCTTGGCATTCGTTGAAGGACTGCATTCTATAGAAAATGGGAAAAAGATTGCTGATTGCTGCCGATATCAAGAGAAATGTAACAGTGTATAATCAGGTGTGCTGCTGCTTCGCCCTATTTATCTGTATATAAGTCACATAAAGTGCCAAGTGTCACTGAAAATGCTGATTCCGACAGTTAATTCAGCCAACTTACAAGTTCAGTTTCCAATGATTATTTAGTGTTTGGAGACAGGAATATCTTTCTATGTGGACCTCATTCTCTCCCTACGGAGACTACAATCAGCGACTGCCAGTGACTAAATTCAGCAGACTCGTACGGCTCACAACAAAGTGACTATTATTCTTGAAGATTCCAAGAATTTACTTTTCTTATGGGCTGCATAACTAATAAGATATTGTCCCTTCCTAGACATAAATTTTATTGCTAGGATTAATATAATTTAGGCTGGATTGCATAAATTTTATTCCGAAATTCAAGAGCTTTCAGTTTGACACACAAGTGCGGCCATAAAATTTGTTGTCTGTATACCTTGTTAATATCGTTCAAACGCTTTAGTTCCGCACTTTCTAGAACATTATATGAAATACCTCTGTGTATTCTTATAATTACCTGTCTGGGGGAATAGCATACCGAAACACGATTTTCGCAAAAATCTTCAATATATTTAAACATGATCGCAGAGAAACGCAAACAGTTCGAAACGTTTGTAAATGTGTGGGACAAATTAAGACAGTGTAAGCGAATGTACAATGAAGCTTTGCTCCGAAAATTCTTGAGTGTAATCTCATGCTTAGATAATATGGTCACATACGTTGTTCTGTTGTGATGATGATTACGAAGCTGATTCGTGGAAAATGTCACGGAAAATTATCGAAGAATTCAACGTTTCATGCGACGATTTCGAGACACTGGAAAAGGTAAGAAGATAGTTAAGTTGAACGATGTTAAGCACCAATGAAATCAGTGTTTTTAAGTCTGCCCTACTCTACTCTTGCTCCTGCGATATGAAAGGTATCTACAAGGGAGAGTCATAAACTAAGCTTACAAGTCCGATATTTCCGGAATTTCGTCTGTTATAAGGAAATCAGAAATGTGTGAGAAATTTAAATACATGTAGTCGACAACTGTGGAGAGTTTCAGCCAGGGCAGTGCTGGGATACTAATTTGTTTTAGTATTAACGTAAATAGCTCAAATCGAAATCCTATTTACTAGAGAAAAACTTTTTAGTTCCTGTGCTAACATTTCTGTCAAATAGAAAGAAGCTAAATGTATCAACAACTTAATATAGCTGTATGGCCTATGGACGCAGGAGGTTCAGTGCCGCGTTTATAAAAGCTCTCCATTGATTTCTGTCCTTACCTTCTACTTTAAGTTTCAAACTCTGCGAGAACCATTTTAATATTGTCCTTCGATCTGCGTCTCGGTCTTCGTAATTTTCGTTTTCCTATTTGGATTTCCAATTACAACTTTGAAAGCGTTTCTAATTTCTTCCATTCTGGCTACATAACCTGCCCATTTGAACCTCCTAGACTTGATGACCCTAACAATGTTTGGTAAACGGTATAAAATTATGCAGTTCCTCCTTATGAAGTTTCCGCCTTTCCCCATTCCCGTTCCTCTTGGAGTTCGAATATTGACTTAAGAATCTTGTTTTCAAATACTTTCAGTCTACGATTTTCCCTCAGAGTCAGTGGCCATGTTTCGCAACCATACAGCACAACAGGCATGATTATCGTTTTATGTTTTGAGCTACAAATTCCTCAACAGAATTAGCGACAACAAAAGATTTTTAACTGAATAATAACAAGAAATCTCTGTTTCCAGTTGACATTAAATGTTTCAGTGATTATGGTTTTGGTCTGTTAATAATGATCCTAGATATTTGAATGTATCCATTTTGTCGAAAGAAAATATTACTGTATTTGGTATTTTGACACATCCATGAAATGCAGTATTACGAGCCCGACAAACTTTCATTTATTTAGTTTTTTCTGCATTTACTTTTATGCCTATGTCCCTGCAAGCGTTAATTAAGATTTCTGCATTCCTTTCTATTCTTCTATCATTCCCTATTAAATTTACATCACCAGCATACGACATAACCTGGCAAATACAATTCAGCTCTAGCATCTGATTGCTGTCTTTGATTTTCATTATAATGTTCTCCAGAACAAAGTTAAATAATAATGGCGACAACGCATCTCCTTGTTTCAGGCCATTCTCAACGTGAAAGCTCGTGAACAAGAACTTCTTTCTCTCCTCGAACCTTACTTTGGGATTCATTTAAATATATCCTAATTAATCTACCTTTTTCGGGGTTGCAAATTCTCTAAGCATGTTGTACAATTAATCCCTCCTACCCGAGTCTAAAGTCAATAATTGATGTGCCAGGATATTGTATTTTCATTTCCTTTCACGTATTAGTCGAATGGTAAATATCTGGTCGATAGTTTATCGATTTTACCTACATCCGCTCTGATAATCTGCAATAATTTCATCTGCATGTGGAGTCAATCTTGCTAATAGAATGTTTAAGAGAATTTATTGGATGTTGACAGAAGAGAAATGCCTTAATAAGTATTAAATCTGTTTTGTTGCTTTTCTTCTGAACTGGAACAATGATTGATTCTTTTCACTCTTGTGGTGATTCCTCCTTGTTCCAGATAAGGAGAATGAGTTTGTGTATCTTGCTCTACAATTCTTCCCCTCCAGCTAAAATTAAGTCAACCAGAATTTCGTCTGCACCCGGAGATGTGTGTTTCTTTAATTTTTTTGAAATAGCGATTTCTATTTCTGTCTGGTTAGGTTTTGAAATATACGGTTATGCTATATGCATTTCACTTTCTCCACGCGCATTAGATTTTGGCTATGTGTTAAGCAAATCGTCAAAGAAATCTTTCCATCTATTTAAGATGCTATCCTGATCAGTGAGAACTGTTCCGTAGCTTTCTTTAATATATAAGCACGAGGTTGATAGCCTTTCTTAAGTTCGTTGATGCATTTATACATGTCCCGAATGTTTTTGTTTTCACTATTATCTTCAAGTTAATTCATTTTAACTTTCAAACATCGCGTTTCTTTATTCTAAAAGTTTTGGAAGTTTTCTGCCAGATGACAATGAAATTTTATGTAGTTATTTCGTTCAGATTTTGTAGCCAACGCTGTTTCTTCTGTTTTCTCTTCTCTGCTACTTTAGTGCATTCCTGGTTGAACCATGTTTGTTCCTACGTATTTTTGCGTGCCCCAATATTTGTTTTGCTGAAATTTTAATGTTATCTCTAATTTCAACCAAGTATCCTGAACACTAGTGCACTCCGAACCTTCTAAAACTGAGAATCTACTCAACACTTCAATCTGGTTCCCCTCTCACCTGACTTTCCTCTAATTTTTAATATTTAATTTCAGATATTGAATATTTCCTGTATTCAACGATGGTCTCTCTCTTACTATCACAATCAACTCCTCTGAACGACCGAACATCAGTTGTGCTAGACTGTTTGCTTTTGTCTATTAAAATATGATCAGTTTGATTATGTGTTTTTTCCATCTGATGAAGTCCAAGTATATTTATGAATGTTGCGATGTTGGAATTTTGTAATCTTCACGATAAGGTTTCTGGATGTTGCACAGTTCACGAGTCTAAAGCCGTTCTCACAACCTTCCTTATGCAAACATTTATTCCCTATAATCGGTTTGAAAATAACCTCTCGTCCGACTTTCGCATTGAAACCGCCTAACAGAATTTTCATATGGTAATGCAGGAGATGATTAAATACCCGTTCTATTCTTTCGTAAAAACTGTATTTTTTAAATCGCCATCCTTATTTTCTGTTAGGACATGTGCATTTAAAACAATAATATTACATCACAGACCCTTAAGAGAAGTAAAAGAAAATCTATCACTAACAAATTTGAACCCATGTAATTGCTGATATTACGTATTCGTTTGTAAACGAAAAGCCCTGTTCCTAGTTGGTAATTTTTAATGCGTTCCCCGTAAATGAACGTAAAATTTTCCAACTTGACTCCTCTATTTCTAAACTCATTCTTTACAAATTTCAACGCGCCTGCCCTATAGAGACTTCTTATATTCCATGTTCCAAATCTCTTGTCGATTTTGCTTTGCTGAGTTCGTGCCAAGTTATCAGTTCTGATCTAGGGATTCTGCGCACTTATCTGAACAATCCTTCTTTTTTTTTTTTCAGGATAAGGTTGTTAGCCCCACACCAAATCCCCAAGGTGGAGGATCACCCCTTGTCTGTCCGCGACTTCTTATTCAGTATATTCGCAACTAACCTCTATATCCCAGAGGCCACCTCCTCGATCCACAACCTGACGACGCGCCGTGCCGTGGTGACAGGAAGACCACATTTTACGGAAATTAATATAGCTATATTTCAGAAATACAATAGGTACTGTTTACCCGAACACTGCTTTAAAACACACAGGAATAATCAATATGCTCGGATATATGGATGCGTATTAAGACTGTGGAAGCTTCGATGCCGAAAAATCGTAAATTAGAGAGTAGTGTTAGTATAGTATTACATAAATGCATCGTACGTTTGACTATCCGAGTTACTCTTGATGTATCACATTGTTTCGTTTTATAGCTACACAACTTTATAATAAGTGATTATACAATTTACCTGATCTCTTCCAATAGCAACTAATGAATTTATAATACAAAACTGAAATACAGAAGAATAAAATTTAAAAGAAAATATGTGATATTTCGCAGGGCATCTTATGTAAAGGGTGCCTTGTATTCTTCATAGATTCCGTACTACCAGTCAGTATTTGAATTTATTATAGAAAGCTGGTATACAGGATAACTAAAACCACTTATCTATAATGTGATGTTTCGTAGGGCGCCTTATGCAAAGGGCGCACTGTACCTTTCACGGGTTATTTACCAACAGTAAATGTATTATTAATTGTACAGAACTGTGCTATACAAAAGAGTAAATAAAATCGTTCATTTTTGATGTGGTCTCGCAAGGGCGCCTAATGTAAAGGGCGCACTGCACCTTTCACGGTTTTTTTTACCAAAAAACTGTAAGAATTTATAACTAAAAACTTGTACCTTTATTTATACTGTGATATTTTGGAGGGCGCACCGGGACACGTCCCGGTGTCCCGGTGGGCCACTACGGGCCTGGTTTCAGCCACCTGTCACCAACGGTGCTAGTTGTAGATAAACAAAAATGACCACTCGTTGGAAAAACTGGTCTCGCGAAGAAGTCCACTCAGTTATTTGATTTCTGTTGGCGAAACATGTAACCGCGGCTGAAATTCACCGACAGTGTGAGACATTAACAGTATTGCGTGAAGCAATCACGAGAGAATAGCCAGAACTCGTCTTCCTTCGCTACAACGTGCACCCGCATACAACCCAGAAGACCACCACGCTGTTTAACCGTTTCACTGAGACATCATCGGCCACCCCCCCCCCCCCTACAGCTTGACCACGCTCTGAGCAACTTTCACCTGTTCCCGCACTTGAATGAACACTTAGAAAACCGTCACTTTGCTTCAGAAGAGGAGGTAATCACTTCGTAATAATGTGGCTGAACACGCAAAGGACAGAAATTTTACAAGACCAGGAGGGTATCTTTAAACTCATCCCACGATGCGACAAGTACCTTAACCGATATGGAGAGTATATTGAATAATGACCTAATGTATGTACTATCTGTTAGCTGTATTGGTTGTATGAAATAATATACAGTATACATTTCTTACTGCAAGTTTGATAATCTTACTTTCTGATCACTACTCGTATTTCGCACACACTCTCATATGTAAGTAAACCATAATCTTGTTTGAAAACACAAATTTTATCAGTTGGTGGAACGTGCTTCTATTCCTAAAACGTTTCCAGCGTCGACGTTGCATTCGAAGGGGTATATAGTGAAAATGAAGTGCTTCATGTGCTTCATGGTTGCACTAATCCACTACTGCTTATTCCATCCAAACAAATTAAATGATTCAGGAAATTGACGAAATGTACTAAAATCTACAAAGTCTATGTTAAGCACTGGCCAACACAAAAGGTCTAATCACGTCACACGGCAATAATACGAATAAACAGCAATGCAAAAGTAACATGTACTGCGATACTACACACTGTTCTATTCACCACTTGTCACACCTTGCGCACTGGCTTCCATTTATTTTCCCTCGTCTGGAGGAGTTCTTGCAGAAACACGTCTTCGACAACCAACACAGTGGTCATGATGTCATTAAAGATTTTACAGCAAAGTTATATATTGCTGGGATTCTGTAGTAGACAAACCTCTGCTGATTACGGGTTTTACCTCATTTAATTCTGTTGAGCTTCAAGCAACTTGTAGCAGTTTACTTACACGGTTAAAAATTTTACATTAATTTCACAACTCAAAATAAAAAGATTTCTCAACTTTTTTAAGTTTGGGACTAGCGACATCGATTTTTGTATATACTTCTGGAGAGAAAAAGGGGATTGTGTTCAGATATGTGTGTTTAATAGTCATATATTGAAGCAAGGATTGAAACAAATATATCAAGATCTGGAGAGCCCAAGCAAACTTTGGAGAAGTGTGGGCTCTCTTGGCCTAGTAGGATCGATTCCCACGTCTTGCCCCACTTCAGCTTCACGGAAATCGGAAGAATGACGAAAAGTCTAAAGAGATATTAGATACAAAAGAAACGTTTCTATACTGACGGAATAGATATGACACAAGAATTTATTCTGCATCGTAAGACCCTCAATGGTGATTTACTTAAGTCTAATTCTAAAAAGGAGTCAAGCCTTGTTTTCATTTAAATCCAAAAATATAATATTGATTCATCCAATGATATAGTGAAGGTTGACATGAGCTATTTGATGCTTTTTCCTAAATTTCAAATTATTCGTTCCTTACAAACTTATAAATCGTTAAATCATATGTAGCAGTTCAGTCTGTCAGAAGATAATTGTGACTCATAGGTGGTTAGTGGATTGTGAAATATAGGTTGAGAATTGCTGCGATATATATATATATATATATATATATATATATATATATATATATATATATATATATATATATATATATATATATATATATTCATTTTAAGCACTGGCGGATCCAAGGGGGGCGGAGGGGGAGACCCCCAAAGGTCTGGTTTTTACAATCAGCATTTATTGTTGGAAAATAAAAATATGGTCTTTTCCCGACCGATTCAATCTGTGTGACAAGCCTTGCAGAGTCTAATCAAAATTGTGGTACTTAATAGTACTCAATACAAACATAAATTAGAGTTGTGAATACTTCTGTCCCTAATTCCTTGAGGCAATCACTATAAGCCCCAAAGGAACGAGAATATGATTCATTCGTTGGACGAACGGCTATAAGAAGGAGGGTAAGGCAGTACACTCTAAGAACTAAAAATGTTTATTTAAAAATTGTCTTAGGAAAAGGATATGAAAATTGAATTCGGTCCCGAAGCTTTAAGTGCCTTTACCTTGAATAAAGAGAACTATAAAATATTCAGAGATCCTTAACAAAAAGCTCTCTGTATCTGGGACTTTTCGGTTGGTAGATTGATTGATATATATTTACGTCGTTTGTCAAATGCGATGCTTTACAGAACGAGAACTAGAGTTTAAAGTTGGATTTGAACCACTGTTGTGCGTTCGATGCTCACTCACCGGGAATCAAACCAAAGAACCTCATACATCAACGATCAAAGATACGTTTGTTAGCTATTTGATCAACAGAGAGAGCCGTGACTATTGGGGTTCAACACAGAAACATTAGGAAGGGTTCCTAGGAAATAACACAAGCTACAAGCTGTTATATGAAAAAGAACTCCTGAGTGAATAACTGATCGCACAGGTCAAACCGCTCAAGCTAGAAACTTGGAATTCGGACAGTAGATAAGTTTTGTGACGTAGGGTATCACTAAGGAAAAATTTCTTGGAAATAAGAAGAAAGGAAGGGGGTGGCGTCCCCCTTTCTCCGAATCCCTTAAGGATGAAAACTTGAAATTTGGTATTTGGATTTCTCATTTTAAATAATTTGACACGCGTTTCAACGTTTTTGAATACTTTAGTAAAATGGAGAAGAAAGAGGTAGAAAGAAAACGGGGCGAGGATTACAAGTATTGTAATAAGATATTATCTAAGAGTGTTTGAAAGTTAGAAACATGAGCTTTTGTGTATGGACTTCTCACTCAAAATAATTCAATACATTTTTCAGCGTTTTTGATATTTTACTTAGAAGGAAAGAAAAGGGATGGAAATTATTATTATTATTATTATTATTATTATTATTATTATTATTATTATTATTATTATTATTATTATTATTATTATTATTAAAGATGCCCATATCTCGGGATCCCTTACTGTTCGAGACATTAAAGTTGGTAGTTTGAATTTTCATTTAAAATAATTAAACATGTATTTGAGCGGGTTTTTTTTCTTTTTTTTTTTGTCACTTGTGGGGGTGGGTTCACTAAAATACCTTTCGAGGTGTTTGAATTTCGAAACAGAGTTTCAGCTCAATCCAATTCTATATGAAAGAGAGAGAAAGAAGAACGCGAAGTATTGTGCCACAATAGCACGTAGGAACATTTGCTATATCGTGCGAGGCCTATGCAGAGCGAATTGGGGGTCTGGGGGCGAAGCCCTATCTAGGCAAAGACTAGTATAATATAATTTTATTGTTGTTGTAAGCATAGATATAATTATATTATGTTTCTAAAAACTGCATATAAGAAATTACCTAATAGAGCCAATTTTCAACCCCTTTTTCCTAGTCTGGTCTAACGCTTTCTTTTCCTTTACATACTCAATTGTACCACTGCAAAAGCGGTGTATTCGGACAAAATACCCTATACAGAGCATTAGCCAAAAGAACATTTTCAACACTAAAAAGGTTGAAGACATGGCTACAATCCCGGATGGGTGCAGATCGATTTAGCAGCCTGGCAGTACTACATACGCACCGAGACAAACGTAGATTACGATCGTGTCCTCTACAGATTTGCCAGGAACAAAAAAGGACGTACATTTGAGTTTGTGCTGTATACCTAACTTTCACAGAGATGGATTGGGAGGTGACTAAGGTCGTTGTGTGGTTTCTGCCCGTCGTGGGTTTTGCCTGTAATTATTTTCAACTCGTGGGTGTTCCCCAAAAGTCACGAGTCTGAGTCTAAAGTTGAATTCCTTGGATGTATCTGAATCGCAAATAAAATCAAGAAAGATGAACGAACTCGAAAAAGTTTTTGAATTTTTAAAATCTTTAACTGAAACAAAAGAGCACAACTGCAATCGTAAAAAGTGTGTACTAGTATATAGGCTATATGATATTTTTAATAAACAGTTACATATTATACATATGATATTTGTTTGTTTTTTATCCCATGGTTATGCCAGGACGGCTAAAGGAGACGTGAACCTACTGATTATAGTAGAATTCGAACCACTTTTTTTCGTTCAACTATAAAACCGACCGGGAATCGAACCCGGGATCACGCACACCAAAGGCAAGCGTGTAAGCCATTTTTTCTTTCTTTACAATTTTCAATCTGCTGAGTTATATCTGATATAAAAACAGAAATGAAAGCAATATGTAAAGATTGCTCCCCTATATTTTGGCGGAAATAGGGTTATTTCCTCAACTGTCTATTTCCCCAACTTTCCAGAAAGGTGTCATTTCCTCAAGTGCTTATCTTTCTTCTTAATCTGATGACCATTAACCAAAAGAAGGAGGACAACTGCTGAAATTCTTAACTAATACAAGAAAGAAGAGGGGTGATACTTCGCTGCTGACTATTTGAGCTGTTGCTGATAACTAGGGTTGCAGGGTATCAAATAAAATCATACTTTATCGAACAAAATTGCATATAATGTTACATGTTTTATATTAATCCAACTGAAAATGAACGTAAGGTATATCTGCAGAGTATGAAATGTCTGTTTTACAATGAATTCATTGAACTGTTCTTTAGAAACAAATCTCAAAGCAGAATCACTCCACGGATTTATTCTTTAAATCCCTTAAATCTGAAAGTGCTGGGTAAAGTATTGTGATATAGAACAAGTCACACGGACAATGAGAAGTTACATTAATCAATTGCCGAGTTTCTATTGACACTGTTGGAACCATGTTCCTCCAATATTTGTTGAATAAATTATATAATATTATCACTTTTGAAGGAAATGATCTATTTTAATTCAAACTTTAGTTCATTGGTCAAACTTTCTGTTGACAAGTAAGCTTACTAGTAGTTCTGTATAAGACCAAGTTAAAAGAGTGTGAGGTAAACAGTTTGCGCTGCTCTTTTCAATCGTGAGATCTTGGATTCAAATTTCAAGTCTGTATATCCTGATTAGGCAGGCTAATTTTCTCAGTCTTAACACAATGATACATTCCTGACTGGCTTTTTCCCAAATTTTCTTTTACTTGTTAATCTTTCAAAGTGAAAAGACTTTCCGGTTGTATCTTGAACTCAAAGTAAATAAGTTTCCTTGAGCGCTTAAAACCTTGCACTTAGAAGAAACATTATTTTTATTATTAAAATCGCTTATGTCTTCGATGATTTGAAGCTGTAACTGTCGGGAACTTACAGTTGTGTCGTACCCCAAAAGTTCCATAATACCTATTTGTTTATTTAAATTTATTTTTATCATTTGAAAACACGACAAATTCTAATGAGATTAACAGTTTTCTTTTAAAAGCCATTTGACGTAGAATTGATGATATTCTACATTTTTAAATAAATCTAAAATAAGCAAAAGGCATTATTATGCTGTATAGAACATAGTGATCCAAAACAGTGCTATTCAACCTTTTTTCTCGGGTACCTCTAGACACAGTTCGCCATTCAATTGTGTACTCCTGAAGCTGTTTAAGAGAAATTAAATCAAAATTAACTTATTGAACTTAATACACGTTTTGTTGATTAAAAAGGGAGACAAAGAGAGACCCAACAAAATGACAATCTGGGGGCCAATCAAAACACTATTTATAGGGGGATAAGTGCACATCTGAAAAATTAACATGAGAAATTTAAAGATATATGGGGGACATCCAGTTCTACTGAGGAGAATTTTCGCCTCATCCTCCCTGATAATTCGTACACTGAAGACAATGTTAAAAGTTCAAAAACTAAAAGTAACTTTAGACCTAACCTGTTAATGAGATAACTGAGCTTGTTTCCAAAACGCCAACTACTCTATTCTTGGTCGAATCTTCGAGAGTGCGAGAATCAGAGCTGATTATGGATTCAAACAATTTCTGTGTTTCGTTTTTATTGATGTTAATGCAGAGAAACACTGTTCACACACATATGTTGATGAAATGGAAGAAGTTGTGAAATAGCACTGTCATTAATTTCATTTTACTCTTTTCGAGCATAAATACAAAAGTCACAAATCGACAAGTTATCCAATTTCGTTTGCAGTGAACTGTCAACGGACATTTCCAGCAGACCCCCAGAAGCTTAAAGCAGCATTACTACCCTCAGAAACATCTTCGCGTACCCCTCGGTGTACGCGTACCCCCGGTTAAATAGTACTAATCTAGAACATGGGAAGCACTAAGAAATAGAATAGTAAGAGTTTTCATATGGTATATTTAGGTGCTAAGCATAACACGATAAATGTATGAGGTCATAACATTATTATTAAACATATAATAATAAATAATTTATGGGTAGCAATCCTAGAGTTTTATTTACAGGAAATCTATCCTGTATCTCATTCTGTCAACTAGACCAAAAGATCTTGTGATGCATGTATATTATTTGGTCAAAACAATGATAAATGTTTTTTAAAATAATAGTGACTCACTTTTATCGAGAGGGGGCGTGGTGGCTCAGTGGTAGAGCGTTCACCTCCGGTGCTTGGGGTCCGTGGTTCGATCCCAGCTCGCGCCGTGTGGACTTTGTGGTGGACAAACACCGTGCTCGTGGGTTTTCTCGGGGTTCTCCCGTTTCCTCCCACTTTCTTGATTCCACCATTACACTCATCTCTCATCATCACCGTCTCCTTTAGCCTAACCGGCATAATCGTGGGACGTAAAACTTAAAGATTTTATTTCATTTCACTTTTATCGAGATCTGCATTACCAGTGTTCGAAGTGAAAAAAAAAAGAGGCGGTATGTTTTATTATGATTTTGACTCAACATACCTGTTGAGTGCCAAACCGCCTCTGGTTATTTAAATATTGTCTTGATCACTGAAAAACCAGAGACGGTATGTCCTCATTACTGAAAAACCAGAGGCGGTATGGCATACCACCGTATATCGTCTCACCTCGACCACTGTGTATTACCATATTATTTTGTTTTCAATACTGGAGAATTTACTATAGTTTTCTTCAATCAGCTGATTCGAATTATATTATACACAAACCAAGAAACTAATATGATTTACTGAGGCAATCGTACGTATAGGGCAATTATTTAAAACAATATCGCCTGTAATTATAAATTGAGTATTTAAAGAAACCTTTTGTTTTGAATGGTTATGATGCAGGGTTTTGCCTTCGTAATTCAAATGGGATACTGAAATCGTGGAAACTGCTATGATTGAATTCTAAATTGAAAGCTTGTGTAGTCTATATAGTTTAGGAATATTCAGATGTCCTTTGATATAAAAGACCTTCATTCTTAAAATTTAATAGTAAAATTTTATCTAACCAGTGGCAATATTGTACTTATTTTATCACGCATAGAAATCATATCCCCCCATTCTGGCTGTTGGCCAAGATTTGTATCTCTTTCTTGGATTTCTAGTTCGTGATCAATATCAAGATAAGACACTTGAGGAAATGTCCCACATTTTCTGGACTTGAGGAAAACGCACTTGAGGAAATAACCCGATACCATTTTGGCGCACTTGGAACACTGTGTGCCATATACTATTAAATATCATTTTATAATTATTTTTTAAGCTATCAAAAAATGTATATAGAAATATCATAATGTCTTTTGTTATTTGTTGACATTTTGTATTATTCTTTATGCATATATACTTTTGTTATCTATTTTTGCGTAGACCGAGTATGTCATTTTTATCAACTGTTGTCCCGCAATTGTTATCCAAAATATAAATGATTAAAGCAAATTGAACACTCTTCCGTTAAAATCAAAGCCATTGTCAATGCAGTATTTTGTTTTGTTCAAATACTGTGCAAGACAGCGCATCTGATATATTGTGGTGACTAATGAATCTTGAAACTGCCATGCCTCCGAAACGAAAGTGTGTATTTAATTTAAATCTACAGAAATAATATATTTTCATTTAAAAGGAAAAAAAAAACTTAAAAATTCGGGTCCCAAAATGGAATCTGATAATCAGGTTTACACACACACACACACACACCTCCAGTCCCGCATTCATATGCGTCCGAATCTTCTAAAGAAAAATTCTGGTCACCTTGAGGCTACGCTCATCTTCCAGGAAGCAAACCGCCAACCCCCCTTCCAAACGATCCTTCTGGATCCGCTAGTGTTTTTAGGGCCGCGGTGGCTCCGTTGTAGAGCGTTCACCTCTGGAGCTTAGGGTCCTGGGTTCGATCCCATCCCCGCCAAGTGAACTTTGTGGTGGACACACACCGTGTGTGTGTGTGTGTTTTCTCGGGGTTTTCCCGTTCCCTCCCACTTTCTTTATTCCACGATTTCATTCATTTCTCATCATCATCGTCCTTTAGCCTAGCCGGTATAACCGTGGGACCTAAAACTCAAAAATTTCATTTCATTTATAAATTCATTTTTCCTTTAAATATAAATCAGTTTGGGAGCACCTGGATTGCGCACACTCTAGATCCCGAATTGCGCACAAATCTCTGTTGGCCTCTTTTAACACATATTTTTGTCCAACGTTGCCACAATGTCAGCTTTAATATTGTGCGCAAACAAGGTTTTCTTTCAGACTAGGATAGAAACAGAAATTAGAAATAAAATACAAATTGGATTGAATAAATATAATTTGATCAATGAATACAATACATCTCCAAAACCAAGTATTTACATTTACAAGCCACATGTTAAAATTTTCTTGGTTCCAATTTTAAACCTACAATTTTTAGAAATGTAATCCTCCTTATCTCATACTCTGAATATGTATCACCTTTAAACATCTTTAGGCATGAACTAAATATAATTGGATCAGTAAATACAATACAAGATACCTCCAAAACCAAGTTTCTCTATATTTATAATCTACATGTTAAAATTTTCTTGGTTGTAATTTTAAGCCTACAGTTTTTAGAAATTTAATTCTCCTTGTCTGATATTCTGAATATGCACCACTTTTAAGCATCTCATACTGCTTCAATATGAAATTATATCTCTTCACATCTTCCTTTCTTTGTGTATTGGTATCTCCATTAGTAATTGATCTTAATTTCAATTTTGTTTCGGATTGTCTTCAACGAAGATGAAATCACCTGATAAATATCCGGACTCGGTGAATAGAACTGTTCATTGTAGTGTTTATGGAATGCTTCCGCCGCATTCGTCGTTCGAGGAGCTACTGAGGGTTCTGAAGCCCATATTCTAGGTGGAAATCTAAATAAAACGAAGCAAACAATTATTAAAAACATACTCAATAATAATAATAATAATAATAATAATAATAATAATAATAATAATAATAATAATAATAATAATAATAATAATAATAATAATAATAATATAGTACAGTAGGCATGCTTCTCACTATTATCCAAGTTTTAGGGCATATGGAAAAATTGACAATTGAAAATCAAAATGAATAATGTTCTCCCTTGTCGTAAAACTTTGCTTTTATAAATTTATTAACGTCTGTCCTTAACATCTTTTTTTTTCAGCCATATAATATACTTGTTACAATAATATACTATACAATAAACTTAGATTACAATATTATTAATACAAACATTGATGTTTATAATCGACTTCCTCATATAAATACTGATTATTCCAATATAATCCTTGCAATATTACACGATTTACTTATTAATAATATGGAATATGTCAATATATGTTAAATCACCTTCCTAAATCTAGTTAGAAACATTATTTTGTACCTACCTGCTAGTTTCTTCAATGTAATTTTCGAGTACGTAGTCGGAGAAGCGAAGACCTTCATTGTCCGGTGCAACTGATATCAAATCTGCAAACGCATCGGATACTTCAGTTGGATGTAAATATGAAAGACCGAAAAACGACTTTAACCACATCCCTGTAAAATACAATTAAATCCCTCAATTACACTACTGTTTCGGTATTTTATGATTTCTAATGTAATTTAAAATATAACAAGTCTGATGATCATTATAGTTAAATTGACAATTTATTATATCGTCGTCTGAGATTCAACACCGCGTAAGTAACCCTTCGCTAATTTTACAGGAGAGAAAAAAGTTTACAAAAATAATTTTAGCCTTAATATAACCAGGCTAAAATAATTTTAGCCTTTTAGGGAATAACAGAATCATCTATCGTTAACCAGATTGTGCACAACCTTATACTGATTCTAATAGTATCAAACACTCAAGTTCGCCAAAATTGGAGTCATACGAGCTGTTTAATCCCAGACAACGATATATTGTATTTCTTCTTTCTTATATGAGACAAGAGGGAATCCTTCTTATATAAGGAACCCCATCATTATTCAGAAAAATTTCTATTTAACTCAACGATATGTAGTTCACAAAAGTAGAATCGAATAGGAACGACTTAGTCTCTGAGTGCCAACGACGGTAAGATGTCACAATGTTGGAAGACTATTAACGAAATGTGTATAATAACAATTGAGATTGGAATTACTTTGAACAAGGTATAATCAATTGTTTTACTTGTTAACAATTAAAAGCTTTTATTATTTAAAAAATATATTATTACATGCCATCTTTATCTGGTACTAAAAGCAATGACATCTCAGAGGAATCAATTTTGTTTACTGAAAATTTATTAATTTCACTGTCTTGATTAGTTGGCTAACAAGCAAAACTTTATGAAGGAAAATCACTTACAGTACCTACCTAACTCAGACTGGGGAATCAAGTAGGCTCGATATAAGTGCTTGTTGCCCTGGATCTTTCTCCACCAAGATTGACCCAAATGGAATCGATATTAAATGATGTTACATTCTGGAAATATCTCCCTGATAGCTTCGTGAGCTGCAGTTTCAAAGTCTACATGGATCGTCTTCAAATTTATTTCAAGTTCTAAACTTCTTATCATTTCCCACATTGCCTTTTAAGTTTCCTTATCCTTTCCCGGCAAAAACGCATAATATAGAGACAAATAAAATTGGTTTTTGTATGCGTGAATAGTATACAGCTGATGAAAATGACGAGGAGCATATGCAAATGTACCATCTGCGTACATCTCAACATCATTTGTCTCAAATATAAATCTGAAAAGTGAGACGAGGAGAAATGTTACTTCAGTTGCATTAAATTTATTAACACTAATACTACAAATCTAACAATTCCTACTATTCAGCTGTTCATCATAATCAAGTCTAAAATGTCAAATGAAAAGCTTAAAGGAAAAAAACAGCCAACAATATTGAAATATTGAAACTATACTAAATATTATTACATACACTACGACTATGTACAGTAAATGTTATCATTATACGTACCTAATGTTACTCGCACAAGTTAGGACGATAATCTTAGCTTCTTTATTTACTCTTTTCTCCATCATGACTGAACTCATCTTCTCTTTCAATCATTTGCTCAACAGCCTCTGTAATATTTCTTGGACGAACTGGTGTGTCTTTCTTTTTCGAATACAGTACATCGCTTCTCTACACCTCTTCATATCCTTATGCGTTAATTTCCTTGTATTTTCGGGTATACCGCTGCTCTTTTCTTACAGATTTTTCGTAACTCGTGACTTTGAACCCTTGAAAAATCGCTCAAGTGATTGTGCTGTCCTCTTTCTTCCAAAATAACAGTTCTGTCGCAATCAGTGATAATGACGGCACAACATGATTTTAACGTACATCTGGAAAATAAATTTGTCAAGAGTGTCAGATATATATGTGGTATATCGTTAGCAAATTTACTTTGCTATATAATATTAAAATTATACTGTATATACTGTAATACAAAAAATATAATTATTTATAGTTATCCTATGCTCTTTTCCTCATCAAATAAATAATTAATAATTATACTTTACTTACCGTTACTGTGATCCTTTCTTATTCTCCCGAAATCGACGATACTTAAAACCATCTTTAATCACACAAGCAACTCCTTTTTCAGTAACACTTACTCGGAAATCCGCCATTCTCCAGTGTCAAAACAAGGCAGTCACAACACAAACCCAAAGAAGGTATAAAAAATACATTCAACTTGTCAATAAAGTCATACATATATACAAACATAACAGAAGAGGAAATATTTTCACTCTGACAACATTGCTTAATTTTTTTGTGCGCAATCCTGTACATTATGACAGGTTGTCAACGGCTTATCAGGTAAAACTGATAAAACCGGAAAAGTGTGCGCAATATCATCGCAAGCCATCAGTTTTACAGGTGAACTACACGCAGCGCAAACGAATAAGTGTCTGCCAAGGAAACACGTAAATAAAATAGAAATTCAATTTTAAAATTAATCACCCTTGCCTTTCGTTCATATCAAATGTTTTCACTAACCATATGACAAACCAGCTTTTTGAGTTTTCTTTAAAGAGTATTGAAAGAGAGAGATATGTTTATGAAAAGAATAAAATCCAATAATATTTATATTTAAGGGAATCCATGACATAGAATATACGCTAATATAATGATTGACAAATAGAAAAAAATGCTGGAAAGGCTAAATTTCTATGTAATACCGAAATAACAATTTCAAAGGCAATTGTCTTATGATAAAGACGAGAATTAAACTGACAACACTGATTTTCCAAGAGAGATATAAAGCCTTTGTAACTGAAGACTCGCTAAACCTACGATGTTAAGTTACGACTCATATCATTGTCGTTACCATGGTAACCAGTTCTACTGTAAATCTTCTTCTACTTCCCGGTTTTGTACAACTTTTGAAAGAAATCGCTTATCGTATATTTGGAAACCCCAAGTGATCGTTTAGAACTAGTGGAAGAATCGGTGGTGCTAGTAGTTAAGATTTTAACATGAGAATTGTTGATTTTATGCAACAAATATTCGATGGCAAAAGAATGGCTAAAACTCAACGTGAACAATACTACATACGTGTTTTGAAATCCATAACATTTCAAAATTTTAAAACTATATGTAAACAACTTCATTGTTTTCAGACATTGGATGACTCGCGAGTCAATCGCGTCAATAAAACACCACCACTGATTACAATACAGCAGTATTTGATTGACTAATGGAGAAAACGAAGTATTTTATACCGAGAAGATCCAATTCCTTGAATGAAATGAGAATGACTGATGAGATTTGGACGTGAGAAAGTAGACAGATTTATTATACAGTTTAACCTCGTTAATTCGAATATTTGTTTGCTCGAGCTGTTCGGATTATCAAAAAGTTCGGATTACTAAGGTATGCTAGAAACCGCCCGAAACAAAATACGTACATAAATTTACTGACAGTAAGTAAAATATTTTTTAAAAAATTACACAATAAAGATCTACTACAAAATGAAACTTTGTATGTTAATGTTCATGAAATATTACAGTAAGTAACGTTATGTAAAAAAAAGTGATCCCGACTACTCCCGATAACTTTGTTTACATTTGTTTACACTTGCATTGTTGTGACATAAAAATCTAAAATACAGTACGTATATCCAGACGACGACCGATGGCTGTTAGGAGTACTGCGGCGTTCGGAGTACGGTGCGTGCGGATTAACAAGTTTTCACTATTTTTTCTAATTAGGTAAATCATTTATTGAACTTCCCTCGTGTTTGTTGTTTACTCATATTTCTTAGTCACATATTATATTTGGTGAATGGTATAAAGGTGAAGACATTTAATCTGTACCTTAGAGATTTATGAAATAGGAGCGACTAGCGATTCATTTGTTTATAAATCCAGTTTTCATAATCAATTATTTTGATAATGCTAGCGAAAGATACCTGTAAAGAAACTGGAATCCGTTAGAGGGACAAGGCTAAAGCAAATAGGCAAAACATCAAAGGGGGCATACAGACGGTTATAGCTTTCTAAAATGAGAAGAACATAATTTTACGATAAGAGTATGGTAGCTTAATGGGTGTTTGGAAGTTAAAGGAATAGCAACTTAAGGTACGGTCTCACCCTTAACGATGAAGAGAAGATGCGGCCTATTCACGCATAGTCCATGTATTTTCGGTAATGCTTCTCAGACGGTAGATCTAGTAGTCTCGATGATTTCCCAAATTAGCTCCTGGAAGGACTTATCAGACCAAGACCCTCTTCGCAGAATGACCATCCACCAGTATGATCGTTCCCAGACAGCCCTGAGCGAGCTTTCTCAAGTCTATTTGTTTCGACTGTCTCTCTGACGTCATGCGGAAGAGAAGATGGAAGCTTCCATCAGGTCATGCCCCGTTCATTACTCCAAACTGACACAACTCGAGTACACCTGCACTCCTGACGATGACACAGCGTCGCACCACAATAATCCCTTCCGAGGGATTCACATACAGTAAACCAGGAAGGAAAAGACTTCCTTCTGACAAAACTTACTTACTTGGAGATGTTGTTTCCTAGTTGTGTCAACGGACCTTGGGTAAATGTTCGGAGCGTACGTTGATACGATGAGGCAACATGACTATGAGAGTCCAGTAGAAACAAACTTATTGAGAAAGCAACTGATCAAACCAGAATAAAATAATGCAGACGCGGGTGAGTCTTATGAAAGGTAAAGGGAATGTTACCTAATGTTTATTACAATTATTGATACATACAAGGACTTCCTTGTAGTACTGTATACACAGCTATTAAATATGTTGCTGACTGTGACAGATGTCGATGTCCGATGCTAATGACATCCAACAAGAAATGAACTTCTACTGGGCTTCAAATGGATGACTGCTCAACCTGGATTTGAAATAAATATGCCGGTCCTGGCTTCATACCACGTTACATAACGAACTTTGATTACTCGTATTTCGCCCTCTACCAGCGGTAAGAATTTAGGAGAGATAAGCTTTTAGATGTTTTCGGTGGGCAAAGAAATGTAAATTACCAGAATTTTTCACCTATAATAAAAAACGTTTTACGCGCATTCCAGCAACGAGATATTCAACATATCTTGTAAGTAAATCATATTTTTATCCTAAATATTTTAATTCTGTTGTGTTATTTTCTTAATGCAAATATTATTTTTTTGAGTTTAAATAGCACTTTCGATATATTATTAGATCAAAATTTAAGTTTAGATATTTTTTCTTAGAGCAGGGCATCTTTCGGTAATTTGCCAGGTATCAGAACGTGCCAATTGATTGTATAAAGGCCCTCAGTGCCCATGGCCTGTAAATTACAAAGGGGAAAGAAACCTGAGGAAGATAGCATTAAGGTAAACAACCGTTGAAGCTTCCTTTTTATGAAGAGATTTGTTCCAGGCGCTGTTCCCCTTGTCAGCCAAGTTATCGCCCACTCATCACATTAAGACAGATTTGTTCTAATTTTAATCTCCTTTTCATTTCTAGTAACATTTTAGCCTCAGTAGAAAAATGATCTAGTAAAAAAATGGGGAAAGATACCACATTCCGCAAATATTCAACTATGATAAACAAGATATTGAATTCTTAGCAACTCTTCCACTGTTGATGGATATTTAATAAATGTTTTGTAACAATATAAAATCCATTGTTCAAAATTATGTAATAAAGTGATGTAATGTACAAATTATTTCTTAATTATCTTCAGGATATGCATTATTAAACTGTTAAAATATTGTAATTTCAAATCAGCTAAGAATTTGAACCGTTATATGAGAGTAATGCAAAGCTTTTCATGAGATGCATATACTAATTGAAATTCATATTACAAATAGGGATAAAGATTTGCATAATCCTACATTCGAAGCAATCGTGTTGTGCTATAACAAAACAAAGGATCGTTAGAGCTTTTGGACATAGTGTAATAGCAAAATCTGTGGCATCATTACGGAAGACCAGGGGATACATCGCTAAGTTTTATTATTATTATTATTATTATTATTATTATTATTATTATTATTATTATTAGTAGTAGTAGTAGTAGTAGTAGTAGTAGTAGTAGTAGTAATAGTAGTAGTAGTAGTATTAAACAAAACCATTCAAATAGCTTGATCTTCTGCATAAAAATAAACATAAGAACCTAGCCTTATACAACTTAGTCATTCTCTTCTTTATTAGTGAGTCACACTAAATATGTGATTATGCATGTATTAACCACTTTGGATACTGATGTGGTAAATAAACACACAGCTGATCGTTCCGTAGAAGACGTAAAATGGTATACAAACACAACATGTAGACGGGGAAAACAGATGTAGTTTATATTCCTCACTTGTATTTAATTTGTTAATAAGTCATACAATATCCAATCACAGGTTTTGATGACATTCAGGATAGCTTTTTATTATTATTATTATTATTCTTACAGAGTCCCTAAAGCCATCCCTAAAGGGTTATATGTGTAAATGTATTAGCCTATGACTGCAGAAGAAAAGCGTGCATATATTTTGTTATGTTTCAGAGGTTATACAACTGCAAATAAAATAAATTATACAATATAATATATTTTAAAATAGCCACCATGTTCATTCGCGGGTCACAGTGACTGAGTACTCAAAGTATTTTTGGGCCGGTTGCACAATATGTGTTTCTGCTGGACATTTATCCAGTCATTTCCATATATTTTCATTTATTTCTAGACTCTACCTGCTGTATTCGGTCAATATATTCTTCAATTATCATTAATTTATTATCTTATAGCCAAACGAACAACGTTCAAAAGTGAACGACTTTTATTAAATTTCCAAAATGTATACTATTTATAAGCAAAGGAAGTATTATAGAAAGGTTGTCCGTCAATCAGTCCATACATTCCTAAGCAACAGTTGTCAGAGCTAAAACTATAAGGAACAACGTGGCATGATATTTTCTTTAATATTAATAATAATACTCACCAACTTAATAAACATGAAAGTCAGAACATTCTCAAATCCCACTAGAGCTACTATGGGAAGCGGGACATTTAATTCGAAAGTGAGACTGTCCCGAACAAATTCGTGTATCCCTAATTATATAAATGAAAATTTGATTTCAGCATTTGTTTGTCATGCCTATTTTTGCATAATCTTTAAGCTTCTTCTTTTATTTTTATTTTTTTATATTAGCTTTGATTTTATTCTCTTGTGTAAAACATGCATGCATACCATTACAAGTGATGTATACATTGTTCGATCAATATAATGTTCAACGAACCATTCTGTGATTAGCTAATCAGCAAAGGTAATGAGATAACTTTGTACAGCATCATGTGCGGCATGATGCTGCACAATGGTCAATCATGAAAGTATTTTTGTTTTCTATATACAAGGTAAGTTATATTAATGGGATACATTTAAAATGCATTTGTGGATTACGTTGAACACAACATTTATTATCAACTATGTGAAATACACATCTAAAGGACGAACGTTTTGCACCAGGTTTAGTGTTTGAAGATCACATCCCTTAGATGGGTACAACCTTGACGAGAACATTCGTTGGCCCTAACAATCATTTTCAGCATAGTTTGGTGCGGGGTTTCGGCAGGAATGGCTGTTATATCCCTTTGAATGCTGTCCTTTATTCATTAATGGTAGTGTGTTTTGTACTGTATACCTTCTCCTTTATACAACCTCACAGGAAATAGTCTGGTAGAGTTAGATCGGGGGATCAGAGTTGCCAACGGCTATCACCGAATCTGGAGAGAAGCATCCTGGAAAGTGTCGCCGAAGGGTTATCATTGACACTACTGCAATATGACTGGTGACACCACCCTGCTGCATCCATGTGTCCCTTATTCCAAGTCTTATCATTTCGGGAATGAGAAATGTTCGTAACATTGTGTTGTACCGCTCAGCTGCGATTGTAACGGTACCATTATGTTCGTTCTCAAAAAATAGTTACTTATTACAAGGCATGACTCACTGAACATCACACAGTAACCTTGCTACTATGCAATGAGGTTTCATGCAACATTTGCGAATTTTGTCTAGCCCACAATCGACTGTTTTTCGTTTTAAATTGATATAACCACTGAGGTTGAAATCAGTTTCGTCAGACGTGATAAGATGCTGCACAAAGTTATCTCATTACCTTTGCTTATTAGCTAATCACAGAATGTGGTTGGGTGAACATTATATTGGTCGAACAATATATGCATCACTTATAGCTTGTATGAATACAATTGTAAGTTCTTTTTAAGATTTCGTCGAGCAATGGTACATTAAATATGCACTTGATGACACAATTGCCAAGTTGACTTCTTTAGACTTAGGTCCATGAACATTGGACGTACGTTCAGTGTTTATTTGCACTACGTGGCGACCGAGGTCTTCCAGGGGACTATTGATTATTCGCATTTGCGATATCAAAAAAGTTGTGAACAGCACTGAGTAAGACCTTTCGAGATGGTGCTACCCACTTCTTAAAATGTTTGAAACGTCGTTGTGCTGTGACGATGGAGCTTCCACTCCTAAAAAACGCGTCCAAGACGTATGAAGTTTCAACAAGGGTCCACATCACGAAAATTTCCTGCAACAGCGAAAAAAACACGTATGATTAACTCTCATCCTTATACTTCCTGACTGTTATTGATAGCGTATTTTTTAAAGATAAAATGTCCCATCAATTTGGGCCATCCTGTATTATGATTAGTTAAATTGTAGTTACGTCCTTTATCAGCATCGAGGCTACACGAAACAACAGTTTAAATTATCTGAATATCACTCTTGCGTTCGATGCTATTTGAAAGAGACTATACTTTGTGGTTAGGGATGCGCACGAGACAAGATTTGAGGCTGTCTCGTCTCGAAAATGTGCTGTAAAAGTAGTGTCTCGACTCAAAAAAATGTATTCTTCCCTATTGGAAGAGCTGTGTCTCGACTCGAATTTTGCCAGGAAAATTCTGCCTCGACTCGTCTCGTGCTCATCCCTATTTGTGCTTCAAACACCACTGTCAGTGACAATTTTACTGTTAGAAATATCTGTTCTTTCGTGTAGACACGAAACAAAAAATAATAAAGGTTTCATTAGTTCTGATGAATGGGATAGAATTCCCGAAACACATAGTGTAATTAGCAATCAACGTAGTAAATGGAAGGTCTATCATCCATGTATGGACAAACCATTGAGATATTAACAATACGTGAATTGAATATTTTCTTTCCATAATGATTCATTATCATACTGGTGAGAATTCGTGAGGAAAGGATAATCTAGAAAGCTCAACCATCTGTCTGGTGATAAAACGTTATCTTGAAATTGGAAAACATTATTATTTGATCAGCACTCCAACAGTACAGGAATTTCTTCTACTACAAATGTGAAAAACGTGTTTTTTAAACAATAGTAATGATAATCAATAAGAACCTACATTTCAATATACATATCAAAGAGGCTAATTTAACGTTGTCAAAATTTTCAAACTAAGTAATTTCAAGGTGAGTCTATATATTTTTATATTTACAAAAACTGTAAAGGATTTTTGAACTTGTTTGAAATACTGGTTTATAATTAGGACAGCTTCATAATTTCCACCGGAAATAATTGACTGAGAACACTGTGTTGTGCATGATATTGGAATTTGAATCCATTGTTTCTTGCCTGTTGATAAGCGATCATGGATATTTAGGTCACAGAACTAATTTCTCAACAATACAATCATTTTGCGAACAAAGTTGCTTTATAAATCCTCAATTCTTAAAGTTTATATTTTACTTAATATATAGCCCATACAATCGGGGATGCCCGCAGGATTTTTACCAAAGGGGAAATAGATCGATTCCAAGAGGGCAAAAACCGACACACAATTTCAATCGCGAAATAATAATAATAATAATAATAATAATAATAATAATAATAATAATAATAATAATAATAATAATAATAATAATAATAATAATAATAATAATAATAATATAGAAGAAAACGTCATATGAGGACAGATTCCGTTAAAATATGTAAAATCGTCCCTAACATTAGGCAAAAGTTATAAAATAGTTGAAATTGGAGAGAAGTGTCCGGACCACCAGAACATACCATCTGCGTACGTCCCTACAACTAGCTAAATGTTAGACGGAAGGTTAACGGGCAAATTTCATATAGAAAGAAGCGCTACTGAACTCACAAGAACCGTAAAAAAATTGTTTTTTCAGTTTTACGTACCATGGTTATGCCGGCTAAGCTGAAGGAGACGTCGTTGATAAGAATAAAAGAAATAGTGGAAGAAAACAGAACCCCGAGGAAACCTACACACACGGCGTTTGTTAAGCACAACGCTCACCTGGCGGAAGCTGGGTAGAACAGATTGAACCATTAAATTCACAAAACATTAGTAATAAATAATAATAATAATTATTATTATTATAATGGTATTAATTTTTTAAATTGGCCTAAAATTGGGCAAAACTTACAGAAAATTCGGGATTTTGGGGAGAGAGGTTCGTACCTATAAGATACGTCTCTGGAACTACCCAAATTTTAAACCAAAACGTTCCATCAAAATTTCGTGTAGAAAGTGTTCTACTGTGCGTTTTAAGGAAAATAACTGTAATAAAAATAACTGAATATCACTGAACAGTAAGGCATATAATAAAGTAACTTTTTGGATATGCAAAGTTAATTATAAAAGCTTTGCTACAAAATTACTTACACAGACCATAATTTGATGTGCTCTGAAATATGAAGTAACTTGAGAGTATTAGATTCAGTCTACAGAGCAATTGTTACTTAAGGAATGGACATACACTATTTCGAGAATCGAGATAAGACGAGTAATCTTTACGATAGTTTTCGTCTTGTCTCGGTTTTTACCTCAAAAGTGAGACAATAATTTGAGTTAGCCTTGTCCCGTCTCGAATACAAAATGTAAATTCTCCTCTTGATTTTGTTTTGTTTTAGAAACGAGATGAGAAAATTCCTCTCCTCGTAATATTATTACTATTATTATTCCTGAAGATTTGATATTTCAAGTATTGAAACATCCAAGTATTCAAATATCTGAAGATATAAAAATGTGTGTCATCGCCATTCAATCGCCACCAAAAATCCTAAAATAATAATAGTAATAAACTTCCTGATATGGATCCGATCTGAGAACCTCCAGATTACTGGCAAGGGGCTTGACAAATGAACTACGATCACGACACGGTAACCGACTCGTCTGTAGTCTAGTTACAGTAGATTTCTTTATCTCCGCTTACAAAGTTATACGTTACTTTTCTTCGTTTCAAAACGTCTTTCGTATTTCTTTTATGAAGCTATAAGTCATTAATATTTGCAGAGTTTATATTAATAACTTGAGATCAGTGTTGGTTAAGTTACTTGTAAAATTGTAACGCGTTACTAACACGTTATTTGCCCACCAAAGGTAACTGTTACCCTACTTCGAAAGTAACGCGTTACTTTTAGGTCCGAAACTTTGAATATGTGAAAAATTCTTATTACTTCAATTTTCCGTACTACTATTACTACCACTTTATTATTATTATTATTATTATTATTATTATTATTATTATTATTATTATTATTATTATTATTATTATTATTATTATTATTAACAAAACTGCATATAAACATGAAAGATAGACGGTTTGTATCTGAATACTAAAAAACTAGTTAATTGCCGTTAGTCGTGATGTCTATGAGTCAAGTACATTGTTCACGAGTTTCTGAACTTGAGTTGAGGGTCTAAGTTGTTGAGTATTCGGGCTCGAGCTAAACACTGTTAAAAGTTATTGGTTGCTGGCTAAATATTTCAAAACTGCTCGGCTCGGATTCAGAATTGTCAACGACTCGAGCAGCTCGGCTCGCAGCTCATTCACTATCAAGCCAAACTGAGAAATGAGCTGAGCCAACAGCTCATTCAACCGATCCGGCTAGAGCCCTCGTCTCAACTGAGCCGAGGGCTCATCCAAACCAAGCCAACTCGAGCTGATGGTTAACTCCAAGCGAGCCTGGTCGAGCCACCGGCTCAGTTGAGCCGAGACTAACTGAGATCGTTATAAAAATCTCTTGTGGTCTCGTTATTGAGACGAGACGGGATGCGAGCAATATCTCCTCCCGTGAGCAACACTAAAAGTATTCCATATTACTGCTTACATTTCTGATGGTTTATGCTTTCCAGTGTAATTAGATTATGATTTCAAAACAAGTCAAAACGAGCTGAATGAGCGAGCCATTTATCAAACTCAACTCGACTCGAAACTCGACGTGAAAAGCAGTGAATTGGCTCAGAAGTCGACTCGAGAAAATTACCTTTGACTCGAGTCGAGTCGAGTTTTAGCTCGACGCGTGCCCATTTCTTTGCGTTAGAAAAAATGGCTGCTTATTATTATTCTGTTAAACTAATTGTATGATAATACAATATTGTTATGTAAAATTAAAAATACAGAATACAATGCTGGAAATTGGTATAAAGGCAGAACGACATTTGATAATACAAGGAGGCAAGAATGCCGAGGATGGATAAAGATGATATATTTACAAAGTAACATTGTAGACTGTACAAAATTAAAAGCATATCGTTTGCTAATATGTCACTGGCACGCATAGTTTACACAAAAAGCGAAATTAGACGATTGTCCGGTGGAAATTGGTATAAAGGCACCCACGATTACTTGTTGTTTGGCGAACCTCTACACGTTCATCATTACTCCTGATGCCACTTTGAGAATCGGCTGACATAGTGCGATAAGAGAAGTGCGGGTGCGAACGTCTTTGAGCTGTTGTGTGGGCCATGGCTCGTGGAAAATTGTTGTCGAGTGAGGAACAAGCACGTGTCTGTGCGTACAAGGACATGGGCCTGTCAAATCGGCAAATTGCAAAACAGCTAAATCGTTCAAGTTGTGTAATTGATAATTACGTTCGATTGGGCTCACAATACGGAAAGAACGGGAAGTATGGTAGAACAAGAAAACTTTCGGAGGCTGCGAAGCGATTAATTGTGCGCAAGGCAAGGGCCGGAAATATGTCATCTTCCCAAATTGTTGCTGCTTGCAACTTACCTGTCACATCCAGAAGAGTGCGTCAAATTTTGAATCAAGTTCCAATCTTATATTCAAGGAACGGAAGTGTAAACCCCCCCCCCCTTAGTGCGTCGCACAAGCAGGCGCAACTCCAGTTTGCGGAAACACATATGTCGTGGACATCCGAATAAAATCACGTTGTGTTTAGTGATGAGAAGAAATTCAATTTAGATAGTCCGGATGGTTTTCAATACTATTGGCATGACCTTAGGAAAGAGGAGCAAGTGCAAATGAGCAGAAATTTTGGTGGAGGAAGTGTTATGATTTGGGCAACGTTTTGTGTCAAAGGTACACCATCCATGGCTCAACACCAAAATGAATTCATCTACGTACATAGAGATGTTAGAAATAGAATTGGTGCGGATGTATGAGGAGTTAGACGATCAGAACATGATTTTTCAGCAGGACAACGCTGCTATCCACAGGGCAGCAGCAACCCGACTGTGGTTTGAAGGTAAGGGCATCAAGGTTATGGAGTGGCCAGCGAGAAGCCCGGATCTTAACCCGATAGAAAACCTCTGGGGAAACCTTGCGTGCAATGTTTATCGCAATGGTCGGCAATTTGGGACGGTTGCTGAGTTGAAAAACGCGATACAAGAAGAGTGATCAGCTATTCCACTGCAACAACTAAAATATCTCATAAACACAATGCCGAAGCGTATATTTGAACTCATTCAGAAGAAAGGAGGGTCAATCAAGTACTGAACATCTATTTTCCATTCTGTACCGTACACTGTATTTTTATTTTTTGCCAAAGACAATGGGTGCCTTTATACTAATTTCCACGCGAAAATGGTCTAATTTATATTTTTGTATAAACTACACGTGCTAGTGACGTATTAGCAAACGATATGCCTTTGATTTTGTGCAGTCTACAATGTTACTTTGTAAATATATCATCTTTATCCATCCTCGGCATTCTTGCCTTCTTCTA
Source organism: Thermobia domestica (assembly GCF_964235325.1). NCBI lineage: Eukaryota > Metazoa > Arthropoda > Insecta > Zygentoma > Lepismatidae > Thermobia > Thermobia domestica. The sequence goes on from NC_137458.1 coordinate 156,878,076, forward strand.
TTTTCAAATATCCCTCTGCCTTTATACCAATTTCCAGCACTGTATAGAGAAGCATTACACTACATCAAATGAAAAGAGAATAGAACTCGGAATGAATTATAACTTGCCAGTAACTCTAAAATCAATACATTCTTTTTCAAGCTAGTAGTTCAAACCTCTATAGTCAACGGGTCTCTAGGATACAAAAAATGATCTGAGAGAACTCCTATATTACATATCATCAGCAAACTATTTTCTAGTACTCATCCGAAATATAACTACTCATACATTGTAGTTACTCATCCGAAATGTAACGCGAAAAAGTAATGCAAAGTAGGTACGTTACTTAAAAATCTGTAACGCGTTACCGTTACAGTTACTTTGGAAAAGTGTAACGCGTTACTAGAAAACTTTACTTAAAAAGCAACGCGTTACAGGTGTTACAAGTAAGGCTACTTCCAATACGTTACTTCCCAAGACTGCTTGAGATGTTCTTAGACCTTTGGTTTACAATTTAGTTTCTTCTTCACACCAGACTACACAACACATACAATAGATTTAATTCTCATACTGTGCATTTGGTTACTAAGCATTCGCCATTACCTGGTCAAGGACTTCTGTCCGGCACGATACATTTTGCTGTAAATAACCTTACAGGAAGAAGCCGGTTCATTCCAAAGCCGAAGTTAGTAGTATTTAGGTTTTAGTTTAATGTAGCATGATAGTGTAAGGATAACATAACGAACTTATAAGCAATACAGTTACTAACCTTGGCTCAAATCCTGTTCACGCGCAAGTCTTTTTTTAAACAAAGTAATCGTGAAGAATTGATTTCTCAAATTAGATAAGCTATGCCTAAGAATGTGGAAGCAAACATCTGTATGATGATAGAGACGATTTGCGAATGTTGGTTGAGAGAGGGCAAGGAAGTTACCAGGACATTCGAAATACTTAATTAATCTGCAGCACTTTTCGTGTTATCGCGCTAAGAAAGATTCCCCATTCCATTTGTTAAGCAAAGTTAGAGTATATCACTTGGTGAAGTGGTGGTTATCGTGCAAGACTTCCACATGAAAAACCTCGGTTCGATTCCCCGCCAGCTAATATTGTTTTTCCCATAAAATAATGGCTGCAACTGTGTGAATTACATTACATCCACAATACATGAAATCGACACTGGATGTTCGGAACAGATAAATTTTCCAAGATGACTAGAAAATGGCCTCTTCTTTGCTTATTTCAAAACAAGATTTTATTTCTATTAGTTTGACACAAAATTTGTTTCCATCCTAACGTTATAATTCAATGTGTTTTATTCACATTTGAAATTCGAAATTGAAATGTCTGCTACATCTATAAGGAATATCCAATTTTTCTTTTTAATGTTTGTAACTTTTCATTATGAAACAGTTTGGACTTTTAATATACGGTGTTTCTGATAGAAATTTAGAAGTAAAGTAGCACCCATTCATTTTCTCTATCTTTCCTTTTCATTTCATTTCTTTCTTTCTTTCTTTCTCTTAGTTCAGTTTGCATTCGTAGTCTGGAATGAAAGGTATGACTTACGGTACCTATAGAGTTTATTATTATTATTATTATTATTATTATTATTATTATTATTATTATATTACATCATTTCTCTGATGCAGGCCTGTAGGATATGTCGATATATCGATATCGTCGATATTGATATTGACATATATCAACATTCGATATCGCGAATATATCGTCATCCATATATCAACATCCTAAATTTTCGAAATCGATTTTCGAGTGGGGGAGGTATTGGGGGCCCCTAAGACTAGTGCTCTCAACGGGTCGGCCGACCCGACCCGACCCGACCCGACCCGACCTATGACCCGAATTGACTGACCCGACCCGATAACACGAGCCGATACGACTGACCCGAACCGTGATCCGACCTCATTGACCTGACCCGACCACCGACCCGAGCTGACCCGATTGACCCGACCCGACAACCCGACCCGAGCTGACCCGATTGACCCGACCCGAGTAGCCTGATCCAACAACCCGACCCGAGTTGACCCGACTGACCTGACCCGACAACCCGACCCGAGTTGATCCGACCCGACTCGAGCTGACCCGATCCGTTTGAGAGCACTATGGTCACGACACTGTGTGAACGCCAAAATGCACTCCCATTGGGAATTAAACACGGACCACGTGTACCGAAGTCTTACACGTTAACCACTAGCTAGATCAAGTGGAGGATTTGTATATGCATCCTAATGAAGATTTGGCACTTTTGAGGTTTGGTTATTTCTTTTTTTAACTGATACCAATGTCCGACGTGCGACAAGTTTATTATTTTTCTTGCTTTAGTTCTATGTGACGAAATTTTTATTCAAGGTCAGTGTTCTCACCTGCTTGGACGGCAGGGGGTCTTCTCGGAAGGCAATAGCAAGAGTCTCTTGGCGGAGACAAAAGGAAATCGTTTAACTACAATGATAAGGGTTGAGGAAACAGAACACCTGTGATTTTTTCCAAGCCTTCAACTTTCATTCCAAAATAGGTTCTTATGATTCCGGGACCCGTGCCACTTTGATTTTTCTTTCTTGGTAATTAAAACGTATTTTACAGTATATATAGTTGCACGTAAGAAGATACCTAATATGGATTTTGTAATTTAAAATTTAAAAATATAGTGTGATATTTAATTACAAAGTACTAATTTTATTTCATCACTTTCAGCCCAACAAATGAAATTCAAACAATTCGCTCCCTGGGTCTTGGTCATCAATACTGCGTCTTATTCTTTGTCTTGCAGTCAAGTCTTGGTCCTGCATTTCGTAGTTTTGACGGTCTTTCATGCTATACAAGAGCCAAGAATGCTCGCCTCATCGGTACAAATGAAGACCAAGTGTGATTTTGATTATGGTCTTTCATACTATACGGAAAGCAAGAAAATATGCTCATCGCTACTTGGTGATTACCAAACAAGGCCAAGAGCAAGATTACTATGCAATTCGTCTTGCATATCCTATATTTATCTTGTTCTTGTATCGATGTCCTTGGGCTTGGTGAAATAAAATGAAATATTCAGTTTAAGGTCCCTCGATTCTGCGCCGAGGCTAAGGGATACGGTGACCATGAGAAATGAATGAAATGGTGGAATGAAAAAAGTGGGAGGAAACAGAACCTCGGGAAAACCCACTACACGGCGTTTCTCCACCACACAGCCCTACGTAGCACAAGCTGGGATCGAACCATGGACACCATGCACCAGAGATGAATTCTCTACTAGTGAGCCACCGCAGCCCTGCTTGGGCTTGGTCGTCCATATCCAATCTTTCTTTTAGCCTTGCTTAAACAACTTTTAGTTTTGTTCTAAATCCAGACTTCATATTGGCGTAAATATTAATATTACAGTCGTTTGGTAAAATCAATCTTCCACATTTACAAATTAAATTACACACAAGTACAAAAATATGCATTTACCATAAACACACTAGCTGCAAGTGTTCAATATAGATTTATGGCTTCTATAAAATCAATTGAAAATTGCTATTTTTAATTAGGTAGCTAGTGAAAAACAGCAGCTTTCTACTCCAGCCGAGTTTAAGCTCAACCTAAATTCAGTTGACCAAAGTGAGCTGACCCGACAGACCCGATCCGATAATCCGACCCGACAACCCGACCCGATAACCCGACCCGAGCTGACCCGACCCGACCCGACTCGGGTTGGGTCACGGGTCGGGTCGGGTCAACCCGACCCGTTTGAGAGCACTACCTAAGACTTGCAACGGAAAAAAGAAATAAAACTTAATTGTTACATTAGTGTTTTCTAATGACAATTTCTTTATGACCACAAGTTGCAATGTAAATAAATCCACTTGCAAATTTGCAATATTATATACTGTATCTTCTTAGCCTCCAGAACTTTTCTGTTTCCGAAACAAGAGAAACAAAAGAGCACCTGTGAAAAGCAAGTGCTCCGAACTTTGACCTAAAATTTATGTTAAGAAATATTTTTGTTCCTCTCTCTCGGAATTTCCCTCCCTTTTGGCCTTTGGGACCGCTTATTGACAGAAAGTGCACACATGGCTGCTATATGCATACACGCTTTTAGGCAAAGTCAGAAATTTTGAAATAGAAACGAGTTATTATTATTATTATTATTATTATTATTATTATTATTATTATTATTATTATTATTATTATTATTATTATTATTATTATTATTATTATTATTTTAGCAATTGTGTTTACAACTAGGGAACAATCTCTTTATGTTTCATGGGAGGGCCGCTAGTCTGGCACGACACTAGTGTACCTTATTCCGTGTTTCTCTCTCTTTTCGTTTAGTGCAGATGTTTATTTTTGTGCTATTAGGCTTTTATATTAAGCCTTTAAATTTTGTAACGTTTTTCTTTTTTTACGAGATTTTTTTAAAAAATTAGAGAAATTGCTTTCCTCTGATATCTATTTCTTACTGCCCTCACGATAAAAAAAGACGTCATTTTTAAAAATTTATTTTATTCTTTTATGTGCAGTTTACCACATTGATATATTTGTATCAAAATTGAGGTGTGGTCCAACTCCTTTCTAATTCTCAACCACCCCAATGACCATGCTTTTTGGGGTTGCCTACTATTACAGGAAAGGGAGAATTGCTGGTGGTAATGCACTTTTGGAGTTCTCCATAGAAAGGCAGTATTTGAACTGTAGGATTTCGTATACGGCGCTGAACATGACACAAAACAGACATAAATAATTAAGTTATTTAATTAATGTTTGAAGAATTTAATATAAATTAATTTAAGTTTGTTTCTCTGTATTAGATGTGTGTTGTTTTCCTTCTCTCAAAATTCGTAGCGACAATCTTCTTTCTCAAGGGCCACTTATGTGCCTTAGGTATCATCGTCGTTTCCACTGATAACGTTGATATCAATCTTTGTTTTTTTTTTCAATATAAGACCTTAGCGGCGTCGATTTCTGTATTAGCTGGGGGCGGGAGAAAGCTTTCAGATATGTGTGTTTCATTTTTATTGTCATATATCCGAGTAAAGATCCCAGCAAATATTCCAGGATTCTGAGGGCCCCCTCAGCCTTCCCCATGATCGACGCCCATGCTTAAAGTGACACAAACTCGCGCTTGTCTATTCGTAGTCGTGTGTTTGTGATTTGAGGAATAACATCTGCTACATGGAAGACATTCTCAAGTTAATTGCTTGCTTTTCTCTATGTTCCTCTTTTGATTATTGTCCTATTCGCAACATGGTATTGTTTATCCTTTATTTTCCTGAATAGGAAACTTTGAAACTTTAACAAGAATATACCACTGAAACAAGAAAATATATAGGGTCTAAGTTTGTTTCTTGCGTGAATGTATTAAAATCACGAAATAACGCCTAGAAATATCATACAATACGTAATAAATCTTATTATAAGGTGTTCGTCAGTTCCTGTAAAGTGTGTTAGTGTCAACAGATAGTATCTCCGTATCTAGTCATGCCCGCACCTCCTGATACCGTAATTGCAATTTCCTCGGAAGACGCCTCACTGACTTCAGTTCGGTCTAGAATTTCTAGCTGGAGTCCGATTTGCATGCGGTTTGTGACAAATGGTAAAGAAAGGATGGGAGATTTATGGGACTATGTTTATTGGTTTGAATTTATCCGGGATAATATTGACGCCTGAAGAAAAACCGCAAATATTCGCCAACGTACTTCACAATTGTAATGAAGTTTTGGATTTTTGAAGCGAAATTGCAGAATTCAAATTAAGTGTTAGTGGTAACACCCATAAATCACAAGTTGAATAGCTATAACTGGTTTCTTGCGACAAACGACGGAGAGATTTCTTGAGCGATCTAAGAAGTCGATAATTTAATCTTCCACAACACCTTCCTGTAGGGTCCGATGCTTCCCTGTCTCACTCAGAAGCGATCCTGTTTCTTCCAATTTATTCATTAGTGATCGTATTATGTTCTTGTCTTGGTCAGAATGTGGAAAAAGAAGTTTCTAAATGCCCTTTGTTTAGCAAGAACAGATTCCGTTCTCCAAAAACTTTTCACGATAAACTCATGTTGCTCCGAAGAGTACAATATTCTCACTGTGTCCTGATCATACTTACACGGTAGCACAGAACTGTACAGCACAATTCCCAATACAATGGCCCAGTTTCCTGTGTTTTGACTTTGGCGACGTTCCCATCTAACAAAGAAAACTCAAATCTCCACACCGCACAGCACCTCATTCCAATTGTAGACCCCTAAGGTACACGATCGAATATTTGCTGTTTTTCTTGAAGGTGGCCAACATTACCCGGAAGAATTTAAACGAGTAAACATAGTTCCATAAATTTCCCATTCTTCCTTCATCATTTGCGGCAAACCGCATGAAAATCGGTTCTAGACCCAAATTAATTTTAAAAAATCATCTTATAATTATTTGGTCTTGGATTCTCCTAGAAATTACAACGACTCACCAAAGGTAATCGTTAACCCTGGTTCGGCTAATAATATAAGTAAATTTTTAGTGGTAGTAATTATTCACACCTTAAAATATCTTCCGTGATTACATTTACTAGTATTCTCACCTTTTATACTGAAATTACAAAACGATGATACGTATTAAACAATTTTATTCGTTGATTCTCTTTGAACGAATATGCACATAGACTGTCTTGCAATCGTACATGTTTGTTAGGTATCTATAAACAACTACATAGCAACTAATTATACAATAATGTATATATCTTATATATTTTGAAAACATTCTTCTTTTGTTATTTTTAAATTAACATTATATCTGGTATAGTGCTTATGTAGAAGCACTTTCTGCCCAAAAATACAAGTAATTATCAATTTATACAAAGTATCTCGTTGTATAAAAATGTCGCCCGACGATGGGACTGAATATAAAAGTTACAAGGGAGCTTGACTTTTATATTTAAGAACCACTGGTCCGTTTATAATAACAATATTCCATTAATTATGTCCTATACATTTTGATCGACCCTCGCATATATATAACATTATTTATTTTCATTCATATAAATATATTTATAATAAATCTTTCATTTCATTATCATTTATCTTTTATTACATTAATATATATATTTTATTATTATTAAAACGTCGTCGCTTATTAATATAATTAACGAAGGGTACGAATTCAAAATAGTAAGAAGCAATTACATTTTAAAACATGAGTCACCATGATCAAGGGCGCATTATATAGTAATTACTTTAAATGATATTTTACAGTATGCATTGTATTAATTAGGCGTCAGAATATAGAAGAATCTTATTCGAGTAATATGTAAGGTAGCGCATAAAGACAGTCGTCGGATAATTAGCTCAATAGAATGAATCTTATACTTAACATAATCTTTGACAACAAATTCTCAACACAAATCTATATAATATAAATAACCTTTGCTTTTAATGAATCGAACTATAATTCTTCATATTAACAAGAAAGAATTAAAATCATTTGAAAATTATCATTTGTTGAAACAAATGTGATAAAATATTTAACTACTCCTTTAATGTGTTGTACTTCAAAGTCATAAGAATTGCAGAGCAGAGCAGAGCAGAGATTTCTTGGCGGTTTTTGTGGTTGATTTAAGTACCGGGCTTGGGCCCTTGCCTTCCATTTGTGTTGTTGACTGTCGTTTGTTTTGCGTGCGTATTTGTTGTGAGAGAGGACGCAACTGTCGCGCTCCTCTTTTGCTGTTCCTATGTCAGTTTAGTGGTTGTGCGTTTTAGGGGTGCGGCATCTTGTAAGTTCGTCTTCTTGGGTTGGCCGTTCCTATGGTGGCTATGTGTTGGTGTGGCGAGGCTCTGATTGTCCTCCAGAAGTTGGCTGATCTGTGAATTCTGTAGTCATGTAGAAATGGGAGTTCCAAATCTTCATGTATTTGCTCGAGGCGAGTGTCTCTCGAGTGTCCAGTGATAGCCCTGGCTACTCTGTTCTGGATGACTTGTAGTTGGCTGAGGTGCGTTTTTGCTGCGTGTTGCCATGCAGGGTGGGCATACATCAGGATGGGACGAATGCTCATCTGATATATATGGCGTTTGGTTTTCAGGGTGAGGGATGGGGAGAGGAGTAGCGGTAGCAAGGCTTGATGGCGTTGACTGGCTTTCTTGGCGATGGAATGTATGTGGTGAGCAAATGTAAGTTTCCTGTCCAGTATTATTCCGAGGTATTTGGCATCATCTCGGTTCTGGAGGGGTGTTCCAGCCATGGTGATCCTGACGTGAACCCTTCTTCTGTTTCTTGTGAAGTTTACTACTGAGGTCTTCTGTTCGCTGACTTTGATCTTCCACTCTTCAGACCATCGGTGGAGAAGTTCGGCGTGTCGTCTGAGGTATAGTTCAGCGTATCTGATGTTTCCATGGCTGGCAAAGATTGCCGTGTCGTCTGCGAATGTTGCTACCGCTGTGTTGGGGGTTGTGGGAATGTCCGCCGTGTACATGGCGTAGAGGGTTGGGGATAGGCAGGATCCTTGGGGGACTCCTGCTAGGATAGGTCTGGAGGGTGTTAGGTGTCCTGCATGGGCAACACGAAATGTTCTTCCTTGAAGAAAGGATTTGATGATTCTCAGAAGGTAGTGCGGAGTGCCCTGGAGCATCATCTTGTGAAAGAGGCCTTCGTGCCACACCTTGTCGAATGCTTTTTCTATGTCGAGAAAAAGCCCCAAGGTGTGGCCTCTCTCGTTGAATCTGTCACATATCTTCTCTACCACCCGTACCAGCTGCTGATCCGCGCAGTGCCCTTTCCTGAAGCCGAACTGGTGGTCCGGGATGATGTTATGATCTTCTATGAATTGCTGAAGTCTGCTCTGCAGTACTCTTTCAAACACCTTGCTGGTATGCGAGAGCAGGCTGATAGGGCGGTAGTTGGCCGGGTTTGATCTTTTCTTTCCTGGTTTGGCCAGCATTATGACTTTTGCTTCTTTCCAGGCTTCTGGGTAGTGTCCGGTTCTCATAATGGCGTTGCACAACTTACAGAGTAGGACCAGGGCCTTTCTCGGGAGGTGCTTCAGTGCTTGCGGCGTCACTCGGTCTTGACCTGGAGCCCGGTGTGCATTGATCCTCTTGATGATTGCTTGTATCTCCCGCGGTGTTGTGAGGGCTTCTGGAGGATGTGGGTCTTCTATTCGGGAGAGGTGGTAGGATCTATGTACTGCTGCAGTGGTGGTTGCTGGCGTGTTGGTAGCGTTGATCTGGAAGGTGGTTTCCAGGGTCTGGGCGAAAAGTTCTGCCTGTTCTTCCGGTTCGTGTATTGTTCCTTGTGGAGTTTGAAGTGTGAGTGTTCTGGAGTTTGCTTCTGGTCTTGTGATGTTTTTCACTAACTTCCAGAATTGCCTGCTGGGTGCATCTAGCTCCTGGAGGTGGAGGTTCCAGTTTCTGATTTTGATTCGAAGGAGCCTTTTCCTGACTCTGGATACTAGGTGGTTCCAAAGTGTTTTGAACTGGGGAATTCTGGTACGTTGCCACTGCTTCCGGGCCCAACGCTTCAAGTGGATCAAGGCTGAGGTGCGTCGTTCTTCTGGAGTGGTCTGGTGTGATGGATGGGTCGTTGTTGAGGTGGTTGAGGCGATGGCTATGGCTGAGTTGATGGCTGCGGTCAGGGACGCAGTGGTGGCCTCTATGTCTTCCGTTGTTTCAATTATCCGGCGTGGATCTAACATGTCGCTGAGCATGGATCTGTAGTGGTCCCAGTCTGTTGTGCGCAGAGTTGGAAGGGTTCGAGTTGTGAAGTGGTAGCTGATTGTGATCGTTTGTAGAACGGGTAGATGATCCGAGTCGAGGCCGTGGATAACCTGAGGTACACCTAGGATTGCCAGGTTCGCTGTCAGTACCATGTCCAGTACATCAGGCATCCCGCCGTTTCTTGGATAATGCGTGGGTTCCGTTGGAGCCGTGGGAGTGAAGTCTATGGTGGTGAGAGCGTGGTGGAGGATCCTTCCGTTTGCGTTTGACACATTGGAGTTCCACGCCGGATGTTTACTGTTGAGGTCTCCCCCTAGTAGAATCCGGTGTCCTAGCTGTCGCAGGGCTTGCAGATCTGTTGCGTTGAGGTTATTGTTGTGAGGCTTGTAGGCTGCTATTATTATTATCGGTGCATTAGCTGAGTGGAGGGTGATCCCTGTAGCTTCCAGGGATTGTAGGTCGTATGGTCGTACGGGATACTGTCTTTGATTAGAATTGCTGTTCCTCCAAGGGGTCGGTCGGGACGGTCGGTACGGATGGTGGAGTAGTTGCGGATTTTTAGGGTAAGGTGTGGTTTTAGGTGGGTCTGACAATAGGGCTATGTCCACTTCTTCTCTGCGGAGAAAGTCCTCCAGGTTGTTCTTCTTCTTTTGGATTCCTTCTGCGTTCCAGTGCAGCACTTTGACTTGTCTGTTGATTCTTCTTTTAGTCGGTGCCATCGTCAAGGATGGACGTGACTACCTCAAACATGATGGTGATTTTGCTTAGTGGGTCTGTCGTTTCTTTCACCTTCCGGAGTCCTACTCGCAGCTTTTCTAGCATTGAACGGAGATTGAGGCCCGAGAAGAGTTCTCGGATCTCTTTGAATGTGTCTGCCAATGATGGTTCAGTGCGTTTGTCCTCGGTGTCTTCTTCTCTGGATTGAGAGTTGTCCTACATAAACTTGAAAATAAATGTTCATAAGAATCTATAGCTGGTATGGATTTAACCCTTACTTCATTAACTAGAGTCAGTTTAAATTTGTACTTGCATATGATTCTAATAAAGTACATTGTACAGCACAATCATGATTATGTCCCGTATTACTGTTCTGTACAGGAATTGCATCAATATCTGGATTTTGATGCGAAGTGCCATCTCTTGACCCCCGATTACGTCTATCCACGTAGTTTACTGTATTCCTGGAATTTCGCCATGTATTTCGTCTATTTTTGAACCTATTTTGGGTATATGGTCTTACATAAGGATTACCACGACTAATTAGGTTAGGCGGATTCCCTACATATCCTTGCCTATTTTGCTCGTTCTGATTGCTTGAATTTACTCGATTTAGGTTGTGTTCCGTATCGTTCACACTACGGATATTTAGATTCCGAACAGGTACAAAATGATCTGAATTATTTTTACTTTTACCTACTCCTGCTTGTTGATTCAGAGCATGGTATTGAGTTTCATAACATTGAACAAGCATTAATAAGTGATTAAAACTCATACACTGTGTAGAAAACAGGATCTGTTGTAACTTAAACGGTAGCAAATTTCGAATTGATGCTATGATTCTAGATTCCGATTGCAATGGATTTACGACTTTTAATTCGTTGTATGTATTCACAACAAACTCGACAACAGATTTGTGCAAACGAGGATTGAAATGTTGGTTTCTAATCGTGGCATCTCTATTTGCAAGCAAAAAGTCATTTTCGTAATTTGCGATTAGCGCTGCTTTGAACTCCTCATACGTACTAACGTGATCTCGTACTGCTTTAAACCATAAAGAACATGGTGGGAGTAATAAATGAGGGATTAGTTTCATATATTGTGATCTATCTATACACATTATATTGCACTCGTCCTGAAATTTTTCTAGGAAAGAAGTAGCATTCTCATTACATTTACCACTGAACTTACTCATAGCACGTATTTCACTCATCTTTACGCTTAACTTTACCTTCCTTTTATCATTCCGTGTTCTTGTTGAGTGACAATTCCTACCTACGGCGTGGTGTGTAGTTCCACCATCTCTTTTCCGCCCATCTGTACTCCTCGGATGAATTTCTTCCAAAATAATGTCCTCATCGGATGTATTGCTTGCAGATGAGATAATGTGAGGTCCACGTTGATCGGCTACGGGTGGAGGCGAAGTCATCTCTTGGGAACAAGGAAACTCCACACGATCATTAACCATGTTGTTGGGGTATACGTTGTCCTTAATCTGTAGCATTCTAATTTCCTCTTGTAAGGTAGCTATCAACTGAGTATTGGCACGTATTTTGTTGGAATTATCCGTGACCTGGATCTTTTGTTGACGTACAGAAGATTCTATTCCTTCCAAATCCCTTTTTACACCACTGACTTCTTGGATTAAATGGTTGTGATTATCCTGGCAATCCTCAGATATTCTTTTTAACTTTTCATCGAACTGCGAGGTGATGTCATTCATCGCCTGGATAATAAATTGTTTCGTCTCTTCTGACTTCTGCTCCAGTCGTCTACTTAATTCCTCATATTGTTTGTTGGATTCCTCGGACTTCTGCTCCATCGTCTGCTTTAATTCCTCATATTGTCTGCTGGATTCGTTGGACATCTGAACCAAATTTTGTTCCAATCGCTTCATGGCTTCCGAATCGTCTTTTCGGCATTGTTCTTGCCGCTGTAAGGCTAGCAGGATTCTGTCTTCTAATGTCATTCCTGGCGCTGCACTTTGTTGGTCATTACCACTGTCACTGGTTTCTTTCTCCATTGCCTCGCCGTTCATTTTTCTTGTGATTATTCTACCACTTCTCAGTATAGTTGAGTTCGTAGTCATTAACTTTATTATAGAAGTAAATTCACCCTTACTTTACTTCGGGATATGAATTTACAAGAATCCCGGGTGAGGTAAACCAAAATTTTTAATATATAATATAATATATATATTATATATAATATATATAATAATATAAGTAAATTTTTAGTGGTAGTAATTATTCACACCTTAAAATATCTTCCGTGATTTCCTTTACTAGTATTCTCACCTTTTATACTGAAATTACAAAACGATGATACGTATTAAACAATTTTATTCGTTGATTCTCTTTGAACGAATATGCACATAGACTGTCTTGCAATCGTACGTACATTTTTGTTAGGTATCTATAAACAACTACATAGCAACTAATTATACAATAATGTATATATCTTATATATTTTGAAAACATTCTTCTTTTGTTATTTTTAAATTAACATTATATCTGGTATAGTGCTTATGTAGAAGCACTTTCTGCCCAAAAATACAAGTAATTATCAATTTATACAAAGTATCTCGTTGTAAAATTTCTTGATCTTGTACCTTCTATCTTTCCTGAGAGATTGTCTTCAAAGCCGCTATTAATATCACAAAATACATATCACCACTGAGTTTGTAATATAATCAGGAACGACTCTGTAATGCAGCCACGATGTCAGGTACCTTCCCAATTCATCAAAGAAAATATTTGAAAGACAATTATGTAATTTATTCCTGTGTACGAAAGAGGAACGATCCAACAGAAATTTAGATCTTTAATATGGAGTCAGCAATCCTGATTGATATCTATGAGAGATATGACAACAGAAAATAAGTCACAACCAGTGTTCATAGGTTTCTGTAAGAAGAATTCCCTGGACTGACACAAGTTTTTCCTTTCTCTTATGAAGTTTCCCATAGTTGTTGAGTATGCAATTCCTATAACAGAAGTTACGCAATAAGATTAATTTAGTTTATTTAAAGAGAATGTTAAACCAGATTTGTTTTTCGCTCTATTTTTTTATTTTTTCCTTCACTCGTTTTACAAAAAAATAAATAAATAAATAAATAATAATAATAATAAAAATATACGCAGTCAGCAATGGGTGCAAGCATTTTGAACATTCACACACACTGTTGCTATTGTACTGTTTCTGAAGAACAAAGAACAATTACTAAACTCGAGAATTTTGATGGAACTTTCACGTTTTATCGGAAAAATCCCTTTTTCCCTTTTTGCTAAATTTACCTTCTAAATTTCCCTGGATTAGGGAAATTTTCCTGAAACTACAAGCACTGGTCACGGCATTTGATGTTACTCTTTGCTAATGTCTTCTAGTCTGCTTCTTTCTACCGTCCGCCACTGTCACAGAACAGCCCTTTAAAGGTTTGGCATTATGCACAATATAGTCACATACTTCCTTCCATAACTGCAGTCTTTCGTTTGCTTTGTCCTTACGCTGGGGTGGGAGGGGAAGAAATAGGTTAGAATCTGAGGGCGGTATTCAGAGAGGATTCGTTAATCTAGGGTTAGTCACAGACTAGTTAGTAAGAATACTAACACTTTACTAAGGAAGGTGCACTTTTTGGTGTTCAGAGTCAACTTTGAGTACAACTAAAATGATGATTTGGGTATGATTAACTTATATAACCCTAATGCATCGGGTGAGAAAAATAAATGTGGCAACCACGGAAAAGTAGATCAGCGCATGCGTAGTCAGTAAAAATGAAAATATATGAAATAAGTTACGAAATACGAAATGTGTCGCACGCTAAACCGTTGGTAAAAGATTAGCCTCTGCTCTAGATTAATTAGTCACATGTGATTAACTTTGTCAAATACTACGTCCTAATCAGAGACTTTCAATACAATTTGGATAACCATCCGTTAGTCAACCTTGTAGTATGGCGTTAATCAGACGTCAAAACGACTTTGCATAAGGCCCTAAGAGTTTTGTGTTGATCGCGGGCTGTATGGAAGGAAGGGAGGGGCTTGGAAGGAGGGATTTTCTTCTGCTTCTCTCTTGGCAAAGAGCAATTCATTGTTTTAAGAGAGAGATAATGCAGCTGTAAGTTTTCAAAGAGTAATTATTTCCTTTGTATTGCTCATATACAAATTATTATGAAGAAAAAAAGTATTTTCGTAATGTACTTTACAATTTCGGAACTTAATAACCTGATATATGTGTACATTTATTTATTTATTTATTTTGCAAGCATTTAAGAAAAGCATGAATATTTATGAACATTTAAAATTATTTACTTCTGAAACGTTACTGCAAAAGCATGTGCTAAACAACAGACAAATAGCCTACGTATGACAAATAAATAGCTATTTGATTCAAATGAGTAGAGAATAAGAAAATGTCAAAAAAATAAAATTTCGTATTTTACAAAGAAATAGACTACATAAGCATTAATTTATTTCGGTTTTACTACTTTAAAGGTCGTCATTGTCCTATTTTTGAGTCAGTTATTGACTCCTAGGGTAGGTTTAAGGCAGGGGACACTCACGGAAATTCATTAAAACCACTAGAGGCCTCCAAGTCAGGAAGTGTTGCTGGGAGGGTCTGTCCGGTTTTACTTCCACTGCTGATGTGACTTCTCTCTTATAGAATTCTAAAGCTGTTAATGACAATGTGAGTATAATCGTCTTCAAAACTCTTCTTGCTGTATTTTAACTACTCACGCCATCACAACCTCGGTTTTATTATCATATTATTTTCTCTTTATCAGAGACAGACGAAAAACATCTTCTAGTAAACATTCTATATAAGATTATTGATATGTGGTCTAGTAATTTCTGCAAACTGATTTGGGCATATGTCTGAATGACTCGAACGTTTCTTTGAAGAATAACGTTCTTGTTTCTTTATCAGGCAACAATTTGTACGGTAAATATACGATATTTCGATCTTGTTGTTTGCATCTTTCCTAATGTTATGTTAGTGCCTTTTGCTGACGTTATTTTAGATAAATCTCGTCTCAATAAGAGATGGGTTGATGTTTCGATAGATGGCCTGATTGATGTTTTACTCTTTTTGGTGTAGCTATACATATATATATTTTTAACATTTAAGCATTTCACTTTACAGAATTATGCAGCAAATGCTTTGAAGCATGTATCAATTCACTTTGAACATAAACTCCACATGATCTCTTCCAGAGTGGAGGGGGGCAAAGGTCGACACACAAGCACACTCACAAAATATACACGTATATAATATAGTAGCATCATTTCAGATTTTGCCAAGGTTTGGGGGAAGTGTTGCCAAAATGTTTTACGTTTTTAGTAGTATTTTTTTTATTATTAAAATCCACATGACTCTAAAAATCAGGGAGGTAATTGCACCATACTTCCCAAAATGAATCCCCTGATATAATATTTCATGTAAAATAATTATTATTAACGCACATTGCATAGCTTTATTAGATGCAGTAAATATGTTAAATACTGTAGTGTACGAGAAGGTGCCTCTAATATCTTTTTACTGCGTCTCGAAAAACTGAACCCCCTTTCGAAAATTGAAGAAGCCGTACAGTTCTCTAACAAGTAAAGGATCCAAATAGATGAATCGAGTTGCGGGATGAGACATAGTGCGCCTGATAGAGGATGTGAAAATATGTGTATGTGCAAAGTTATACGAGTGGCTGACCGCCATAAGAAACGGAGTGGGTCAAAGTTGAGAGAGAAACTAAGAGTTGAGGGAGTTTTTATGTTATAGAAATACATCAAATAAACTGTTGAACCGTAAAAATAGTGAAAGATAGGCAATGCAAACGGTGGTAGTTTCACATATTGGGAAAAGAAGAATGAGCAGAGTAAATCACGAACCTCCGGCCCTATCTTGAAATTCGTCATTTTGAAATATGTAATATTCTATGAAGTAAAAGGCTCCTCATGTGATATGTCAATTAGGGCCAGCATATTCTCTAAAAGTAACTTATGAACTTTAGTGATTGTTATCTGTACTTACTTGGAAGATTTAGGATGATTATTATTGTTAATTACGAAAATCTAGGAGCCTGATACTTGATACTCATTATGGTCTATATCAGTAAGTCATTTAACAAAAGGTAGTTACATAAACTCCACATTATCTTCGACCACAAGCGCATAAAACCAACAAACAAAAACAAGCGGAAGCGGTTCTTCCAGGCCGGAACGTTTCTCTTTGTCACTATGAAGCAAACTGGAAGTAATCTAATAATACACAACTTGGATGTCAAATTTCACTGTTAGTTTTGTTGGCTTGTGTTTTCGTGATAATCCAAACTGTCAACATACGAGTATCAGTCTCCTAAATTTTCGTAAATAACTCTAAAGATGATCCTAAATCTTTCAAATAAGTACAGATAATGATCACTAAAGTTCATAATTAAGTTTTTGAAGACATGCTGGCCCTAATTGATATATCACATGACTACCCATCCATTTCAAAAAATATCACATATTTCAAGATGGCATCGCGGCGGAAGTTCGTGGTCTACTCTGCCCATTCTTCTTTTGCCAATATGTCAAACTACCACCGTTTGCATTGTCTATCTTTCGCAATTTTTATGGTTCAACAGTTTAGGCTGATTTTATACATAAGGTGCGATGCTATGTAGCTACGCCACGGCCGCGACCATTCACGCATACTATGCTGTGTCGTTCCGTCCCGCTGTTGCTTTCTACACTAGGGATGGCCACAAAGTTCTGGTTCTTGGAGATCCGGTTTTCAGAACCAGTTCCCGAACCGGTTCGATCTGGATCCGAAAGCCCGGTTCCAGATCTGGATCTGAAAACCCGGTTCCAGAACCGGATCTAAGGAACCGGTTCCAGATCTGGATCCAGAAACCCGGTTCCAGAACCAGATCTTAGGAACCGGTTTCAGACTTGGATCCGAAAGCCCCTAAAGACCCGTAAAGGAGGCACTCACTTCAAAACAATGCAAGGAGGACCACGAGCTTGTGCCCTCCCCGCCCAGACCCGCTTGTACCCCCCAGAAAAATATTTGGTCCACCAGTGGGCGTTTAGCCAAATGAGTTTGCCAGTTTCCTAGTTTGTTTAGCCAAATGAGACAAGCGGCCACCGCCTGGGGCTCGCCTGTCGCTTCCACCATTGCATCTAGCACATTATTCACAGCCTGCCAACAGCTCGGGTTTAGCGTAGGGTTGGCCACAACCTTTCCGAGGAACCGGTTTTTGAAGATCCAGTTTTCAGAACCGGTTCCAGACCTGGATCCGAAAAACCATTTTCCGGAACCAGATCTTCTAGAACCGGTTCCACTAGGAACCGGATTTACCCATCCCTATTCTACACCATTCCTCAAGATGGATTTCAAGGAAGATAAACTTCGTGCCGCTTCGGAGTACCCCGAAGAAAGCCGAAGCATTGCGGGCGTCGTGTCCCGACCAGTGTGGTTTATCTTCAAGGTATCCTATCGGGGCACGTCACGTCATATGTGAATTAAAGAAGACAACACAATGAATTTTCAATTTCAAACTCTGAAAAGGAACTTCGTGGACCGCCGCAGAGGCAGAGCAAGGTACACTTTGTCTGAATTAACCTTTAGTGCAATCAACAAACCATTTTCTTTGCCTTTCTTATCTTGCACTCGTTAACGGTTTTATTTTAGCATCACTACTAATACACAGTTTAACAGAAAACAACATATTATCACTCTGTAAGTTATACCTAGTCAATAATTTCAGCAGAAAATGCTCGTATATTTATTGAATCTATACATCTTTCATCCTGTTGTTGATTTAGCCCGGGGCCGGGGGGCCTAGGCCTCCCAGTTTTTTGAGTCACAAAAATAATTGAAACTATTGTTTATATATCTTCGAAAATTTATAGTAAACTCACCACATACCTATCATAGTCTGGGGCCTGCCTGCGTCCCCCCCCCCTAATTTTTACCTTCTAGATCCGCCATTGCTTTTATCTCTTCTCAAGATCACTTTTAAATTCTTCATATTTACGTATGTCTTTACTCACATTATGTATTTTGCATTGACCTGTCCAGTGAAATGTTTCAGGTTTTCATTTGACACTAGATGGTTAAACAAACCCATTACGTAGTTAAGGATCTGATCGATTAATCTTTTTTGTCAAAAAATATAGTTTAATAGCACTCAACAAATCCTACTTCCTATCGTGGAAAACGGGATTAACATCTGCATTAGCAGCTAATAACTGCAAATGTAATTAACACACACGTACACATCTAAAAAGAGAAAAAACTTGAAATAACAGATAGTAAGATTCACTGTGCCACCTGCTGCCCTTCATAACTAAAAATCTGCACGAAATTTAAAACCGGATCAATTTTCTTGTCATTTACTTAATTATATTTTCAGCAGGAAGTCATTTGGGGAGAGCAGGAAGTCATTCGTTTTAGTTTCGTTTTAGAATTACTTTAGTTTTCCTTGTTAAGTTTAACGCCCCACAATTATGCACTAAGGCAAAACGGCAGACGCTGAAGGTGGTGGAATGACGAAACTGGAAAGAAACAGGAAACCCCGCATACACGGAGTTTGTACACTATAAAGTCCACTTGGCGTGATTTGGGATTGAACCAGGGACCCCATGCGTCAAATGTGAGCTCTTTACCACTGATCCACAGTTATTGTTGAACAAATTGACGAGGAGAGGGTATATCTTCGCTTATCAGTCTCCATTCAATGTTTCGATCAGACAATCAATTACTATAGGTCTAGTTATTATTTAAATCAAAGAAACTAGAAATTTTATTTTTCTCCATACAAATTATTAAGTAAAATATTACCAGGTTCAGAAGTAAATAATTTAACCAGTTAGCAACTTGTTTTCATTTCCGAAGATTCTATTTAAATTAAGGATACAAAGTACATTGTGCTTGTGACGAAACTAACCGTGGGAAATTTCAGACTAACAACACAATAAATATAGCATGATTTCCAACGGGATTCATAGTTTGCTGCTCATATTGTCAGCAAACTACACCAAAAGAACAAAGTAGTAACAAAGGTAGCATTGATAGAAGACAGTAGTGACAAGCAAAGCGTTTCCGTATAAAACTAGTGTTTAGATTTCATGATTCATCATACAGTGGCATAACTTCTTTTATTCCATTCCACCTACCTCGCTTTCTTCCTTTCTTCGTGCTCATTTTATTATCTCTCCTGACTCCAATCGTAAAAGAGCTCCTTCATTGCTAAGGAGTTAGCGTACGCACCTTTCACATGGGAGACCCGGGTTTGATTCCTGGTGGGAGCTCCTCCTGTGGTTCGGATTCCACATTAATTAGTAGGTCCCGTCTCATATAACTTCGTTGCTGAAAGGGCCGTTAAACTCAAAATCAACTGAACTCCAACCGTAAAAGGAGCGGCGCGATATCTCAGTGGTAGAGTGTTCACCTCTAGTCCCAGGTTCGATCCCAGCTCGCGGCAAGTGAACTTCGTAGTGGACAAAGACCGTGTACGTGGGTTTTCTCGGCGTTCACCCGTTTCCTCCCATTTTCTTCATTCCACAATTTCATTCATTCATTCCTTTGGCCTAGCCGACATAAACGTTTGACATAAACTTAAAGATTTAATTTAATTTCATTTTTTCAATCGTAAAACCTCGCTTTTAAATCATACGTTTACAAATGACTATTGTGGAGATTTTCGAAATGTGAGTGTGGAGAAGAATAAATATAATTAGCTAAGTCAAACAGCCGACCAATGAGGAAATGCTGTCAATAATGGAAAGACAAATATTGGATGTTCAAAAGAAGGAAGTGAAATTGTTGGGAGATATATTGAGGAGAAACTGTATTCTAAGAGATGCGACAGGGAATGCGCTGGGATAAGTAAGAAGAGAGGCTAAGAAAAAGGGTTGGGTGGTATTAAAACGGGTTAAAAGACCAAGAGGTAAGCTGAGAGAGCGTAGTATATGGATACTATTAGTTTGCGGCAAATGTCTTGCCAGTAACAAGAGAGAACACCTAGAGATGTTGGTGAAGTCACGAAACTATCAAAGAACGATATTGGCTATTAAGACTTCGAAAATAATGCAAAGAACTATGTTTTTCCTTTATTTTCAAAACGTAATCTTACAAATTTATTTATGTTATTTTTTTAAAGAAATGTGCTTCTGACCCACGTACACCAGCGCCTGGAAAACAAGTAAACAACTCTACTCTTTAGTTTGCGGTTGAATTCACTGATAGATATGCAAATTAGTTTTAATCGAAACCTTCTTTCTTTTTTCTCCTTCTTCTTTTGCGAACAAACTAAGTTGATAAGTAGTGACAAGAATCCTTTATCACGGTTTATGCAAATAATTTTTGGTGATTAAGTTTGCACCACTGCTCCTTCTCTCTCTCTCTCTCTGTTTCTCTCTCTGTACGTGTGTGTGTGTGTGTGTGAAACGAAAAGAGCGAAAGAAGAAGGGAGAAGAAAAAAGGATTAGAGGTGTAGTGAATATTCTGTCTGTCGTGCTCGTACAGGGAACTGAGGTTGCGCGCGCATATCTTGACGAATTCGCTGGACTTGTGCTATCCCAGTCGGGGTCGGACTTCGGTACGGTAGAGGTCTGCTAGCGCGACCCAACCGCGACCTTAGCAAAAGACAGTGAGAGGTCAAAATTACCCCCCCTGTTGATCAGAAAGGGGCTTTTGAAAGTAAGTGATAGAGACCTCTGGTTAAAAGGAGACAAAAAATAACACACAAACAGAACAGCGAGCGTGAATCAGCTCCTATATAGAGAAGACAACACGAAAATAGTTTTACTTTTTGAAGTTTCTTCAAATAGATTAACTTGTTCGGAAATTTTCCTTACTACAGTGCTCCTCCCCAACTTTCCCCCCACTACTGTTTTTTTTCCTACTTGTTTCTGTGTGAGCTATCTTAAGTGGTGATATAAATATTTTTTGCATTACTTCTTCAAGTGTCATTTTTTTCTCAAAACTGGATTTTTTAAAAATAAAGTAAATAAACAATGGTACGTTTGCTGTGACAATACTACCGGCCGAACCGAGACTCGAACCATAAACCGTCCTTCTCAAAATATACTGCAAATATATAGCTATATATATATATAAAAACTTCAGTCAGTCTTTAGATTATATATATAAGAGAAAGAGAGAGAGAAATAATATTTGGTGTTTAGTGTTGTTTCTTGTGTGTTTTTATTACTATTACAAAATATATTTTAGTGTCGTTTGTATATACGTATTTGAATAACACAGTTTAATGAAAACGGATTATTTTTGCTTGTTTTTACAATCATTGTGCTAATAATAGTAAATAATGAGTAGTTATCTGTGGTGAATAGAAAGGCGCTAGTTTGCAAGAAACCAGAGCTTAGCCCACAATGGATGACTTACGGCGGTGAGTGACCTTTTGTGTCAGGTGGTGGGGGTCAAAGGTCACCATGGTGACCTTGCTCCTAACCGCTCTCTTTTTGGCGCTGACCTTATGTTCGACAACGGCGGAACACAGCCGAAAAAGACCCCACGATGTTTTTATTGCGGGCTTCTTCCCGATGGACCCGAATATCCCGGAGAGTTCCGTGGGGCGAGGTGTGATGCCTGCTGTCAAACTGGCCGTCAGACACATTAATGATAACCCTGATGTCCTCAGAAACTATCGGCTACACATCTATTGGAACGATACAAAGGTAAGTGACTGGCCATTTATTACTTTAAAATATATAGACTTCTCACACAGAAGAAACTTCAAATTTCAATTTGGTTTGACTTTAATTTAACGGTTTTTTTATTTTATTTTTAGAATCAAGACTGTATACGTAAAATATGATTTCATCTCAATATAACAAGGGATCTCTTATCGTGATTCCACACCGAAAATCGAAGCTAGGTCTCACGCGCCTAAGGCAGAAACGCTAATATTACTTTCCATAAGGGAATCAGTAGCTTTCTTTTTAACCTTTAGTACTAATTTTATTAGTTTTATATTTTTAAAAATGTCATTTGTGTCAAATGATTCGCTAATACTACCGTCGTGTGGTCTTGGGTTGAATCCAGGAAGTAGCACAGTATTTTTGGTACTGATCCAATAGACATGCAGAATTGAGGAAGTAGATAACTTAAGATCTTTGGTCTAGAAAGCCAGAAATGACGGCAGTGGGAAGCAGTGCGCTGACCGCACATTACTCAACAAAAAATCATCTAGTTGGTTAGGCTATAGCACACTTACAGCCTAACAATTATTCCAGAAATATTTGCTTCCATGTCATAACAGTTATATCGTTTTTTTTTAATTTTATAAGGCAGATTCCGAATAACACAATTGTTAAAAATATTTGATTTTTCTGTTTCTTGAACCCAGGGCCGTGTCGTGGAAAATCAGCGCCCGGGGCGAGAGTATACGACGGCGCCTAAATACATATATTACAAACAATTTTTCCTTTTCTCTCCCGAATTTTTCGTCTCCCTTACTTCGATGCACGGGGCCGCCCCCCCCCCCCGCGGCACGGCCCTGCTTGAACCATTCAGTTCATGGTGTCCATTAGTTTATAATTCTTGGACATAAAATTGAGCAAATAGTTTGGTATAAGAAATTTTGTAAAACCACCGGCGAAGTCCAATAATCCGTTTACACTCTTTGCTCAAAAGTTTAGAATAGGGAGCGCGGTGGCTCAGTGGTAGAGCGTTCACCTCCGCTGCTTGAGGTCCCTTGTTCGATCCCAACTCGCGCCGTGTGGACTTTGTGGTAGACAATCACCGTGCTTGTGGGTTTTATCGGGGTTCTCCCGTTTCCTCCCACTTTCTTCATTCCACCATTTCATTCACTTCTCGGATATAGTATACGAGAGTGCCTCATCATTTAGCGAGGACTCACGAAGTGCAGTAAGGATTATTCATTGAGGATATAGGAACTTGAAAATGAGGTAACAATGAGACTTTCATTTAATTACTGAGTAATATAAAATAAAATGTACGTCGGTTTGTGTTGCGTTTCGTTGTGTTTTATGGTATGCAAAGAATAATAATGTGCCCTTGTACGTAGTGTAAGAGTATATGTGGGGGATTTGAAACACATATCGCATGTCACGTGCACGTGGATGCTTCTTACTACTTCTAAATGTAATAAAATCATTTTTATACGTAGTGCAACAGTAGGAAGTATCCACGCGCACAGATCATGAGGCACTGTTGTATACTATTACCCTTTTTACATGTTAAGTATGTATTTCAATTGGTCTATAGATATTGAGTATTTTAATGGATCAAAGTGAATCCATAGTAGATTCTTGGGCGTGATATCAACTCGCGCTAAGTGAGCTTTATGGTGGTCAAACATCGTATACGCGAGTTTTGTCGGGGTTCTCCGTTTTCCTCCCACTTTTTTCATCCATCATTTTGTTCATTATTCATCATTACCATCTCCTATAGTCTAGCCGGCATAACCGTGGGACATAGAAATTAAGAATTTCATTTTCGACTTGATTTCGTTTAAAATTAAGTACTTGTTTTCCTTCTCTTTGTTCGCCTTTATTCTTCTCATTTAACGAACTTTTACTCTAGCCTTCAGGGCCGATTTATGGGAGAACAATTTACAATCAAGAATAGGAAAAACAATGTAGTGTGAAATATTTAAGTTTTACGTCTAACGTCTATGCCATATAGATTAAATGAGATGGTGATAATAAGAATGAAATGGTCGAATGATGGAAACGGGAGAATCCCGAGAAAACCACGTACATGGTGTTTGCCACTACAAGCACCACTTGGCGTGAGCTGCGATCAAACCAGAGACTCCACGCACTAGATTTGAATGCTCTACCACTGAGCCATCGCGGCCCTAGAAACGAGAAAGGAAATAGAAAGGGCATATATTTTAATGTATAATCCCAGATGAAACTGAAGAAATGCCCTGACAAAACTTCAGTCAGGAAGTCCAGTAAACCGGATTCGACTACGGGGTTTCCTGATTAAGAATCAACAACGCTAAATAATACCCTACTTGCTGTTGGTTAAACGAAAAGAAAGGACAATAAATACAAGTGAGACTGGGAGTATTGCTGGAATGAAAGTATGGGAGAGAACTGGGGAACCACAAGAAATCTGACGGGCACATCTATATCTACCACTTACCATAAGCCTGTATATCTTGATATTGAACGAGGGATGCCTCGTAACACAGTTATTGCTATTTCGGGATTTATAGTTCTATGTCTTTTGTAATAGGAAAGTTACACAGCATAAGTTTCTTTCTGATCTTCTAGTATCCGGCATTTCTTACTGAAATTTTCAGTGCAAGTTTTCTTGGTTGGTTTAGCATTATACATGACTTTGATACACTGTATTATTCCGGTTTCGATTTAAAGTGAATAACCATTAAATAATTATTCTTGTTGTCTCCTCTTACCTTATATTCCTGCAGTCTGCTGTCACTCGTTGGCATTTCACTCCTCCCCACACCTAGGAGTGTTGGACTGATCCTATTTATAATGTAAAAAAGCTTACTGGTCTGTTAGTAACGCTAGTCAAGGTTGCCTAAATATCTAGGATTACATATATATATATATATATATATATATATATATATATATATATATATATATATATATATATATCCTTATTATAAATTCAAGACACATCAGTCTGTCAGTCACACCAATTCCCAATAGTTCACACTCACGATAGATGCCTTCTATCTGACACCAAGAGTTATTGAGTTGAGTTAACGATCCTTTCAGCAGCCTACAGATTAACGTGGAATCCGAACCACATAAGGTCCCTTCGGGAATTGAACCCGGATCTCCCACACCAAAGGCGCCTACGTTGAATCCAAGAGATGTCATGATGAGTGTGCAAGTAATTTTCATAGTCTTGGGGCGAATAACTAGTTGTTGTAAATGGTGAGAGGTACTATTACAGTGGAATCCGCATCATTAGTGGTGATTTCAGATTTTACCTGAGGGGTACTTAAGGTATATGAAGGATGAAAGTAGAACTGAGAAAATAAACTAGTAGCAAGAAGGCTTTCGGCCAGTTGGCGCATGCTTGGCTTTTAGTTTTCAACCCTTGCACTTGAAACACTTCCTTTCATAGAATCCGCCTTCTGTTGTACTTGCAAGTAACGCTTTAGACCCTTCGCAGAGCGTCATAGCATCACTGGCCGTTCATTAGCTATTAGGTTGACCTGACTCGTAAAATTACTTGCGTCAAGCTTGAATGGAACATTGAATACAAGGTTGCCCCATGTAATTTCGTTACTGGAATCCAGCTTGCGGCATGCTTGCACGTTTTCCAATCAAGCTGGATGCAAGCTTGGCCGACTTGCAATTCAAGCTTACAGCAAGCGGTTTTGAAGTTATTTCTGGGACTAGGATACTATTCGTGACATTTACCCCGTTATCAAGCACCAACACCGAGCATTACACAGTTGGCGTAATTCTGCAATCCAATTCTCTTGGATGCGAGGCAGTATGGTGGAGAACGACCTATAATTTGAGGGTTGATCTTGTGCACCCGCCAAATGCATGGTACTCAAGCCCTGGTTATGGCTCGAAGCTCGAACTAATAGTAGGTATTCTCCATGGGCGCTAATTCTGGAGGACCGTGCGCCCCATAAAGATTGTTTGGAACCATAGGATCATGATATTTTTGCTTGCATCTTTAGCCGGATATCCGGAAACGAATCACACACAGCCGAAAACTCCCCTACCCCAAAGTTATTCAGAAATGGGCGTCGCTAGTCCAGTTATTCATAACCTCGGTGCTGCATAATAACTTGAAACCACGATAATTTCAAAAGATTTCTCCCAGGGGGAATTTCAATACGCAGGGTGTTAAAGTAGTACTACGGAAATATTGTTAACTTTTATTGAAAATGATCAGAGATTTGCCTCCGGGGGAATTTCGTAACTCCGGACCGGGGAATTGGCAAACCCGTGATCATCACTGCTTGAATCCATTAAGTGCTTTTTTTTTTTTCTCTCAGGGAACTTTTATCAGTACATTAATTATACTCTTTTAGCACAATTAACTTACTGTATAGCACATTAATTTCTTTTTAGCCATAAGTTAAGAACCAAAAAACGCGAACATTATCTTGAAATAATTATGTAAAATCTAAAAAACATTTTCATTTTTAGCAACTTTATTTAATAGTTAACCCAACTAGAATATTAGGCTGTATTTCATTAACCATAAAAGATATTGTCATGTTTCTGGTGTCATAACGAAAAGCTTGAGGGGGAGCATGGTGGCTCAGTGTAAGAGGGCTTATCTCTGGAGTGTGAGGTCTTTGGTTCGATCGTCGGCTAGATAAGTTTTAGATAGACAACGTCGTGCCGATGGTTTTCTTGGAGTGCTCCCGTTTCCTCCCACGTTCTAATCCCATCAATTCTTCCATTATCATTCTCTTGACAGTATCATTCCCAGGTAGCAATTTAAACTTGCTGCAAGGTTGCATCAAACTTGCCGTTGCAGGTCAGTTGACTTGCCGCAACCTTTACTATGCAAGCCAATTTGCTTCCTACAAGCTTGTGGCAAGCTAGTTAGTTACATCAGGGCAAGGATTGGTGCAAGCTTGTCTTCACAAATGAAACGCAAATCAAATTATCTCAAACGCATGCCAAGTATAAGCGAAAATTATGAATGGCAAGCTTGATTAAGCTAAATGCAAGCGAACGACACGCGAAACAAGCCATATGAAAGCTTGCGGGAAGCGAATTTAGATAAAACATAAAACAATAAGAAATCCGTATCTCCCTTGGCCTAAATTGCGTATTCGTGAGATGTTAAAAAGTGTAAGATTTCATTTCATTTTAAATGACAGCATACTTCAGCATGAATTTCATCCTAATGGATAGCGTAGTTCCCGTACAGCGTTAATTTTTAAGTTAATTATTTAGAAAATAAACTTTTTTTCCTCGATTTTCGAAGTTTGAGGTTTTAGACTCATCTGTATCACGTTGTTCAGCTCAATAGTACTAATCGATTGGTAGATGTCTAATTTAATTTTGTTAAATGCTAATCATACTATACAGTAAAATGTAAAAGGTTATTTTTGTATGAACATAGTCAATAAAATTTAGTTAGGTATCAAATTTTCTCACAACTCAAAATTTAGCAATACAAAAGCTCCTGTAGATTTCTTTCAGAATGCATCATTCGTATATTTGAGTTACTGGGTATATTGATCGCCAATATTTATAAAACGACAATTCTTCGCTCATGTGTACACTTGTTAGAAAAGCACGTATTTTTTTGTCATTTTAAAAGCAAGTTTAGTCTACAATGACTTGCGCTTTGCTTAATTAAAAGTGAATGCCGTTCCAAGCGCGAGAATCATGTCTTTTGAGATTGGACTCGAGCCAAGAAACTTGTGCCTTATTAATCAAAGAATAACAAGAAAAGACTTCTCGACCAGCAGGTCGATTCAAACGCGGTTCTCACACAGTGGAGTGAAGAGAGTAGTGTGTGACAGCATTCCTGTCTTACAATGAAACTTGACTATTAATTCAGTAATATTCCATCTAAGTTCTTTTATGAATAGTGATTCTATGTATTGCACCGGTAATCGCATTCAGTGTGCTCCAATAAAATGTAACTGAAATTTTAACCATTTCACCAAAATTTTAAATTTTAGCTTATAAAGTATTATTTTCAGAGTTGTGATGTTTTCCCCTCTGTATTAAAATTCTATAATGAATTAACAGTTCAGCTCTTTGAGCTGGCTTAGTGGCTATTGCACGAATTTTTGGTGCGCGTGATTCCTGGTTAGATTTCCAATAGAGGATCTATTACATTGATTCTGATTCTCCCTTAAATAGTAGCACCATGTTTCGTATAGCCTGTGTGCTGAAAACGAACGCTAAACTTCAACAAACCATCCAACCTAATGAATTAACCGTTTCAGACTGCTTCTACAACGTACATCAACACAGAAATAAAATTGATTGTTAGGATTTTAATATTCCTTGTCACCATTGAGGCTATATGAGATGGAACCTATTGTTTAAAGTAGAATCCAAGCCATTACTCAGGTTTGTATCTGAAGCGAGTACTCACTGGAAATCGAACCTCGAATTACATCCATTAATTTAATTCTTCTTATCTGAAGAATTTTATTAGAGTTATTATCCTCAATATCAAACATTGTCGGGATTACGGTGGCTCAGGGGTAGGATGTTCACCTCTGGTACATGGAGTCCCTGGTTTGATCCCAGCTCGCGCCAAGTATACTTTGTGGTGGACAAATACCGCGGGGTTCTCCCGTTTCCTCCCACTTTCTTCATTCCACCGTTTCATTCATTTCTCATCATCGTCTCCTGTAGCCTAGCCGGCATAATCGTGGGACGTAAAACTAAAGATTTCATTTCATCAATCATTGTCCATCTTGGTTTCGTACTCAAATCTGGCAATGGAGATCCGCAGTTTGCGATTAGGGCTGGTTTCTTTTGGATTCCGAGTTACACTGTTAAGTACAAGTCTCATATAGCTTTGGTGTTACAAAGGAACGTTAAATCCAAACCAATTACTCAATCATTATCATTCCACGGCTGTATTAAGGTCTCACCAAGTCTTTCCCACGCTCACCTATCTTCGGCAATTCTGTTCCATGGAATTGAGCGATGAGTCCTTAGCATATGTGGACTTTCCGCAACAGATGCTTACTCGGGATCAGGCGAGCTCAGACTCATTTTAAGGCTACGAACGCCCAGTAATCTAAGTTAGACTTACGATACTCTAGGCTTGTTCAATCTCGCGCTCACTAAACTCACTGGGAATAGCGCTTATTATGCTGACTCCTGACCTAGTTCGCTATTTACTTGTGAGATCCACAATGAGCTCGACTGCAGCAATTTTGTTCCATTTTATTGAGCAATGGGTCTTGAACATTCATGGCCTTTCCGCAATCGACGTTCACTCGAGATTGGGTGGCTTCAGACTCACTCTGAGACTACTAACGCCCACTAATCTAACAAGTAAACCTTACGTTTGGGTGAATCGAGTTGCTGACTGAGATACATATGAGAAAGTAGTACTAAATGTGGTCAGTATTTCAGTGAAGTTGTAGGTGCGAAGCTCCAGGGGTTTAGGAGATACAGCTACCAGAACATCACATGGAAGTACAGAATAGTCTTCATACAGTTGGAGGTAAAAGCTCTGTAAGACCTCTTGTAACGACAAAAGGTGAATAACAAATATATGGGTACATATTAGCACTAGGGGGAAGTCATATGGTAAGGGTAGGCCTACCTGACGGCGGCCATCTTGAAATCCGCCATTTTGAATAGGAACTGTATGAAGACTATTCTGTACTTCCATGTGATGTTCTGGTAGCTGTATCTTCTAAACCCCTGGAGCTTCGCACCTACAACTTCACTGAAATACTGACTACATTTAGTACTACTTTCTCACATGTGTCTCAGTCAGCAACTCGATTCACCCAAACGTAAGGTTTACTTGTAAGTTATGCTTACGTTACTCTAGGCTCACGTTCGTTCAATCTCGCGCTCACTAAACTCACTGGGAATAGCACTTACTATGCTGACTCCTGACCAGTAGCGTAGCCAGGATGTGTGTTTGGGAAGGGACAAGTGCTGTTATAGTTACATATAGAAAAATTATTATACCAACAGAAAAATATATGAACATAAAAATATATAAAAATTACAAATATCAAAGTACTAAAGTACATTGTCGGACCGCTTTGGGGGGCGGCGGCCCCTCTGGGCCCCCTTCCCTACGCCACTGCTCCTGACCTAGTTCGCTATCTACTCGTGAGATCCACAATGAGCTCGGCTGCAGCAATTCTGTTCCATGTTATTGAGCAGTGGGTCGTGAACATACATGGCCTCTCCGCTATCAACGCTTACTCGGGATCGGGTGAGCTCAGACTCACTTTGAGGTTATTAACGCCAACATTACTCTAGGCTCACGTTCGTTCGGTCTCCGACTCACTAAAATCATAGGGAATAGCGCTTACTATGACTCTTGGTGTTTTACTATCTATACTTGTAAGATCCACAATGAGCCGGTAACCGGGTTCTCGACTTTGAACATCTCTGGTCCTGAATTCGTTACATTACCTTTTATGTGAATGTATTCTCGAACCGTTCTTGTTCAAGGATTACTTCTAACTAATCGACCAATTTCTCCTTATAAAACATTCAGCCTAGTTCGATGTGAGTGTAATTATTTTCATACTATTATCTTACGCTTCAGTTTTCCATAAATTTACAGGAATGTTCCTGCAAATGAACCTTTCAAAATCAAAAAAGAGTAGAACTCGACAAAGTATTACGGTTTAACTTATCAAGTAGGCCTATATGAGTGGCAAAGCTTCTAATGGACAAACTGTCTGTGCGCATTGTCCCGGGTTTAATTCTCGGTGAAAGAGCATACCTCAGAAGAAATCCAAGTAATGATTCGAATCTAATTTTAAACAACAGATATCGTTTAATATAGCTGTCTATGGTACTTGAATAAGATGTTAAACATCAACCATATCTCTTCGCTGGTTTAGTGGCTAGCGCACGTCCCTTTGATGCACGGGGTCCCTTTGGTGGTGAGGGATCCTTGAATAGTTTGAAAACATTATGGTGGTTCGGATGCAACCTTATATTCTAGGTTCATATCTCATATAGTCTCTTACCAAAAAAGGAGGTTAAACTTCAATCCAACAACAATCAATCAAGCAGTCAATCAAATAATTTTAAATATGCCTTAAATGGAGAAATTCCAATGTGCTAGTCGGAAGCTATGAACAGTCTTTAATTATCTTTATATGAATGCTTGAAGGTTGCTAACATATGGAAGTCTTAAGGACGACATGTAACGGTGCATATTCCCCTCAAGTTCTGGGCATCCCATCCGCTCAAACTTATCATTGTTCTCCCATTGTGACAAAAACTAGACAACTTACTGTGTAGAATAAATTTTATTCAATTGAGTGTTCTTACAATCAACACTAGGATCAAAATTAAGTTCGACTGAGCTATTTTCAATGAAAAATTGTCTCCCTCAAAGCTCTTATGGGCGCAACTTACGCTTGTAGGCATTTCTGACGACATCCACTTAGATTTGAGACATACTTGAGAGAATTTTTCATAAAACGTCATACCCCAACATTACCATTCATTTACATGTAGTGAGATGATAGTTAGGTACATGTATTAATCGCAGATTAACATCAATAGTCAACATTGAAATTGTATGAGATAGGGTTTTCTAAATAAGATAGTATCCATATCGAAGATTTTGATCAAAATCATCAAAACGGGAACCACGTACAAAGAATGAAATTAAAACTCCTCTTGACTACGAAGGGAAATTATACTATATATTTAAAATTGGAGTTTGATTGGCATATTTTTGGAATCTCTTGTTGTTACTGAGGTTATGTGTGATGCTTATGTGTATAGTAGTCCCTATGACCTCCACCGAGAGTCGAAACTGTACCCACAAATACCAAAAGTGATCCTACTAAGCACTGGCAAATCGTTTGATAAGGGATTTCGGTTTAAACACAAGATTGAAGTTCATGTAATAAGAAAGCAGTGATTTATTCATTCATACCCGCACCCACCTAAACTTTCGGGATAAACCCTCTACATTCATATATTGTAAACGTCTTTCCGTGTAGGAAAATAGGTGTTCAACGGGTAATTTGTGTACTTTGGCCCAAAGTCACCATACTATTCCTCCAACTTAAATAATAATAATAATATTAATAATAATAATAATAATAATAATAATAATAATAATAATAATAATAATAATAATAATAATAATAAGGATAAATAACTATGGAAAGCAGGCGTTTCCAGCAGTACAACGCGAACTGTAATTCTTTGATTTTAACAAATATTTAGAGAATAGATTAAAGAAAACCATAGAGCAATGTCGATATCAAAAATAGACCTACTGCCAGTGCCACCGACGTTGTGCCGTAATCCAGCTCTCCTGAAGACGAGGTAGAATTGTGGGAAAGGATCAATACTTTCAGAGTTAATCTTGCATGATAATTTGTGCACCACATAGGATTGAAGAGGCGGTTATGATTCGGGGACCACTTTAAGAGAAGTCTTGTCCTTCACAACCACGCCGTTGTACAAGGACAAAAAACAAAAACTGAAACTATATAGTCGTTAATTTCTCCAGAAATACATATAATCGATTTGACAGAGGAAGTCGATTTTTGAGCGTTAATCGCATAAAAACTTCAATATTGCGCGCTAACATTTCTCCAACTGTTTCTATATCGTTGATATCCTGAGAAAAATCATTCTAGATTTATTGGAAATTCTTGGATAATTTTTTTCTGGTAGAAACACAGTGCTAAGACATTCGGTTTCGGCGTTTTGGTACTGTGATGTGTATCGTACTAAGGATGAAACATATGTATTATGATGTACACGTCAGCAGATGAGAGCAACATTTACTTTTTTAGTCGTTAGGTAATTGATGCTTTCAGTTGCTAATGAGGGTGTTTCACCCGTAGTACGATCGACACCACCTTTCAAGAAGGCTGAAACATCATTATTGGTGTGGTGTTCCCACCAGAAAACATCTCCTCGAGTAAGAGGACCAAAGGGAACTACAGTAAAGAATTCATTTTATAATATTCTGTATTAATAATAGGATATTAAAATATTTAAAGTACTAATTTTACTCAAAAGTGGATCGTTATTTCTTTTTCACATATAGACTCTTAAACTTTAAAGAATATACTGTACTACAAATAAATTATTAATTTGCGTCTTTTTGATGTCATCCGTAACATACACTTACTTTTTAAGCTCAGGGCTTAATGTAAAATGAAAATGTAAAACTGAAAGTCAACATTTTGATTTTGTCAAAATTCTTTACGTTTATTTTACGTGCGTGGATTTCTTAGTATTTTTTTCTACTCGCTTGTTAAATTGTACAGATAAGCACGAAAAAATAGCATTATGTCTGCATATATAAATTATGTTCTTTGTCTCCATTGTATAACTTCTATATTATGTAAAACTGTGTATGCAACAAATCGTAACAAATTATCAAAACTTGCTACTTATGCCAATGGACATATTTCTCTCAAAGTAACATTTTTCTACGCAATCGAAATTGTAAATCACAGATATTACTCTTTCCAAGTTTCAGTACTACCTTAAAAACTTCCTACTTTTATTGGATTAAGTCTCTCCGTAAGTAAAGTCATCCGTAACTAGCAAACCAACACCTTAATCTTCCAAAACTAAACAGGCAAAAGTCCACAACGCTACTCAACCTATCCTATAAGAAGTAACACTCTCAATTACCAACTATAGTTATTCTCTGTTGCACTAAATAAGTAGAAAATCCAGTAAACATCACGTTAATTCTCATTCATAGACCTACAAAATAAGCAGTTTCCAAATTCATCAGAGAAAAGCCATCTACCAAAATCCATCCTCAATAGCAGGTTAATAGAAAAAAATATGTTTGCATACCCAGATTTACTACACGACATTAAACACTCTACATTTCCTAAATGTTCCAATAAAAATATTAAACTCAAATACACAACATACTTCTATGTTAAGCAATTCATTTATATATATATATATATATATATATATATATATATATATATATATATATATATATATATATATATATATATATATATATATATATATATAAACTAAAACTACCAATTAAAATTTGTCAAATACGAATGTCTTTATGGTACTGAATATTGTAATATATAATCTCTATCTTCATCCCTATAACAGTGCCAAGGCATGTCGTCATTAATCTGATTTATATATATATATATATATATATATATATATATATATATATATCCTGCAGACCTTTGGTTCCCGAATTATTGGCTATCGAAGTTCGAGTTACGGCTGAGTTCAATTTTCAGTTGAAGGGTCACTAGTTGCTATTTCGAACGAGAGTTAGGGGGAATTATATTTAAATATATATATATATATATGCAACCAACCTGATAAACATTAATCTGTTAACGCAGGAATGAAAATAACCACTCGCCCGGGGCGAGTGGTTGATCGGTGCGGGCGAGTTTTTAAATAGGAAAGACTATAAAAATCAGGAATGGGATGGGCGGGGAAGGTATGGGCTAGTAGCTTTTCTCTTGGGTTAGTAAAATTTTGTAGCTTATTTGCATCCCTGTGATAAAGATTATATTACGCCCATTCCATCCGTATATATAAATAGAGTGTGAACATATAGTAAAGATTTTCTAAAACAATAATTATTTCTTTTCCGAAATCAGGAAGTTAATTATTGTTGTTCAAATAAATACACTAACAGTTTTTCCTTTTGTTTTTTTAAGCTTTTTACTATTATTTTATTTATGTGTATTTATTTTGATTATCATCTGTTTTTGATGACTGGAGGCGTAAGTTATGTTACTATTATTTTATTTATTTTGATTATCATCTCATTTGTTGACTGGAGACTTTGCTCCACACGCACAAAATTTACAAATTATTATGTAAATAAAATTGAGCTGAAGCAAAATAAACATAGAAGACCTTTCAAGTGATGTTTGTTTTACGATAGCCGCCAGCAACACTGATGGATTGGCGGTTGCGATTGGTCTTCCACTCTGTCTCCTCATACTCATGAGCTGGGCTTAGGAGTCGTCCCGTATACACTTTAACTTCAATGAAGAGTCATTAATCTATCTCCCCGCCAGTTTGGACTTCTGCGTGCTTTACAAGGGTGGTAAATGGATCAGTCGAAACTGTCTATTTCGACTGACCACATTTATTGAGAGGTCGAATGAGCATTATTTTGGAGAATACTTGAACAGCTATGACGTGTGAAGTTCCCAACTTGCAGTGAATGGGTGGATGGTAAAACTAAAACTATAAGTTTATTCTCGCATATTTTCAATGATGGTAAAAGGCATCAAAACTATGAATCCGTTTATCAACCATTTACACCAAAATTACTTTGATGAAAGCATGACATAACGTGAGCATAAATTATGTTATTGATTTAATTTTATGGATTTGAATCCTCGATTATTCATCCTGACTGAGTTTTTACTTTGAATTGTTTTTTTCTCCAGATGAATTTTGGAATGCTGCATTTAATATATAGATATGGTCGACTTCCACAGTTATTTTCTATGTTTCCTTGAAATGTTGCGTTCAATATTGTAAAACTATTTCACAGCTCTATCTAGAAGTATCTCAGTACATGCATATATTGCTATTATTTCTTACGTAAACTTCTCTTAAACAAGATTTCTCTCGTGGCTATAATAGTCAGTATACACGTTTGCGATGGGTGCTGAAGGCCTGGGTTCGCTTCCCGGTGGAATGTGGTTCGGGGTCACGCGTTAAACTGTCGTATTACAGTTTTCATAACACTGTCTACGTATACATCGATGCTGAAGGGTACACTAAACTTCATTCAGCCAATCAACAACGTATTTTCTCAAGGAAGTCAATAGTTTTACTGTTGAAAATTTGATTTATTGTAGAACCTAATTAGTATCTTTAAAAAAGCCGCAATTGATTGTTTTCATAACACTTTTGTATTTTGATGAAAGTGTTGAAAATTTCACTTTGTTGCATCCATTCATCAATTACACCTAACTTTTTAAACACCTTTCCTAAACAGCAATTTTACAATATACAGTATATTCCATACAATTTTTATGCAGATATTTCTAATTCAATGAACAAAATTTTTCGTATTCCATCTCTGTTTTATTTTAGTAGAGCTAACGTTTCAAAAGCGTCTGGCTGTCTTTATCCTTACAAGTAAAGGGTTCAAATGGATGAATCGAGTTGCGGGATGAGACATAGTGCGCCTGATAGAGGATGTGAAAATGTGTGTATGTGCTAAGTTATAGCGGCTGAGTACCATAAGAAATGGAGGGGGAGGGGATCAAAGTTGGTGGGAGAAGGACTATGTTGTTATAAAAATACATCAAATAAACTGTTAAATTGTAAAAATAGTGAAAGATAGAGAATGCAAACGGTGGTAATATCACATATTGGCAAAAGAATGGGCAAAGTAGATCAGAAACCTCCGCCGCCACCTTGAAATCCGCCATTTTCAAATCTGTGATATTTTTTGAAATGGAAAGGTAGTCATGTAATATATCAATTACGGCCAGCACGTTCTCGAAAGGTCAATTATGAGCTTCAGTTATCATTATCAGCATTTATTTGGAAGATTTATGATCATCTTTATAGTTATTTACGAAACGATGAACAAACGATCTGAAATATTTTAAGATTTGGTAGAAATATTTTAAGTAAGATGGAAAGACAGTAGAGAAATATGGATTAGGAACTATAGAATACTCTATTCAGTGATATGAGGGTGATTTCCCAATAGTCGATGAAAAAGGTGATGATGATAAGAGATCAATAGAAATTCAGCAGCTGAGAAGGGAAGTCACATTCGTGCAAAGTTTAAATTTTATCGGTAAGAGAAGAACGTTTCATGCACTTAACAAAACTGTTAGGTAAGCTCTAGTTCCCTCAAGAGCCGAAACTGGGTAAGATTATGGTGATTAGTCTTAACAGAAGGTCCAAAGATCTCACAGTAACAGAAGTATGCGCTAATCACTGTGTGAAAGGAAATTGGAGAAAAAATCTTGAAGATAGTAGTGGTCCATTTATAATTTTAATTGGAGGCTTTGATGCTGCAATGGTAGAATGATAAAAACATCGTGTAGGGGTAAATCTAGTTTAGAAGAAAGGAATCAGAGGGGACAAAATTGATTCGTTTTGTATACAGAAGTTATTTATAACAGGAAATATTTGATTAAATCATTCCAGAGAAGAAGATAATTAATAAATCGCTAACATAAAGAGAAGAACAAACCAGATTTAAAGGAAACATTATAAATTAATTGAAGGACGTGATGGCTCTAACGTAAATGTTGTTGCTGATTGAATTAAGATTCTGGCCGAAATGAGTATAGAGTTGAAAATGTAACAAGGAGAAAAATGAGGATACAAAAAAGTTAAATGTTGGAAAATTAAAACCTGGAGAATTAAAAAATAATCATCCTGAAATTTAGAGAATCCACAACAAGCTTAGCGTACACTACAGTGAGGAAGAAACAATAGAATATTGGGAACAGAAGATATACAGTACGTTCCACGCATAACACTAAGGCCCGTCTCCTGAAGAAACCAAGGCAGATAGAAACATGAAACCTTTTGTAACTTTCAAGAACCCCCCATGAGGTGTGTTCAAGGGGGTTACGGGGGACGGGCCTTAGTGTTATTCGTGGAACGCACTATATCTATGATGCCATGTGCTATCGAAGATATGTTAAGGAAGCGCGTGAAACAACGTGTATGGAACAGCGAAGAAGAAGAAAGATGAACGTATACGGTAATATGAATAACGAACTAGTAAAGAATATCTACGAAGTCATACAATTATGTGATGAAGAAAATGTGAAGAGTAGAGAAATACGAGGAAAAGAAGAATTTGAAATTTAAATCAGTGGAAATACATCATAGCATAAACGCTATGGATACAATAGTAGAAACTAAAAATGGAAAGATAGTGAGGAAATCGAAACTTTAGCCAGATGAAGTAATAACTTTGATGAATTATGTAGTAGTGGAAAGCGATTGTAGACTAGAAAATGAAGTTGACGTATATTTGCACATTATTAATTATCTATTTATGAGAAATTGTAAAGAAGGGTTTAATTAATGTAAACGTATGTCAGTAGAGTTAGAACACTTAGGTAACATTATTAACGAAGATCTGAAATATGAACTGAAATAAGAGAAATAATAGTAATAGTGAAACTATCCTTTAGTAAGAAGATCATAGAATTCTGTGAAGTGTATTAGAGTACCTAGCGTTCAAATTCAGGAAGAGCTATGACTAGGACTACAAGATTTACTACATTTCGACATTTCGATCGATAGTGTTCGAATATTGATATATCATTACCAAAATATTACTGATCGGTATATTGGTATTTTGATATTACGATATTCTTATATTGCAGTATTTCGATTTCTTATGATATTTTGTTACTTTTCTATGTCTTTGATATTCCAATATGCCGGTTAAGTTTCTATATATCATTTTTTTATATCGCATAGCCAGACGGATATTAGTTTGGAATTGTATGTACTTAGCACACCTGCATCCGCTGTAATTATTTCTGGTTTTCTAGATTGGAATTCGTTTCTTCTTAATGTAAAATCCTCAACTGACTCACGGCGATAGTTGAAGACCAACCACATCTGTATTTCCGCTGAAAATTAGTTCGGTAGTGATATAGCAAAGACATTAGCTTACAGTGGAACAGGAAAATTACTATAGAGCTAAAAGTGAAACTGCTTCTCCTTCTGGCTCACTTGGCACTAGTAGAATACATTGAATCTCCCAAGATTTAGATTTATTTCCCTCCTTAAAATAAAATCCTAGCGCTATCCAAACGTGATATGATACTCTTTCATTACATATTTTGAATGTCATCGTACTTAAGTCTCTACGACCAAGAAAAGAAATGTGCATTTTCTTTTTCATTTAGTTCCTTTCTTGTCTTTCGTAGTTTTATTTAGAATTTGTAAACTCTGATAGGCAAACACATATGCAAAATAAGAAATGCAAATAGCATCTCCCGCGTGTCAATTTCCCCTGTCTCTTTTTTCCCCGTCTCTGTTCAATTCCCAACACGTTACTTGTTTTCTGGCGTTGCAAGGCTCCTGTCAGAGAGACTGTAAGAAAAGAAGAGTTGAAAAAAAAAGAAAGAAAAAAGTCCCTTCACGTTTGAGGATTTGATTTCTTTCCAACGTTTTCGCGCTCTTTTCACTCTTCAGTTCCATCTTCATTTTAGGCACATCTCTTGCACCCCACTTCCGTTTCCCCTCGTGAGAGAAGCAAGCAACCTTTTTCTCTTTCTTCTTTTCCTTCCTCCCTTTTTTGTACTAAGTTCTTGTTCTAACTGTCAACCTGTCTTTTCGAATGTTAAAATTAAATTTTGGGCCATCAGTCCTTCTGTTCATGAAGACGTATTTTTAGATTTGTACTTTCTGTAGTTTGTAGATTTTTTTATTTGTTTTTCGTGTCAATTTGTTTAAAACTGGACTAGTTTGCAGAGGTTTTCTTGTCTTCTGATAGTAAACGCGACTGTTTACCATTCTGTAAGTTCTCAGATTTTGTTTGTGTCGTTCGCCATTGACCTTCCATGAGACACCATTCCGTGAATTCGACTTCACTCCTCAAGAGGGTTTCCTGTTGTTTTGGAACTGTTTGTAAATAAAATTTCCCTCGTTAAAGAGTTTGAAAAAGGTCATCACCAATTTTCTAATTCTTAAGTAGTTTGGTTTACCGAAAACTCCATTATGTATCTACTACAGGGTGTCCAATATACAATGAAACCCGTAGTTTGGGGTAGTAGAACTTTTGAACCTGAGTTGAGTTGATTTTGAGTTTAACGTCCCATTCAGCAGCGAGTCTATATGAGACGTGGACCTACTGATTAACGTGGAATCCGAACCACATGAGCTCCCGCCGGGAATCGAACCCGGGCCTCCCACGCCAAAGGCGCGTACGCTAACCGCTTAGCCACGGAGGAGCTCTACTTTTGAACCTGAAGTGATAGACGAATATAATGATTATACCAAAATGAAGCCTTGTTCATGCATATATTTTTAAACTAGAAAGCAATGATTGAAGTACACTAGGAACCACACATTGTTGCCAGATGTACCCGAAGGTGTAAATCTTTTTTTTTTTTTTTTTTTTTTGCAAAACATGTAAATTGATTCATAACTCATACGTATGGATGTTCTGTCGTTAATTTTCAGTTTGTTTAGTTGGAGTAGCTTGGAAACTATGGAACAGACAAAATAATTTTTCATTTCCACAGATAACTAATCGGATGAGGCCTCTGTAAGGGGGAACTAGGGAAATCGTAGTTTTCATAAATTAACACTCTGAATTGGCAACTTTGCTGATGTTTCAGTGCATCAAAAGGTGTGTTAAGGATCTGCCTACATTATGCAATTCCCGAAAACAATGAAAAACAAACTTTGAAATTATCATGATAAAACGTTTACTTACATGCACCCAGCAACACTGCTACTATCAGAAATGAGTTACCAGCTCTATAGCGGATGGTGTGAGTGTCCTCTGTTTTGATTCAAACACTGGTTCTCACGTTTCACCAGGTTGGCAGCAACTGTACGGAGATTAGAAGTGTTAATGTTCTCAATGGCACTGCGAATGTTCGTTTCCGGGTCTTGAATAGTTCGAGAATTGTTCTTGTATACCTCTTGCTTTAAATAGCCTTATAGAAGTGAATAGCAGAGTGAAACTTAACTTAATTTTGCATAGAGTTTAACGTTGAGACTCGAGACTTATTCTTTCATTTTATTAGAGTGAATATGTATTTCAATAACAAAACCACTTGCATAAGTTTTTCCAAGTATCAAGTTTGAAGAACGAAGTTTTGTCTCCCACTGTTACCTCATTGCTCAAAGATACCAGTGATGAAACAATTGGCCGAAAATCACGCGGACGCTTCTTACATCAATTCATGAAGAAGATGAGTGTCAAGGTTAGGTATCTGTATTCAGGATTAACAAAAAAAAAAAAAAAAAAAAAAAAAAAGCCACCGAACCTTTTACAACCATACGAAGCACATTTTAATATTTAGACTTGAAAAAAAAATACAACTGGTTGATGACGATTGCCTTTGTCTTTGAATTTCATATGTGGATAACAATACAGGGCTTTTCAGGTAGAGGAGGAGGGGGGTCAGGTTTTATTAAAGACGATCGTACATCTGATATGTTTGAACTATAGGCAACTTGTGCTTACAGATTAAACTCAGTCCTCTGAAGTCAATCGACAAATAAATACATATTACAGACACGAAGATAACACTAGGTTCCCAAGTTTCAATATTATATTGTGTGTAAAAACAGTAGAATTAATTCCAGTACAATTAATTCTTTTCACCTGAGACCTAGAATCTGAAAGAAATTGTGAATTTATTATGTGCTGAAGCAATTATACTTACGCTTACACTACCCATACGCTGATGTTCTATCAATAATTTTATTCCACAATAACCAAAATGCTGGATTTCAAAAATAATTCTTTAAAAACATTAACTGTAATAAGATTTTACTAGTCAATCCCGAAAGGCAATCTAACCAATCCCATAGCCCTTTAAAGAATGAAGAAAAAAATTCTTCTTCACCTCCTTTTCCAACAAAGGATTTACATTCATCGAAAAAAAATGAAATGAAAATTCTTTAGTTTAACGTCCCATGATTATGCTCTTTATGCTAGAGAAGACAGATGTTTAGCAAGTTAAGGATTCTAAAATTATTTTTGGGCTCTCATTGGGAATTCAACCCAGAACCACGTAGAACAAAGGCACATGCGCTAGCCGATAGTCTAACGGAGAGGACTTCCACAGTTCACGAGTGGAAACGTATCGGAATTCTTCCTTGCCTAAAACAAGAGAATAATTTGTCAACCGATAAACGTATACTTAAAACAGTCACAAGCATCCTGGGCCTTAACCTGATTTAAACTTACAGTTACAAGGTATTGTGTAAGTCTCTAAGTTATCAACCCTACAGTAATCTTTTAGTCATTGACATCGTCATTGCTGTGCTTTACGGGTTGCTCCTTTTTTTATAATGAAGTCGAATAAAACTTTTTTTTAAAAAATTTTTTACACAATCTGCTTAAGGTACTGGTGTAGTTTTGGCGCACCACATTTTGGAAGATTTACAGGTAAAATTCAATACTTTGAATGAAAAGATATATTAAAAAGGAACGTATTTCTGCAGGCCACAAAATTTTATACAAAATAATGCAGATGTAATTTAGATTTACAAGTGTAGGATTACTATTATAGAATCATTACAAGTGCCTTACGGTGGATAAAATACGTGAGTGCATATGAAGGATTGCACTATTAGATGTCATTTTCCACCGGTGGTGTATTCTGCACAGTGTACAGAAGCTGCATTTTTTGTTTACAAGTGGAACGTTACTAGTATGAAACCATGACAAGTGCTATTGAAACTCATATATTTGCCAAAATCCACTTCTTTTTCACTATCCTCTCTTACGCGTATATTCACCACCACTGACGCGCCTGCTCTCTTCGGATTCACCCCGCACAGGTCTACCAGCTTCGCCCTACCCTGACTCGGTTACGTGCCATTCGTGCTTTTTAGTGGCCACCTAGCACCGGTTGGTTTGTGCTTTTGCACAGTAGTTCTTATGCCATACATCCGGAAACCGGATTTAT
Source organism: Thermobia domestica (assembly GCF_964235325.1). NCBI lineage: Eukaryota > Metazoa > Arthropoda > Insecta > Zygentoma > Lepismatidae > Thermobia > Thermobia domestica. The sequence goes on from NC_137458.1 coordinate 156,920,720, forward strand.
ATGCAAATCGAAAAAGAATTGTGATTTTTCAACAATTATCTCTGGTGGCCCCCTTGAATGTTATTTATGCAAAGTTAGATATTTTCATGTCGCCCACCGCAAATCTATTAGGAGACAATAAGAAGGAAATTAGTGAAAGAATTATAATTTTTCAACAATTATTTCGAGTGATGCGTCAAAATTAAACCCGCACACAGCTTAATACATGGTAGAAACTAACTCACGTACGTGTTACGTTGTTCTTAAATTGGTAATTTGAATGCATATGTTATTATCCACACTACTTCGTGAAACTTTGTGGAGGTTTTGACTAATGCAATCAGCTATCTACGGAAAATTGTCATCTTTAAAAAAATCAATAGTACGATTATTAATTATTACGCATTTCTTTACGCATGTTTCGTAGGGAGTCTCATTTTATAGATAGAGTTCTACTTTTAGAGATATCTAACTGAATTACTGGAGAACGGAAAAATTAAGAAAAAAAGTAACTACTAAAAATAGAAAAATATAAAATAGTGAAAGAAAAAACTGACTCCAAAAACGCACTAAAAAGCAAAACTTTTTTTAAAAATGTGAACCGATCTTCAGAAAAGGGCACTAAAAGGCCGAAAATAATAAAAGCGCTAAAAAGGAGACAATAATAATAAAAATTAGCGGCTTAACAGCAGAAAAAAGTTTATTATTACTATCCATAAATTAATTTAGAAGTAGCTCCAAACCAAATATATTATTGCCTCGTAAAATTACCATCCAAATAAGTTTATATTAGGTACTGATTTGTTCAGTTTCGCACGTTTTTGTAAGAAGAATTATAGATAATAATAAATTATTGTCTGCTTCTAAGCACTTAACAATTATTATTATTATTATTATTATTATTATTATTATTATTATTATTATTATTATTATTATTATTATTATTTAGTGCTTTTTTATTTTCTGCTTTTTAGTGCCTTTTTTGAAGTCGGTTCATATATTTTTTTAATAAAGTTCCTATGTCTATATGAGGTTTGTACATTACAAAATTTCAGATTTGTAGTAAATTTCTTTGAGTCATCTTCCATTGTTAAAAAAGCAAACAATGTTCAAAATAGAAAAATCGTTTAAATATTGAAACAAAACATCTCGTCTTGCACAATAATACAATATCTTGCAGACAAAACTTCAATGCAGAGTAGCAAACGAGCAACTGAAACGATGATAAAACCGATAATCAATAAACTATTATAATTATTATCAAAACTTTATGTATAATAATTATGTCTTTAGAATTGAAATTGAAACTTTAGTAGACTCATTTGTTTTGTTTTAATGGTACACTCCTTCACGGCCATCTGCAGAAGGTCCCGGAAGAACTAACCATAGCACGATACGTAGGCTATATTTGAAGCAGTTCAATAACTTATGGGAGGTTGTTTTGGCTTCTGGCAAGACGATGAAGCTTCAAGTGTTATATTTTCAAAGTAATCTCGATGAATGTGGGACACTACAATTATTCTCCTCAGTGACGACACTACAGAGGGGCAAGGGGGCAGGCGCCACTCTAGTGGCATCGGATGTCTCCATTCTGCACCCCTAGTTATATGCTGTAAGGTATGTCATCAAATAATATAAAACTATAATTTTCGGTATTTAAAAAAATACTGCCTCCCTAAAGTTACTTTGCCGCCTACTTCCAAAAATCATCGTCACTGATACTCCTGCACCGCAGCCTCAAAAAGATTTGTTTCAGCTTACGGTTTCCATTATATTTTAATAGAGGTGTTCCTGTATATTTTAGCAACAATGCATAGTTATATGCGTAGCATAGAAATTTAAATAGTCTTTATTTAAAAGTTTATTATAATTATAGTTTTAATCGCGGGTATTGATTTAACTGTGAGATTTATAGCTTTGCATTAGTTGAAAGTTGAAGGACTGAATTCTTTACAGAATGGGAAACTTTACTAGGGCTGTTAGGTTTTTCATTGGAATTTTTTTTTCTTTTAACGGAAGATTTTGCGATTTTTAGGGCAAGAAAAGGAAGATACGAGATATTCAGAATTTACATATAACAAATACATACACTGGAACCTCGATAAATCGAAGTTCAAGAGAATAGATAGTCAACGTTTTCGAGTAATTAAGGTTCGAGTTATCAAAGTTAACAAAAATTTGAGATACCGACGTTTCGCGTTTCTCATGAAAAGTGACTATATATGATCTCTATAAATCAAAATTTTATTCATTGAACCTCTATAACCCGAAGTTGTGAAACGTTCGGGTTAAATAAGTTGACTAAAAATAAAATAAAAAAAATACTAGACATGAGTATAGAAGGAGCTCTTTCGTCGCTAAGCGGTTAGCGTACATGCCTTTAGTGTGAGAGGCCCGGTTTCTACTCCTGGCGGGAACTCATGTGGTTTGGATTCCACGTTGATCAGTATGTTCACGTCTCATGTAGGCTCGCTGCTGAAAGGGACGTTAAACTCAAAATCAAGCCAACATGAGTAAAACAATTACGGTACACATTACCAACGATGTGAATTGCGTAAAAGCATAGACTATAGTTTCGAGTTATCTTGGTCACATCAAGAGAAATTCATTTACGGAGGTAAACTTCGACCTGTAGAGGTTTGCAGATACTTAATTTCGAGTTACCAAGGATTTTAAATATGACTATGAAGCCCTTAAAATTCGATTTATCGAGGTTGGAATTTTTAAACATTCAACTTACAGAGGTTATTTTACATTCAGTGTTATGGAGAGTTCAAAAGAATATGAACAATTCGAGTTATCAAGGAATTTGAGATATAGAGGTCCCGCTGTATATAGTTTCACATAGTAATGGAGAATAATTTTAACCGGAAACTGAGAAAATTACATTTTTTAAAAATTGGATCACATAAAACATAGGAAAAATGTATTTCAATGTCCGGTGGGAGCTCATGTAATTCGAATACTATGTTTACCTTTAGGCCTTGGTCTCATTTAGCTTTGGTGCAGAAAAGAACGTTAAACTCAAATTCAATCATCCAAATATATTACACAATTCCTTGTTGGGTTTTAATTGTATTTTAATGAAAACTTATCATCTCTTAACAATCACACGTTCTTTATTATACGTTCAAACATTCTTGCAGGACTTACCAAAATTTGCAAACACTTGCACTTCTGTTTTTGTTAGTTCACATTGTTCCTGACACCAGTATACCACGGTTGATCAAAATTACGTTATAATTGAGACTGTGTTGTCAGACAAAGACTAAGCTACTGAAACCAAATTATTCTTAAATGTTAGAGTGCCGATTAGATAAGAGATAAAAGCGCAACCAAAGACTAAGCTACTGAAACCAAATTATTCTTAAATATTAGAGTGTCGATTAGATAAGAGATAAAAACGCAACTTTTTGTATTTTCTTTCTGAATACTAACAGGTACATGTTTCGGTTCGAACGCGAGGATCAACATAAAACTTGGTAGACATATACATGGCTAAGTACTGACCACTGTAGGGGGAGTCATTCCCGTGTAAAATTCGTTTTCTGCCGACAGCGCCCTCTATCCTTCGAAACACTAGCAGTTAGATTCTGCGCTATAGGCGCTGCGTTATAGGCAGTTAGGTGCGTCAGTGTCTGGTAGTAACCTCCAATTAATATTAGATATGGTAGTCAGTGTCGAAAAATGGGGCGGGCTGTTGGCATTCCTTTCCTGTAGTTGAACTGTTACAAACGCAAACTAAGGAGCAAAATTATGAATCAAAAATCAGTTGGAGTAGATGAGTCATTTGTGACATTTTGTGCACTTTAAGTGTCAGTGAGTACGAAAATGAATTAGAAATGATGCACAAATCGACACTCTACAGATATTATGAAGAAAATGGTAGGACACAGGAAGACATCTATGATAGCAGTTCAGAACGGGAATAAGACAGTATTCCATAGCAGGAACAAGACAATAGTCAAAGCGAATACGACGTATCTCCAGCACGAAAACTGAAAAAGTACATGTTTTCTGCAGTTTGCGGAATAGAAAATCCAGAGTATCTACAAAGATTATCATGAAGGAGGATACAACTCGTATAGGAAGCTTCTGGAACGACATAAGAAACCGTTAAATAACTAAAAAAATATTTGGATTATGAATACGCGCTGTCTACGAACTTTGCTTCATTCAAAGGGAATCGGGAAATGAAACTCCAAACAGTGAAATGTGAAGTCATCAGAGATCATGGTGTGTTAGTACATTACTGGCATTTACAGTGCTGGGCTTTCCAAGCGGCAAAAGAAGTTGGCTTATCGGAGTTCAAAATGTCGCCAACTTTCATTGAAAATCTTTAGAAACAAGCAAGAATTATATCACGAACAATTCTTAATATCTGTAGAGTGTCGACGTATGTATCATTTATAATTCATTTTCATACTCACTGATAATTACATTGCAGAAGAATGTCGCAAATGACTCATCTTTCACTCCAACTGACTTCTGATCCTTAAATTTGCGCGTTAGTTTGCCTTTTAACAGTTCGACTACATGAAGGCGGTTAATGCCAACAGCCCGTCCCATTTTGCACATAGTCTACCATACCTAACACTAATTGGAGCTTACTACCACACACTTACGCACATGTATGATCTTCACTCAGCGCCTACTACGCGGAATCTAACTGCTAGTGTTTCGAAGGATAGGTGGCACTGTTGGCGGAAAACGAAGTTTACACGGAAATGACTCTCCATACAGTGGTCAGTACTTAGTCCTGTATATGTCTATCAAGTTTTATATTGATCCTCGCGTTCGAACCGAAACATGTCCCTTGTAAGTTACACCGTTTCGTTGCGTTGTGTGCGAAACCAGTTCTGCTAGTGGTAAAATATTTCTTTTTCCCACTAACTTAAAAATGCATTTAATAAATGTCCAATAATACAATTTCTAGATGTACAGATATAAAATATAATATCCGTAACCGTACTTTATCCGCTGAGTGGATTTTAACAATTTAAACTAAAAAAACAACTCATTCATACTCGCGTCCGAGGAACACGCGGTGGCTTAGTGACAGAGCGCTTACCTCTGGTGCGTAGAGTCCTTAGTTTGATGTCCGCCCAAATAAATTTGAAATGAAACGAAATCTTTAAGCTTTACGTCCCACGGTTATGCCGGTTAGGCTAAAAGAGACGGTGATGATGAGAGATGAGTGAAAATGGTGGAATGAAGAAAGTGGGAGGAAACGGCAGAATCCCGAGAAAACCCACGAGCACGGTGTTTGTCCACCACAAAGTCCACACGGCGCGAGCTGGGATCGAACCAAGGACCCCAAGCACCGGAGGTGAACGCTCTACCACTGAGCCACCGCGCCCCCTCAAATACATTTATGGTGGACAACATCATGTCCTGGGTTTTCCGGGAGTACTCCCGTTTCATCCCACGTTCTCATTCCACCAATGCTTCCATCACCATTCACTTGCTTTACTTATCGTCTCCCTTAGGCATAATGGTGCGAAGTTAAACTCAAATATTTCGTCCACAAAATTTTCATTCGTATCAGCACCTATTGCAATAAATATACGCAGCTTATTTTTCTATAAAAATTAAGTATGATTTCAAAAAATAACTTCTTACGTAATAATTGTAAATAGATGATTTGCAAATTATCTATTAAATTCAATTTAAATCTAACAATAAATTTTAAAAAATGTTTCGGTTGACACTTATTACATTAATTATATTGAATTAAAAACCATGCAGGCACAAAGTACAAAATTAATGCAAAAAAAAAAAAAATATTTAAGGTTTCCGAGCATACAGATTTCTGATGAGCAAATTTTAATGGTGACAGTGCCACATTTGTCATATAACTTTAGATTGCATCGTTGCGAAGTGAACTTTGTGGTGGACAAACACCGTGTGCGTGGGTTTTCTCGGGGTTATCCCGTTTCCTCCCACTTTCTTCATTCCACCATTTCATTCATTACTCATCATCACCGTCTCCTTTAGCTTAACCGGCACAAGCGTTGGACGTAAAACTTAAAGATTTCATTTAGATTGCATCGTTCTTTATTTTTTATTTTACTGTTTATAAATAATAAGCTTCTTTCTCCAGAACGCAAGAAGTCAATAACGTTTCGAAAATCAATCACAAATTCTTTGTGTTTTAGCAATAGAGAAAGGACACCGTGCACAAAAGATTGCATTTCCTCGTCTGTTTGACTTGGGAGGTTTTTGGATATTATGTTGTAGCTGAGGGCCTCCCGGTCAATCGTTTGTATGAGACCAACTCCCTATGACCAACCCTGTGCCCTTCAGAAGTCACCAAGGGTCACACAATGCGTGTTGGTAGAACTGATTCAAACTTGGCATACAAAAAATAGTTGTGTTATACTGGGCTACGGCAAATGAGGATAGTCCACGTAACGGTGTGACTTTTGGTGTATTATGGTGGTCATAGGAAGCTGGACTCATATAAACAATTGACCGAGAGGTCCTCAGCTACAACATACCCAAAAATTACCCAAATCAGACAGACGAGGAAACACAATACTTTTTGTACGGTGTCCTTCCGTCAAGAAAATAAAAACATAGCTGCGAAAGTTATATTGATGCGAAATATCCACGGGTATCTAATCATCCCTCCTCTAATCATCTCTCTTATTTGTTAAAAAAAAAGGAAGAAATCATCTTTCAAAGAAAAAATAAGCGTATAATATATAATGTGCCAGAAAAATGTTTAACTTACAAGAAAAGCATAAGATCTGGCTTCCATTTTGCGTTTTAGTGCCATTTTTCATTCCCAATTATACCAACTATTGAAAATATATAGGCTTACATATTAGCTTGTAGTTCATCTTCACTGTGTTTGAAACGACTATATAGAAAAATGAAGAATATAGACCGAAACGATTATTTGAGAATTACGATTAGAAATACGAGGTACACAAGAACCGGGTGATTATGACTCCCGGCAACATTAACACGGACTCCTGTTCCTATAAGGTGACAAACATTAGACGAAACAAAAAAAAAAAAAGAAAAAAACTTCTTTTCCAATTTTTTTTCCCACTACATGGAAAATTGTCTATGATGAGCTATTTCCCTACATTATTGTTACGTTGTATTATTTTATGACAATAAATTAGTAAAGAAATGAATTGATATTATAATATAATGATTGATTTAAATGCCAAATCTACTCAATAGAGTCACATATGAGGTTTTTTATAGCTAAAAACAGTGACAACAACAGCTGAAATGTTTCAGAACTCTGACATGTTGTTCATGTATTATAACAATACACATAACATTAATATAACAATTAAACAAGCAAAAAATTTTTCACATTTTTTCCTCCCAAAATAGCTTCTCTATTGTTCTCTTGTAATAAGATACATACGATCTACTAGTGCAAGATGTTTGCAGCAATGTAGGGAGTATTATTACCATCATAAAGCAATCATAAACATATACTATTTTAGTATCATTATTGTATCTTGTGTTGTACATCTGGGATTCGTTTATATGTCGGGCAGTCTAGTAGCCTGGTTTCCCGTTACTGCTTGTAAGCTTATATAACGTCTTAACGCGTGAACGTCGTTAAGCTTCTATATCAGAAACCCCTTTAGCTTGTGCTTTATAGACTGTTAAGAATGTTAGGAGCCGTAATGTTGTTCTGCGTGCGAAGTTCCGTCTCATGTTGTATGCTCATTTCTCTTCCATGACTCCATAGTTGACCCCGTGAAATAGGGTGCAAAAAAATTACCCACTTTATTACAACTATTAGAGCAGTGAAGTGCTTGCTGGGCAGTATTCACGAAGAACCAGTTAACTGGTCTTTTAAAAGCAAACTTGTGGAATATGGCAAGTATCTTTAATTAATAAATATTGAAGATTTCAGTAGAGTTTTAGTTTGACATCAAAAATATTATTTTTTTTTTATTTTGAATTTTATTTAAATACTTAACAACTCAGGTGAAAAATAACCTACAATTAGACGAATATTCAATTTTGGTGGTGATTTTTCATAATTCCAAGTCTGTTTTATTTTTTACTTCATTTTTCTTTGGGTTAATATCATTGTTTCTTTCACATTGTCACTGTTATGTCCTGCCTCAAGACAAGGTTTCAGCACTTGTGATTGACAAACTATTCTGTTCCACATGATCATCTTCTTCGCATGCATCGCTCTTTAATCTCTGCGTATGTTTCCTCTTTCAAATTGCTCTCTCTCTTTCTCTAATGAGCAAATATTCTTGATATTCAGTCATTATATGGCATCTTCAAGTAACACGTAACTTCATATACACACTTCAATGGTTACTAATTCGGTTTATATGGCCTTTTTCTTGTTAAAAAATGTAATTCCATTTCTATCTGAAGATGGTTGGATCGCGGAAGGTATCCCTTCTCTGACACCAGTGGGTATTTATTTTATTTTTTTGAGAATTTTGCGAATAAAATACACAAAACATAGCTATAATCAAAAGCTACAAAACTTACACTGAAAAGTTTACCATTAAAATCATTCAATAATAATAATACTTATAAAATGAAATATTTATATATAATCTAGTGTGGTATCCCAAACCACAAGTAACTAATATTGTAAACCGACATAGTAATTTCCTGTGTTGTTATTCACATGATGATAATGCGCGTGGTTCGGATTCCATGTTAAGCTGCAAGTCTGTGTCTCATATAGTCTCGCTGCTGAAAGGAAAGCTAAACTGATAATCAAATCAAACCAGACTATACACAAGGATAGACAATGAACTCTTGCTATGAATTATCACTTCAAATTTAGAGCAGCATTTACGACGATTCAGGTTTGTGAAGCCTCTACAGAGTAGTTGAGAGTTAAATTTATTGTCGTATGTCTTCTAGATTATCTTCATAATAAGCGATTTAATTGAATTCATAACAAATTAAAGTCATGCACGGTTCTGAATGTACGTGTAGAGGGGAGTGACAGGACATCCCGTTTTTAACGGCTGGTTCGCAGTTACGTAGGATAACTTTTACATGTTCTTAGAACCCCATAGTTGAGACCGTTTGAAAGATTTCTAAATTTTGTAAAATAGTTTCATATATTTCGTATAGATAGCGCTATAGTAAACTCCTTGTTTCGATTTTTGTAACCTTACGTGGGCCGATAATCGAAGGTTACACGTGCAAGAAATATATTTACTATGGACCTGGTCCTTATTCCGTAACTGTTTGCGTCTACAGAACGCAAAAATAGGCGATAATCAGCATAGCAGTTCTAATCGCATATCTTGTGTTGCGTTTGCATAGACTGATACGGAATAAGATCTTATGCCTACGCGGATTGTCAAATTATGGCAGTTTTATTATTTATTTATTTAATTATATCCGTTCTTTGCTGTGAATTTACACCAAGTGTTATTTTTATTACATACGAGCAGTTTCCGAATTCTGGAGCAGATCATTCTTTTCGGCCAACATTATTTTTTAATGGCTATTTCAACGTGTATTGTATGTATGAGTAGCTAATATGCAGCATTATTCATTGCGTTCCACGAATAACACTAAGGCCCGTCTCCTGAAGAAACCATGGCAGACAGAAACATGAAACTTTTTTTTTTTTTTAACCTTCAAGGAACATAAAATACAACATTATGCTGATATGGAGAACCCACATGAGGTGCGCTCAAGAGGGCTACGGGGGATAACTACAAAATTTTAAATAGCAACCCCCATCGTGTTGTATCTCGTTTGAAAGGTAATCATGTGTAGAGACCAATTTTGGAAACTACATGTCGCTAGCATATCCCTATCCAACATAGCGGCCATCTGTAAAGTACGGTCTAAGTACGTTCCACGCATAACACTAAGGCCCGTCTCCTGAAGAAATCAAGGCAGATAGAAGCATGAAACCTTTTCTAACCTTGAAGGGACACAAAAGGCAACATTATGCTGACAAGGAATATCCTCCATGAGGGGGTCTAAGGGGGTTTATGAGGGGTAACTATGAGTACTTCGGCCGTACTTACGGATGGCTGCCATGATGAATGGAGACACTATAGCGACAAGCAGTTTACAGAAGTGGTATCTACACATCATTAGCTTTCAAACGAGGTACAACACAATGGTGGTTCCTATTTAAAATTTTATAGTTACTCCCCGTAACTCCCTTAGGTCCCCTTCTTGGGGGATTCTTCTATCAGCATAATATTGTCTTTCATGTCCCTTGAACGATACGAAAGATTTCATGTTTCTATCTGCCTTGGTTTCTTCAGTAGATGGGCCTTAGTGTTATTCGTGGAACGCACTGTGTACATAGTCCTATCGTATATACATAAATACAAACTCACCCAAATATAAGGAGTTATTATTTTAATAAATAGTAAAAACGTCGTGAATATCCTTGGATTGTATATTGTGTTTTAGTTGTATTGGTACGGTAATAGGTAAAAGTGGGAAAATATTAGTGTAGATTAAAGAACATAGATATGGTATATTTATTGATATTAAAAGGTAGCAAAGCAACCTCAGGTATATCAAAACCAATGTCTAAACTGCAAGCAGCTATACTTGGAGGAAAATACGAGGGGCGTTAAAATCAATCCGAGACGACGACAAGCAGCAGATTTGCTGAAGGGATTACGGAACAATGCAATGAAAGTACTGACTTTACTTATTAAAAGGATCTACCTGAGTGGAGAATGGCCAAACGATTTTCTTCTGTAATAGTGATTCTATCACTCAAGAAAAAGCAAACAAAGAAGTGAAGCGATCACAGAATCATTAACCTTATTTCTCACACTGGAATGATTATTGCGTGCATACTGAACAGGTGGCTGGAAAGTAAGATAGAAGAAATGTTAGAGAAAGATCAGTTTGGATTCCGGGAAGGAAAAGACACCAGAGATACTATTAGTTTGATGAGAATTATACCAGAATGAGTCCTTGACGTAAAGGAAGAGTTGTGTTTGTGTTTCATTGATTGGCAAAAAGCTTTCCACCCGGTCAATTGGACCAAATTTCTGAAAATGTTTAAAAAATCGGTGTAAACTGGAGAGATCAACGACTCGTTCGCAACCTGTACATAGGTCAACGAATGAAGATACGCTCGAATCAAGGTGAAACCAATTGTGTGGAGATTGGATAAGGAGTTAGACAAGAGTGTAGTATGTCGTCACAATTATTCAACATTTACAGTGAATGTTTAATGAAGGAATCATTAATAGGAATTGGAGATTTCAAGATTGGAGGGTAGATCATTAACAAGATCAGATATAAAGATGATACGGCTATTGTAGCTATAACAGAAGAAAGACTACAAGAGATCACTGACAAAATAGTTGACCCTGGGGAAACATATGAAATGCAAATATACATTGAAAAATCGAGGGACACGAGAATATCCCGTGAAAATGGGCTCTTGCGAGAAAAAAAACACGAAGGGTTCGATAATTTCAAGTATCTTTGGAGTACTTTGACGAGAATGGGCAGAAAGAGTAACAAACAAAGATGCTTTAAAACGGATAGGAGAGAAGAGACCCCGGTTACCCTAGCAGACATCTGTTACATTAAATACAAAATGTTAGCAGGGTTGCCAGAAACATACGAAATTTAATACCATAAAGTGTTCTACTAATTATTCGATATACACAAACCAAATAGAAACAAACATGGCATACGGCATACTGCACTAATTATAAATGTATCAATTAAACGGCGATATGTACAACAATGGTCAAAATAAAGGTGAAGATTAAACAACAAAATGAAAAAGTAATTTTGAAAACATGAGCGAAACCACAAATGACCGGTGATTAATCGTAGCAATAATTATCCAATATTAATCTACATAATTACCACTAAAATATAAACCCACTTAGAATGTGGGGACCTCACCATGAAAGACCAAAAATAGAAGGTGTTCATAAAAGTAATTATATGCTCCAAAGTTAAGCTAATTTTCCATTTAAAACCCATGAAACGAAAGTAAATTTACACAAATCGAAATCTAAATTATACAGTAATAATCTACCTGGACTCTTATATAATTGACAACCGCTCAGAATCTAGGGACGGTACAACAAAAGACCGAAAATACGAAGTGTTTTAAAAATGATTTTGTACTTTTTGTCCAGATCCCATAAGATTTAAGATACAAAACCGGAAGTGACCTTATAGAAATCGAAATCCAAGTTATGCAATAATGATCTTCATAGATCCCACTATAAATTATACCCACCTAGAATCTAGGGACGGTACTACAAAATACCGAAAATACGAGGTGTTTTAAAAAATAATTTTGTATTTCAACTCCAGCTCCCATACCAATTAAGACAAAAAAACCGGAAGTGACCTTATAGAAATCGAAATCGAAGTTATGCAATTCTGATCTACACCGATACCACTATAATTTATACCCACCTAGAATCTAGGGACGGTACTACAAAAGAAAGAAAGTACGAGCTGTTTTAAAAAATAATTTCTTACTTTTAGATCCAGCTCCCATACCAATTAAGACACAAAAACCGGAAGTGACCTTATAGAAATCGAAATCCAAGTTATGCAATAATGATCTACATCGATTCCACTATAATTTATACCCACCTAGAATCTAGGGACGGTACTACAAAATACCGAAAATAGGAGGTGTTTTAAAAAATAAATTTTTACTTTCAAGTCCAGCTCCCATACCAATTAAGACACAAAAACCGGAAGTGACCTTATAGAAATCGAAACCCAAGTTATGCAATAATGATCTACATCGATACCAGTATAATTTATACCCACCTAGAATCTAGGGACGGTACTACAAAAGACAGAAAATACGAGGTGTTTTAACAAATAATTTTGTACTTTCAAGTCCAGCTCCCATACCAATTAAGGCGGCAGACTACTAAATATTTTTGAAAAGCTAATAATTTTTCTTTTGCCCGTTTTTCGTAAGTGGAAAGAGGTAATAAAATGTCATTTACTACAATAATAGATAATGTTATTCTACACCTGAAAATACGAATCGGAAGAATTTTCAGTGTTGCCATCCATAGAAATTACAGTGTGACCAGAATTTGAATTACTCAAAAATCAAGGTAAAGGCAGCGACTAGAAAAATGAACTCAACGGTAATTGATGACTTATCATGCTGTCTACCTTTCTTGTTTACTACTTTTTAAATAACATTTCTATTTATTTTATAAAACTTACATAAATTATTACAAAATAAACAAGTTATTACAAAATAAGTAGAAACATTTTTTTAAAAAGTAGTAAACAAGAAAGGTAGACAGCATGATAAGTCATCAATTACCGTTGAGTTCTTTTTTCTAGTCGCTGCCTTTACCTAGATTTTTAAGTAATTCAAATTCTGGTCACACTGTAATTTCTATGGATGGCAACACTGAAAATTCTTCCGATTCGTATTTTCAAGTGTAGAATAACATTATCTATTATTGTAGTAAATTACATTTTATTACCTCTTTCCATTTACGAAAAACGGGCAAAAGAAAAATTATTAGTTTTTCAAAAATATTTAGTAGTCTGCCCCCTTAAGACACGAAAACCGGAAGTGACCTTATAGAAATCGAAATCCAAGTTATGCAATAATGATCTACATCGATACCACTATAATTTATACCCACCTACAATCTAGGGACGGTACTGCAAAATACCAAAAATACGAGGGGTTTTAAAAAATAATTTTGTATTTCAAGTCCAGCTCCCATACCAATTAAGACACAAAAACCGGAAGTGACCTTATAGAAATCGAAATCCAAGATATGCAATAATGATCTACATCGAGACCACTATAATTTATACCCATTTAGAATCTAGGGACGATACTACAAGATACCGGAAATACGAGGTGTTTTAAAAAATAATTTTGTACTTTCAAGACCATCTCCCATACCAATTAAGACACAAAAACCGGAGTGACCTTATAGAAATCGAAACCCAAGTTATGCAATAATGATCTACATCGATACCACTATAATTTATACCCACCTAGAATCTAGGGACGGTACTACAAAATTCCGAAAATACGAGGTGTTTTAAAATATAAATTTTTACTTTCAAGTCCAGCTCCCATACCAATTAAGACACAAAAACCGGAAGTGACCTTATAGAAATCGAAATCCAAGTTTGAAATATTGATATACATTGATACCACTATAATTTATACCCACCTAGAATCTAGGGACGGTACTACAAAACACAGAAAATACGAGGTGTTTTAAAAAATAATTTTGTACTTTCAACTCCAGCTCCCATACCAATTAAGGCACAAAAACCGGAAGTGACCTTATAGAAGTCGAAATTTAAGTTATGCAATAATGATCTACATCGATACCACTATAATTTATACCCACCTAGAATCTGGGGACGGTACAACAAAATGCCGAAAATACGAGGTGTTTTAAAAAATAATTTTGTACTTTCAAGTCCAGCTCCCATACCAATTAAGACACAAAAACCGGAAGTGACCTTATAGAAATCGAAATCCAAGTTTGAAATATTGATATACATTGATACCACTATAATTTATACCCATCTAGAATCTATGGACGGTACTACAAAATACCGAAAATACGAGGTGTTTTAAAAAATAATTTTGTACTTTCAACTCCAGCTCCCATACCAATTAAGGCACAAAAACCGGAAGTGACCTTATAGAAGTCGAAATTTAAGTTATGCAACAATGATCTACATCGATACCACTATAATTTATACCCACCTAGAATCTGGGGACGGTACAACAAAAGACAGAAAATACGAGATGTTTTAAAAAATAATTTTGTACTTTCAAGTCCAGCTCCCATACCAATTAAGACACAAAAACCGTTAGTGACCTTATGGAAATCGAAATCGAAGTTATGCAATAATGATCTACATCGATACCACTATAATTTATACCCACCTAGAATCTAGGGACGGTACAACAAAAGACCCAAAAGACGAGTTGTTTTAAAAAATAATTTTGCACTTTCAAGTCCAGGTCCCATACCAATTAAGACACAAAAATCGGAAGTGACCTTATAGAAATCGAAATCCAAGTTATGCAATCATTATCGAAATTGATCCCGCTACAATTTATACTCACTTCGAATCTAGGGACGGCACAAGAAAAGCCCAAAAATACGAGGTGTTTTAAAAAGATTGTTATATTTAAGTCCAGCCCTCATACCAATTAAGACACAAAAACCGGAAGTGACCATATAGAAATTGAAATGCAAATTGTATATTAGTAATTTACATGTATGACACTTTAATTGACACCTTCTTAGAATTTTGGAACTGTACGAGAAAAGATCAAATTTACGATGCTGTCTTAAAAATAATTTTATACTTTAAGCTTCAGCTCCCTTATCATCTCAGACCTATAAACCGGAAGTGACCTTATAAAAATCGAAATTCAGATTTTACAATAATAATCTAGATAAATCCCAGTCTAATTTACACCCGCTTAGAATGTAGGGAGTCATTTCAAGAGTATTTAAATTCCAGGCGTTTTTAAAAATAATTTTATACATTCAGTTTTATCTCGTTTATCGTTGAAGACTTTTGAACCAGAGGTGACCTTACATGAATCATAATACAAATTATCCAGTGGTAATCTTCATAAAGTGTACTCTACTTGACACTCACCCAGAAAGTAGGAACGTCATTAGGAAAGGACTAAAATATGAGGCATTCTCAAAATAAATGTATTCATTCTGTGCAACTCGCTTACCAATTAACAGTCTCAAACTATAAGTGACCTAACATGAATTGTAGTGCAGATTATGCAGTATTAATCTTCATAAAGCGCACCCAAATCGACATTCACTTAGAATGTGCGGACGTAGTTGCAGTAGACTAAAAATACGAGATGTTTCTAAGAATAATTTTATACGTTTAGATTCAACTCGTTTATCATTTAAGATTTATAAACCGGAAGTGACCTTCCATGACTCATAATACAAATTATCCAGCATTAATCATTATGAAGCCCACTCTAATTGAAACACGCTTAGAATGTAGGGATCATAACAAAAAGTCAAATATTCAAAGAATTTTTAAAAATGATTTTATACATTCAGTTCCAATCCCTTTTGATTGAAGACTTATAAACCGGAAGTGACCTTATATGAATCATAATACAAATTATACAATACTAATCATTATAAAGTCCACTCTAATTTACACGCACATAGAATGTAGACATCATTATGAAAGATCAAAAATTCAAGAGGTTTAAAAAAATATTTTTTACATTCAGTTTCAACTTATTTATCATTTAAGACATAAACCGGAAGTGATCTAATGTGAATCCTGATACAAAGTATCCAATATGAATCTTCATAAATCACACTCTAATTGATATCCACTTAGAATGTAAGGACGTCATTACAAAAATATACGAGGCGTTGTTAAAAGTAATCGAAGGACCCTCTGCGATAACAAGGTAAGTCGAGTTACCTTGATTCCTAGTAAAACATAGATAAATAAGGCGTGTGGATTTACCTTCCTTTTCCGTCTTCTCTAGACACTTATGTATCAGGTGGGGAGGATTGCGTGCTACAGTGAAATTTAGAGCTGTGTCGGTGGTAGTTCACTACCAGGAGGGTCACCCATACCGAATTGGTCTAAATGGAGTAGCCAGACGAAGGGTGTTCTGGGAGAAGGCAGCAGTTCTCCAGTAGCCAAGTTGGCGGAAATCATAGTGATTGGTACGGCAAACTGGACATTAGTCCCAGGCGTGGTCAGAGTGACTTTAACGGCTGGGATACTGCGGGGTGGAAGGCCAACGGGAAACCACCAATCTATTTTCCCTAGTTTGCTGGCAGTAAAAAGAGAACATGAACAATGATCTTTCGCAGGTCAAAATGTAGTTCCGGAGGTAAAATATCCCCCCATTCGGATCTCCGGGAGGGGGATGGCTTGGGAAGGACTATTGGACGAGAAAGTAATAATGGGGGGAAGACAGACAGAGAAAGAAAGACAAGGAAGAGCAAAAGATTTAGGATTGGGACATGGAACGTACGTACTATGTTACAGGGAGGAAAATTAGAAAATCTTAAAGAAGAAATGAAACAAAATAATTTAGATTTGGTAGGCGTTTGTGAAGTTAGATGGGAAGGTAATGGGGTATTGAACAGCGAAGAATATAGAATGTTTTACTCAGGTAATGAAAAGGGCGGTCATAATGGCGTAGGAATAATTCTTGGAAAGCGCTTAAAGGAGAAGGTAGTGAAAGTAGAATTTATTGATGATAGAGTTATGATGTTAAGACTTAAAGGAAAAACGAAAGATCTAGTGGTGATATAGACATATGCACCGATGACTTCGCATGCAAATGAAGAAGTAGAGGAAAGTTATGAGAAAATAGAAGAAATTATAGATAGGGAGAAGAAGGGTGCATGCATAATTCTAATGGGAGATTTCAATGCAGTTGTGGGAGAAAAACAGGAAGTAGTATCGCAGGCAAATATGGTTTAGGCGACCTTTGACCCTATATCTCTTCAATCTTTAGTACGAGTGACATGCTTCTATGGTGAAACAAAACTTATATCCTTCATCTAAAGTTACACCAAATTGCACGGCTTTACCTCATACCACTTTTGCACAGTGAACAAATGAAATTGACATGTATGTCTATTTTTATGTATATAGGGCCTAAATTAAGACTTTCAACAATTTTTCCAATCTTTGTTTTCAGATACAAGATAAATATTTTGCACACGTATTATGTATATACATAAGAACGTATTACTTACCAAAAAAAAAAAAAAATCAGATCTCTACTTCAAAGTTTTTTGGTGGGATTTTCAAAAAATATTCCGGCTTTTCCCCGATTTTTCCAGTTGAGGTGTATAATACGGACACGTGAGTGGTACCGTTGAAAAATGCTCGTTATACTAAAGAAAATGGCGTTTTTGGCCACGTGCTCATCTTGACCTGGTTAGTCTTGAACCTACATTTTCCCATAAGACATTCGTTACTTACTATGTATGTTGGTCACCTGTCTGTCTTAGAAGTTGGCTGCATTGAAGCAATGTTTACCCTATGATAATAATGATAAATTTACCTGCATATCTTGGCCACGCAAAATACCGTTTTGTCATTTTTCGTATTCCCATATGAGAGGCAGATGTTCTGTATTTGTGACTGGAGACGAGGAAGCATAGATTCCCACATTTGTTCTTGGAGGTCAATGGCCAGAACACTACCCTGATAAAGGGGTGGTGGAGGAAAATGTGAACAAGAAAAGGCACGAACAGGAATACAGGAAACGGTTTGCATATTTCTGTACCCTGTATCTTTTGGTAAAACCAATAGCTATATCGGCTCCTTTCATCAGTGAGGGGCTTTAGTAATTCCGGAAAATTCTCAAGGTTAAAGTTAACCATCTCAATTGTCAACTATTGGCACATGGCTTGTCGAAAGACAGCGGAGGTTTTGACATATGAATTCCCTTAAGATTTATTCAAAACATATTTTGCTCCTAGGGAAACTCTTACAGCTCATTAACAAGAGGTAGTTGAGTACCAAATTATAATGTGGATACATGCCAAAAAAGAAAAAAGACCGTATTTTGCAATAAGAAAAACAGTAACAACTGAAAAAAGTCATATAAACTGCATATATATTTTTCTATGTACTGTATAATTTTGCTTTTCTTGTTTTCAATCTGAATAACTCAGTTTGCTACAATATGAATTTCAATAAAGTGCGTACGTAAGGTTCTATTTTATGGTTGTTCGTGTTATTGTGTTTTCAGTTCGAATAATTCAGTATACCAGAATATTTTCAGGAAGAGAAAGGTATGTAGGGGAGAGTGGATAAAACGATCCCCTTAAGACAAACTGGCCTCCAGATCTTAGCTTTAATGATCTATATTGTGTTGGTAGGATAAGGTATTATCTCAGGTTTCTAACATGCAATTTTGAACATTGTCAATAAATATGTTTGATATTATTTTAACACAAATTTCATCCTATTGATAAAGGATCATTTTGCTTTAGGGGTGGGTAAAATGATCCCTCCATTGAAAATAATAGGAAAACATTGTAAACTTACAAAAATGATATTAAATTTTTAAAAAAGTGGAGTACAGGGTGTAGTAATACTTGTTAAAACATGTTAGTAATAATAGTATTTATAGTTTTTTAAGGTAGGCTAATATATTGTTCAATATAGAAAACATTTTTTTGAACAGTTAGTTCTGTTATGCTTTTTTGGGAATCAGCTTTCTTGTAGCCTAGGTAGCAGAACACATGTCATATACAAAGAAATCTGCATCTTCATCAACATCAACACACTGATCGTGGACCCATTCTTGGAACTGCTGACACATTATCTAACTGTCACCCCCAGCAGGCTTCGAATATGATCATGACAATAGATACACTCGGTATGTGTCATGGATTCATCGTCAAAAGCAGACTATATTTCTTTTATGCGCCTTGCAACTTCTTCATTTTAGAAATCAATGCCTTCTTTTTATATTCCTTTAATTTTGGAACAACAGCTTCCAGAACAGGAGGATGAGAAAGGTTCG
Organism: Thermobia domestica; assembly: GCF_964235325.1. NCBI lineage: Eukaryota > Metazoa > Arthropoda > Insecta > Zygentoma > Lepismatidae > Thermobia > Thermobia domestica. Next base: position 156,940,212 of record NC_137458.1, read on the forward strand.
ATGGGTTCTGCTGGACATCACTTATAGTAGGCTTATCTCCAAGGATTTCATTATCGTGCTAATCAGGATTAACTTGAGTGAAATAAACAAAAACGGCAAAATGACCTCTAAGAAAATGGAAAATCCTAAGGTAAAATGATCCTGGAATTATTTTGCCTTTTCATATGGCTTCTATTAAATACGTTCTTGTGTGTTAAAACATGGAGACTTCCACCTGCATTGCTAAATGTATAGAGTTCAACACTGATTTTTTCAACAAATAATCTCTCATTTACATTCTAATTCATGCGTTAGTACAAATAAAGTTAAAAAAAAAATAGCACTTACCTTATAGACAATGTTATGGAAATATTTTTTCGTCTGGAAGACTAACAAAACGTTTCTCACCTATAAAGAACTGATGAAAAAGGACAGCTTATTATGTGTGACGTAGCAACTACGCGATACGACCGGTAGCGCCACCAGTTTCCGCTGTAGGGGTAGGGGATCATTTTATCTGCAGGGATCATTTTACCCATCTCTCCCCTAAATATATAAAACATACTGCAGTAATTCTTTTTGGTACTGTATATTGTTATGTTTACTCTATATGCATTATTTAAAAGTAGCTGTCCTGCCATTGCTCATTGAAATTTTATAATCAAGTAATGCTAGAAATCCTATTCTGAAAATACAACAATCACACTTATTTTCTGTAAATTGGAAACATGTCTAAGTTGCCTATTATTCAATAGAACTGATGGTGGACAACATAGCTTTCACTGTACATAAGCATTGTTGCATTTTAGAAATTAAGAAAGAAAAGAATTAACAAAGTACATAGGCTACTACATAAATAAATAATATTATAAATGAAGATATGCAAAACATTTTATAAAATTGCGTAGGTCTTATGAAGAATAATATTGTATAATTTATGTTACATTCATGTAAAGTTAGCTTTTAAATAATAAAAGAGTTGAAACTGAATGTATAAAATTATTATAACAGTTCCTAGCATTTTTTGTAATTTTGTGTTGACTTCCCTACATTGTAAGTGGGCGTCAATTATAGTGGAAACTACACAGAATATTACTATAATTTGGATTTCGATTTGTATAAGGTCACTTCCGGTTTATAGGTATTAAATCTTAAAGAAGCTGAACCTTAAAGTATAAAATTATTTTTAATAACGCCTTGCATTTTTGAACTTTCGTGGTAGCGTCCCTAGATTCTAAGTGGGTGTCAATTATAGTGGGGTCTATTAAGATTATCACTTTATAACTTTTATTTCGATTATTATAAGGTCACTTTCCGTTTATAGGTCTAACATGATAAGAGTGTTGAACCTTAACGTATGAAATTATTCTTAAGAATATTTTGTAATTTTCGTCTTTTATAGCACCGTCCCTAGATTCTAAGTGGGTGCCAATTATAGCCGGATCAATCTAGATTATTACTGTATAATTAGGATTTCAATTCGTATAAGGTCACTTCCGGTTTATAGGTCTTAGCTGATGAGAGAGATGAAACTTAAGGTATAATATTATTATTATTATGAACGCCTCGTATATTTTGATCTCTTGTGGCACCGTCCCTAGATTGTAAGTGGGTGTCAATTGTAGTCGGATCAATCTAGATTGCTACTGCATAATTAGGATTTCGATTTGTATAAGGTCACTTCCGGTTTTTAGGTCTTAAATGATAACGGAGCTGTACCTTAGGTTATAAAATTCTTTTTAAGAACGTCTTATATATCTGGTCTTTGATGGCAGTGTCCCTAGATTCTAAGTGGGTGTCAATTATATAGGAATCTATGTAGATTATTACTGTATAAATTAGATTTCCATTTTTATTAGATCACTTCCTCTTATTGGGTTTTAAATGATATGGGTGTTGGACCTAAAAGTATAGAATTATTTTTTAAAACACCTCGTATTTTCGGTCTCCTCTAATATCGTCCCTAGATATTAAATGGGTATAAATTATAGTGGGATCGTTGAAGATCATTATTGTATAACTTGGATTTCGGTTTCTATAAGATCACTTCCGGTTTTTGTGTAGTAATTGGTATTGGAGCTGGACCTAAAAGTGCAAAATTATTTTTTAATATTTCCCGTATTTTCGTTCTTTTGTTGTACTGCCCCTAGATTATAAGTCGGTATAAATAATTCTGGGAGCGATGTAGATCATTACTGCACAACTTGGATTTCGATTTCCATAAAGTCAGTTCCGGTTTCTGTGTCTTAATTGGTATGGGAGCTAGACCTATGAGTGCAAAATTATTTTTTAATACACCTCATATTTTCGTTCTTTTGTCGTACAGTCCCTAGATTCTAGGTGGGTATAAATTATAGTGGTCTCGATGTAGATCATTATTTCATAACTTGGATTTCGATTTCTATAAGGTCACTTCCGTTTTTGTGTCTTAATTGGTATGGGAGCTGGACTTGAAAGTACAAAATTATTTTTTAAAACACCTCGTATTTTCGGTATTTTGTAGTACCGTCCCTAGATTCTAGGTGGGTATAAATTATAGTGGTATCGATGTAGGTCATTATTGCATAACTTGGATTTCGATTTCTATAAGGTCACTTCCGGTTTTTGTGTCTTAATTGGTATGGGAGTTGGATCTAAAAGAAAAAATATTTTTTTAAAGCACCTCGTATTTTCTGTCTTTTGTAGTACCGTCCCTAGATTCTAGGTGGATATAAGTTATAGTGGTATCGATGTAGATCATTATAGCATAACTTGGATTTCGATTTGTATAAGGTCACTTCCGGTTTTTGTATCTTAATTGGTATGGGAGTTAGATCTAAAAGAAAACAAAATATTTTTTTAAAACACCTCGTATTTTCGGTGTTTTGTCGTACCGTTCCTAGATTCTAGGTGGGTATAAGTTATAGTAGGATCGATGTAGATCATTATTGCATAACTTAAATTTCGACTTCCTTAAGGTCACTTTCGGTTTTTGTCTCTTAATTGGTATTGGAGCTGGACTTGAAAGTACAAAATTATTTGTTAAAACATCTCGTATTTTCGGAATTTTGTAGTACCGTCTCTAGATTCTAGGTGGGTATAAATTATAGTGGTATCGATGTAGGTCATTATTGCATAACTTGGATTTCGATTTCTATAAGGTCACTTCCGGTTTTTGTGTCTTAATTGGTATGGGAGTTGGATCTAAAAGAAAAAATATTTTTTTAAAGCACCTCGTATTTTCTGTGTTTTGTAGTACCGTCCCTAGATTCTAGGTGGATATAAATTATAGTGGTATCGATGTAGATCATTATTGCATAACTTGGATTTCGATTTCTATAAGGTCACTTCCGGTTTTTGTATCTTAATTGGTATGGGAGTTAGATCTAAAAGAAAACAAAATATGTTTTTAAAACACCTCGTATTTTCGGTGTTTTGTCGTACCGTCCCTAGATTCTAGGTGGGTATAAGTTATAGTAGGATCGGTGCAGATCATTATTGCATAACTTAAATTTCGACTTCTATAAGGTCACTTCCGGTTTTTGTGTCTTAATTGGTATGGGAGCTGGATCTAAAAGTAAGAAATTATTTTTTAAAACAGCTCGTATTTTCTGTCTTTTGTAGTACCGTCCCTAGATTCTAGGTGGGTATAAATTATAGTGGTATCGGTGTAGATCAGTATTGCATAACTTCGATTTCGATTTCTATAAGGTCACTTCCTGTTTTTGTGTCTTAATTGGTATGGGAGCTGGACTTGAAATACAAAATTATTTTTTAAAACACCTCGTATTTTCGGTATTTTGTAGTACCGTCCTTAGATTCTAGGTGGGTATAAATTATAGTGGGATCTATGAAGATCATTATTGCATAACTTGGATTTCGATTTCTATAAGGTCACTTCCGGTTTTGTATCTTAAATCTTATGGGATCTGGACAAAAAGTACAAAATCATTTTTAAAACACTTCGTATTTTCGGTCTTTTGTTGTACCGTCCCTAGATTCTGAGCGGTTGTCAATTATATAAGAGTCCAGGTAGATTATTACTGTATAATTTAGATTTCGATTTGTGTAAATTTACTTTCGTTTCATGGGTTTTAAATGGAAAATTAGCTTAACCTTGGAGCATATAATTACTTTTAAGAACACCTCGTATTTTTGGTCTTTCATGGTGAGGTCCCACATTCTAAGTGGGTTTATATTTTAATGGTATTTATGTAGATTAATATTGGATAATTATTGCTACGATTAATCACCGGTCATGTGTGGTTTCGCTCATGTTTTCAAAATTACTTTTTCATTTTGTTGTTTAATCTTCACCTTTATTTTGACCATTGTTGTACATATCGCCGTTTAATTGATACATTTATAATTATTGCAGTATGCCGTATGCCATGTTTGTTTCTATTTGGTTTGTGTATATCGAATAATTAGTAGAACACTTTATGGTATTAAATTTCGTATGTTTCTGGCAACCCTGCTAACATTTTGTATTTAATGTAGCAGATGTCTGCTAGGGTAACCGGGGTAACGATTTGAGATATGAACTATTAAAACGTTCGGATATATCCAAAATGGCGGACTTCAAGATGGCTGCAATGATGGTGGTATACGATAGTAGATGTGGTTCACCTCTATTATCTCTATCCAAGATATGGTGTCACTCTCCCTAGCATTCCATACTTACAATACGAAACAAGGTACCTTGTTTCGTATTGTACAACTATGCTGTATAGGCATTCAAAATTTAAGCTCCCTTGGGGCTCCGTTTAACATCGTTCAATTCATTTTTTCTCGTGACTTACGTTGGTCTGAGTATTATTATTATTATTATTATTATTATTATTATTATTATTATTATTATTATTATTATTATTATTATTATTATTTTTGTAGATTCTGCCTTTTGGCAAATTCTGGTACTAATGAGTTTTTTTTTTTAATTTTAGATTTTGTAATGGAAATGTTTCTCGATTTTCAGCTTCCTCTTCTAACTCCTAATATTTTCTCCTCCTTTTCAAATCATCGATCTGTTGTGTTCTTTTTGTTCCTACTCCTCGTTTTCCTGAGCTCCTCCGCGCCTAAGAGGTTAGCGTACGCGCCTTTGGCGTGGGAGACCCGAGTTCGATTCCCGGCGGGAGCTCATGTGGTCAGATTCGACGGTAATCAGTAGATATCTTCTCAAATAGCCTTGCTGCTGAAAGGGACGTTAAACTCAAAATCAACTCAAATGCTCGATTTCCTTCCATATTTCTTTCTATGGCGCTATGAAGAAGGTAATTTCTTCGCACGATGTGTCTATTCCAATTGACCTTCTTTCGAAGGATGCTGACTACTGAAAATGTACTCTTCTCTACCCCGGTTACCCTAGCAGACATCTGCTACATTAAATACAAAATGTTAGCAGGGTTGCCAGAAACATACGAAATTTAATACCATAAAGTGTTCTACTAATTATTCGATATACACAAACCAAATAGAAACAAACATGGCATACGGCATACTTCAATAATTATAAATGTATCAATTAAACGGCGATATGTACAAAAATGGTCAAAATAAAGATGAAGATTAAACAACAAATTGAAAAAGTAATTTTGAAAACATGAGCGAAACCACACATGACCGGTGATTAATCGTAGCAATAATTATCCAATATTAATCTACATAAATACCATTAAAATATAAACCCACTTAGAATGTGGGACCTCACCATGAAAGACCAAAAATACGAGGTGTTCTTAAAAGTAATTATATGCTCCAAGGTTAAGCTAACTTTCCATTTAAAACCCATGAAACGAAAGTAAATTTACACAAATCGAAATCTAAATTATACAGTAATAATCTACCTGGACTCTGATATAATTGACAACCGCTCAGAATCTAGGGACGGTACAACAAAAGACCGAAAATACGAAGTGTTTTAAAAATGATTTTGTACTTTTTGTCCAGATCCCATAAGATTTAAGATACAAAACCGGAAGTGACCTTATAGAAATCGAAATCCAAGTTATGCAATAATGATCTTCATAGATCCCACTATAATTTATACCCACCTAGAATCTAAGGACGGTACTACAAAATACCGAAAATACGAGGTGTTTTAAAAAATAATTTTGTATTTCAAGTCCAGCTCCCATACCAATTAAGACACAAAAACAGGAAGTGACCTTATAGAAATCGAAATCCAAGTTATGCAATACTGATCTACACCGATACCACTATAATTTATACCCACCTAGAATCTAGGGACGGTACTACAAAAGACAGAAAATACGAGCTGTTTTAAAAAATAATTTCTTACTTTTAGATCCAGCTCCCATACCAATTAAGACACAAAAACCGGAAGTGACCTTATAGAAGTCGAAATTTAAGTTATGCAATAATGATCTATATCGATCCTACTATAACTTATACCCACCTAGAATCTAGGGACTGTACGACAAAAGAACGAAAATACGAGGTGTATTAAAAAATAATTTTGCACTCATAGGTCTAGCTCCCATACCAATTAAGACACAGAAACCGTAACTGACTTTATGGAAATCGAAATCCAAGTTGTGCAGTAATGATCTACATCGCTCCCAGAATTATTTATACCGACTTATAATCTAGGGGCAGTACAACAAAAGAACGAAAATACGGGAAATATTAAAAAATAATTTTGCACTTTTAGGTCCAGCTCCAATACCAATTACTACACAAAAACCGGAAGTGATCTTATAGAAACCGAAATCCAAGTTATACAATAATGATCTTCAACGATCCCACTATAATTTATACCCATTTAATATCTAGGGACGATATTAGAGGAGACCGAAAATACGAGGTGTTTTAAAAAATAATTCTATACTTTTAGGTCCAACACCCATATCATTTAAAACCCAATAAGAGGAAGTGATCTAATAAAAATGGAAATCTAATTTATACAGTAATAATCTACATAGATTCCTATATAATTGACACCCACTTAGAATCTAGGGACACTGCCATCAAAGACCAGATATATAAGACGTTCTTAAAAAGAATTTTATAACCTAAGGTACAGCTCCGTTATCATTTAAGACCTAAAAACCGGAAGTGACCTTATACAAATCGAAATCCTAATTATGCAGTAGCAATCTAGATTGATCCGACTACAATTGACACCCACTTACAATCTAGGGACGGTGCCACAAGAGATCAAAATATACGAGGCGTTCATAATAATAATAATATTATACCTTAAGTTTCATCTCTCTCATCAGCTAAGACCTATAAACCGGAAGTGACCTTATACGAATTGAAATCCTAATTATACAGTAATAATCTAGATTGATCCGGCTATAATTGGCACCCACTTAGAATCTAGGGACGGTGCTATAAAAGACGAAAATTACAAAATATTCTTAAGAATAATTTCATACGTTAAGGTTCAACACTCTTATCATGTTAGACCTATAAACGGAAAGTGACCTTATAATAATCGAAATAAAAGTTATAAAGTGATAATCTTAATAGACCCCACTATAATTGACACCCACTTAGAATCTAGGGACGCTACCACGAAAGTTCAAAAATGCAAGGCGTTATTAAAAATAATTTTATACTTTAAGGTTCAGCTTCTTTAAGATTTAATACCTATAAACCGGAAGTGACCTTATACAAATCGAAATCCAAATTATAGTAATATTCTGTGTAGTTTCCACTATAATTGACGCCCACTTACAATGTAGGGAAGTCAACACAAAATTACAAAAAATGCTAGGAACTGTTATAATAATTTTATACATTCAGTTTCAACTCTTTTATTATTTAAAAGCTAACTTTACATGAATGTAACATAAATTATACAATATTATTCTTCATAAGACCTACGCAATTTTATAAAATGTTTTGCATATCTTCATTTATAATATTATTTATTTATGTAGTAGCCTATGTACTTTGTTAATTCTTTTCTTTCTTAATTTCTAAAATGCAACAATGCTTATGTACAGTGAAAGCTATGTTGTCCACCATCAGTTCTATTGAATAATAGGCAACTTAGACATGTTTCCAATTTACAGAAAATAAGTGTGATTGTTGTATTTTCAGAATAGGATTTCTAGCATTACTTGATTATAAAATTTCAATGAGCAATGGCAGGACAGCTACTTTTAAATAATGCATATAGAGTAAACATAACAATATACAGTACCAAAAAGAATTACTGCAGTATGTTTTATATATTTAGGGGAGAGATGGGTAAAATGATCCCTGCAGATAAAATGATCCCCTACCCCTACAGCGGAAACTGGTGGCGCTACCGGTCGTATCGCGTAGTTGCTACGTCACACATAATAAGCTGTCCTTTTTCATCAGTTCTCTATAGGTGAGAAACGTTTTGTTAGTCTTCCAGACGAAAAAATATTTCCATAACATTGTCTATAAGGTAAGTGCTATTTTTTTTTTAACTTTATTTGTACTAACGCATGAATTAGAATGTAAATGAGAGATTATTTGTTGAAAAAATCAGTGTTGAACTCTATACATTTAGCAATGCAGGTGGAAGTCTCCATGTTTTAACACACAAGAACGTATTTAATAGAAGCCATATGAAAAGGCAAAATAATTCCAGGATCATTTTACCTTAGGATTTTCCATTTTCTTAGAGGTCATTTTGCCGTTTTTGTTTATTTCACTCAAGTTAATCCTGATTAGCACGATAATGAAATCCTTGGAGATAAGCCTACTATAAGTGATGTCCAGCAGAACCCATCGAACCTTTCTCATCCTCCTGTTCTGGAAGCTGTTGTTCCAAAATTAAAGGAATATAAAAAGAAGGCATTGATTTCTAAAATGAAGAAGTTGCAAGGCGCATAAAAGAAATATAGTCTGCTTTTGACGATGAATCCATGACACATACCGAGTGTATCTATTGTCATGATCATATTCGAAGCCTGCTGGGGGTGACAGTTAGATAATGTGTCAGCAGTTCCAAGAATGGGTCCACGATCAGTGTGTTGATGTTGATGAAGATGCAGATTTCTTTGTATATGACATGTGTTCTGCTACCTAGGCTACAAGAAAGCTGATTCCCAAAAAAGCATAACAGAACTAACTGTTCAAAAAAATGTTTTCTATATTGAACAATATATTAGCCTACCTTAAAAAACTATAAATACTATTATTACTAACATGTTTTAACAAGTATTACTACACCCTGTACTCCACTTTTTTAAAAATTTAATATCATTTTTGTAAGTTTACAATGTTTTCCTATTATTTTCAATGGAGGGATCATTTTACCCACCCCTAAAGCAAAATGATCCTTTATCAATAGGATGAAATTTGTGTTAAAATAATATCAAACATATTTATTGACAATGTTCAAAATTGCATGTTAGAAACCTGAGATAATACCTTATCCTACCAACACAATATAGATCATTAAAGCTAAGATCTGGAGGCCAGTTTGTCTTAAGGGGATCGTTTTATCCACTCTCCCCTACATACCTTTCTCTTCCTGAAAATATTCTGGTATACTGAATTATTCGAACTGAAAACACAATAACACGAACAACCATAAAATAGAACCTTACGTACGCACTTTATTGAAATTCATATTGTAGCAAACTGAGTTATTCAGATTGAAAACAAGAAAAGCAAAATTATACAGTACATAGAAAAATATATATGCAGTTTATATGACTTTTTTCAGTTGTTACTGTTTTTCTTATTGCAAAATACGGTCTTTTTTCTTTTTTGGCATGTATCCACATTATAATTTGGTACTCAACTACCTCTTGTTAATGAGCTGTAAGAGTTTCCCTAGGAGCAAAATATGTTTTGAATAAATCTTAAGGGAATTCATATGTCAAAACCTCCGCTGTCTTTCGACAAGCCATGTGCCAATAGTTGACAATTGAGATGGTTAACTTTAACCTTGAGAATTTTCCGGAATTACTAAAGCCCCTCACTGATGAAAGGAGCCGATATAGCTATTGGTTTTACCAAAAGATACAGGGTACAGAAATATGCAAACCGTTTCCTGTATTCCTGTTCGTGCCTTTTCTTGTTCACATTTTCCTCCACCACCCCTTTATCAGGGTAGTGTTCTGGCCATTGACCTCCAAGAACAAATGTGGGAATCTATGCTTCCTCGTCTCCAGTCACAAATACAGAACATCTGCCTCTCATATGGGAATACGAAAAATGACAAAACGGTATTTTGCGTGGCCAAGATATGCAGGTAAATTTATCATTATTATCATAGGGTAAACATTGCTTCAATGCAGCCAACTTCTAAGACAGACAGGTGACCAACATACATAGTAAGTAACGAATGTCTTATGGGAAAATGTAGGTTCAAGACTAACCAGGTCAAGATGAGCACGTGGCCAAAAACGCCATTTTCTTTAGTATAACGAGCATTTTTCAACGGTACCACTCACGTGTCCGTATTATACACCTCAACTGGAAAAATCGGGGAAAAGCCGGAATATTTTTTGAAAATCCCACCAAAAAACTTTGAAGTAGAGATCTGATTTTTTTTTTTTTGGTAAGTAATACGTTCTTATGTATATACATAATACGTGTGCAAAATATTTATCTTGTATCTGAAAACAAAGATTGGAAAAATTGTTGAAAGTCTTAATTTAGGCCCTATATACATAAAAATAGACATACATGTCAATTTCATTTGTTCACTGTGCAAAAGTGGTATGAGGTAAAGCCGTGCAATTTGGTGTAACTTTAGATGAAGGATATAAGTTTTGTTTCACCATAGAAGCATGTCACTCGTACTAAAGATTGAAGAGATATAGGGTCAAAGGTCGCCTAAACCATATTTGCCTGCGATACTACTTCCTGTTTTTCTCCCACAACTGCATTGAAATCTCCCATTAGAATTATGCATGCACCCTTCTTCTCCCTATCTATAATTTCTTCTATTTTCTCATAACTTTCCTCTACTTCTTCATTTGCATGCGAAGTCATCGGTGCATATGTCTATATCACCACTAGATCTTTCGTTTTTCCTTTAAGTCTTAACATCATAACTCTATCATCAATAAATTCTACTTTCACTACCTTCTCCTTTAAGCGCTTTCCAAGAATTATTCCTACGCCATTATGACCGCCCTTTTCATTACCTGAGTAAAACATTCTATATTCTTCGCTGTTCAATACCCCATTACCTTCCCATCTAACTTCACAAACGCCTACCAAATCTAAATTATTTTGTTTCATTTCTTCTTTAAGATTTTCTAATTTTCCTCCCTGTAACATAGTACGTACGTTCCATGTCCCTATCCTAAATCTTTTGCTCTTCCTTGTCTTTCTTTCTCTGTCTGTCTTCCCCCCATTATTACTTTCTCGTCCAATAGTCCTTCCCAAGCCATCTCCCTCCCGGAGATCCGAATGGGGGGATATTTTACCTCCGGAAGTGTAGGATATGGGAACAGGACACAAAGTGTTTAAAATAAAACACAGGCTGTTACGATAGTTAAGTGATATAGCATATGAAAAGAAAGATTATGATGAGAAGTTAGAATATGACAGGAGTCAGATTATAATAGAAGTCAGATTATAATTGTAGTGATTATGATATATTGTTTATGAAGACATAGATAGATTATGAGATTGATGTGTAACAAGATGAGTGTAATTGTGGAGTATCATTGAGATAGATAGACTTATTATAGAGCGGCACAGATTGAGTAAAGATACGGAAGAAAATAAGTGTGTTTCTTTGTTGATTTTAGTAAACTAACATTGGCGCAGTCGAATTAGAAGAAAGCTACGTTCTTATAATGGCACAGTTTAATTTAAAGGACTCTACACTCTCATCCTCATGGGAAAAACTCAAGAATTGCCTACACATAGATGTTAAAAGATGGATTGCATATGAATTAAACCAGAGAGATCAACAGCTGGCTCAGTTAAAGGAAGAAATTTCTTTTTTAAAACGTCAACTTCAATACAAGCACTCTGAATCTTCGGTACCACTCAAAAATAATTGGCAATCAACAACGCCAGCAAGCATAGGTGGACTTTCCAAAGTCTGTAAAAGATGTCTGCGATTTCACAATGGTAAGATTTGCTCTGCTAAAACTAAGAGATGTTATCGATGCCTGTTTTTAGGACACATTGCTAAGGCATGTTTTGCAAAACGATTAAATCCCAAGTTCAAATTGGAATGCGATATCAAGAAGACTGACGTTCCTGTGCCAAAGGCATCGCACAATCAGCTGACTAAGAAACGCATGCTAATTGAAAATCAGGATGAGACAGATACTATCCATCAGGTAAACAAGAAAGAAAGCAGGTGCAAGGAGGATGCAAATGACTCAGAATCAACTCACGAAATTACGCCGGATTGCATAGAAGCCAACCAAGCTTGCCACCCCTACCTGGGAGACACGGAAACTTCTACAGTACCCTCAACGAAGAAATTGAAACAAATAGTCGCTAAGTGGGTTGGTAACAGCAGAAGAAGAGAAAGAAGAAGGAATACTACGAGTGATACGACTATGCAGCAGTCCGAAGAAAACAGATACCCTTCAGTGGCAAAAACTACAGTATTGACAGATCAAGTGTTGGAGCAAGAACAAATTATAGCACGACTCATGGAAAACCAGGCACAGATGGATTTTATGAGGGCCACGCCTTTTAAGCGAAAAGAAAAGAAAAAAATAGAGAGATTGCAAGAAAATGAATCGGATTTGGAATCCTAGATCGGAGTAGGATATTCGTTGTTACGTTTTGGGTTTGGTTAGTGTAGGTTTTGATTTATGTAAAGGGGGGAGAAGTGTAGGATATGGGAACAGGACACAAAGTGTTTAAAATAAAACACAGGCTGTTACGATAGTTAAGTGATATAGCATATGAAAAGAAAGATTATGATGAGAAGTTAGAATATGACAGGAGTCAGATTATAATAGAAGTCAGATTATAATTGTAGTGATTATGATATATTGTTTATGAAGACATAGATAGATTATGAGATTGATGTGTAACAAGATGAGTGTAACTGTGGAGTATCATTGAGATAGATAGACTTATTATAGAGCGGCACAGATTGAGTAAAGATACGGAAGAAAATAAGTGTGTTTCTTTGTTGATTTTAGTAAACTAACAGGAACTACATTTTGACCTGCGAAAGATCATTGTTCATGTTCTCTTTTTACTGCCAGCAAACTAGGGAAAATAGATTGGTGGTTTCCCGTTGGCCTTCCACCCCGCAGTATCCCAGCCGTTAAAGTCACTCTGACCACGCCTGGGACTAATGTCCAGTTTGCCGTACCAATCACTATGATTTCCGCCAACTTGGCTACTGGAGAACTGCTGCCTTCTCCCAGAACACCCTTCGTCTGGCTACTCCATTTAGACCAATTCGGTATGGGTGACCCTCCTGGTAGTGAACTACCACCGACACAGCTCTAAATTTCACTGTAGCACGCAATCCTCCCCACCTGATACATAAGTGTCTAGAGAAGACGGAAAAGGAAGGTAAATCCACACGCCTTATTTATCTATGTTTTACTAGGAATCAAGGTAACTCGACTTACCTTGTTATCGCAGAGGGTCCTTCGATTACTTTTAACAACGCCTCGTATATTTTTGTAATGACGTCCTTACATTCTAAGTGGATATCAATTAGAGTGTGATTTATGAAGATTCATATTGGATACTTTGTATCAGGATTCACATTAGATCACTTCCGGTTTATGTCTTAAATGATAAATAAGTTGAAACTGAATGTAAAAAATATTTTTTTAAACCTCTTGAATTTTTGATCTTTCATAATGATGTCTACATTCTATGTGCGTGTAAATTAGAGTGGACTTTATAATGATTAGTATTGTATAATTTGTATTATGATTCATATAAGGTCACTTCCGGTTTATAAGTCTTCAATCAAAAGGGATTGGAACTGAATGTATAAAATCATTTTTAAAAATTCTTTGAATATTTGACTTTTTGTTATGATCCCTACATTCTAAGCGTGTTTCAATTAGAGTGGGCTTCATAATGATTAATGCTGGATAATTTGTATTATGAGTCATGGAAGGTCACTTCCGGTTTATAAATCTTAAATGATAAACGAGTTGAATCTAAACGTATAAAATTATTCTTAGAAACATCTCGTATTTTTAGTCTACTGCAACTACGTCCGCACATTCTAAGTGAATGTCGATTTGGGTGCGCTTTATGAAGATTAATACTGCATAATCTGCACTACAATTCATGTTAGGTCACTTATAGTTTGAGACTGTTAATTGGTAAGCGAGTTGCACAGAATGAATACATTTATTTTGAGAATGCCTCATATTTTAGTCCTTTCCTAATGACGTTCCTACTTTCTGGGTGAGTGTCAAGTAGAGTACACTTTATGAAGATTACCACTGGATAATTTGTATTATGATTCATGTAAGGTCACCTCTGGTTCAAAAGTCTTCAACGATAAACGAGATAAAACTGAATGTATAAAATTATTTTTAAAAACGCCTGGAATTTAAATACTCTTGAAATGACTCCCTACATTCTAAGCGGGTGTAAATTAGACTGGGATTTATCTAGATTATTATTGTAAAATCTGAATTTCGACTTTTATAAGGTCACTTCCGGTTTATAGGTCTGAGATGATAAGGGAGCTGAAGCTTAAAGTATAAAATTATTTTTAAGACAGCATCGTAAATTTGATCTTTTCTCGTACAGTTCCAAAATTCTAAGAAGGTGTCAATTAAAGTGTCATACATGTAAATTACTAATATACAATTTGCATTTCAATTTCTATATGGTCACTTCCGGTTTTTGTGTCTTAATTGGTATGAGGGCTGGACTTAAATATAACAATCTTTTTAAAACACCTCGTATTTTTGGGCTTTTCTTGTGCCGTCCCTAGATTCGAAGTGAGTATAAATTGTAGCGGGATCAATTTCGATAATGATTGCATAACTTGGATTTCGATTTCTATAAGGTCACTTCCGATTTTTGTGTCTTAATTGGTATGGGACCTGGACTTGAAAGTGCAAAATTATTTTTTAAAACAACTCGTCTTTTGGGTCTTTTGTTGTACCGTCCCTAGATTCTAGGTGAGTATAAATTATAGTGGTATCGATGTAGATCATTATTGCATAACTTCGATTTCGATTTCCATAAGGTCACTAACGGTTTTTGTGTCTTAATTGGTATGGGAGCTGGACTTGAAAGTACAAAATTATTTTTTAAAACATCTCGTATTTTCTGTCTTTTGTAGTACCGTCCCTAGATTCTAGGTGGGTATAAATTATAGTGGTATCGATGTAGATCATTATTGCATAACTAGGATTTCGATTTCTATAAGGTCACTTCCGGTTTTTGTGTCTTAATTGGTATGGGAGATGGTCTTGAAAGTACAAAATTATTTTTTAAAACACCTCGTATTTTCGGTATTTTGTAGTACCGTCCCTAGATTCTAGGCAGGTACAAATTATAGTGGGATGGATGTAGATCATTATTGCATAACTAGGATTTCGATTTCTATAAGGTCACTTCCGGTTTTTGTGTCTTAATTGGTATGGGAGCTGGACTTGAAAGTACAAAATTATTTTTTAAAACACCTCGTATTTTCGGTATTTTGTTGTACCGTCCCTAGATTCTAGGTGGGTATAAATTATAGTGGTATCAATGTATATCAATATTTCAAACTTGGATTTCGATTTTCTATAAGGTCACTTCCGGTTTTTGTGTCTTAATTGGTATGGGAGCTGGATCTAAAAGTAAGAAATTATTTTTTAAAACACCTCGTATTTTCTGTGTTTTGTAGTACCGTCCTTAGATTCTAGGTGGGTATAAATTATAGTGGAATCGATGTAGATCATTATTACATAACATGGATTTCGATTTCTATAAGGTCGCTTCCGGTTTTTGTGTCTTAATTGGTATGGGAGCTGGACTTGAAAGTAAAAATTTATATTTTAAAACACCTCGTATTTTCGGAATTTTGTAGTACCGTCCCTAGATTCTAGGTGGGTATAAATTATAGTGGTATCGATGTAGATCATTATTGCATAACTTGGGTTTCGATTTCTATAAGGTCACTTCCGGTTTTTGTGTCTTAATTGGTATGGGAGATGGTCTTGAAAGTACAAATTTTTTTTTTTAAAACACCCCGTATTTCCGGTATCTTGTAGTACCGTCCCTAGATTCTAAATGGGTATAAATTATAGTGGTCACGATGTAGATCATTATTGCATATCTTGGATTTCGATTTCTATAAGGTCACTTCCGGTTTTTGTGTCTTAATTGGTATGGGACCTGGACTTGAAAGTAAAAATTATTTTTTAAAACCCCTCGTATTTTCGGTATTTTGTAGTACCGTCCCTAGATTGTAGGTGGGTATAAATTATAGTGGTATCGATGTAGATCATTATTGTATAACTTGGATTTCGATTTCTATAAGGTCACTTCCGGTTTTCGTGTCTTAATTGGTATGGGAGCTGGACTTGAAAGTACAAAATTATTTTTTAAAACACCTCGTATTTTCGTATCTTGTAGTACCGTCCCTAGATTGTAGGTGGGTATAAATTATAGTGGTATCGATGTAGATCATTATTGCATAACTAGGATTTCGATTTCTATAAGGTCACTTCCGGTTTTTGTGTCTTAATTGGTATGGGAGCTGGACTTGAAAGTAAAAATTTATTTGTTAAAACACCTCGTATTTTCTGTGTTTTGTAGTACCGTCCCTAGATTCTAGGTGGGTATAAATTGTAGTGGTATCGATGTAGATCATTATTGCATAACTTGGGTTTCGATTTCTATAAGGTCACTTCCGGTTTTTGTGTCTTAATTGGTATGGGAGCTGGACTTGAAAGTAAAAATTTATTTTTTAAAACACCTTCTATTTTCGGTATTTTGTAGTACCGTCCCTAGATTCTAGGTGAGTATAGATTATAGTGGAATCGATGTAGATCATTATTGCATAACTTGGATTTCGATTTCTATAAGGTCACTTCCGGTTTTTGTGTCTTAATTGGTATGGGAGCTGGATCTAAAAGTAAGAAATTATTTTTTAAAACAGCTCGTACTTTCTTTCTTTTGTAGTACCGTCCCTAGATTCTAGGTGGGTATAAATTATAGTGGTATCGGTGTAGATCAGAATTGCATAACTTCGATTTCGATTTCTATAAGGTCACTTCCGGTTTTCGTGTCTTAATTGGTATGGGAGCTGGACTTGAAATACAAAATTATTTTTTAAAACACCTCGTATTTTCGGTATTTTGTAGTACCGTCCCTAGATTCTAGGTGGGTATAATTTATAGTGGGATCTATGAAGATCATTATTGCATAACTTGGATTTCGATTTCTATAAGGTCACTTCCGGTTTTGTATCTTAAATCTTATGGGATCTGGACAAAAAGTACAAAATCATTTTTAAAACACTTCGTATTTTCGGTCTTTTGTTGTACCGTCCCTAGATTCTGAGCGGTTGTCAATTATATAAGAGTCCAGGTAGATTATTACTGTATAATTTAGATTTCGATTTGTGTAAATTTACTTTCGTTTCATGGGTTTTAAATGGAAAATTAGCTTAACCTTGGAGCATATAATTACTTTTATGAACACCTTGTATTTTTGGTCTTTCATGGTGGGGTCCCCACATTCTAAGTGGGTTTATATTTTAGTGGTATTTATGTAGATTAATATTGGATAATTATTGCTACGATTAATCACCGGTCATTTGTGGTTTCGCTCATGTTTTCAAAATTACTTTTTCATTTTGTTGTTTAATCTTCACCTTTATTTTGACCATTGTTGTACATATCGCCGTTTAATTGATACATTTATAATTATTGCAGTATGCCGTATGCCATGTTTGTTTCTATTTGGTTTGTGTATATCGAATAATTAGTAGAACACTTTATGGTATTAAATTTCATATGTTTCTGGCAACCCTGCTAACATTTTGTATTTAATGTAACAGATGTCTGCTAGGGTAACCGGGGTAAATCGTTTTGGGGTAGCTTATCATTAGAAACACTCATTTGACCTTATTTCTAACTTACCTCTAAACGTTTAGTAGTTATTATCTTGATAAAGTTTGTGTATTAACTTACAATTGTCTTGTCGAACTTACAAGGTACATTGTTTCATATTGTAAATCATAAAGCCATTTAAAGCTTGAGATCGTTTGGGGCGCCATTTAATATTATTTAATTCAACTAGTTCATACCATGGATTACTTTGGTCTGACATGGAACCATTTCAGGGGATAAGACTCAAAAAAAAATCGGAAGTCGAAAAATAAGGACCACTCTAAATATATATATCTATGTCTATCTATCTATCTATCTATATACACACACACACACACAAACACACACACACACACATATATATATATATATATATATATATATATATAATATATATATATATATATATATATATATATATATATAATATATATATATATATATATATATATGATTATTTATCTTGGTACGGCCGTATAAGTGTTAAACTAATAGATTTTTAAAGGCCACCAACGATCTTGCCTTTGGTGCTAGCAGTCTCAGGTTCGATTCCCAGTGGGGGCTTTCGGTCGAAAAGGTGTAAGAGCCTTTTCAGGACAGCTATTCTGAATTAGTTTTTCCTGGATTTTCCTCATTCACAGCAGGCAAATGTACCTAATATGCATGTACTAGATTGTTTTCTTCCTTCGTCATTCGTCCTTTCTTCCACCTCTTCCCCAGATGGTGGGCTTAAGGCCGTAGACGCCAGTAACTTGCAGAAATGTTTATAAATAAATAAATAAGGGTCAAAAACACCGAAATTTTGGACTATGTAAAAATCAACAGGGAGACATATCTGACGTACCTTTGGAAGCCTGGGAGTAAATAGAAAGAGCGTGGTGCTGGCTATATCATTTTCTGTACATGTGGGTACTTATCTACACCAATACGTGAGCCTCATATAGTCTGTCACTATTGGGGATGTCCTTTACCTTTTGCCTTTATTTTGGGTAGAATAACCAAAGCATTTCCTACACTTGGATGCAAAGGAGTTGATTTGGGGTCTACCCTTGTGCCGTCCTTGCACTAGATCTAATTGGGCAATAATAAAATTTGGACTGAAAAATAATAAATTCTTGGTTTCATCCGACACATTTTTGGATAATTATTGCACCGAAAGGAGATTTTTCTACATGCAATTTAATCTCTATTTTTGTTTTATGTTCGCGTCAGGAATCACCATCCGAAATATCTTGGTGTTGTTTCCGAACACCCTGCATGCTGTTATATAAATACATGTGAAATTGTTCAATGCTGCTATTATGGATCATAAAGGGCATCTAAAGATCGTTTATTTATGTAAAGATATGAACAAACCAATGTTTGAACTATTTCAACCCAATGGAAACACCACATAAAGATCATGTAAGATAGATACATATTGTATTTGACGTAAAGAGATGAGTTTTTTTTTTCTGTTTATATTCTTGATTAAACACAAGACTATATAGATACAAGTGTTTGCACACTGGGTATGGTTATTTTTTTTTTTTTTTTCAAGAAACTTTTGCAAAACTATTGGAATTCCTTTCTCCTTCAAATATAAAACGAAGCAATGAAACAAAAAAGCGAATAACTATAACTTCTCTCTCTCAAACCTTATTTTTGTTATTTTTTTAACAATTCTATGTGGCAATATGAAGCGAAAGCACGCTGGGAATGCTGTCAATATGTTTGTCGGTACACTTCACTTTGGACAGAGGGAGTGTGAGATTAATATTGGCTCATATACCTACATTTTTCCCCTTGTAAAATACATTTTTCGAATTTTTTTTACCTCTCTGTTATCTAGATGCTTACTCAGTTTTCATATATATATATATATATATATATATATATATATATATATATATATATATATCAGTATTCATTATTACCTGCATGCATATTCTTCTACTTCTTTTTTAATTATAAAAGCCAGAATAAAATGAAATCCACAGCTAACGAAATTCGCTTCTGATTTATGTATTTTGTCTAATGAGGAAAATCACACTTGATGTAATTAATTTAGCTGCTATTGCTGCAGCTTCCTTATTTAAGATCAATCATGACATTCAAATGTATTCTGTGTAGTACAAACTAGTTAATATACGTAATATAAAACTGTTAATTTATATATAACCAAGTAGAACTTCAAATATTCACTTCGAACCTTTTAATATTTATGGTAACCAACAACACAGTTCAATTAACAAAAGTATTTTAATTGGAATTTATAAAATGTGGATAATTTACTAGTATTTTCCTGTACTCATTGATTTATTTTTATTTATTTCCCTATCTTTATTATTTCATTGTTTTGTCCATGAGTATTGCCAACCCGATCTGTATAATTGCTGGCTTCTTTCTTAAGAAGAGTTGCGTTAAGATTGTTTTGATTTAATACTTATTCATAGATGATCTGGATGTCTACATGAAACCTCCCTAATTACAAATATTAATACCATGGAAACTATTAGTACCAGAGAATAATGATTTGCGGCATCTTGGAGAGCAACTGAAACAGTTTTTTGTTTGTTTGTTTGTTTGTTTGTTTATATATGCACTTCTATATGGGCGCCGTTAGTAGCTCTCAGAATGTGTTGTGCAGCATGTCCAGTGTGATCGAGTTGATGGCTTCTTCAATTTTGTGACAAAGAGCAGGAATATCACGAACATGTGCACCGTAGACTCTATCAATGACTAGACACTGAGACAATGACTAGAGCTTCTACAGAGCAGATTTGGACATGTCTAAACACCTGATAAGTTGCAAACTCCTGTGATGATCCGTTCTGTTCTATTGCAAAACTTTCCTAGTGCTCTACAGGAAATATCATAATCAGTGTTTGTGATCGCAGTATTGTAAAGACGGGGCAAACGGACATGCTAAGCAGTTATCTGTTGCTTGTAGTGGCGGCGGTTGGACGTTAAAAGTGAGGGGGCAAGACATGATCTGAATATTTGTATATAAATGTTAGTTTTCCTGGTTGTTTCTAACATTTTGTTTGACGAAAGGTTGTATAACTAATAGGATACTATATTTTCAGTTAAAATACCGTATATCGTACGTATATAATAGTTTATTAAGTAAATTGAGAAGAACAAAGCAAGTAGATACTAGCCCTTTGTACTCTTAAACAACGAAAGTGTAAGAAGAGATTTGATTCCTTGCTCATGAACATCTTAAAATTCTGTCTGAAAAATTGTGTGATCAGATTATTTAATTTGCAAAACAAATAAATAGAAAGGATAATATTAATCATAGTAATGAATAATGATGCTTGTTTTGCTAAAGTTATATTGAAACTGAGGATTAATGAAAAACTTAATATTTAATTCCACACATCCTATTAAATGTATGTTATTACTCTTAGAAAATGAAAGGCAGTAAATACTACAAGCATATGCTACGACATTTAAAGAAATATTTGCTTTTGCAACTTCTTGAAAAATGTTCGTTGCCATTAGGTGCAGTTTTCACTTTCTTGGAACACATCAAAACACAACAATACTTAGAATCAATCCACACTTCAGTTATACAAAATAAACTTACAACCTAGAATTATGTTCAATTTACTAAATTTTATTGTATATACACTCGTACATCCTTAAACACAACACTTCACTCGTATATTACACTACAAAACAATGGAAAAGGTAGAAGTTGTTTCTTATCACCCTCTTTTTAATCGATATTCCTTACTTTAGAAAGAAGAAAAGACATTTTAGGAACTGTCAATTTTTGTGCAATTAAAGAATAATTTGTGAAATACTTTTTTGCATAATGTTCTTTCGATTAGCTTCAAAGCGGCTCACTAACATATCGGGCCCTTGTAAGAAGAAATGAAAGTATGCTGAAATTGTGCTCCAATAGGTTATTTTTTGGGGTTATTTTCTGTGGCGATTAAAACAATTACTGTAGCTTTCTTTACTCCACGGGAAGACAACCAATACGTATTCACGCAACAGCAAATATTATATGGCAGCATTTTTTCCTATTAATCAGTAACACATACAAAATCGTTACATTTCCAAATGAAACTATATACATTAATTGGTTACTTCAAAAAAGTGCGGGGGCAACTGCCCCCCTTTGCCCCCCTAATCGCCGCCCATGGTTGCTTGTATGAATACGAATGACCGAAGAGTACTCAAGATGTTTCTTACAAACAAGTAAGCTTTCTACAAAGTAAAGGTATAATAAAGAAACCAGTTTGTTAGTCAAGGATATATTGAACAATTAGTATACAAGGTTGCAAGATGTCCATATGCCCCATGGGGTGGGGCAGAAGGACAAAAATAGTGGGGCAAACGGACAGTTATAGTTAGAGTTTACAAACCACTAACACTCTTACAATGAATACATAGAAAGTTAGCATCACGACCGTTTGGATCGCATTCTACATGGAACCAGAACAAACAATGCTTAACATTTTCATGAGTTAAAGTTCTAGCTGTAGCATAGGACAATGATTGCGCTACACACGCACTAAGTGTTTTGTGACGCTGTAGGAAACCACGCACTCAATCTTTACCAGTCATTTTTACATCATTATTGAATGTGTCTTTGTATTTGTTTGCAACAGCAAAGTTGTGCGCCAACTTTGGAAATTGAAAATTCGTAATTCGTAAAGTTAACCCAAATCCCATTTCATCCAAGGCGAGAATGTTCTATGATTTCCAAACTTTCGGATTATGTGCGATGATCTAACGCATCGTCGTAGTTTATTACAAGAGACATTGAAAGTTGTCACTGCAGTTGGCAGACCGTCTCCTTTAGCCTAGCCGGAATAATCATGGGACGTAAAACTTAAAGATTTCATTTCATTTTCATTTCATTTGGAGTTGACAGAGCCATCTTGTCTTCGCGTATCGCTCTAAGAGCAACGGCCATGGACACATCTTCCCATTTGCATATGTCTGTTGTGCGAGATCGATGACGTGCCATCTCTGGAAAAAATGGTAGTATACTAATAAGAAACCCGCCTCTTAAATAATATGACACACAGAAATATTGTTTTCCTACTTCATATTAACCATTTAGGTCACTGTCCATTTACCCCGCTAATTGCGTGTCCGTCTGCCCCGCATACACATTGGTTTCAAATATTTCTGACCCTACTCAAAAGAGGATACGTAACGTTCATTTACTGTAGTGGCGCGTGTGCCTATCCGTGCTATTGTCTGCTGCTCTTCCCGCGAATGTTTAGCAACTTTCCTTCCTTGTCAAATACTTAATTTCTGAAGTCGAGTTCTTAGAAATCACGTTTTGGGACACGTACTTGTGTGTAATTGTTGCCGATTTCCTCACAATAGTGTTGTAAACACACAATATTCAGTGAATTCCACTCCTGCGATGTGAAACACGAACTATAACCATACACCACACACCACTCAAATCACTATAACCAGGTTAGTATATTTCCTATTACTATATTTCTTAACTCATGTCGGTCTGCCCCTACCGTCCCGATGCCCGTTCCTTACCATATTTGGGAAAAGTTGAACAGTATGAATTAAATTTTATAAGATGTATCTAACTGGAGCTACTGGATAACTATGTATTTTCACTTTGATTGAAGTGCGTATCCAAAAGGGGGGTTCGGGATCAAAATTTCAATCAAAAATAGAATATCTCACGAAGTCCACAAGTTAGGACTATGAAACTCGGTAAATAAATTCTTCTTTGAAAATAGCGGACACGTGCACTAGCGTTTCCAATATTCCGTTTTTGTGTGGTAGGAAAGAAGAAAATTTCTCTAATTATTTTCACGACCTTGAAATTGGCGTTGCTTATTGTTTGTGTTCGCAATCACGGAAAACGGCTAAACCCGTTTAAAATGAATTTTGTCACGTAGTTAGTGCCCATCTCAAGCTGGGTTTTTAATCATGTTGCTTTGATCAAAGAGTGTGTTATAACGAGGTAGAATGTTTAAAAATTATGCTAAAAATAGAATATACTGTAAGCTTTTATCATTACGTCTTTATAGAAATGCATATTCAAAGGAGGTAAGGGGCTTCAAATATTTTCCATAAGTATATGTCTTTTCAGTTGATTACAAATATTACGAATGTTATAACATAGAGACGTTTGCGGAAATTTTGTTGGAAATAAATATAAATTGTTGATAATAATAATAATAATAATAATAATAATAATAATAATAATAATAATAATAATAATAATAATAATAATAATAATAATAATTATTATTATTATTATTATTATTATTATTATTATTATTATTATTATTATTATTATTATTATTATTATTATTATTTATTGAAGAATTAATAATTCAAAACTTAGTATGAAATCGTAAAAGGGTTCAGCTCACTGATTGGTAAGGTAAGGAGCGTGGAGTTGAGTTGATCTTGAGTTTAACGTCCCGTTCAGCAACGAGGCTATATGAGACGTGGACCTACTGATTAACGTGGAATCCGAACCACATGAGCTCCCGCCGGGAATCGAACCCGGGTCTCCCACGCCAAAGGCGCGTGCGCTAACCGCTTAGCTACGGAGGAGCTCATAAGTAAGGAGCGTGGAGTTTACAGGGTTCACGAAGGCGGGTGCCAAGTAAATAGGGTTGGGAATCACTGTTATAAGATGACCAAATGTAAAACAAATACCTTGTTTCCCATTACATCGACCATTGGTATTGGAGTTATTGCCTAACATTTTGTAGTCATTGTTGTGAATAGCTATTATTGTACGAAAGAGATTAGTTATAAAAAAAATACACCTTATCCTATTTCTAGAGCAACAGTAAGATGCCAGTATGCAATATAAGTAGCTAATGAGATATATGTCAAAATTATGATCTAATTTTAACATTAATTTTCGTTTAATTATAATAGTCTTCAAAGGTAAAGAAAAAAAGTAAATAAATTGTTAGATAGCATCAAGTTGAACGAATGACGTAGTTCTATAGTAAATTCCTATCGAGAATTTGTAGTTTTTTTTTGTTTTTTTTTAGAAAATCGAGAAAAAGGAATTTTTTGACGTTAAAAAGTATTTCGTTCGTTGTCAGTTTGATGCATTTTATGCTTTTTATTCTGCTGAAATACAGGATGTTTCAAAACAACACCGACAACGTTTGGGAGATGATTCCTGACACCAAGATAAGACAAAAAGTATAGACAAATGCTTCCTTTCAGAGTTATAGGCTACCAAAAACATAAAAAATAAACTTTAAGGTTCATAGCTCCAAAACTATAGGGTCTACCGTAGTCGGATTAAGACTTCACTTACAAACTAGTGCGTGAGCTATCCAAATATACATGTTTCAAAATCCGAAGGTACTCACGCAACAATTTTTATAGAGGGAGTTTGACTACGTCCATATAATTTGAAGTACTTTCCAACTGCCTCTATAAAAATTGTTGCGGAAGTACCGCAGGATTCTCAAACATGGATATTTGAATAAGGCACATACTAATTCATAAGTGAAGTTTTGATCCGACTACGGTAGATCCCATAGTATTGGAGCTATGGACTTTTAAAGTTCATTTTTTTCATGTTTTTGGTAATCTATAACTCCGAAATGACGGATTTCTGAACCCAATTTGGTCTATACTTTTTATTTTTTATGTTTTTGTCAGGAATCACTTCCCAAACGTTGTCGGTGTTGTTTTGAAACACCCTGTACATTATTAAGGTGTTACTGCATTGAAAAATAGCAGACTGTAAATATTGTGTTCAGTAGCAAACTGTATATATCGTTGTTTTATTCTCTCTACCAGTGACACATATAGTTCTAACAGCAATGCACATACTACTTAAAACATTGGACAGTGGTTTAGAACATTTATTTTCTTACGGAAATTATTGCTATAAGAAACTGAAATTGCATATGTAAGATGTGGAAGGATAGATTGACATATTTCCAAATTCAAACGTCCACCCCAAAATTCTGTTAAATTTTCTAATATTCATACTTTTCCAAACCGTAGAGATGGTATAAGCGTCTAAGTTTCTTTAACAACTACAGAAATGGAGCCGCAGTGGCTCAGTGGTAGAACGCTATCCTCTGGAGTATCGTGGGGTTCCTGCTTTGATCCTAGCTCTCGACAAGTCAGTTTTGTAGTGAACAAACACCGTGTGCGTGAGGTCTCCCTAAGCTCGCACTAGAATTTTTTCTTGGAAGATGTTCAAGGTTTGTGGAGTCCAATAGTACAATATATATTATATTTGTGTAGTATCGAACGGGTATTATTCTACAGCCGAAAAGAGCGATAGATAATTTTTAAGTACTGCCACATATATTCTCACGAAAACTGGTAAAACTAGACTGTTTTTATCAGCAAAGAAATAGTACAGATGATGTGTAAGGTCAAATCTTTAGTCTACATCAATTATTTTTTGTGCTAAACAAGTATAGCTTTACTAAGAAAATGTACAAACGTGTATGCCAAGTTTGTGACGTTAATTCTTCCGTTACATTCCCTGGTTCCAAATATATTGAATATTTATAAAATACACGAGATTACAAAGAATCAAACAACACAGTCATGCACTTTTGAATATATATTTTTTCAAGCATATACCGTATTTGTCACATTAAAATAGTATACATCCAATTCTAACAATATGGTTCTTCGCTCTTTCTCTCTTTCTTAGTTACCATAACAACATCAAACAGATAAACAAGTTGTCTTAGCAATGAAATTAAAAAATATCTCAATATGATACAAACATTTAAATTATTTCTTTATATTTTTTCTTCTTCTTCTTCTTAATTGCTTGTACCTTTAAAATAGCACTTTCCCCCGTAAATATAAATAATACTTAGAAAGTACATACAAAAATATACATTATCGTTTTATGTATGGCTCCCGAACTATGGGACTTCTTTAATTGATCACAATTAGGAAAAGAATCCTGGACATTTAAACACATCATATACCTAGTTACCTTACTTTTTGAACAGCCTTCATATATATAAAAATTACAATTCATAAAATAATATATTATTTTCATTTTATCTCAATATCATTCTTATATTTATTCAATAATCAATTTTTATTTTAATTCTATGAAATTATCAGTGAGAAGGACATATTCAAAGAAATAGGATAAGTTTGTTGGTTGTAGATTCTTTAATTCAATATCATTTATACTCGTTAACAATAAAGTTGGTGTGAGTTAAAATACGACGTAACATGTTCCATATTTAACATAAATTCGGGCATATTTAACATAAATTTGATAGGAAATATTTGCATTTATGCATAGATGTAATAGCATAGAATATGAAAGAAGTAAAAATTACAATGAAATCATAACCTAAATAGATACTAATAGGTTCATATATAAATTAGAAATTATGCTTAATTCTCATGCATTCCTCGTAATCAATTCCGCAAACCGAGGTATGGATTTTCTAAACCAAATACATCTAATTCTAACAAATTAATATAACTATAGAATTCAAACGAAGTACGAATTACAAATGAAATCATAACAACATTCAAAGTGAAACAAAACAAGAATTAATTGAATATGTTTTTGACGGACGCCGTAACTTTGCTCAAGTTACGTTATCAAAAGATTCAATTAAGTTCATTGAATGGCACAATCTTGAGTACAGTCCTGTATGTTATTTACTTCATTAGTTCTTTGGTTTCTATTTTGAAAATTTCTGCCACCTATGTAATTACTGCGAAATCTGGAAGTTCGTGAGAAATTAGCTCGATCATTTACATTATTCCTAAAAGCAGTATAATTATTATTTCTATTTCTTCTGAAATTAGATTCGGTCGTATTGCTGTTACGAGAAAATCTAACATTACCTCTCGTATTATGATTACAATCTTCTCTAGCATTGATATTTCGAACAGGAATATAGTTAGCTTGATTTCTGTTATTAGTACCTTGCAATCTAGTCTGACTCGCATAATTTTGTACTATCATTATTAAGTGATTAAAATTAATACATTGCGAAGAGATCAATACTTGCTGTAGCCTAAACGGTAATAATATTCTTATTGATGCGATAATACGTGATTCCTGCTGATATGGATTGATCTGTTTCAAGTCATTATACGCTGAGATTACAAAATCTGTAAGGCTTTTATCCACTTAGGATCAAAACGTTGGTTTCTAATTTGGGCATCCCTGATCTGCTAACATAATATCGTTCTCGAAATTTGCTAACAGCGCATTTTTAAAATCGGAATAATTACGTAGACTACCTCTGATTGCTTTGTACCATACCGAACAAGGTGGTAACAAAATATTTTGAGGAAGTTAGCCTTGACTATTCCAATTCGTTTACACTCTTCCTCAAATTTCTCTAGAAAGGTACTCGCTGGGATGTCTTCAGATCAGCGCTGAATTTAGTTAATGATCTTATTTCACTGAATTTCACGCGACTACTATTAGTACTAAAATACCTTAGATGTCGAGGTTTTACGTGTGTATGATTCCTGCGACGTAGTGTTCTTTCTTCGTCCTCAATATGTGAGATGGTATCTTACCTTTCAGAATGGACTTCTGATGAGTTGTTGTCTTCTTCACAGAGTCTTGACTCATTTCTTCTATGTTCCTCATACACTACGTTGAGGGCAGGATCAGGATTACACTTAGCTGTATTGATTTTTTCTTTGATGGTATGTACCTCTTCTTGCAGTCTCTGAATTTGGTTTGTATGTTCAATTGACTTGTATTTCTGCTACATCAACGGTACTTCTCATCACTGCAAAACTATAGATAATTTGCTCTATCCTATTGTCGGTTATTTCCAGTTTGGTATTTATCTGCTGCGTTAGTTGCTCCAGTTTGGAATCCACCTGCTGTCCTGTTTGTAGTTTGGAATCCAAATTTTTTGTTACTTGTTCCAATCTGTATTCCAAATTTTGTGTTACTTGTTGTAATCTGGAATCCAATTTGGAATCCATCTGTTCCAAATTTTGTCATAAAATTAATTTGCTGAGTCATGGATGCATCTGCTGTCCTAGCTGTCGTAAAAGATCCATCACTTCCATTGAAGTCTCAGTTGCTGGAATATTGACATCTTCAACCCCTGTACTGGTATTCATTTTAGTTCTTCGATATATTTTTCTTTTATTATGTACTAAAATGTAATCCGTGATGTTGAGATAGTTTACTAAAACTTCTGACTAATCTCAAGGTCTTCCGGGTTTCGGCACCATATAAATATGTAACGTTAATTCTTTCGTTACATTCTCTCGTTCCAAATATATTAAATATTTATAAAATACACGAGATTACAATGAATCACACAACACTTATATATACCGCATTTGTCACATTAAAATAGTATACATCCAATTCTAACAATATGGTTCTTCGTTCTTTCTACCTTTCTTAGTTACCATAACAACGACATCAAACAGATAAAACAAGTTGTCTTACCAACGAAATTAAGAAATATCTCAATATGATACAAACATTTAAGTTATTTCCTTATATTTTTCTTCTTCTTTTTCTTAATTGCTTGTGGTTTTAAAATAGCACTTTTGCCCGTAAATATAAACAATACTTAGAAAGTACATACAAAAATATACATTATAATTTTAAGTTACGAACATTAGGGGAGTCCCGACCCAGTGGACCTCCCGCGTGGGTGCGTCCATGGGACTGCCATTTCTTTCACTTTCTTCATTCCACCACTTCATTCATTATCATAAGCGTCTCCTTGTGGCGTATAACATAAACTTGGTACGTTAAACTGAAGTCAAGAACTGCAAAAAATTGTCAACTGAAAATTAAAAGTATCGGTACGTACACAAGAACTCATCAATCAGTGTTCATTACCACACATAATAATATTCTTCTGATATCGTACCGTATTTAATAAAGATATGACAACTTCTTAGTGGCAAGAACATGCTTCTTTGTAGCTAGTACGATCTCAGCTCGCACGAAATGAGCTTTGTGGTTGACAAACATCGTGTGATTGTGTTTTCTCGGGGTTCTCCCGTTTCCTCTCACTTTCTTAATTCCACCATTTCATTTATTTTCATCATCACCGTCTCCTTTAGCCAAGCCCACATAACCGTGGGACTTAAAATGCATAGATTTAATTTTCATTTTTTCTTTGTAGCTGATATAATAATGTGATCAGGGGTAAAAGTGAGAGGGAATGCGGCGGGACGCCATCCCTCACCTCGAAAAAATAAGTACGGTGTCCCCTCAGTTTCCAAAAAATTGCAATGGGCAAAGATAAGCAGGGGGAACGGCGTCACGTCATGCCGCTACCTACCGTTCCCCAACCTTTTCAAATCCAGTTTTACCTCTGACTGTAATACTGTGCTTAAATACATAAACATGAAATAATAATATATAATATTTAAATGGAGATATAACATCTAAACTTTTTTTCTTTTTTCTGGATTACTTTAGTCAAAATGTTTATTTTTGTTTGAATAGGTTTAGAAGTGTAATTTTAAATGTTTAATGTTCGAATTCATACAGTAACTACTGCTGGATTAATAGTCACATTTCAATTTATTTTGCAGGTAAGAAATTCATTCCCGTCTTCTTACATATTTAACATTTTGATACCGTAAGTAATACTTCTCATATTGTATTCTACATTCAGAAGTAGTTTTATTTAAATATACAAATAGTTTTATTTAATACTAACAAATATGCCCGTGCCTCGCAAACAGCACAGTAGGCAATCTGCGACAGAGTAGAGTAATGTGGGTTGTCTATCTTGAGACTTTCTGATATACTTACTCTATACTAGTGACACCCAAACCGTCGATCGGAAGCTACTAGTAGCTCGTGGGGACAATTTCGGTAGATCGCGTTAATACTCCGGTTGGCTAACCTTGATTCTTTCACTGAGCTGACGCTGACGACAACAACTGCTTGTTTCTCACGCGAAACTGCCATTGTCAGCCTTATCTCACAGTTGATTGTATGCGCGTAGTGTTATGCACGTTGTTTTTCATGTGCATATTAGACATTTGCTAATTTGATTGTTTGATTTGGTATTTACTATAGAAATGTAAGTTTATAGGCAATAAACAAATGTAAGATTTTTTTTTTAAAGTTGGTAATTCTTTTGGTTGGTAGGTCACAATAGGATTTAAGAACGGTACGGTAGTTCAGAAGGTTCATAAGTTCGGCGACCGCTGCTCTATACTGTTTTGAAACTCCAGAAAGTGTGGCCCCAAATCTCCGTCAATTCCAAAATCGAAGAATGACTTCGTATTCAATTAGATGGGGTAATAACATGTGAACAAAACCTGATGGCTGTAGGCAACTCCTTTCTATGTGAAAATTTCATGACAGACACTTTCGTACTTTGTATATATTAGTAAAAGTATTTTTCTATAGTAGTTTATGGGTCATAATTAGAGGCAAAGCTTTTCCGCAACACTTTTGATATTTTGTAGCATTTATTATCACAATTTTCGCATTTATGTCGTATTTATTTTCTTAAATGTAGCACAAGTTTTTTTTTATTAATATGGAACTTGTAAACAGTATATTTTTGGTAGTAAGGTGTATATTTAATACAAAAATGAGAATACACCTTGATTAGGTGCACCACTGAAATATAGAAATTAGTGCAAAAATTTAAACACTTCATCTAACCTCATCTCTAGTTAAATGATAACATGCTGCAAGATTGTCAATAACATCATATTATACTTGGTAAACAATCTCTCAGCACCAATATTCGATACTACAACCATATTGAACATAACAAACTGACAACAAAAGACCTGTGGTTAACTTTTAGACTGTTTAACAATGATACAATGTCAACTTCCTTATCCTCACTGTTGAGAACTCCCTTGTCCTTGCTTTTAAATTGACTGACACTAAGCAACCAACAGATCATGAACATTTTCACCACAAAACACAGTCAAGGATGTAAACAGCAATTCAGTTTTGTTGATGTCTACATCTTTATGAAGTGAAACAGTTTCTGAATGAAATAACTATCAGAGCTTTTACATAAAGGCAACGTTTCTTAACTTCAATAATACTGGAAGGGCGCTTTTTAGTTATTCTTAGCAATAATTAACAAGAATTCCACTTTTTCGTTGTTATTCGCATTTATCGCAAGTAATGTCGAATTTCGCAAAAGTTCGCGATAATATAAACGTGATTTCTGGCTCTGAAACGAAAAGTTTGAGGTTTCCAAAAACATATACGAATTTTTTTAAACGTTTCACACACATCGCATTAACGAAAAAGTTTCGTCTCTAGTCATAATGCTTTTATTTCAACTTGTGAAAATGTTCTTATCATCTACTGTTTATTATCACATTGTGGTTGGATGTGAAGTAGTTGGATCGAGTTACTATTAATATTATGACATATTATCAAATCACTTATCAGAGTCAAGTTTACTTACGTCGACGACGTGTAATAACTTAAGTTAATAAATACGAGGCCCATAGCTAGGGAGGGACTAGAAAGTACATGTTCACTATAAATAATTTTACCCCAACTACAGCAAAATGTTATAGAAGGTTTTTAAGTTGAAGCAGGACTAGATATGCAATTTTTGCAATTTTATTAACCAAATAAAATTCAGTTTAGCACATTTTATTCAGTTGTGCATAAAATTATAAGCTTCTTGCTACATGCACCAAACATTTCCCATTGGTCTTTTTATATTCTAAGAAATTCAAACTCAAGTACTATTATTTGACCGTGACAATCAGCAAAAGCGAGGAAGCAGGCCGGTAACGAGCCCAAAAATTAGGGGGCTCGGTAGAAGTTGGGGGTCCGATCCAATGTATTATAGGTAGTTCATTACCATATTATAGTTAAATTGCAAGCCTACCATGAAAATTTTAGAGGACCAGCAAAAATTTAGGGGACCACCTTCTAAACCCCCTTGGATACAGGCCTGCGAGGAAGCAGATACAATACTTCCAAAGAATAGTTATATCAAGGTACAGAACATTAAATGCGAATATAAATAAACTTCAGAGCAGAATAGTAGCTAGTGAGTGGCTAGGGGATAGCACCCCTGTGACCATCTTCAATCTCCATTGAAACTTTCAGTTATTCAAGAATGTAGAATGCTTGGAAGTACATGGCATGGAAGTACATGGAAGTACATGGCTTATAAGATATTTTTATCTAATTGAACACACCCAATATTAGTCTTCTAAGATATTAGTATAAATATTTTTAACATTGGAAACAGAATTGAGGTCGCAATTATAAAAGTACGTATGTGAACTACCAGAGCTGAAAGTTGTAAATTTCAGGATCGTTTCAACATTGAAGCCATTTCTAGAGTCTGTTGATGATAATTGTCACAAAAAATTTGACATTACATCGTTGAGCATCTGAATGATTTAGGAATTATTTTCAGACTACCTCTCTTTATCACATTCAAAGAATTCAGATATAAAATCCTTTGGAATATAATGGGATACAATTAAACAACTTTGCCGAAGGAGGATTAAGATCACTTGTTGGTTATTTGAAATGCCTCACTTAAGTTATTTTTCAAAGGATGTATACTTGATCAGTTTTGGGTGGAGAATAGGAATTAAACACGTACTGAAAGGCATTGAAATACCTATTTCCACTTTGTAGCACATATCTTTTAAAGAAATATTTTCAATATTTGTTTTCTCAAAACCATAGAAATCGCCTCGATGTTGAATCTGATTTAAGGCTAGAAGTAGCAAATGTTGAGCCAGATTTGGAAAGAATTGTCCGAAACAAAAGGAGGTATTTTGCTCATGATATCCAGATTATTGTATTTTTAATTTTTTATGAATATTACTATCTACGTCTCAATTACTACTGCTACTACCCAAGTACTAAATTCTAAAGGTGTGAGGTTCGCAATTTGCCGTTAAAAATAAAAAAATAAGGGTTCACAACTTTGAAGTAATTGGTAACCACTGCTATGCATAATTGATAACCTAGAAAACGACAACACGTCTCAATTTTGTATGTATCAATAATTTCTCTGCATTACGTGAACAATTGGAAACAGTGGGAAATTCTAAAGCTACTGGAAAATTCTATTTGCGATTTACAAGTTTCTTCTTTCAGTTTTTATTTTCTTTTTCTTTTCCTTTTTTGTAAAAACCTGTTTTTCTATCCATCAGAGACAAAGAAACAAGGACATCAAGGAAGGAGGAATGGGGGAGGGAGGAATCCCTCAAAGCTATTTTCTATTGATTCTTTCGTATCATGAATCTTGCATGAGTGTCGACTGTAGTATATAACGGGGTCGATACTTGGGGAAGATAACGATTGCTGCGACACCTAGCGACGATGTGTGGAAACTTACTTGTTTCTTCGTTTATTTTCGAGATATATATCCTATTTTTTTATTGTTTCTTTTTCTTTAAGAAAGAAAAGAAAAGCTGAAAGCCACACAAAACTACGACAAGTAGTGTTTTGTTTGTGAAAACTGATAAATAAAAGAAAACAACAACCTGGAAAGATAAAGATATCAACAGGAGAGAAGAAAATACATAGAAAAAAGTTCTCTTGAAAAAGTCAGAAAGATGACCTTATAGTGTCGTTCAATCTGTTGATTGTGAAAAATTGAATTTCTGATGTCTATATGTTACAAAATAATCTGATTAAAACTTTTAATTGGGACTACATTATGCATATATTACCATAACTAAATCAAAATTTCTAATTGTGACTGCTTTATATATGTATATATATTAATGGCACAAAACTGGTTTTCAAGTTTTTAGTTCATAGAAAACTGCAACCAATTTTGAAATAAACAACATTTTTAAAACAGTTCGGTTTTCTATTAAAGCGGTTTCGATTTTAAAACCGGTTCGGTTTTCTATCAAAAATTGTTTCGGCTATAAGCCCGAAACGATTGCCCTAAGCTATTGAAAGTAATGGAGCCCTTTAAGTATCAAGATGAACGTAGGCTCACTATATACAGAAATGAAGAAACTAGTGATTTTTAAGAAGAGGCTAGTAGAAGTGGGGCTCCATCACTTACGTCATATGACTCTACACAACACGAATAACTGTTGCTATTTGTAGATTTTATTTTATTATTTTTTTTTTAATATTTTGGAAATATACAACCGCTTGTTTTCTTTAATTTTTGGGGCCCCCAAGAGAGTGGTGCCCTAAACTATAACTTATTTAGCTTATACGTAAATCCGGCACTGCTCACATGAACAAATCTCTTTAGTCTTTTCCGTAATGCCAGTCTTTCTCTTTATAAATTGAATCTTCTAAAACAACTTGTATAAGATATTCTTCTCAAAAGGTAGTTTAAAGAGTCCATTTTTTTCTCATTTCCTTTTCTGATTTTATCTCCCCTATTTTCACTCACAGTTTCTGATTGCTTTCCCGTTTCATCTTAATTTCCTTCCTCCTTTTAATTCATAGAATAATTGAAATGTGAAAGTGAAAATCAATGGAAGTATCTCAAATCCACGCACAATTGCGTAGTATTTTGTTCACAATCATAATACACACTTTCTACGACTGGCAAATTCTGAGGCTTCTTTCGATTACAGTACAAAATCCTCTACTAATCTCTTTCTATATTACAGGTTTGCCAATAGAATATTAAGTTATGAATTGTAAACAAAATCGTTAATTTAGTTTTCGAGAAAATAGGGAAATTTATTCAGTAAAGTTCTCCCTTTTGGGACGGGTATGAAGAAAATTCGAAAATCTCCACCCTAGAGAACCATATACAAATCTTAAATTTAAAATTTGGACCCGACACGTGAACACTGGGTCGAAAAGAAGTCCGAACAGACGGACGGAGAAAAAAAAATGAAGGAACGGTGAAATATGTAACTCAATTTAAATCTCGAATTCGATTTTTTTCTTTCATCACCACCATTCTTTTTCTTTCTCATCGTCGTTCGAAAGTAAATAAATAGATAAAAGGCGAAAGAAAGAGATAAGTTGATGCTTTTAGTTGCAAAAGCACTGCAACTACATCCAACAATATTGAACCTATGGCAGAGATCTGATATTTCGCGCTATGTAAAAGTGCATTTATACCTAGATTATGTCACTTCTATCTGCATCTTTGTATTGTCAATCACTTCACAATCGCCAGTAGTCTATTTCCATAATAGTTATGAATTGTTCCACTTGGTAGCGTTTGGCAACTATTTTAAAATATATTTTATTTGTTGTGGACAAGTGACGGAAAGTGGGCTTTCAACAACTTGAAAGGAAGAGAAGAATGAGCGGTTAAGGAATTCTTCGCATAAAGATACAAATACGTGTCTGTGCATACGATTAAAATCGAGTTATTTTCACGAGAACAGAGCCAATGGTGTACCTATAAATGCTCCGAGAAGCTTTCAATTATTAAAAAAAAAAAGTTATGATAAATATACTGCATGGTTCTCTTATTTTATTGTATATATGCCTGTCGAATGTGGAAATGGTTTTGTTTTCCAAACATCCTCGTGAATGATTTATCCGAATATACGACAAATGCGATCAGTGCCAATTGCGATCACTTTCTTTAGAAGGTCATTTAGAAAGTATAAGTTGTGACATGTGCGATCACGTTGTTAATTTTTTTATAAGTTTGTATGCAATTTAGGATTAATATTTTATATCAAGATTAAAAACTAGCCGAAGTTTGTTGAGTAAGAAAAGTACTCATATAAAGGTATATGACAAGCTGATACGTAACTAGGAGAAGCACAGTATTTGTTGTATGTTTTGTTTACAAACTCGAATGTAAATCTGATTGATGAAGCCGTTAATCGGTGGTCAATAGGATGACAGCATCTGTTAACACTTGGCTAGAAAACGCTTCGATTGTTGACTCAATGCTATTTCATCCCCTGGATTATCCGATATTTATACAGGGTGTTTCAAAACAACACCGACAACATTTGGGAGGTGATTCCTGAATCCAAGATAACACGAAAAGTATAGATCAACTTGCGTGTGCAAATGTTTCGTTTGGGAGTTATATGCTGCCGAAAACATGAAAAAAGAATTTTAAAATTCCGTAGCTCCAAATCTTGGGATCTATCGTAGTCGAGTCAAGACTTCACTTAGGAACTAGTATGTGCTTTATCCAATATCCAAGTTTTAGAATCCTGCGGTACTTCAGGTACAATTTTTATAGAGGTATTTGGTGAGTACTTCAAATTATACGCCCGTAGCCAAACACTTATAAAAACTGTGCGTGAGTACCTTAGGATTCTGAAACATGTATTTTTGGATAGCTCACATATTAGTTTCTAAGTGACGTTTTGACCCGATTACGATAGATCCTATAATATTGGAGCTATAGACCTTTAGAGTTCATTTTTTCATGGTTTCAGAAGCCTATAACTCCCAAAGGAAGCATTTGTGCACCGAGGTTTGTCTATACTTTCTGACTTATCTTGGTATCAGGAATCATTTCCCAAATGTTGTCGGTGTTGTTTTGAAACACCTTGTTTATGATGTATAGTGACACATTAATGTATTTTATCTTGGCTTATTATAAGATATTATCCCTGGTTCTGTATAATTCAAAATTACGATATTATTTTCATAAAGGCCCTACTTTTAAGAAAAGTCAAGTTATGTAGCTTGTTATAATTCCCTCATGAGTATGTTTTCTTTAATACTCAAAATACTACAATAGTATCAACAAGAGTACTACTACGTCTTAATCTTAAGTTGGGATCCGAATGATTTATTCAATAACTAGATTCTTGTCGTGCATACTTTATTGTTATTAATTCGTTTATTATATATATAAGGGCCGATCAACTGAAACCTGTTGTTTCCATTATTATTGGTATAGTGTGTAGGAGGATATTTTTTTGTTTAATAGTGTGTAATGGCTAATGTCCCTGTGTGTTGGGTATAGGAATGTTGTTGATACTTCCGTTTTGCAGGTATAACAAGTGAAAGATGGCGTTCAAGATCCCCAATCCGTCCAAACAGGACCAGCATGCCGTTATCCAGTTTCTGAGTGCCGAAGGTTGTCAACCAGCTGAAGTGTTTCGGGGTATGAAAGACGTGTATAGTGAAGCATGCGTCTCCAAAACAACAGTAGTGGACTGGGTCAGAATGTTTCAGAAGGGGCGTGAACAAACCACAGATTATCCCCGTCCTGGTCAAGCCCATGTTGTTTCCACAGAAGACACGCGTGAAAAGGTGAATGCGGGTATAGCTACGGATAGAAGCATTAGTATTCAATCCATAGCGAACGGGTTAAACATGAGTTGTGGTACTGCTCAGAAGATTGTGAAAGATCTGAGGTATCATAAAGTGTGCGCGGAGTGGATCCCCAGGGTGTTGACGGAAGACCAAAAGTTGGAGCGTATGGGTTGCGCCATTGAACATTTGTCACGTTACCATTTGGAACTTAACGACTTCTTGCTGCGCATTGTTGCTGAGGGTGAAAATTGGTGCTATCATTTTGAACCGAGTTCAAAGTCTTCCAGTATGCAGTGGAAACACGCCTCATCTCCACGTCCCAAAAAGTTCAAGACGCAACCGTCTGCGGGGAAAGTTATGGTGTCTGTGTTCTTTGATTGCCATGAACCATTATTGCTCGACCTCAAGGAACCAGGACAGTCTATCAACGCCGCACGCTACTGTCAGACCTTAAGACAGTTATGGAGAGCCATCAAAAACAAAAGGCCTGGTTTATTGACGGCTGGAGTCATTGTATTGCATGACAACACGCGTCCACACCTGCAAACCAAGTGCAGGATTTGTTTCAAGGATTCAACAGGGAAATGTTGCGACACCAGCCCTACGGCTCTGACATTTCTCCTTGTGACTTTCCCATCTTTGGGTCTCTAACCTTTCCGAATCCCGGCTTTTTGGGATATTTTTTAGACTTTCAGTCAAGCAGCTACTGCATCGTCACTATTTATCCTAGGATCAGGGTTCATACCTCATTCTCTTCAGCATAGAGCTGGCTTTCAAATGGTACCACTTGCATGCTCATACCATATACCAGAAGCGGAGAAAATGATGTCAAAGGAAAAATTTCGGAGGGAAAAAATTTTTCTCGAACTTTGGCCCCCCTGGACCCCCCTGTGTGAACGTAGCCATTTAAAAAATCTGATAAATAGTACTTGGCATATTGAATGGGTGTGCCAAATTTCAAGTTTCTATCTTGAATAGTAAGGGCGGGAGAAATTTTATCAAGAATTCCCACAATGCCCCAAATTACCACAAAACACTATGATCTCAGGGAAAAAAAATTCCTGAGACATCCCTAATTACCCTAGGGTCATGTGTCGCCCATATTCTCTTCTGAATAGAACTGCCTTTCAGGCGGTACCATTCACATGTCTCCATCATGTATCTAAGGCGGGAAATTCCCGAAAAAGTGATTTTTTTGGTCTAAATTTCCCTTTTTTCAACTTTTAGCCCCTCTGGACCCCCCTGTTTTAACGCAGAAATCTGAAAAAAATCTATTAAATACTACTCGGTGGACTTAATGTTTATGCACAATTTCAATCTTCTAGGTGCAAAAATAAACCCGCAAAAAAATCAGAAAATGCCCCATATTACCCTATACAGAAGTATATTTTGAAAACAATCACTGAGACATTCCTAATTACCCTAGAATAATAATTTGACCGTCATTCTCTTCAGAATGGAACTTCCTTTCAGACGGTATGACTCACGTGTCTCCATCATGTATGTGAGGCAGGAAAACCGTGAAAAACGGGATTTTTTGGTCTAAAAATCTCTTTTTTCAATTTTCCCCCTCTGGACCCCCCTGTTTTAATGCAGAGATCTGAAAAAAATCTGATAAATACTACTAGGTGGGTTGAATGTTTATGCACAATTTCAATCTTCTAACTGCAAAAGTAAGCCCGCCAAAACAAAATATACCGACCATGTCCCATTTTTCCCTATATAGAAGTATATTTTTCAAAAAATCCCTGAGACGTCCCTAATTACCCTAAGATAATGATTCGACCGTCATTCTCTTCAGAATGGAACTGCATTTCAGACAGTATGACTCACATGTCCCCATCATGTATGTGAGGCGGGAAAATCCTGAAAAACGGGATTTTGGGGGTAAAATATCCCTTTATTCAACCCTTTGCCCCTCTGGTCCCCCCCCTGTTTCAACTCACAAACCTGAAAAAAATCTGGTAAATACTACTCGGTGGACTGAATGTTTGTGCAAAATTTCAATCTTCTACGTGCAAAAATAAGCTCGCCAAAAAATATTGAACATAGGCTTAGTAAATGAAAAAATACATTTTAGACTTATGACGTCATCACCTCCTATGTCTGGACGCAGGAAGGTCTGAAACCATACATAATGTCTTCTACAATGCCTCTGGACTTGAAAAACAAAAACAAAAAAAAAACAAAAAAAAACGGACGAAAAAGCTCAAATAGAAGAGAAATAACGGAATGTACCATGAAAAACGCGTATGGTACAAAAGGTACCATACGATCCCCAAAGGGCTAAAGAAGGCATTGAAAGGTCAGAGACTTCAGTATGACGCTGAGGTTCAGGACGCTGTGCGTGATTGGTTTAATAGTCAGCCGCCCAAATTTTACATGGACGGCATTTCTAAGTTAGTGACACAGTGGGACAAGTGTCTCAACTCTCATGGTGACTTCTTCTGAACAATATTTTTACTGCACGCTAACCATAGACGCCTCTAGATAGTGTAAAAGTTTCCGCTTGAAATAAAATTTATTTAATGAGTTATGACCACTGAACGGATTTCAGTTGATCGCCCCATGCATAAGGAGTTTGTGTCACTGTTAACAGAAATAAGACCACAATATATGTATATAGTGTATATAGTATGTTACTCAACGTATATACGTATTTTTCATACACAGTACATAAGTAAATATATGATCTTTTCGAGGAGAATAGAAACTGTCTATTGCATCAGACTGGCATGGAGTAACATAATTTTTAACACCATCACAGTTTATTTTTCTCGAAAACTGCGTTTGTGAATTTACCCTGTAGGGTGTAATTTTGTTCACTTCAATGTAATCTGTCTGCTGATATGCCTTGCCTTAAACTGATCTTAAACTGATTTTAGACACGGCAAAATAGTTGTGCAATTAGCTCGAAGCTCAAACTATATTGCCAATGTCAAGCCTCGAAGTGGGAAAGAAATCGGTAGCTTATAATTTAATGTTGTTGTGATTATATAACAACATTAATATTATTTTTTTTTTTTTCATAAATTAATGGAATCTCTATAAGTACCTAGGTAATATTTTGACACTTTCAATTGATCGCAATTTCACTATCACTAGTTTCGATAGATTAAGATCAACTACTTTCTTGCTGATCGAATTTGTCGCACGCTGCAATTGTCATACATTGCTATTGTCGTTGATTGCAGTTGTCGTTACACCCAGCGCCTCCTCCCCTTTTACTCCGGAACTAATATAAATTAAATTGTGAATTCACTCTTGTGCAGGGCACATCCTTAAGCAAATAATGTCTCAGTGTAACCAATTCACATCTTAAATTCTTCCCATGGACAAACTTTTTGGAGGAAAGCCTATCGTAGATAAAATGAAACATTCATATTTAGTATTTATTATTATTATTATTATTATTATTATTATTTTGCTATATTTGATTGATCACTCGGTGGGGCAGTCGAAAAAGAGGTAACAGCTTTTCACACCAGTCATCCTGAGTTAGATTTTTCCAGAATTCTCATTACACCATGCAAATGCTGGTACGCTCCTTGACATACAGATACCAGGCTGCTTCCTTCCTGCCGGTTAGTGTGCTCGCCGAGTGACATAATTACTCATACAAGATATGCTAAGGCCATATATGTTTGTAATGTCTAGAAACATATATAAATAAATATATGAATTGCTTGATCTAGTGTTCAACAGATTGATGTAGAAGCTCTTCAACTCTACAATAGAAACCACTATAGGAATACCTCTTCAATTTACGTTGATGTCTGATTTTTTCACTATCTTTGAAAGTGAATAAAGAATACTAGAACAATAGTAGAGAATGTAAACCTAAATTAAAAATAGGGAAATAGATAAGATGATACATTCCTATTCATATATCTACGTAATATATTGAAGTAACACTCAGGAGCAAGAAGCGTGCCCGCGTACCTTTTATATTGCAACCTGTGATTACATGATGGAACTTGTGATTATTTCGTTCAGTAACATATACGCTGAGAAAAATCTGTTCTCTGGACAGCGGTATATATCGTACAAATATATGGAATCCTCTTGCTTACTACAGAAATCAATACGCAGCATACGTTATCCGTATGCTACATAGACACTGCCCTTAGACGTTATATCATGCCGTTACAGGATGTCTGATATCTAACAGTCTTCCTTATATTGCATACATATAGTAATTCGGGGGGAAATGACCATAGGGATGAAGTGAATAGAGTTAAGGGTAGCAAGAAAGCATGATCGGCACTGACCTTGCAAAGTCCCTGTGTGTGCAGTATTTAACATGGGGCTGCAGGCCGGTAGCCAGCCCAAAAATAATTTACCTTTTATGATTCATTTCTTTCTGCGCACGACTTCAGACACGCTGTAAACCATACTTGTATTTTCTGAATGCAGAAGGTCTGTATTATTCATATATAATTTATAATTATCAATCAGCCGTACTAGCATTTCTGTGTAAGAATTTTTTTTTTTTTTCACTTTCATGCTTACTACATTCACTTCCCCCCGCATCACTCTATATGTATGTTTATGTTATATACGTCCATTTGTATGTGAGATCCTGGCCGCCTATATTGTTTCATACGGAAAGTACGTACAGATGGAACACTTATACAGAAAGTATTATAAAACTTGCGTTTTCAGTTACACGTTTGCTGTACGTTAAGTCCAAAAACTTCAGGATTTACAAATGTAACATACGATTTTACGTACGCGACATACAATCTTTTTTCTCAGTGCACTTTACATGTATTAAAAGATAGCTATTCATTTGTTGCATTTTTTAAATATTTATTTGGTTGATTATACGAAGCAAAGTGGTATTGGAAATGAAATTTAGAAGTTAGAGCTTTCGTTAGTAGATACATCTAGCAAGAGTACATAGTTCGATTGTAACGAAATTATTAGTCCGTAGTGTGTTCGGACATATAGTATGTGTGTGTGATAAACAGTAATTAATTAGAAGAAGCAGTTCAATTATTGATTTAGAAATTTCTGGACGGACCAATGGTTAAGTAATCTAAGCCACAAAAAAAAAAAAAAAAAAAAAAAAAAAAGCTATCGAAATTAAATGAAATCCAGTTTTACTCCCCACATTTATGATACTTAGGCTAAAGAAGTCGGATAATCAATGAAAGTGAATAATTACAAAATAGTTGGTAGAATGAAAATTTGGGAGGAAATGGGAAAAAATCCTTGAACACAATGTTGTCCACCACGAACTTATAGAACTTGGAGTTGAACCAGGGACTACTACCAGAGATAAGCGCTCTCCTTCTGAACCATCGTGTCTCCTTCAGTTATTAGGTAAGCAGGCGATCTAAGAAACGAACCTGAAGACTACGAGGTGGGAAAGCTGCTGTCTATCTACGCGTTATTTGAATTCACAACCTACACATAAGTTAACTATTGTATGTGATGTCGAATGATAAGTATATAGCTACTCTTTTAAAAATGACTTATACGCTTAAAGAAAGCTGCCTCTTTTTAAACGTTCTCGATGGTACCGCTCTATTTTTTTTTCTTCTGTGTCTTCTTCTGGTCCAAATAAAACGCTTCTTCCAATTCTCTTTAAGGTTTGACAGACTACATAACGAGATCTGACCTCCACTGACGTCAT
The DNA here is from genome assembly GCF_964235325.1 of Thermobia domestica. Lineage (NCBI taxonomy): Eukaryota > Metazoa > Arthropoda > Insecta > Zygentoma > Lepismatidae > Thermobia > Thermobia domestica. Next base: position 156,983,899 of record NC_137458.1, read on the forward strand.
GATTCAGAATAGCAAACCGCACATTAATAAATTTTTCAAAAAACGGAGCCTTTTACATATTTTATCTAACCAGTTTGCATGTGCTTCTTGAATGTATGTGCGTGGGCGAAAGAGGGCGCTGAGAGAGAAAAAAAGCAAAGATAGGAAAATATACATATATATATATAGATTGAAAGATTGAAATGGGAACAGCGAAGGAAAGAGAGTAAGAGATTGAAAAAAAGAAAAGAAGTAAAAATTGAAAGATGAAAAGATAGGTTTGGATATCAATGATTCATTTTTCGCTCAAACGAAAGAGAAAAGCTTTCTTCTTTTTCTAGATGAGAAATGATTGGCGAAGAGCTAAAATATTGAAGAACCTCGAAACTAGTTTTTCGCAAGTAATATATATAAGTAAATAGTGCACATTCTCGTATTAGAGTAGCAGTTCTGTCTTAATATTGATAAATTTCGTGATCAAGTAGACAAAAAATATCCATTTATGATGATCATTACTTAATACAAGGAAAACTGATTTATTAAATTAAATTAAATTCGTAATTCACTATCTTTGATGATAAAGTTAGGTCAGCTTTAATGTTAGATTACGAAAGAAAAGCGATTAAAACGGTTATATTTTCTAATAGATTAATATATTCAATTTGCCAATTCAATCGATAGGTAAATATACTATGAATTAAACTATTTTGTTACTAGATCTACTATAAACGAGGGGTATTCAAATACAATCCATTTATTGGTATTTAATTGCATGGCGAATATCCGTCTAGCAATACTGATCAACCATAATTGAAGAACACGATAAGAATGGATTTTCGTACATATGTATAGGATTTATGGGAGATCCTTGTTCGATTCTCGGCGGGAGTTCATTTGGTTCGGATTCCATATTAAGCTGTACGTCCACGTCTTATATAGCCTCGCTGCTGAAAGGAACGTCAAACTTAAAAATCAATCAATCAACGTTTGGGATTTGCATGTGCTGTTGTTTTTGGAATTTGGAGTTTTTCTCAGCACCGAGGCTATATACGACGTAAATCTAAAGCTTAAGATCGAATCCTCTCCGCCATAATAGGTTCAATGCTCTTCCACCAGGAACCGAATCTTGGATCGCATATTCCAAAGATGCGCGCGCTAGCCACTAGACCAACAGGGTTAGCAGAATTTCAATTTTCCGGAGTTGTGACGAAGGATATTTCCACTACAAGCAAGAAGATTTTTCACATAGCTGAAAGTCATAAATAACAATATACAAAGTGGCCAAAAGTTGATATACAGTCCCGTACTGATCGGTCATGACATTTTATATCATTTACCTACTTATTATTATCCATAAGGTATTGACTTAGTTTCTTCCTTATCTATTCTTAATTTATTTTCACTTATAAGTCAAGCTCGTAACAAACCAAACCAAATAAATTCATTATCTTAATAAATTAAAATATACTTGATCGATGCTAGACTATATACCTACTTTTGGGCCACCCTATATTTCATCTACAGCAGTAAACCACATAATTCCTATGAAATACAAACGAGCCAGTTTCACGAATTCTTGAAACCCAACATCTCATGGTTACAGTTTATCATCTGTAAGAATTTGGGAGCCCACTGGTCGCATAGCTTGTGATATCCAAGCTTCTTCACTACGGTATGAGTACTCAATGTGCTTATGTTGAATGCCAAAGACAAGGGGTTGAATTTATCTTCTATCAGCGACATTTGCTTCCCAACTGCCAAAGGAAGTCCTCTGTTTATAATCAAATAGGCTTGTTTTCGACGGGACTTAACTGTTATTTTTGTTGACGAGATGGGTGAGTTACGTTAAACTTCACGGTGAACAAACTGTACATAAAAACTGATTGAAAGAGATATACTCCCGTCTTATAAATAAATTTGTGATAGTTTTGGATTTTAAGTACTATGAAACTGATCTATCTTCGGAATAATTCTTAAGTAAAATTGGGTAGTTAACTGTTGAAGTAATTTAGTAAAGGTAAAGTAACGGAAATAGGGATGAACCTATTTGTACAGTGTGGAAATTAATTATTACTGCTGTAAGAGTATTAAATAAATATTTATGAAAGAGTGATACGGTTGGTTAATAGTACTACAACATACTATGTTATTATGCTAAAACTTTGTAATCATATAATTCGGTTAATTGGAAAATATTTGATTGAGCTTACTTGAATTTTAATTGCAAACATTAAAACACGTTGTAAAATACGTAAAACTCGTAGAACAATACCAAAAGAATTAATTACTCATTCATTTTCTACAAGAGTTTTGTAACACATTTCAGGAAACATTTAAGCTCAGTCCACAGCAGAAGTATTCTTGCTTCTCCATACAACTTTTAATCCGTCTGAATGCTTCAGCAGATTGATAGCTTCCACACTCAGAAATTGGATCACCTCTTGTTGTTTTCGGAAGGATATTTTTTATGGTAATATTCACGAATCAATGGTTATTTCTTTATAAAGAGAAAATACTGTGTATGCTATCACTCATCATTAAGTGATCTGGATACAACATGTTAATCAATTTTGCCAAATACAGTAAAGAGAATAAACCGGAACATACAAGTATCAGACATAAATAGCTACCGTTACCCGTTAAGATGTTAACGGGTTGATTCCACTAAAGAACTTGGCCGCGTTAATCGCTCTATCTATCTATCTATCTATTGCTAAACTAAAACATAAATCAAAATTTCGCTTTCGTTCCAGAATTGTTTTTGCGGAGTAACGGACGGACGGAACTGTACTTATAGCACAAAGTCCCACTAATAAAAAATCAAGTTAATTGCTCCCACGAATAGTTGCTGTATATACCATGAACGGAATTCAGTTGAACATGCCTCGTAAATATAATTTAGAATGTGAATGGCTACGTACTAATAAGAAGAATTTTAAAGCCGAACGAAGCCTGAATATACATTACATTTGGTGTACTTTGACACAATTACGAAACAAAAGTATTGAGAACAATACAGTATTTGGAAACCATACAAGACTAACAAATAGATATACAAGAAAATTACAAATGTAGGAAGTCACTATAGCTAAAGTCAGCGATCAATGTCCCGGGAGCGAAAACCCCTTGTGCTCAATATGGATTATTAATATTTTTGCAGCACTACTTTTCACTTCTCGGTTGAATTATTTGAAATCGTCAGTGGCTGCAGATTATCCAAAATGATACAGAAAATTAGATCAAGACACATTATTTCTACAGAAAGTTACAGGGCGTATACAGTTCTAGAGGGGAATTCTCTGACAAATAGACCGTTGAGAAAGAAGACGGGAGAGTAATGATTACAAAGAAGAACACCCTTATCACCCACGACAAATCTTTTTAAAGTACTGGCAACTAACTACATGAAGTGTAACACTGTGGCTTGTAAACAGATGCCAGTTCGTTAATGAAGATACATAGTGTATTTGAATGTTTTAATTCCATTTATAAATTTAAAGAAATGCATGTATCTTATCAAAGAGAGTTAGATGGTCGTATTTTAGAAACGAGGCTGTACATTTTAAATGTCAAGCTTTAATTTAAGTATATTGCACAAATTCAGCCTCACAACCGAGCATCCAAATATGAAAACTTAACTTCGTGTAGTGTGACATGCAAAACACTAAGAATTTGTGCTATTTCGAAACATAAAAATTGTCTAAGCAGTCACAGATATTAGTTTACTATCTAATGTAATTTAATATTGTGCACCTTCGTTTGTATTCACAGACTTGAATTAATAAACCCAGCTCGCGCCGTGTGGACTTTGTGGTGGACAAACACCGTGCTCGTGGGTTTTCTCGGGGTTCTCCCATTTCCTCCCACTTTCTTCATTCCACCATTTTACTCATTTCTCATAATCACCGTCTCCTTTAGTCTAACCGGCATAACTGTGGGACGTAAAACTCAAAGATTCATTTTTTTTGAATTAATAAACTTAGGCTAGTTTTTTTAAATATTACTGAAAATGCTAAATGCTATGATGTGAGCTTGGTTAAGAGCCCTTTATAAAGTTTTGAATAGTAAGTTACTAATAGTAATCAGCTGCTTTTTTCGGTATTACTTTCTCTGAAATCCATGTCGAAACTTCAACAAGTTTTGTAATAATCACAGGTATTAATACACACTTGACAGAAACACAAAAAGGGAATCATTTGCATATTTTATCCTGTTACATCCAACGTTTGCGTGAATTACCAAGTCGCGTGGGCAAGGGAAGTGAAGGTAAAAGTAAGTTGAAAAAATGAATCAGAAAGATATGTAAGGTAACAGCATAGTAGTAAAGGAGAGGGAAAGATTAAAATACACGAATACCAATCATTCATTTCACCAGCAGAGAAAACAGTGTAAGACGTAGATTCAAGATAATCATGACATCGTAAAAATTAGAAATATAGGTTGTAAAGAAATGTCTTCCTTCTGCACATATTTACATAGTGATACATCTATTAGTAAATATCTACATGCAATATAAAGTACTACATAAGCTGTACTTTTTTTGTATCCAAAATCTGGTTATGTATTGGTTCGTGAATCACCAAGTATGATATTTTTCATTTATCTTTCATCCAGTAAGTTATAAGCCTATACAAAATATAGAATTCATTGTTTCTTGGCACACTGATTTCACTTGAATTATATAATTTTCGTTGTTCCTTTGTCTACCGTATTACGAGGATATTTCCCAAAGTTTCCAGCCAGGCATTGAAATATTGAGTCACTGGTAATAAGTCGTTTATGGGACACAGTGCCATCTATGGAAGAAATAACATCAGTTTTAACTGCCGAGGTACGTTAATTCGTTAGAGACATTTATTTCAATCAATCGCTGTGAATTGAGCTCGCACACTGCATGACAATTCACAAATTCACTGTTGTCAAGGATGCAGTGAAAGACTGTGACTTCGAAGAGATTCAGTACTCACCTTACAGCCCAAATTTAGCATCTTGTGAAGAACAGCCATGTAGGAAGGAACATTGACGTGCAGTTTGCGAGCTCTGTTCACTCAATGATTGATTGAAATAATTGCCTCTAATAAATTGACGCACATAGGCAGTTGAAACTAATATTTCCTCCACAGATTTGTACTCCTTTAGCATTTGTATATAGTTAACGTGTTGTTCGTTTTATCTCTGTACACACCTGTTTCATATCCTTTTGATTAACACAAGCTTTTGGCAGTTCCTTTCGTGTCTTTCTCATTTTACCCACTAAACTACATCCTTTGCTCTTTAACGTTTTAGCTAAATGTCTTTCCGTAAACAAGTTATCACATGTTACGTTTATACCTGAGTTCATGTATGGTTCCATTAACTTTAGTATAATATAGATATAACTGTACATTGTACTGACGGTCATTGCCTTTGCGAAGATACGGGAATCCATTTAGCACATATTCCGAGGTTGTGTCAACAAATAACCAAGAATTCAACCCAAAATTATCGGGTTTGTTCGGTATGTATTGAATAAACTTGTAACCAACTTTGGTTGGAAATAGTTACACGTCAGCATAACATTTTTATGAGGCTTATAGTTTCTGCTGCAATTGTCGATGAATGGATACCATACATCAGAAACACAGAGAAAATTTATATTTCTTTAGTCTCTCAGATATACAACTTTTTTTTTTCATTAAATCGTATAAATTTTATGATCTCACAAAATCTGTTCCTGTTTATTGTTTGTTTGTAAAATGGTAGTCCATATTATTTGCTCCGCCAGTCTCTTATAGAAGTAGCACTTGCACTGGTTGCACCACGATAGATTAATATTGCCAAAAATGCTTCTAGTTCTTCAGTAGTCAAAGTCCGCTTATTATCACCCAGTTACCTGTTAACTTCTTTTACAGTTCATATGTGTTTGTCACAGAATTCTTTCATCCACAAAGAGACGAAACGCACTTACTTAATCATTACGTACATGTCAAATTGCGTATGACGAAGGACTGGGCCTTTCATGTAAAATATTTTGTTTATTGACATGGGCAGTAGTGTCTTGCGCGTTACTCAATTTTGTCCATTTTGTCCCATCTGCGGCTACGAAATTGTTTGTAGGAACCGGGGATATAGTATTATCCACATATCATCTTCCGAACTTTCATACTATCATCTTCATGTAAGGAAATATCTTGATCAAAATGTTCACTATTTTCACCTGATAATTGCTGCTCATTTTCATATCCAGATTCGTTCTTCCAGGTCCTGAAATGTGCGAAGAATTTCTAAGGGCTTCATTTCAACACAACTTCCATGGAAACACTTAAAAGTATCTAAAACAGAACCCTCACCAGAATATTCCATAGTATAGAAATAAGTAGTCTCAAGCACTAAGCCTATATTTCAATACAGCTGCTTAAGATGTATAAGATTACTTTATAAGAAGGATAGTCTTTCTAGAGCATGATATACGAGAGATCAAACAAGCCAATCTGAAAACTCCATTTTAGTGTTCTGATGATACAAAGTAGGAAAGAAGGAAGCAAGCTATAAAAGTTTTCCAAAATTATTTGCGATAAATATATGAGAAAAGAAAACATAAAATTAAGTTATACTTATTATTGTGTGGTTCTTTGCATCACGTAGATTTTGTTTCCTCAATGAGATGAAGTCGACTTGAGACGTTGCAGTCAGGGGCGGATCCAGGATAGACTTCTGGGGGGAGGCGGTGGGTTGTAATACTGCTACTTAGAGCTACTTTCAAGAGCTCCAAACTGTGGGATGGGTTTTATTTATATATAAAATAGGAAAGTTTTCTCTTCTGGGCGATCACCTCCCCCCTTGGATCCGCCACTGGTTGAAGTGCCATTTTTATATGTAAGAAGATGTGCTTCTTTCTTCTTGTAGAAGGTATTCAAAATTGCCAGACTGAATGCTTCTGCCGCTTGTAGTATGTTCTCTCCTTCCTTATTTCAGTTTTCCAATCCATATTCTTCATGTATTCTTTCATATCCTCATCTTGATCGTTCTACATGCTCATTTAGATCACCTGCTAGGACAAGTTTCTCATGTGGTGAACAACTCTGAATAGTACTATCTAGTTCCATCCAAAGTTCTTGCCAGATCTTTCCATTACAACAGGGTATAGGTGCTGTTTATATTCAAGGTTTCTCCTTATCTTAGCATGAGCTTGACTATAATACTTCTGTTGCTTGCTCTCTTCAAGTCCACCAATTTCTCCTTCATATTCTTATCCAAGATAATTCTAACGCTATTCCTTCTGTTGTTGTTCCCGTATATATAAACTTGTATGTATCCATTTCATTTTTCTTTAGATCTTGAATCCTTCAATTTAGTTTCCTGGATGCATGCTATCCTTACTCTTCCTATGGCCAGCGTCTCCAATAACTCGTAGCTCCTACCTGTCAAGGTTCCAATGTTCACATTCCTATTCAGATATGCTTTTTTGGACTCGCTTTTTCAACTCCTTCCGTCCATTGTTAAGGGGTAGCCCTTGCTCACTTCTCACAGCCTTATTGTTAGCTCAGCTATCATCTATTATTGTTCTATTCGGCTATTATTGTTTTACTGAAACCAGAAGCAGTAATAAGCTAGTAGAGCTTTCGGTTTCAATATTAGTTAAGAGGTAGCTAGAAATTGTTTTTGATGTAAAATTAACGTCCAATTAATAAGTTCCATAACTAACTCTATGGCCTATGGAACCCGGAGGTTCAATGCCGCGTTCACAAAAGCTCTCCACTGACCTCTATTCTTAGCTAATTGCATCCAGTTTCTACTTTGTATTCCTATCTCTGCGAGATCCATCTTAATATTGTCCTCCCATCTGCGCCTAGGTCTTCCTAATGGTCGTTTTCCGATAGGTCTTCCACTCAAGACTTTGAAAGTTCATGTCTTACATTATTTCTCTATTACAGCCGGAACTTATAGATCAATTATTTCCGGTTTCCGCATTGAATTCACATAGTTTGGAAGTATTTTATTGTTTAACGCTGTAACACGAAACTTATTTATTATTCCTTCGACAGTTATGTAGAAAAATAAATGTAATTGTTCCTTCGTGCGCTGAGTTTTACAGAAAACATAATTTTTATTTTTACAAGTTGAATTACAGGTAAAATATTTAATTACTTCCTTCCTTTCATGGTGAGTTATTTAATATAAAATGTTGTTTTCATTCTTCTTTTTCGGGTAGAGCACGGTGACTCAGTGGTAGAACGCTTACCTATGGTGCATGGGGTCCCTGGTTTGACCCCGACTAAGTAAGGTTATGTTAGACAACATCATGTCCATGAGTTTTCTTGCTGTACTTCCGTTTTCTCCCACATTCTCCCAATTCCCCCACCATCATTCACTTGCCTTAATTATCTGTGTCCAATAGCTTAAAGGGTATAATCGTGCAGCGTTAAACTGAAAAATTTCATCCATTTCATAGTTCTTTTGTCTCCTTTTTTCACATACAAAATATAAGGATCAGTGTTTCTTTGCTAAGTAGTACCATCTTGTTCTTATATAATATTGTGCCTGATATACATATTTCTTTATCGCTCAATCGTTTTAGGAGGATTGTTCTGCATTGATTTGGAAAGCATAATGTTGTATTCAGAAATAATCTGAAAATAATGGTTGGTCAGTTGAATTTGGAATTATCGTTCTTTTCATATGAGTAGTGGATCTACAGTATAACATGGGACCCAAACAATATGAGCTCCTACCGGGAGTCTCCCACACCAAAGGTGCACACGCTAAATCATATATAGCCACGAGGAAAACTCGAATCTAAAGTAATGTTTAAAAGAAGTCAAATAACCGCACTTTTTCAAATGGTCTCGAGTCTCACTCGTACGTACAATATTTTTAGTACATTGACTACGATGAAAGGTTTTATAGAATGAGAAATCACTACTTACCATAAACTGGCAGAGTACATTAAAAAAAAAAAAAACATAACTACGGTGCAGGAGCTGCCTCTGACACTATGTTGTAGCTCCCTGGCGTCAAAACCCACGAAAGAACAGGCATTTAAATTTAGAGATGCATGGTCGCTACAACGGTTCCTATCAATATCGTTTCTGTCTTTCTGAACTCAATTCATTACTCTCAATACAAGAAACTTTCTTATTACTCAGTCAAACCAGCAATTAACAACAGCCCTTTCAACCATTCGGAAATACGGACGTAAAATGTTGCACGAGGCAAGTTCAGAAAGTAAATTTACAACGGCTATAAAAATATTCATTACTCAAAACTATTCATAGTTTTTATGGTATTCGTCAAGAAAAAAATATGCATTTGACAAAATGTCTACTACAACGTACTTAGTGCCACAGAGTTTATTTTTCTATGGAGTTGACGCCATTTTATCCAAACACTTGTAAAGTCGGGGTACTATGTTTTGCATCTTACAGCAGTAGAATTCTAGCATCTGCTGCTGGAATCACATTTCAGCTTCGTTCTTGATATCTTCATTGTCGTGGATGTGTAGTCCAGCAAGACGTTTCTTCAGGTGTTTCTATAGGTCTAAGTAAGTTTTTGTGAATATCCTCTAGGTGTTTACCTTCTTGATGAAAATTTGGATTAGGAATTACATTTTTGAGCTTTGGGCATCTGTAGCCATATTAGCTGCCAAATGTGAGGGATGACGTCCCTCGGTGATCACACTGAACGGAAATTGGGGACGAAGAAAGCCTGGGACGATTACGTTAGGTACAGTCGCGTCATTTTCTTGGTGTGAATGAGGAAAACCCAAAAAGAGCTCACTCAGGATGGCTGGACTGAGAAAGATGTTTCACCGTTCCGACCTATTATCCACACCGGGAAACAAACTGGGAACCGCTCACATGGTGAAAATGTATGACGGAGCACACTCCACATCTTGCAAGACTCTAAATTGATACAGCCATTGTGAACACCTGTTACTCGCGCTAAACCCCAGGTAAGAATGAGGAACACCCGCAAGGGAAAGTTGGAGACTGATATCGAAAACCAGTATAATTAACTTACGTACGAAAGTATCATAAATAGGGCTCGGAAGTTGAAGACCTAAAATTGCCTAAAAAGACGTATAAAAAGACCCAATTAATTAGAATTACATATTTAATGAGCATAATGCTCAAGAAATACAAGCTTCTGGTAGTTAACGGTCTGTTGTTCTTCCTCAAACTGAAGTACAAACTAAAATAAGGACACTTTCCTACCCTCCCCTCTTCACTGGAGGACATAGTTACGCCTCATCTGACTCGTGATTGTTGCAGATTTGGTCTTACCAGTCCAGTAGTTGAAGAATGTCTTATCTTTTGAATTTTCTTTACTAAAGAAAAGATGTTTAAGAGGTGGTGGTGATTCGAGTTAATATCCAGTAAATTTACTGTCGAAAGATGAAGTCCAAAAAGGACATTAAGACCTCTAAAAAGCTTAAAAAAGACCAATAAATAAAAATACGCCGAAAAAGGCAAAAAAGGGCAAATAAACTCCACCATTTTCTGGCCTACAATGACCCCAAATGAACGTATATTATGTCAAGCCTCGTCTGCGGGCACCCGTAAAAAAGATTTTTTCTCAACTTCCGGGCCCTAATCATAACTCTATTTGTTCTCCTACAGCGGTTGTAACCTTACTTTATAAATAAACCTCGTATTAATTTTGATAAGGTTTAAGTGTTCAATTTGCAGTACTAATGATATTTTGTTATACGTAGTTTAAGAGCTAGCACATGTGCCTATAGTAAGCGAGTTGCAGGGACCTGATTTCCAGTGGGAGCAAGCACATGTGACTATAGTAAGCAAGTTGCGGGGGCCTGACTTCCAGTGGGAGCAAGCACACGTGCCTACAGTAAGCAAGTTGCGGGGGCCAGATTTCCAATAGGAGCAAATAATTTTTGATATCTCAGTATCGTAGCATCGTTAGGCAGATGGGGAGAGATGTGTAAAGTAAGTAACAAATTCCTATTTACTAAGTAAAATATATGATTAGTGGTATAGGTAAATGATTTGCTGACACTGATCACGTGTGTTATCTGGGCGACTGTAGTCCTTACGATAAGCTATAAAGCAAAATGTATGTTCGATGCAGTACCAAAAATATTTTTTATGTGATCACTAGATTCATGAAATATGCATGCAACTATGCTGTTAAATGTGTTAAAATATGCACTTAATATGCACTAAGAATGCAATAAAAGAGATTATATTCAATTATGCACCAAAGTTGTGACAAAGTTTTGTAGGTGAAATATAACATCGAAAGTATACTTTATTTTTCAAGGACTTCAGAATTTATTTTTATGACGTTAGAGTTTATATACCCCTAACGTTATAAAACACACACAAATTATGAGATTAAAATAAATACAATGATCTAAGAACATGATTTCTAGTTTTGTTCATATTTGTATTTTATAGTGCATTTACTTTACATGAAACAATACACGCCTCACTTTTTACACGTTACCACTGTACAAAAATTCATTTTTATGGATTTAGCCTTACTTCTTCTGTTAATCAGCCCTACAATATATCGCAATATGCTGCTCTTCAGTTTTTGTGTCATTTTGTGCAATTTGTAGCCAGAAAATGGACTGTTAATACCAATAGATGTTAGTGGACAATATTTATAGAGAACAGCAAGTTTGGTATCTATATTTCCTGATAAATTGAAATTTAACCCTTAAATACATTTTTCCATAGCTTTAATAGATTTGTAATTGGATCTTTCTTCTTACACAGAGCGTCCGAATTTACTAGAAACTGACTAGAGCTCATGCTGAACTTCATCAACTAGCGCCAACAATTCACTGAGCAGCATTACTCGCGTCTCTTGTTTCCGACTTGATGTCGACTCGGTATTATAGTATCTTCATCATTATTAGTTTCTCTGAACCTCTTGCTATGGTAAGCGTCTTTGGTCTGCTGGTAGGTTGCTAACATGATCGGTTCTCCATAAACTAGGCATTCTTCCATCTCCCATGCAAAAATCAATTTTATTGCATAGAAATTTAAATACATTGAAAATACAAACTGAAACTAGATTTATTGCATGCTCTAAGCTCACATCTGAAAGAAAGAGTCATAGGTTATGCTGACTATGCACTTAAGCACTAATATATACTCTACCGTGGAAATATGCACTTATATGTACTACAAAACTTCAAATTCGAGCTGTATTATCGTTGTTAGAAACCCCTACCAAGTTCAACAGAGAGGCTATATGCAACCAAAATATGTGTTTGCATAAAACTCCAATGTCTAGTGATCAGTAGTCTCCCTAAGAATACAACCAAAAGCCTTAAAATTTATTTGCCCAAGTATGCAACAGCTCTATTGTTCTTGAAATTGAATTAGTTTGCTCAAACTTGATGAAGCTTATCTTTAGCGGGATCTTTCATGTACGACGCGCCCTATTTGCAAATGAGTAGAAGAATATTCTCCCTATCACCCTTCTATATAATATTCCTGCACCACTTTAGACATCCTTCTACGTATAATAGCTCAGTATTTGTAAAGATAAATGGCTTTACTTGACTAAAGCACACTGGACCATACTACTGGTATGATCTTACGAGTTGCATCTTTTTTCTGTATTTTATTGATATGAAATATGGAGAACATTGAAATTCAAATGAAACATTTTGCCTACAATGTACGGAATGTGTGATTCAACCTAGAGCATGTTCTGTGATGAAATATCAGTGTTCCTGGTCTTACTCATACAGATGAATGTGAAGAGAAACTAGCATGTTTATTTGAATATTCTTAGTAACTGAGTGTACTATATGTTGAACATGTAGTGGACACTTCATTTTTCAGGATGATAAATGAAGAATTCAAAGGATTCAAAGTGTTTGGACTTTGCTTTTATGAATATTTAGGTACTTTCTCGCACTTTGTCTGACCTGCCAAATCCCCAGATTTAAATTTAATTGAATATCTATGGAGCTATTTGGAGTAGCGTGTGAAATACAGAAATAGATATCCACGTACTGCTGATGAGTGATTAATTAAATTGATGTAACATACTGGCACCACCAGTTAGAACCACTTCTAAATAGTATCCAGGTACTTATCCAAGTTAGAATCTATGCTATTCAATCTTATAAGGAACGGACATGAACGTGTCTCTGGTCTTCCGAATCAAACCTAATCCATTCGATAAACATAACAAAGTATATTTATGCACAAAAAATAAGTGCCATGGACAACCGAATAAGAACCTAGGGCCCTTAATCCTGTTAGTACAAACAAAATCGTAAACTCGCAGTGAAATAGCTATTCCATCAACACTGTTCATGGTAAGTCACGGTTTATAGTTCGTTCTCTTTAGCATGAAACAAGCTTTCCAGAGGTGCTATGAATTGGTGCACATAACGTACCTGAGCAGGGAAAATTGAGAGAATGTCAAAAAATTCCTCCAAAACTCCCTCCTATCAATTTTGGCTCCGCCCCCTTCTGAATTAGCCACGGTTAAAAACATAAATCTAAATATATCTCGAAAAATACTATAGAGAATAGGAAATGGGTGTACCAAGTTTCGTTTTAATAGACTGAATAAGTATGAAGGAAACGGTTATATACCAATACGCACTGTATATACCAAATCGAACCTATGACATGACCTATAAAGAGTGCATAATATAAAACAATATGAACGCAGTACTATTTATCCTGATATCAAGATTTATACCACATTCTTTCTAGAATGAAGCAAGCATTTTAATAGTTATCACGCATATTACGTTCCGTGACATGTGGAGGAAGAAATTGGGGATAAATCGGAAAAATGCCTTCCAAAATAAGAATATTGTGAATTTGTGTGTCTTCTGAAGCGACACCGGAGCCGGTAGGAGCGAGTGCAAGATCTAAAGGACATTTTACAGGGGACATTGTAAAGTGCAAATCCGAGAAAATTAACATACGGAAGTTCAAAACTTACGGGAGACATCCAATTCTTCACAGGGGACTTTGGTATACATTTCCCCTCATACTTACGCCGTCTATCAAAATGAATCTTGGTACACCCACTTACTATCACCTATAGTATTTTTCGAGATATATTTGGATTATGTACTTTTACTTGGGGCACTCCAGAGGGGGCCAAAATTGATGGGAGGGATTTTGGAGGGAATTTTTCCGACATTTTCCCAATTTTCCCTGTTCTGGTATTTTATGGGGCCCAATATATAGCAGTCTTGGAAAGCTCGTTCCATACTAGAGATGGAACTATAAACCATGATTTACCAATGAACAGTGTCGATGCAATAGCTATTTCACTGCACGTCTGTGATTTTGTTTATACTAACAAGGTTAATGGGCCCCACGGACTTACTTGGTTGTCCATGGCACCTATTTTTTCTTTCTTTTCCTTTTTTCTTTTTTTTTCGTATGAACATATCTTTGTTATACAGTATATATCGAATGGACTAGGTTTGATTCGGAACTCCGGATGGCACGTTCATGTCCGTTCCTTGTTGGTTAAGTTCTACATAAAGAAGACTATTCCTTTTTATCCAGAGTGCTTAGCTAATCGATTATTTTGTCACCCTTGATTCTCTCATCATATCCAGCGTTAGTTGCAGAACTACAGTATGTTAAACCTAATATTTTATTCCCTATCGTAAAAAGAAATCAAAAGCTTAAAACTTGGCATAATCATCGAAGAAAACATTAGTTCATTTGAACTTAAAAGGTAATTTTCTTGTCAACATGATGTCAGCAAACCAGAAAATCATACTGTCGTACTAAATTCATAGACCAAGTGCAAATATTAGCGTTTGCAGAATTTCATCAATGAGGGAAAGGTTCAAACTTCCAAATCCATATTTTTACAGGATTATACCTAGGTACATATACGCGTACACACACACACACACTCTCTCTCTCACACACACACACACACATTTATATATATATATATATATATATATATATATATATATATATATATATATATATATATATATATATATATATATATATATAGTTTATTTTTCATAATATTTTGTTTAGGAGGTTTAAAATGTTTACACCTCCTTCACGTACGCCACTGGCTGTAAAGGGGTCTAGAAGTATTTTGAAAATCAATATACCTGGAAGTTGATTGTAAGGTCTTAAAATGATACTTATCCACAACGAGTAATGATTATATTTTCTTACTATGTTCACATTGTAAATCTGTACGTTCTTAGTAAAAGCTGTGCTCTAGCATAATAATTACTTAGTATTAATATTATTTTCAGCATTGTGAACAGCTCTTAGGCAAAATCACAACACTTCGCAAACGTCAGTATACGATCACTTACAATATACCAGAAGGAATTCGTGATTTTCCTTTATTTTTTTTATTCATAGTGAAAAATATGTAATTTTGAATGAGAATATGTTGACGTAACCAGGATTGTTCGTAGGTTCTAAGATTCTAATCCTGATCAAAGTTCTAGTCATGTCATTCTGAACACCAACCGTATCTGATATAAAAAGTGTAAAAAATTTAGCGGAAAATGCCACGGAAAAAAGCTCGTCCAATTGTCACCAAAAAATCCTCAGCTCTACTATTCCGGGATCTACGTGTTTTTATCCATTGTAAAGTCTACACAAACTTTATATCTCCACTTCTTTCCACTTTTGTAAAAATATCGGGTAATACTATCATCCCGATGTGGAAAATCAATATACCATATTAGAATTTTCCCTTTTCATTCTTTTCTTTTCGTTTTTTCTATTTTGCAGGTGCTCCTGCAATAACAGCAAAATAAAATTTGAAACATAGATTCCTTGTCACAACGTAAAATAATAATTTAAATATAGGACAAACACACTGTTCCTGGTTACTGATTTTCTTTAAATAATAATAATAATAATAATAATAATAATAATAATAATAATAATAATAATAATAATAATAATAATAATAATAATAATAATAATAGTAAGCGCATCAGTAAAACTGAGTAAAGTAAACTAAATCATGAAAAAAACTATAATGATCTCATATATCTGATACCAAATACCAAACACATTTTCTTCAGTATGGACCAAATTGGTCTTCAAAAATAGTATCTATACAGGACATCTTAACGGGAATTTGCCGGGCCTGATAAGATGCCAATTGATTCTGTAAAGGCCCTCAGCGCCCATGGCCTGCAAATTACAAAGGGGAAAGCAACCTGAGGAAGATACCATTAAGGTAAACAACCATCGAAGCTTGCTTTGCAGAGGGTTTTCTTCCTGGGCGCTGTTCCCCTTCCCTCTGTTGCCCCTATGCAATCTTAACAGCCAAGTTAGCGTCCACTCATCACATTAACTGATTTCTTTTAATTTTCGTTTTCCTGGTCACTGCTAGTAACATTTTAGCCTCGTGTTACTAAATTTAAAAAATGGGGAACGTATCCACACTTCGCGAATTTTTTACTATGATAAAACAAGCAAACTTAACTCTTAGCAACTGTTTGATTGTTGCTAATATGTTTATAATATACAATTTAAACAATTGAAATATTATTACATATTTAAATTCAAATGCATAATTAAAATATTTAATAAATTGATTTATGGATTTAAGATAAGGAGATAATGTATTGATTAAGCATCAAGTATAATCATTATAACTACCAAATTCAGTGTATTACACGTTTCCTCTTGTTATATACTTGTTCCATATATCCTAATCGTGCATACCAAGTACCCATAGCCATTTATTCTCCAACTTATCAGTGCAGTACTGTAGCCTTATCATAAAATACACAGCAAAAAATGAGGTGTTGAAACAACACAAAATGACTATCATTTTAGCGTGTTACTTGTGTGTCAATTCAACATCAAGACATCGCCTTCAGAGCATATCAAAAATACCTCGTTACTAGGGATGCGCACGAGACGGGTCGAGACAGGATTTTCCTGACAAAATTCGAGTCGAGACACGGCTCTTCCAATAGAGAAATATACATTTTTCGAGTCGAGACATCACTTTTACAGCACATTTTCGAGACGAGACAGCCACAAATCTTGTCTCGTGCGCACCCCTACTCGTTACTGGCTGTGAATATTTGCATCGCTTTTTACTGTTTGGTATAAATAAAGCTTTGCGAAATACATATCGTATTTATGGTAAGTGACTAATTACATTCTGTTTTCTGTAATCGGTCACAATAATGTTGTTGTAAACGTGTGAATCATCTGACAACAGTTACACAGGTAGCAGTGCTTCCATCTATTTTCTTTATTTGTTATTCTTGTGTCTTAGCACATATGAACAGAAGATGGCAGAACTGTTGTCAGACGATTCACAGGTTTGCAACAATATTATAGTGATCGATAGCAGGAAACATAGAACATTATTCGTTACTTGGCACAAGTGCCAAATATATTTCGCAAAGATTTGCTCATATTAAACGATAAATACCAATGCAAATTCTCTCAGATAGTAGCGAGTTATTTCTGATATGCTCAGAAGGCGATGTGCTTGATGCTCATCATATACTATTCCAGAGCTTGCTCTGAAGCGTTATCGAGTGCATGATAACGAGTTTTGATATATCCTTCCTGTTCCACATCCTGAGCTTCTTGTCTGTCTCTTTCTTGAGATCCTCTCGTCAGACTTATCCAGTCAAGGGCGGTCGGATCTACGGATCGAGCCAGGGGGGGTTGCTCCAAGGTCTATCTACAGAAGGTTGTCTGGTAACGTTCAGCCAATAGGAGAGCAGGCGGGAAAACGTCACCGAGTATGCTGCGTGGGTTTCCGTCTTCTGCTATCACCGCATGCAATAGGATCGAACTTGAAACATTTTCGCAGTTTATTCTTGACACATTACGCCTTGGTTAATAGAGTAATTAAGAATCTAACGCAATAAGTGTATTTATCAAGCACTTAACTATGCAGCCTCCGTAAAGCAAGTACAATTATTATTGTTATTATTATTAGAAAGGAAAGTACATTCGTCATTGCATTCGTGCGTGCATTTAAGGAAAAAAAAAAACATAATCAGCAAACAACTCTGGGGCCTAAATTAAAAATCTTGCTGGGATTTTTGCTGGACGAGCAAGAACTTTTAACCAGGTGACACTGACAAAATATTATTAAACATGTGTTTAGTAACACTTACCTATTTGTTGCTTATCTTTCCGAAGTATTCTATCTAGAACAATTCCAGATGAGTCGATCGATGACGATGTAAGAAGCACTAACCACAAAATCTAGCTTGTATTACAGTCAGTTTCTTTTCCAACAGTTACTATTTCACAAAACCACCAACACTACACACTAAATGAACGTAAAATATCGTGCAACCAGTTTACCGCAAAAGTGTTTTAATCACAAAATGTTTATTAAATTTTAATTCGCAACAGTTACGTCTGGATCTTTCCCGAAAAATATAACTATTTCGTAAAGAAAGAAAAAACGCTATACACTGAATATATACAACATAAAATATTGTGCAGTCTGCTCACCACAATTTTCCAGTTTATACAACAAGCTTCTTGATCTTTTTAACATTTTTTCTGTCACGGCCACTGCCAAACTTTCTCTTCAATGACGGACCTACTATTTCTTTACTGTGCAATTGATTAAGGAATCTTACGCGAATGAAAGTGCGTTGCCTACAAAAGCTTCTAATCAGCACACGTGGAATATCTCGCAGCTCGTTGGAAATAAAGTTTGATGTTGAAAATGCAACTTGCTTTCTCAATTTAAACGTATTTCCATGATATTGCTGGAAGAGTTTGTCCATTTTTTTTACATTTTCCATCCAAACAGAAGAAGGTTCAACTAAACCACCAAAAGACAAACTTCTCACCCACGATGGTATACTGTAGGAATGAAAGCTATTGTCTTGAGTTTTGTATGTGTAATCGCCCAGCTCTGGGAATTCTTTCAAGTGTTTTTTGGCTAGATATCCCGCAAGATATTCTAACCCATCCTCTTCCAACATTGTTGCTACAGTTGGAAATGAATTTTTTGAAGATAGAGAGGAGCTGCTTTGGACACTTTCTTCATCCTCTTTGCCTTGCATCGGAGGGTTACAAATTATTTCCCGTCGTTTAATCTTCGCTTGCCTGAGAACACTGACAAACAGGTATTCGCTTTGGTCTCCACTCCCTTGTGTGTTGGTATGCTTCTGGACAGATCCAGGATTTTTTCCCAATAAAATCATTCTTATTCTGTAAAGGGCATTAAGTGGTGACGGGTGATCATGAAGCCCACCTCTTGTCCTTATTTGAGAGAAAAGATTCTCCAAGCAATCTTGATTTAATCTGTGTGTGAGGAGATATGATATGTCGTACTTCTGTTTCATATCTTCATAGAGGTTACAGAGAGATTTTGATGATACTAGAACTCCTTTCTGAAATATCTGGAGAGATGCTTTCCCTGTACATCTCATTCCTCTAATCATATGAGTCATATTTTGTATTAATTCATTTTGAGTTTCGAAATTTTTTCCATATGGCTGACCTGCAGGCAGTTGACAGACTGGATTGTTTGAATTCATCAAATCAAACCAGTGGCTTACTAATTCAATAAACGCTGCGACATTTTGTGCTAACTCAGGATTGTTTCCAGATTGATATCGCTTTAACGCAGTTGCAACTGTGTGAGATAGAAGTTGAGCCGCTAGCAAAACATTCTGTCTTTGATTTCTTTCACAGTTCAAATGTAATGGCGTAAGTTTGTGGCAAGAACTTATTTCACTAGTAGCATTGTTGATTAGGTATTCTATGGGTTCTTTCGTGATCACGGTGCCATCTTGAAGAACGAAGCCAGTATCCAAGAACCAGTTGCGAATTAATTTCAGAAGATGAGGTGCATCTGCAAAGAAGTATATTTTTTCGCCTGTTACCGGATGGAAACTGTGTGTATTTTCTGGAGTGATTCCAAGTTCTTTCCACAGCCCCATATTTCCCCCCGCGCAGTCCGACACACAGGCAACTACGTTATATTTTATATTGTGTAAATCAGTAGCAACTTCGTTGAGTATTTTTGAGGTCATTTTTTCGTCAAAGCTTATGTACACTGGTTGTTTCCAATTACTGAAAAGTCCTCTTGCCATTATAACTTGCATATAATTGTGTGGGCCAATAACTTCATCATCTTTAGTGTCGTACTCGTAAATAGATGAAACTTTGACTTCATCGAAGCTCAGAACTACAATTCTATCTAGGTCACTTTTGGTTTGACCACTAATATTCATTATATCAATTACATCCTTCAACAAACCATTTTTTAAGCTAACATTCGTAGCCCATCCTTGCAGAGTAGAAATACCCGGAAGAGGATATTTTAATATGTCTTTAACATATAAGTACGCTCTAATACTAAAATATCTAAGAGTAAATGCCTTAGCTATCTCCTCATTTGACCATCGCGCTTTCGTTTTTTTCTTTCTGAGAATTTCTATTTGATTTTTTGTTAAATACTCTCCTAAAATTTCATCTATTCTCTCGTCAATTTGTTTTTCGTTGTGTAAAATTTTAGATTCCAATTCCAAATTCTTAGCTGCCAAAATCTTCACTTGCATCTCCTCATCTTTTAATCTTTCTTTCAGCAATTTGGCCTCTTCAAGTAATTGGTTGTAATCACTTTCCAATTTACTATATTTATTGTCGTTCAACGATTCGACATTATTTGAAGAACAGCTACTTTCGTCTGGCACGGGTGAAACAAGAAGTTCCTCTACAATTTCCTTATTTTGCTTCTTCTGAAATCGTTCCCTTCTTTCGCTTGAGAATTCTAACTCCGCATTATTCTGGCTGGGCAATAAATTTAACGATGGAACCGCGTCCTTCTTTAAACGTTTGGGTAACGTGCTCGTCAATTTAGCCATCAGTGCGTCCTCAAAATCATCATGTGTAAAGTGTTTACTACAAACTCGCTTGTTAGTGGGATCGAAGAAGTCTTTCCGGTGGCATTTTTGAACCCATATTTTTCTTATGCTCTTATCACTAGGAAAACAATAAAAAGATATCTTTTCGCCAGTCTTTTTTGCCTGTACCGCATTGCTTTTACAAATTGCGACACTACAGATTGTTCCGGTCATTATTTATGGCATATACTACATGCATAAATACAAATAAATTGAGTCTTTCACCTAAAATAATATCACTCACTCAGCCACTCAAATAAAACAGTCACTCACTCACCACTCACGTAAATCTATTGAAATTCGACCTACTTTCTAAACACAAAGTTCAGTCACAGAATGTTTCTTCCTCTTAAAATAAATTTTGGTTCACTGATAAGTAAAGAAAAAAATAAAACTAAAACAAACTACGAAACGACACTTCAGATGTTTCTCACTAAAGGAAAGTTTGCCCGTGATCGTCTGCTAGGAAAAGGCGGGAAAGTTTGGCATACTTGATGACGCGAGAGTACTTGCCTGCCATCTGGTGGACAAAAGTTACCAGATAACCTTCTGTAGATAGACCTTGGGGTTGCTCCACCTGGACAGCTATCCAAACGGGTTGTCCTACCTTCATCATCTCATTCATCTTTGATCATTATCTCATCAACCAGAGTCACGTCTTATTATTTCCCCGGTCTGCAAGATGGCGGACCCCAATGCTTTTGGTGGACCCATAGTGGATGGCCGACACGGTAATTTACCACCTGTTTTCCTTCCTCCCTCCGCTTCGGCCACGAAGGTGGTCAAGCGGAAGGATACGGGTAATAGACAACGAACCCAGTCGGGCAGTTCAACTGCTTCTACTACATCAAACGTTTCCACGCGGTCCAGATCACCACGAAGCAAGCAGTTATATTCTGATACTGTAACACAGCCTCGCCATCAGGCGAAAAAGCAGCATCGAGATAGACCGTCAGATCCTTCAGATATGGATGCAGCCGATGACCACACTGATAACGCCGCCAATCATAATCAATCATCTCTCATGGACAATCATATTTCAGATAAACCCTCTCTTCACTCATTTCTCCTTCAACAATACGATACCAAGTTCAGCAACGAAAAGTTCATAACTATTCAACTTCGGAAATATCTACCTAGCATACCTTTAACAGAAGTCGTTAAAACCAGAAACGGATACATTTTCAAATCACCAGACCCACAATTCGCCACTACAGTCCGAAACAAGGCTTCATTCGAAATCTTCGGCAAACAGGCTACCATCACATCACTCAACTCGATGCAAACAAGCACCCCCACCAAAACGACCTCCACTACTTTCAGTAGTGATTCGAGGAGTCGACCCGACTTACAGTGATGAGGAGATACATGAGGAACTTCAATATGAAGGACATACCATCAGCAAAGTCATACGTATTCGAAACAATGCTGGTCCTACTTACATGGTACGTGTCCTCACCTCATCTCAAGACACCATCGATAACCTCCTCACGACAGGGGCACTTATCTATAAACGAAAACATCGGGTCGAACCTTCGCATTCTTCTCCACCTTTACCTCTCCGGTGTGAGAAATGCCAGATATACAATTCTCATCACACTTCTTAGTGTACAAACTCTACTTTCTGCTGTTACTGTTCTGGGCCCCATCAAACTCGCACCTGCCCAAACATGACACAACCTCCGAAATGCCCCACATGCCATGATCAACACCCCGCATATAGTTATAAATGTAAAAGCAAACCTACAGTTCAAGAATCTCATCCAGAGCTTGTTGTACCATTACGGGCTGCAGAACAGACAGCTTCTACCAATCGCACCGCTGACGATCCTGTCACCGTTAGCAAACTACTTGAATTCATAGCTCTGACATTGCAAAATATACATCCTTTTCAACGTCAACATGTTCTTCAACAGATCATTACTTCCGTCAAATCTACTTTTCATGTATCATTGTACGCTACATACTCCAACAACTATGTCCACTTCCACACCTCCAAACTTGAAACAGCAGTATAATTTCTATCTACTATAGATATCATTTTCTTATTTCTCAATATTCGTTCTCTTCCTAAAAACAAAGCACTCTTTGAGACTCTCTTGCTGGAAGAAAACGTTACAGCATTTCTGTTAAATGAAACCTTTCTCAAGCCCACTAACTCCTGCACTATCTCTCGCTACACTTTAGTACGTCATGATAGTCGCATCCCAGCACTCAGAGCCAATGTAGGTGCAGCGATAGGTTTTCGTCTTTCAATTCCATTTCGATCACACCAGTGTCTTCTATTGCATTTCCCAGAACACGTCATCACTACCTTATATTTCAAAAATATCGCTATTACTCTCGCAACAATCTACATCCGTCCCGGCCTTCCCATTCCTCACGACTTTTTTTCACACATCTCTCAATCATATAAACACTTCATTATACTCGCCGACATCAACCTTCATAGTCGTTCTCAAGCAGAGAGAGATGACTTTACGGACTTCATTACGGTCCATATCAGCGGTACTCTGTTTGCACTACCGTCCCAAACTCGCCCCATCAGTAATACTTCACCCGATATAGCATTGGTTTCCAATACTATCATCAGCCGTTGTACAGTAACAGTCCCAGACTTAATGGGGAGCGACCATGCGCCCATCAAGCTCACTTATCACTCCGGTCTTACTTCTCCAGCATCATTACCTTCACCACGTCTATCACCCCGTTATGATAAAGCTGATTGGCCATCTTATCGCTCCTATATATCAAACGCACTGGCAGATTACGAATCCCCAACTACACAAGACGAACTAACGCATCAGGTCGATACTATCACCACTACAATTCAACAGGCTTCTTCTCTATATTATTCCACAGTCTGAATCCATCCCGTACCGGCCGAAACTCCCACCACAATATCTAGCTCTTGTCCGTCGCTCACGCCAGTCATATCGGGATTTCCTGCGCACCCGGAATCCTGAAGCACTCCGCCTTCATCGTCAGCTTCAAAGAACAGTTCATAACTACATTTCGGCTTATAAATTACGCCAGTGGGTTAAAACCTGCAATCATCTTTCCGACACAGCTCATCCTACCCTGTACTGGAAACGCTTCAATGCACTCTGTGGTAAACACGCCAGGACTTCATACCCTCTCCTACTACATGATGCTCCACTTCATTCAGACACAGATAAAGCAAACGCCTTTGCTGACTATCTGCAGGGAATATTCACCCCATCCGAGTCGGACAACACAGGCATACTTCATCCAGTCGATCAAGTGAATCTTAACTCTAGATCTTTGCAACCGAACACCAGCCATGTCCTTCCAGACCATTTTCTCACTAGTCCTATCACAGATTCCGAAATCTCATCTGTCATCCAGCGAAAACGAAATACTTCACCTGGCTTCGATTCTATCACCTACAGACACATTAAAGAAAGTCCTATAGCACTACTTACACTTTTAGCCTTTATTTATACGTTTATCCTCCGAACGGGATTATTTCCTACCGACTGGACAGTGTCTAAAACGCTCATGTTTCCCAAACCTAAAAAACTTCCATCGAATGTCTCGTCCTATCGCCCCATACAGTTAACGTCTACATTCAGCAAAATATTCGAACGAATACTTGTGAAACGCCTCCATCCTTATTTACTCGACCGCCAACTACTCCCAACACACCAAGCCGGTTTTCGACCATCCTTTTCTATCAACGATCAACTACTCCGCCTTACTACTCTCATCACCAATCATTACAACTTCATTCAACCTTCCGTTCTTCTTCTCTTTGATCTTGAAAAAGCATTTGACAAGGTTTGGCATCTAGCACTTATATACAAGCTCATCAAATTTAAGTTTCCGATAACCTATGTCCGCATTGTTTATCACTTCCTCGCATGCCGCATTTCATACATTGCCATTAATGAGCAGCTTTCACATCCTATTTTTCTAATGTGTGGGGTACCTCAAGGTTCTGCTCTTTCTCCTCTCTTATACATCCTGTTTGTTGCAGATCTTCCGCAGCTGCCTCCCAACGTTCACCTCTTCCAGTATGCTGATGACACTGCTTTCCTTGCTCTAGGCAAAACCATCCAAGCCACAAATACTGCATTACAAGCATCTATAAATAGTTTCACCCACTGGTGTTCTCTATGGAAGCTCAAAATAAATGCCTCTAAAACTCAAGCAATTACCTTTGTTCCCCCTCGGAAACGTACCAAAGTTCATCGCAATCCATCCCTCCTCTCGTTCACTGTCCATGATACACCCATCACTCCAACACGCACTGTCACATACTTAGGCATTATCTTCGATCAACATCTCACCTGGAAACCACACCTTCAAAGTGTCAAAACTAAAGCCTACAACCGTCTGAACTTACTCAAACGCTTAACCGGTACTACCTGGGGTCTTAAAGCCAACATTGTATTAAACACATACAAAGTCTTCCTCAGGCCAGTTCTTACATATGGCTTTCCGGCTTGGCTTTCCGCTTCATCCTCCTATTATGAAAAACTAGCCATTTTTGAAAGACATGCCTTTCGCATTGCCTTTCGAATCTCTCTGCCAAGTCCGACTCGTGATCTCTATTCTTTGATCTCATTTCCTACCATCCGCTATCACCTTGAAGCACTCCGTTTAAAGTTTATCACTCAGCGCTACACACACCATCAACCTCTCCTCTTTGAAACAATGCATCCTCTTGCACTTCACTTCACTCCGCTCCCGCACGATACTATTATACCCCACTTCATCTTTTGTTTACATTATACTGCTACACTGTACCACCAGACCACCTCGATCGACAACTCCTTGACGACTATCGCCTGCATGTTCATCTCCCTCATATTTTTCCATCATTTTGTGCACAGTGATTCCATAATTTACTAACAGGGCTCACCGCGTCCTCATCAGCCTAGAGCAGCCCCTAGGCAGAAGATAACCGCATTTGTCCTTCTAACAGTACTCATAATGTGTTGTGGCGTCAAGTGCACCTCACGTCATCTCTCATCTCCATCAGTACTTATGATTTCAAATTGTACGTTAGTTTATATTCCGATTTCTTTAGTTTTTCCTTTATTGCTTATTGTTATGAGTTCATTTAATCACTATATTTTTTTTCTCGTTGTTATATATTCTTAAATTCGATAGTTTATTTGTTTTGGTTTGTATTCTTGCACTTACTATATTATTTTTCGTTATGTTAACATTTATATAAAAATATGAAGTTCCTTCTACCTTGCTGTATGTTTATGATCGAAAAGATCATAAAGACCTCAAAATAAAAGATGATTAAATAAAGATATATATAATAAAAAAGCCTATAGCCCATCCATCAATTCCTCACTCCTCCTATACCTTTAACTACCCTTCCCTAAAAGAGGGTGTAGCCCTCTGAAAGGTTGCTAGCCGATGGCTAGCCTTCAAAAAAAAGCTTGATACTGAATTAACACACAAATAACACGCTAGTGGTAGTCATTTTGTGTTGTTTCAACACCTCATTTTTTACAGTGTACCTGTAATTATTACATAGTCTACCGAATTCTGTAAACGTGATATCAAAAAACAACAACAAACATTTCATTTTTTCTATAATCAGAAATACTGGCTTGAAATCACTAGTCACTCGTTACCAACTATAATTCGCCTAACTAAAGCCGAGGAAATAAATGAGCAGTATTATCTGGTAAATTTCTGACATTTTCTAACATATTGATTATGTACGAACAATTTATTCTAACTTATTATAATCTCCTAGTACATTATTACTAATAAATAAATTATTGTAGGTCACACTTAAGTGCTCCATATATCAGGGCGCTCAGTGGCCGAGTGCTTACCTCTGGTGTGTGGGGACTCTGGTTCGAATCTCTGCCAAGTAAGTTCGTGGTGGACAATATCGTGTCTCTGGGTTTTCTCGTTTCCTTCCACGTTCTAATTGCACCAATTCTTCCGTCATCATTCACTTGCCTTCTGTCTCCCTCAGCCTAAAGGGCATCATCATAGGGTTGTTAAACTCAAAGATTTCATTTGATTTTTTTTTCATATATCCAGTCGTACCTACTAAAATGTGTGCAGCCACGAATAGATATACATACATAAAAATAAATTTTAGAAAATAAAATACAATAAACAAACAGTTAATATTTATAGAAGCTGGGATGCCTATTCTCTCCCCATGTCCATCATGTACTCTCTAAATTTTGACATGTATCCCAGTTAGGATTACCAAGGACTAACTATTTTATTTATTTACTTTTGTAAAAATGAAGGAAATATTGTGTCCTTACAATTGTTATGAATGAATAAATAAAATAATCAGATCGAGAACGTTTGATTTCTCAAAACAGTTATAAAATGACTACAAAAGTATATAGGTTTTTATTGAAAGCCGTATACAAATAGTATTCGCCTAAATGGGTATGCGTTGTCACCAGGGCCGGGGGGATGTATGGCGCAAGCTGCGCCATTGAGAAAAATTTTGGGGGGGATTTTACTCTACTTTCGAACTAGCAATTTTACTGTCAGAATAGCATTAAAACACGATTTTGAGAAGCTAATTTTCCAAATTTTTCCGGGGTGAACCCCCGTACCACCTGCTTCAATACTTGATGAATGAAGTACCGCGCAAGTAGCCGTATGAAAGGAAAGGTTGGTTCGTTTTAAGAGAGAAGGGCCGCCCATAGGAGGGATGAATGGCGCAAGTTGTGCCATCGAGAAAAAAATTGGGGGAATAAAAATAATTGGGGAAGAATTTTACTCTAATGTCGAATAAGTAATTTTGCTGTCGTCAGAATAACATTGGAACACGATGCGATTTTTTCTTAATCTCGAGAATGAATCCCCCTACCCCCTGCTTAGAAACTCTATGAATGAAGTACCGCGCAAGTTGCTATATGAAAGGATGGCGGAAAGTTCTGGTGAACAATAGTTACAAACACTCAAGGAATCACTTTCAAATTTAGATTTGAAACTTGCCTATGTTGTCTGTTGAAAATTATAAAGTAGTTTGACATAATTGTGAGCTAGTGGTAACCATACAGACAACAGCCAAGTTTCAAATCTAAATTTGAAATGAGCCAGTGAGTGTTTGTAACTGTTGTCCACCAGAACTTGGCGCCTATTTTTGTGATTTCAATTCTTTTTAAGGCCACTCGTACTTGGCTCTTTTACAGGAATGTTTTTTGTTGGATATCACTTCTTTTTGTAGGCTAATTTCGAGGTATCAAACTGGATAATTTCGAGGTATCTCTTTGCTTCCATTTTCTTTTGGTATCAAACTGAATAACTTGTAACTTGCGTCTTACTTTTCATATACGGGGGAATTATATCAATATTTTGTAAAGAAAAAAATAATACTACTAATTGTAAAAAAAGAATACCTGTGCCATACACAGTGTGTAGAAGTTTTTATACCCTTCAATATCCTTATAGAACATATTTAGTATTGTACTAATAAAAGTAAAGCCATTTTTTATAATTACTACTGTCCCTACTACTACTACAAGCATTCTATAATACTACTACAGCAAATAAAAACAACAACAAAAATAACAATTACTAGTACTATAAAAACTACTGCTACACTGCGCAATTGTTTTTGGAGGACTTGAGTTTTGAGGAGGGAAGAGATTATTAGTTTTGGGGGGAGTGCGCCATCAGCTTTGGGGGGGATGGGCACCCCTGGTTGTCACCAATAGGAAAAGGCGAACAATTTGCTAATTAACAGGGTATTTTGTTGCGTACGAAGTAAATGAATAAATAACTTCTTTCAGAGAAACAAAAACTCGGCTATTATTATTGGCAACAAGGACATACTTCCTAGAGCCTCGAAAGTTCGTTTTTCAAAGATTTTTCTCCGAAACTATGCATAAATGTCTACCCTCAAGCATCTTACTTTTTTTAAACTCGATGTGTGATCTGTTGTCTGACGTATGTCTTCTATTCGAACAATATTTTAACTAAACGGAAATTAAAATATAAGAGCTAATGATAGTTTTAGGCTACACTTCTTTACCATTAGTATGTACTGTGTCATCTTGCTAGTGATATAATGAAAAATTAAATATTTCATTTAACGGCCCATGATTACCCATTAGGCTAAAGAAGACGATTGACTAAGGAAAGTGAATGGTTATTAAAGAATTGATGGAATGAGAAAGTGGGAGAAAACGGGAATACCCAAAGACAACCCACAGACACGATATTGTCCACCACAAATGTATTTGGTTGGGTATCGTACCAGGAACCTCACGCACCAGATATAAGCACTTTACTACTGAACCACCGTTCCCCCTTAGCGGCATAATGAATAGCTTAGTGGGGATATATTTGAGATGAGTTTCACCTTAGTAAGTGGTACGATTATCATACAAAATCATTTTTTTACGTTTCCAAATTATATTGTTTTTTTCCTCCATATTTTCTCGAGAACTACACATGAGCTTTTTACATTCACACATACCATGCTGTTCAGTTCAATAAGATCTGTCGATTGGTATATTTCCCATCTTCACACATCGCTTTGCGTTAAACACTAGTAATATTTTAGAATTGAAATGTTTGGCAGTTATCTCAACTTTGGGGTTTTTCTTTACATAAGCTACACGTATAAATTATCTGCAACTGATATCAAAATTCATAATGGTTGGTAATTGAGCTTTCATTATATCTAAATTTATTATTTCTTTTTATTATCAGCAGACCATTTGTTGTCTGCCAAAGAAAATATTTTTACTTAGACCCTGGAATACTCATTGTCAGAACAAAACTAAAACACTTTGGTGCATGTTTTTTAATACGGTAAATATGAGTTCCTGAATCTAATTAAATCAAGTGATGAGAGAAAATGTAAAAATTGTGTCAATAAAGGAGCTGCCAGATAATACGGAAAAGTTGGTAACTCTACGTCTTACTAAGATGATATATTTAAACTGTGACAATGTTTTCTTCAATGGTTCCCCATTTCATGGCACCGCCTTGGTTGCAAGTTGCTGTTCTTTGGACATTTTGTTTTTTCTATGTTTCTATTGCTAATTGGTTTATTCTTCTGTTGTCTCCCTTCCCCTTCTCCATAAAATTTCAGTTATGGGCTTTGCCTTTTCACATACCATGTCGTATGGTCAAATTTATCTGCGTTGCGGATTATCCTATGCCATTCCTCTTCTGATGTCTGTGGAAGCCAGCATACGATATACAAATTATGCAGTCTTCTTAGTTCACTATAAGCTTCATTTAAGAGAACTGATTTTTTATTAGCTTTTTTGCAGCACAGGCTACAAGTGTAATTTTCTTTCAAGAGCTTTCTATGTCAAAATCCAGTTCTCTGTACAATGATTCACGTATAGAACCTTTTCTTACAAAAAATACAGAATTCTTTGATCAGATTTGAGCAGGGGCGTCATTTAGGGGGCAGGGAGGGACATTTCTTCCCCCCGAGTTTGATATTTATATAGATTTTATCAATAGAGTAGTAGTAAATGAGTGAAAAACGCGAAATTTTACTTATATCGAGGGGTTTTGCCCCCCCAAGCAAAATCTGAAATGACGCTCCTGGATTTGAGCCATTAACTACAAAAACGGCATAATATCTTAACTTTATCCCCTTGTATGTGTTCTAAATTTCGTTTATCTTCAGGAAAACCTGTAACTGGCTGGCATTGCACTCAAATTATTTTTGATTCAATTACAAAATTACAGAACTGAATGTCGATATTTTGTACTGGGGAAAATCCAAATGGCCCACATGCATACTGTTTAGCATTACCGCACTCGGTAGTTGAAGAAAATTTTCTAACTTCCGTCTGAACAAAGAAAAATAACGTGGAGATGATGTTACAAATGATAAGATCAATGCTCAGAAATTCCACTAATAAAATATTATTACACATACAAAAATGATATTTATCCTTCGTGGCTAGAATAATCACTCATCTTTATAACAAGCAGGTGTGAAATTGATTCTTCTGAAGTTTTCACGTAACTTCTCAATGCTCTCACACTTGAATGTATCTCGTACAACATACTACACAAAGAAGCAACTGATTACTGCAGCTCACTTGGTAGCGTTGACACTTCTAAAAAACTAGCGTGTTCGGAATTTCCTGGTATTCGGTATTACTCCAAACTCCCCTATTTGAACTATGAAATTCATAGCTTTGTATTTGTTGAAAAATTGTATTCTTTAGAGCAAAGTTTCCTAATACTGCGGTCCGTTGAATACAGTCAGTCCTCGGAAGTATGTCCTTGTGATTCTGTTAAATCAAACAATCTAAAGAGGACAGAAATAAATGAATAAATAAACAAATTAGATTCAAGTAAATTTCGTATCACACATTCTAGTTGAGAATG
This sequence comes from Thermobia domestica, assembly GCF_964235325.1. Lineage (NCBI taxonomy): Eukaryota > Metazoa > Arthropoda > Insecta > Zygentoma > Lepismatidae > Thermobia > Thermobia domestica. Next base: position 157,015,061 of record NC_137458.1, read on the forward strand.
ACATACATATAGTTTAGAATTTACTAAGGTAAAAATTATTTAAATTGTAAGTGCGTGTATAGATGTATTGATATGAAATATTCTTGATAGCTTTCAATTATTTAAAAAAAACTAACAAGCACTTTCTGTCAGTATAAATATACAATTAAATAAAATTTTAGTTAATACTAATATACTAGTACTATATTGGTAAAAGTTGGTAAGATTATAAAAATTATGATTTTGATTTCGAAAAGGTTGAAAAAGTAGAGTGTTCCGTACAATAATCTGTCTAAGAAGTATGGTCCCTAATTGGAAAATGTTTGAAAAACATTGTTTTAGAGAATAGAAAGTTTCACTGGTGGATGTAGATTACACGATGATCATTCCACATTTTTATGTTTGTTAGAGTCACGAACAAGTAACCAATCTTTCTCATCTACAATAATTTTGTTATCTTTACCCTCAGAGCATCCTTGGATATTTTGATATGAATTATGAATAGTTCGTGTTTACATACGGTAATCTTTAAACCTCATCGCCTTCCTCTGGGCTACATTCCCTTCTAACACTCATGCAACAATATAGGTCGACTTTTTATATTCAGTTATTGTATTAAGCATGAAGGTTATTTTGTCTACCTATCACCAGCACCTTTGTTAGTTAAACGTTCACGATCATGCGGAGCACGATGGGTAAATACGTATTAGAGCGCATGTCTGTGATACTCTAGGTCCCTGGTTCGATCCCAATCTATGTGGATAACACCGTGTCCGTGGGTTTTGCGGAGTTCTCCCGCTTTTTTCCAAATTCTTATTTCACAGCTTCTTCCATAATAATTTTTTCTAATTAGTCATCCGTCCCTTTTAGCCTACAGGGTGTAAGGCTGGAAAATAAAAAGATTCTGTTTCCTTTCATTAAAGAAAAAAGTCTCGTATTAATTGATAATGAAGTACGGTTAGAATAGTATTATAGAACAATTTACTAATAGAATAATTACTTTATGAGTTTAGGAATAATAATTTGTCATTGTTTCAGACTGTTCGGAAAGCTAGTAATAGCTAATCAAATTTATCAATCAGATGTATGGCGTTCGTGGAGTCTTGCAATCACCTACAGTAGTAGCCCTTTCAAACAGTAGCCTAAGTAGATAAAAATACAATATTTTTTTTTATGGTCAGTAAGCTATTGACCGTATATTACATACCATCCTCTGATAAAGAAAAAAATAATCTTTTAGCATAAAAGTTCTGGTCAATCATGCATGCTCTTTACTATTACCATAACTTTTTCATCTCAAAACACATGTGGTAAAACGCAAAAGATCTTATATTTGATTAATATATAAGCTCAACCTTGACAAAATTACTATGAATAATATCACCCTAATAAATATTAGTACATTGGAAAGGTAGGACAAAGGGTTTGTCCCCTATTGGTGATTAAACGTCCATTTACATTCACATCAACGAAAACTATGGAAAATTTCACTATGTTTCTTCAGCATGTTTTATAATTCGAGCATATGCATCTCTCATCACAGACTGTACTACAAGATCAAATTAAACAGGCTGATTAGGGCCATTAGTAACTATTGGAACGTGCTCACTAATCACAATCAACGATTATTCCGTTAATTGCTGTCTCTATAATTACAATTCCAACCATTCGCAATAACGAAATTATTATTATTGCTCTAACCACTTGGAATAACTTCAGTTTTTTTCTCGCTATGGTGAGATGATTGTTTGCTTAAACAGAATGCCAACAGAAGTTATTATTATGTATTATTATTATTATTATTATTATTATTATTATTATTATTATTATTATTATTATTATTATTATTATTATTATTATTATTATTATTATTATTTTAAAAAGGGAGCTTGATTAATCATGCATGCGGATGACAGGTAATCACTTTATACTAAATTTTGTAGTATTAAAGAAGTCTTTAAAATGCTGAAAGGTAGAAAAAAATTAAAATCGTTCTTCATGGGATTTTTTTTTAATACATCAATTTCTGAAAATTGAGATATTCATGTGGTTTATACATATACATACATATGCATAAAAAATTAAATTCCGTACCACAAGATGTATTCATGCCTGATCGGAACGGACGAAAAAAAAAATGGTTGTTCAGCAATTTTACAGTTCTGTTAACATTTCTTTTATAAGTGATGGATGGGTTTCATTCAGCACAAGCTAAAAATAAAGATGGAAAAAAGTTTGTATATTTTTCCTCTATCACTTTTAAATGCTTTCAATCAAATAGATTTTTTCTCTTTTTTCTCTCTCTCTTAACTTCTCAATAATATTGAAAGTTTTAAATCGATTCAGAAAAAAAAGAGGATAAGGCAAGACAAAACAAGAATAGCGGATTAAGAAATTTTTTGAAAGAAAAAAAATAATTTGAAAAGTTAACAAAAAAGAGATGATGCGAAAATTGGGTAGTAAATGTGGAAGAAATAAGGGAATGGTGGGAGTAAAGGAATAGGAGAAAATTGAAAACTGGTCCCTTTCGTCCTGTGAGTAATTTTGTCTTTTATTTTCGCTGTGTTGAAGAGTTTGTTATCCAATGATAACGACTTGACGAACTCTTGGAGGTGGTAGTAGTGGTGGTACACAGCCTACCTACGTTGTTGCTAAACTCTTCTCCGTTTTCCCCTTTTCCCTTAGTCTTGAGTCCCTTCTTTCTTTCTCGATGATTCGCTCATCGGTACGCTGTTAACGATGTTTCTCAGAGAATAGTTGTTCCTTTCCTTTTTTTTTTTTTTTTGAGTTACACAACTCAACACCTCCTCCTGTACCCCAATTCTTCTTTCTTTCCTATTACTTCAACCTTCCACCTAACCCTGTAGACAGACTTCATAAAGAGATTAGCTGTTTCCAGTTGGGAATTTCCTTTTCCATTTCATTCTTTTCGTTTTATCTACTCAATTTCCCTGTGTGTGTATGTTTTTCTGTCTTCCTTCGCAACCCATTTTCCCTTTCCTCTCATTATTCCATGAGTTTCCTTGCTGCTTCTACCTTTTCAGTAGGTTTCCGTCGTTGTCGTCATCATCAGAGTGCTGTTGTAGAAACTTTGTCACTCGATCTTTAGAAATGGTTTGCTAGAGGAGATAAGAGAACATATACAAATACGGAAATGGTTTTAAAAGCGGAAGAGGCCGTATCGAATAACATTGTCATGATTCTCTGATAAAAAAAAAACTAACCCTTGCAAATCAAATACAAAGTACTTTTACTTGAATTTAATCAATTGTTTCTACTTTTTACACGGTGGGATCGAAACTCCCCACAAACTGATCTGAAATTATTCAGATAATCTGTATTATAGACAGAAAGTAGTAGTTCACACATTTTATACGAGCTACAGTATCTTTTTCATAAAATACATTTTAATTTTGTTTTAACTACGAAGCTTTTAGAATGTTTTTACAAAACATGTTCGAAATGTCCCTCCATTAACCTTAGAGCAGAAGTTACCAAGGGACACATATTGATTCCAATTTATGTTAGGTGTACTAGAAGAGATATCGCTTACGACACTGATAATGTTGTACTGCTAGTATTGGAGAATCATGGGAATACTGTGGTATACTGTATACTTCAGATAACCTCATAAATATGAAATGAAAATGAAATATTTTAGTTTAACGTCTCACGGTTATGTTTTTTAGGCTAAGGAGGACGATGATTAAGGCAAGAGAATGATGATGGAAAAATTTGCGGAATAAGGATGTGATTTAATAGGAAACGAGTATACCCGGAGAAAACCCACGGACACGATGTTGTTCGCCACAAACTAACTTGGCCGGGGATAGAACCAGGAACCCCACACACCAGAGGTAAGCGCTCTACCACTGAGCCACCGTGCCTCCCTAACCTCATAAGTAAAAACTAGGTATTTCCAAACCGTATGAGTGAGGAGAACACAAATATTTTCATATCAGTCGCTCTTGGAATAATTTGCAGAATATCTCCAAGCATAGTCATGATGTAAGTAATAATACTAGCTTACTCGCACATACCTGAATTTACTAGTACATACCTGCCAAGACATATTGGTACTACACATTGCCGCCTAGAAATGGCGGTTGGTTTGCTGTTTGTAGGCCTATCTGCAACACTACCTGTTTCGTGAATATGTTATATCATGCCACACTTTGTTATTCTTCTAGAAATAAGAATACCAGTAAACTTCTGTTAAAATATATAGTAGAGACAACATTCATACGAGTATGTTGCAAAATGCGCTTCTGCAGAAATAACTCAATTCTTGCGTGAGACTCGTGGGCGATTGATACATTTAATTATATCCATCTTCTTGCAGTAGACAGAACTATTCTTGTTCTTTTGGAACATTATGGGTGCTATTCTGGTATCGTTCTTCTTTGATTCCTTTGTGGTAACTTTTTGTTCAGGATAAGAATATTGACCAGGAGGCGTTACAGGCCTTTTACTTTTTATTCTCGTTTTTTTAAAAGGTATGTTTATTGAAAGCATTGATTACAAAATTAAAACTTTTCTGTTTGACATCCCACGATTATATGCTTTCCGCTAAAGGAGACGGATGATTGAGGCAAGTGAATGATGATGGAATAGCCGATGGATTGAGAATGTAGGAAAAAGCGAAAGTACCCCGACAAAACCCGTGCACACGATGTTATCCGCCTCAAACTTATTTGGCCAAGTATAGAATCAGCGGCATCACGAACCAGAAGTAAGCGTTCTGCCACTGAGCAACAGTGGCACCGGACATATGAAAAGAAAAGAACACACATCGGTCTCTGGTAATTTGATTCTACTATTATAATTCTCATATTCACAAAAGTGCTTCTTCCACATTATCTGTCTTTCTGCTCTTAAATATTATTTTTTTGATTGCCATCCTGTTGTTTCTAATATTCTGTCTTCAATATAATTATTTGTTACGTTTCGTGGCTTCTTTCTCTTCGTTTCGTATTCATCATTACCATTTAAATTCTTTTTTATCACCTCGTTACTTTCGATAATTATATTGTAACGATTGGTGCTATCATTTGGAATCGGTTCAGCATTTATACTTATTTTCTCTCTTTAATAAATCATAGAATGCTTTTTGTAAGATATAGTGGCATTAAAATCAAAATTTGCTATGCGCAGCAGACTTTTATTCCTTTTTTTAAAAAAGAAGTAAAATAAAAATATCGTATATAGCCCTGCCTTTGTAATTCGTACCAACTGTTTACGAATGATTCATTCTATGTTGGTATTATACCACCTGTGCGGAGGGATCTGGCGCACAATTGCAATTGTAGTTTAAGACAAGTTAGGTATAAGAAATTAATATTAAAATATTTCTATGTTTGAGCAGCACAAATAATTTGTGTTTCTAGTAGGAGCTTTGGTAGTTAAGAACAAATGAGAAAAAAATATATTACTATTTTTTAACGAGAAAAAAAGAAAATGTCTAAAAGATGAGACATATATCTACCGATCGATAGATCAGATTAAACTAAACAAAATGACATGCTTGAAGTTAGTGCTTGCTTTTGCGTAATTGTCAAGAAGATTAAGACAATCAAAATTTTATGGCGGCAAGAAGTATGCCGTTCCTCGTTAAAGTTGAATCTTGTGATGGAGGAGCAGGGGCAGCTGCCCGTCCATTTAAGCTCCCCCAGCGTTTCAGGGGACCCCACTTCAAGATATGTAAAACTTATTTTCTTACTCCATTATGATATGATATGAATATGAGTGTATAAATGGAGCATGGAATATATTGCCACATCCCAAAACTCACAATATCTCGTAGGGAAACACAGTGGCTCAGTCATAGAGCGCTTACCCCTGATACGTGGGGTCATTGGTTCAATCGTGTCCGTGGGTTTCCTTGGGGGTACTCTCGTTTCATTCCACATTCTCATTCCAGCATTTCTTCAATCACCACTCACTTGCATTAATCATCGTCTCCCTTAGCCTGATTTGAATAATTGCTTGAGATTAAACTAAAAGATTTCATTTCATTCTTGAATCCCTGCCGGTATAGAACCTATTGTTTTTCTTTCATGATAGAAAAAAAGATATATTCGAGATTAAAACGTAACAATTATGTACATAGCGAAAATTTACACACACATAACTAATGTAAATTTACACTAATGTAACACGACATACTTCTGTTTAAATATTCATAAATGATAAAAATTATAGTAATTATAAATATCTATAGGCCTACTTATATCAAATACCAAATATTAACAAGTCATGAATATCCAATATGTAATTTTTCTGATTATCGAACGAACACAGACTACTGCTTAGGAAACGTTCGCAATCTGATTTCAAAAGCAGTGTTCAGTCATTTAAGGCAATTATGAGCATAGTCTGCGGGCCAAACGCGACCACTCTAAAAAAAGTATCCGTTCTGAAACATGATTCCTACTACAACAAATTAAGGTACTGGGTACTATTGTTCTTAATAAATTATATTGAACCATTTAATGCATTATCTTTCTTCTTTGGCTCAAGGTGATAGTTGCTATTCAGATAGTTTTTAGAAGATGAATCCAATATGCAACATATATAGTCTAATTGGTTTATTACAATCTATAATAATATTAATAATAATATAATAATAATAATAATAATAATAATAATAATAATAATAATAATAATAATAATAATAATAATAATGAGAAATAAATATATAATACCATTGGTACCTTATATTTGTGACAAACGAAGAATTAGAACAAAGTTCATAAGTTACAAAAATAGAGAAATGCTTTCTGAAAAACAACTTACTTGTATATCCAGTTCTAACTCCTTCGACAAAAGGAAGTGGAAGTTTTGTGTTTCAGTTTTTGGTGAAACTTTTGTGACATTCTGTGGCAACTTTTATTAAATTTGGAGAGTGCTCTCTTATTGTTTAGTTTTCTTGTAGGAGAATGTTTTGTGAACTACTCTTGAGATTTTTTCTCTCAACTTTTTTCTTCTTCCTGCATTGCTTCATTCTTTGCCGAAAGTAAGAAAAAAAAATCTCGTGAACTTTTTACTTTGCCATTCTTTTTACTGCATTTCTCCTGTTTTCTTTATTTGTTTTAATTCACATGGGGGACACCAACCAACCATCTAACCTACAGGTAGGAAATCACAGCTCTCTAAGCTTTTCTTTCTTCTTCGTTTTTTAAAGGTTATTTATCATTTAGAGAGTCTGAAAGACTAAAAGTTAGTTGACCGACCGCCCCCTGTTGGATTCTCATGGGATAGATACGTACATCCTATTTCTAGCAACAAACACACAGACCTCAGTTTCAACCCCATTCTAGCTTAGTTCACAGAAGAGAAGATTCTCTTTTCTGGCTTCTTCTTTAATTCGTAAATAAGGTAAAAAGAAAAATAGAAACAAAGTGAGAAACTTATGAAATGAGAGATAGAGAGATAAAATATATAGAACTAAGGAAACGTAATGCAACAAGAAGAAAAATATACAGTAATATTAGAAACTCTTCTTGATTGTAAGTGCCGAGAAGAAAAGAGTGATTTTTTTATACATATTTTATCAGTTTATATCTATAAAGCTAATCCGGCTTTGATGCTGTGTATGAATACTCATGTTCATATGATAAGCAATTGTGCTTTATTTGTGTTCATCTCTTACTTTTCTTCCTTCATTTATTCTGTTCTAGTCCACTGTGCGAGCAACAAATGTGTTATTTTTCTGCTCATCTCGTACTGATCAGCTACGTTCAAGATACTGCAATACTCATTTAAATGTTCGGGAAAAGTGATATGATAAAAAAACACCTCAAGTTTGAACCTCATCTATGTTGAAAATTTGGTTAAGATCGTTCGGGTGATTTAAGATTGATGATGATATCACAAAAAGACAGTCACTTTCATTTTTATTTTTTAAACATATATCTCCCTCTTCTCCCCTAAGTTGCATCGTAAAAGTGAAATGACGAAAACATCCCAGGTCCGAACCTTATCTATGTTGAAAGTTTGATCGAGATCGGTCGGGTGGTTTAAGAGTTATTAAGTTTTATTCATTTTCATACATTTCCCCTCTTCCCCTCCCCCGCCCTTAGATCTACCGTCAAAGTGAAATGATAAAAAACTTCCCAGGTTTGAATCTCATCGACGTTGAAAATTTGGTTGAGATCCATCGGTTGATTCAAGACTTATTAACTCACGAACATAGTCACTTTTATTTTTATATTTATTGATTTTAGTATATCTTCCCTTCCTCCCCAACCTTACGTTGCTCCGACAAAGTGAAGTGATAGAAAATGTTCCAGGTCCGAACCTTATCTATGTTGAAAGTTTGATCGAGATAGGTCCTTTGGTTCAAGAGTTATTAAGTTTTATTTAATTCTTATAATTCCCCCTCCTCCCTTAAGTTCTACCGTCCAAGTGAATAACTAAAAACACTTCCAGGCCAGAACCGCATTTACGTCAGAAATTTGAGCGAAATCGGTCGGTCGGTTTCAGATATTAAGTATCCCAAACATAGTCACTTCCAATTTTAACAAAAATGGCTTTAAAAAAATAGAAAATAGTAAAAGCGATGAAGTGCGGAAAATAATTCATTACAATCGTTGATAAAAATTTTCGAAATCTGTGTTAAGTGAAACAAACTGTAACTTTATACTAAATTAGTTTGAATAATAATTTTATGAGACATTGATTCGTTCATCTTGACATTAACTTTTTATAGATAATAGTAATAAATTATTTTCTGATTTTTAACGCTTTTGTTGATAGTTTAGTGAGTTTACTTAAGAAGTCGGTTAGTTTTGTTTTAAGTTTGTTTAATTTTTTACATTTTTGTTACCCAGTAGTTTAAATAAATACCTAAACTAAAGGTAGAACACTGATTACCCATTTAAATTAGTCGGCCTACGTAACATGGGTGAACAAATCTATATAAATAAAAATAAAAGTAGCTATTTTTGTTACTTCATATCTCTTGAAGCTTCCGACCGATCTCGATCAAACTTTCAACACAGATGTGGTTCGGGCCTGGGGTGGATTTTTTCATTCCACTTTGACGGTGCAACTTAGAGAAGAGGAAGGGCCGAAGATATTTAAAAATAATCGAAAATGAGAGATATTAGTGTCGAACCCATAATTTTTGGGGTCACTGAGGTAAACAGTGAGAGTTTCGATGCAGTTTAAATTCAAATTCAGCTCTTCATGTCTAAAATGAAATGTATTCTTCCCGTGCGAAGAATATATAATCGGCCTACGTGTTAGGAAATTCTATATGAACATACACACAATATTAAAATTTAGCTTTTGATTAATTTCATAAGTGTAGTTCAAAGACTGTCATCAGATGCTGATAAAATTTATATGAAGCCTGTGAGCAGGTATACTCTTTTAAAAAAGGGGGCCGCGGTGGCTCAGTGGTAGAGCCTTCACCTCTGGTGCTTGGGGTCCCGGGTTCGATCCCAGCCCTCGCCAAGTGAACTTTGTGGTGGACAAACACCGTGTCCGTGGGTTTTCTCGGGTTCTCCCGTTTCCTCCTACTTTCTTCATTCCACCATTTCATTCATTACTCATCACCGTCTCCTTTAGCCTAACCGGCATAACCGTGGGACGTAAAACTTAAAGATTTCATTTCATTTTCTTTTAGAAAAGAGAAAAATAAAAAAGAGACAAAGAGCAGGTAAACTCTTTAACAAAAAAGGGGAAAAGAAATATACAAGAAATGGACAAAAAAAACAAAAAACAAACAGAAAACTAGGTACATCTAATTCGAAGTTATCATACACACAATTATGGTATTAACACTGTCATGCACCGAGAAGTTTCACGATCTAATTTCAAACATTATTTTTAGGTCCTCTTGAGTTTTATCTCGAACACCGGCAAAGTATAATATTTTAAGAAAAAGAGCATAATCAAAATTGGTACGCCAATGTTGAAGTTATGCGTGAACATATACATATTAAAGTCGATTAATTACGGTTTTCACACTGCATACCTTTGAAGTACTTTATGGTCTCACACCAAAGAATCTTATTACATCGTGATGACATTTATATGGGACTATCAGAAATGTGCAGTCTTTGAAACTAAAGGAAGATTCATTAAAATTTGTGCTCCTATGTTAAGTTATGCATGAACATGTCCCTGGCCGAATTGAGAACCTCTTTTATTTATTTATTTATTTATTTATTGTTTTTGTTGTTCATATTGTTGTTTAACCACACTTATGTCTGAGTCCAAGTTTCAGACCAACAAAGTAGTACATACCTCTCTACAGCAATACACTTGCTAATCCTCGAAAACTAGTTTCTGGTCAGTATTCCTGGAGACATACTATCGTTTCTGCACTAGAAGCTTGTAACGTAACTTCGTTACCATTAAACTTGGTTGTTATGAAACAGATTTGTTCGCCCATAAGTAGTCAATCAATTTTGGAAAGGTAAATTATTTTGTACGCAGAGACATCAACCTAGTACCAGTGTGCTGGAGTCCCTACGACTAAATTTTACACGTAATGCATGTAATCCTGCCCATGAAGCCCCTGGGCAAGTGACCATCTGACCCATACGTTAATACATATCTTACTGCTGGTTCGCTCACTCGGTTGAAGTTTGCATTAGAAATGAACATTGTTACCATCAAGGAAGTATGTTATATTTCAAGATTAGACAGCTGAGAATGCAAACAATGTTCAGAAGCATCATATTAATCTGATTATTCACCACGAGGACTCATGTAACTATCTTCATTAAAATCTATCTTCACAAAAATAGACAAATGTGTGTTTCTTCTTACTAAAAAGTAACAGATTTTTTAAAAGTACAAACTGGTAGAATGGAGAAATTTAAAGACATGAAATATGCGGACTACACTGGGACATACTCAAGGTTATTAAAAGTCTCTCATATCTAGGTTATCAGTTCATTGATTTATACGGAGAAGCATTTTTCCCTTTGAAATGAGTGTGGATATTAATACGTACGTACAGATAAATATGAATTTAATGGGAACTCCTAAAAAAACATCAGAACTTCCAGATTAATATGACATTGATCAGCATTCTCCCAGTCGTTTGAAGCGACGTAGGATGGAGTTATTGAAGCCGTGAATGGTAGCAAGTGAAATAATTACACAATTCCACGTACAGTGCATGACTCAGTTCCGTGAGAGACGATGTAGCCAAGATTCTGCGACGGTTCGTGTCTCCAAAACGGACCACAGATATTCAATTATGTTCACATTCCCATTGGACGTGACAGGGAGGTAATCAAGTTGATTCCAATATTTCTCAAATCATGCCGCAAAAGCTCCAGTTGTATAACTGGTCACGACCTATAAAATGGCGGCATTATCATGAGCAGAGACGCAACCGATAAGCTTCAGCATAGGACTCACTAAAACCAGGATATTGCGACGCACAGCATCACAGAGCCGGCGCCATGTTTCGTGGTTGGCGGAGATACTGCGGATCACATGCTTCTTTAAGCGTCGGCCACACACAAACACCGCCCGTGGTTTGAAATGAAGTAAACACTGATTAATACGGCCATATCACACGTTTACAGTCGTCAGCGGTCCATGTTGCGGGTTCTGCACTATTGACGTCGTGCTAAAGCGTTTGGTCTGTTACCAACGGTTTGCCAGTTGCAACCACACCCCGTCTGTGCATGTTATCAGTCGGACTGTGATTGTCGACATAAGCTGCGGGACATGCTGCTTTAGTTCCTCTGTTACAAGCACCATAGTCGTACGACGTTCAATGTGACAATCAACTGCAATGTTCGGCAGGACTTATCACTGAGGGTTTTCTTCCGATCACTGTTACTCTTCACTGATGTGGTTTTGTCGTGACTTTTATAAGCCTCCTTCAACTTGGATATTGTTCCCCGTAACGAGTTCAACATACTTTCCAATTCCGTCACGCTCGCACCACATAACCGAGCATCAACAGTTTTCCCTCTTTGGATAACAGAGAAGTCGTCCATTTTACAATCACGATCTACTCAGTTCACTTTACTTCAAAATGGCGGATTTAAGATGGCTGCCGTCAAGGATACCCTTACCGTATTACTTCCCTCTAGGCATAATATATATTTCCGAAGCTTTTATCCACTTATTATTATTAATACGCGGGTTAGAAGCGGAGGTAAGGGACTTTCACACGTAGTAAGTGAACAATTAAATGCCTGTAACTTTTCCCCAAATGAGTGTATCTCAAAAGTAGCTTCACCATTGTCTTCCTAATTAAATTTTAGCCCGAAATTATGTTTCATATTACCATATTTCCATTTAAAAAACTTGACCTTAATTCAAAATGTCGGATTTCAAGATGGCTGCCGCCAAGGTCATACCTACCATACAACTTCCCCCTAGGCCTTATATGTATCTACATGGTTGTTCTTTCATTAACGCTCCGTTTACAAAAGATAGTAAGGGACTTCTGCAGTAATCTCTAATAACCACATCACAACTCTTAAAAATTATTAAAAAAAAATAAAAAATATGCACCATGGCAAAAATTTCTGTCATCACAAATAATACATATATGTCCTCTATCAGCTAGAAAAAAATCATTGAAATCGGAGCCGGACAATTGGGTGATGTCCCTTGTAAGAAAACCACAATTAATGCGAATCGTGTTCTTCAATATCATCTCTATAAGTGGGATATCGGCTATTTCAACTTGCTAAGTAATTTATACCCTTTACCAAACATTATTAGTGTCATCAAGTCTAGGAGGCTGAGGAGGGCGTGTCATGTAGTCAGAATGGAAGTAAGTACGAATGCTTTCAAAGTTTTAACTGGAAATCCAATCGGAGAACGACCTAAGCTCAGACGGAAGGACAATACTAATATGAATCTCCTCTCGCAGAAATACTAATACAAAGTAAGACCTGAATCCAGTTGGCTAAGAACAGAAGTCAATGGAGAGCTTTTGTGAACGAAGCATTGAACCTCCGGGTTCCATAGGCCATAGAGTAACCTAGTTAAGTAAGAAACTCGATAAGTGAAATATCTGTGTAAGTCGGATTACATTCATGGTCCCTTGCGATTCCATTCATCGAGGTTAGACCATATTTACAACCACTCTACAGATTTTGTAGTGTTTGAAATCGAAAATTTGGGTGAACTAGTGTTGCTCATGAAACTCTTGAACTCTCTCGTAGAGACGAGAAATGCAATGTTTCTAATCTTAACTCTAGTTTAAATATATATTTCTCGTCGTGTGCGCATTAGTAATCAAATGTACTACCTTTACTGCGAATACCTGCATCAGTAAAATTCAGAATAGTTTTGAGTAATCAAATGTACTACCTTTACTGCGAATACCTGCATCAGTAAAATTCAGAATAGTTTTGAACTTTCTGTTGTATTGTCATCTTTTCTGAGACACGAGACAGGGCTTTCTGCTGTTTGTAGTCTCTGCTACAAATTTAGACACTAACTCTTGAGGAATGTGGTTCCGCCTCCTTCGATCTATCTGTTTCAAATCAAGATCCTTTCCTTCCGCTTCGATTAACTCCACAGGAAACGAACTACACAAAAGAAACTTTGAGTTTCCCTTTTCTTTCATTTCTCTCTCTCTCTCTTTCTCGCTCTCTCTCTCTCTTTCTCTTTGGATGGGAAGAAACGAAGGAATTGAGAAAGGAAGAGAGAGAAAGGAATTGAAGTGGGAGAGAGAACGTACGTTTTCTGACTTCTTCCACCACTACTTCTACAATTGGGAAAATACCTTAAGTTCCTCCCTCCCATTTAGTTGTTGACTACGAAGATAGGAGGAGAAGGGGATGCAGTGGGAGAAAATTGTTCGTTTTCTTTTATTTAGCTCTACCAACCGACCCATTTTTTATTTCTTCCCCTCACCCCTCAATTTCTCTGCTTTAGCCCCACCATTCCTCGTCCTGGGTAAATGCAATCTTGAATTTAGTGACTTTCCTTCTGACTATTTTACTCATCTAAGCGATCCGCTCTCTTATTTCATCATTTTTTTATATTATTTCCATTACGTTTTTCAATTTCATTTTTCTTTCTTTCTTTTTTCTAAAAACTCTTTACGTATCCGTTGATTCTTTCTGTACTACTACTGCTTTTTAAAGTTCTTTCCCACAGCTCACATTCCTTTCTCGTGTCTTTTCTTTCTGTTCTTTCTTACTCGTTTTATCATCTTTCTTTCCTTTCTTCCCTTTTCGTTCCTGTATGATGTTCTACTGCCAGCAATACCGCCAAGAATCTCTTTCTGCTTCCTCATATTCTTCGATTCTAATTCTGTCCCTCAAGGATGGAGAAAGGGGAAAAATAGAAGACAAATTCTTGTTATGTTCGCTCACGTAAGAAAGAAAAAAAGTATTTGAGTCAGTATTGACAATCTATATATTAAAATGCTAGGTTTATATTTTTATTCCCACAGAAAAGTTTATATGTTTGTTTCCAATCCTTTCAACAATGACATATCGAAAATCACAAGTGCAAGACACGTACCGTTTTCGCTGGTCAAATTAAAAATTTTGCGTAGATTGTCCAGTTCTAATTGAATATTTACAAAAACGTGATCGTTATTTCTTTATTACATTTTTAGAGATACACTAGACGTGTTTAATTTTTTTAATATCATCATATCCTATGAGTTATACATTCCAACACAACATAGTTGTATACAGTGGTTGTGTATCTCTCAGGGATTTGTTTCATGGCCAAATCATAAAAAAAAAATCCCGAAGAATAACCATTTCTCCAGGCTAAAATGAATCTTTATTGTTTGCAGTGTTTTGCCCAATGAACACCATATATTACTAACATTAGACTATAATTAATTGTTTAGGCCTATGTAATGTATTTGATTATTACATAGTGCATGCAAGAAGGAAGAAAGCACTGATCATACATTAATTAGAAAATTCAACAGGAAATAGGCTCAATCTTGCAAACATAGGTGCCAGATATTGAAAAAATTACCGAAAAAATCTCCCGTTTTTGGTATCCCTTGCCGATTTTTATCAAGACGTCTCTCACTTGTGTCTGTAAAGGGCCATGTACCTACAGATGTTGTGAGGAATGACATGGAGATTATGCTCTTATGTGAATGGTGCGCTTTGTAGAGAGCGTAGGTTCAGCTAGTCTATATATTAAAATGCTAGGTTTATATGTTTGTCTCCAATCCTTTCGACAATGAGTTCTCGAAAACCACAAGTGCTAGAAACGTGCCATTTTTACTGGTCGATTCCAAATTTTGTGTAGATTGTCCAGTTCTCATTCAAATTTTCATAAACCATGTTGTTATTGTTCTATTCAAAATTTTAGGGGCCATTTAGAGCCCATAAGATTAACATTGTTGCACGCCGAAACTATGGTGTTAGGTAACCAGTAAAGAAGTTACATATGGCGGATTGACGGACATGACGGGAACTGCGTAAATCTGAATGGCAAAACGTATTGCATGCTGGCAACTTCAAAGGCCTCAAGAGACGCAATAGGGCGTACTCGAATGGATATGGATTTATTAGAAAAATTATTTTCACTTGATATCGTGTTACTTCTTCAAATTTGCTACAAAGTCACTCCAACATGTCTACATAGCAATTCACTTCCTATGTGAGCCTCCTATCCTTTACTTGTTTGAGTAAGGAGACATGGACAGTGGGAAGGAGATTCATGGTGATGACAGAACGATGCACTAAGTAGATAGCGCAAGTTCATCTAATTTATATACTAAAATGCTAGATTTATATGTTTGTCTTCAATCCTTTCGACAATGAAATCTCGAAAACCACAAATTCTAGAAACGTGCCATTTTCGCAGGTCAATTCCATATTTTGTATAGATTGTCCAGTTCTAATTGAATATTAAAAAAAAACACTACCATTATTTCTTTATTACATTTTAGGGGTACACTGGAAGTGTTAAAATTTTAAAAAAGCATCATGTCATACGAGTTATACATTCCAACATCATATAATTATGTACAGGAGTTGTATATCTCTCAGGCGTTTATTTCATGGCCAAATGATTATGAAAAATGAAGGATAACTATTTCTTCGGTCTAAGATGAATCTTTATTGTTTGGAGTGATGTGCCCAATGAACACCATATATCACTGACATTATAATTCATTGTGTATGTAATGTATTTGCTTATTACACACTGCATGCAACAAAGAAAACACTAATCATACATTAATTAGAAACTCTAACCAGAAGTAGGTTCAAACGTTGCAAATGGTGCCAGATATTAAAAAAATAATGGAAAAAATTTCTCCTTTAGTACCCCTTTAGTGCCGAATTTTATGAAGACGTCTTTCACTTGTGTCTGTAAAGGGATTGTATAGATGTTGTGAAGAATGACAAGGAGATTCATGCTCATATCTGAATGATGCGCTGTGCAAAGAGCGCAGGTTCAGCTAGTCCTATACTTAAAGTATTGATTTTGATGAAATAAAAATTTAAATTTCGTGATTTAATATTATATATAAAGTTGCTGGAGGATTATACATAAAGTAAAATCTAGTATTATACATACTAGATTTTTTATAAGAAGGGAAAGAGTACAGATGAGGTGTAAGATCAAATCTTCATGCTACGTCCAAGTATAAGCAGTTTTTCACCACATTATCACTCTCTAAGATCAATGAATTGCAAGCCTACTTCACTGGCGACGGCAATTAAAGTGCAAAAACCATTTGAAAATGCCTCAATCAGCTTGGTAAACGGTCTAAAGAGTAATGAAAAGTTCCAGAAGAGTTTACTGCTGGTAAAAATTAAAAACAAGCGATATGAGCAAATATTTGTGCTTTTTTCTTGTATTGTCAGTGAAATGGTCCGCTTCTGGTCTAAAATTCGTAACCTAACTCGCTACTCAGCAGGGAATTAATTATATATGCAAACAAGACTGTTTAATTGGAATGCAATGAATAAATTTAAAGGGAAAAATCCTTTTATTGCAAAGTTAGAAGCTATTACATATATATTTTAAATATTAATCCATTGTGTTGACATTCATTGATTGCACTTTCTCCCTTTTGTTCCGCTTGTAAAGAAATTGTGTTCATGCAATATTTATGAATCAGAATATGAGAAAATGTTCAAGAGATGGCTTTTAGTACTAAAGTGTGTTGTAGAAAAATATTAAACAACTTGTGACAAAAATTCATAGTCGATTTAATAATTCATAACTTTTCAGATTTAATGCCAAAGACGAAATCATTCTGAAAAACATGTCTTTTAAAAATATAACATAAAGGGAATGTTTTTTTATAGTACAGAAACATTCTAGTCCGTAAGTAACGCTGATTCCTAATAGATACTTAATAGTAGCCGCTCCGCTACGTTCGCTGCCTCCTTACCTTTATTTGAAAGTGATTAGTAATTGTGCTGAACATGAATATATAATGCCCCCCAATATGACTTAGCACCTAAACAATATGAACATGGTATCCAATGTTAACCAGGGTCGGATCCAGGATTTTCTGAGGGGGGTGCACCATAAGTACCAAAACAACCAGTCTCACTGAAAAGTGACATGTAACAATATTCTTTACATCTGACAACGCTGATACATACAACGGAGGGGGTGGGGGGAGTAAAAGGGTCGCAAGTGATATGCAGGAAAAATTGTTCTCTCTTCCTGCCTTCTGTTTTTTCCCTAGTTGGCAAATGTTATATTGCTTTGCTTAGTGAATATTTACCCTTCAACCTTCAGAAAATTGACTTAAATTATTGCTTTGGCAATACTCCGCTTTCTTTTAAGCCCCAAACCAAAACATGATGGCAGAAAGTTTAAGAAAATGTTGCCATTTTCACTGCTAGCTTCTCATTTTAGATAGTGTATATTTACAACGAAGGAGGGGGTGCACATTCACCGATGTACCCCCCTAAATCCGGCCCTGGTGTTAACAGAAGGTAATGCAAATACTACGGTAGGTGATTGTACGTGACTAGTACATGAAAAAAGTTCATATGAACATATATCACGAAACGCCTAGTTTTCGAATAAATTGGGGAAAAAGAGTAACAAAGAAAAACATCAACTTACGTATTCAGCGAATAATTACTAGTAGTGCCATTAATTGAAGTACATGTTTCAGTGAATGACTAGTGGTATGTTCTCAAACGGAGATGATAGTGTCTCCAGAAACTAAAGGAAAGTCTGTCCATTCAGGTTATTGTCTAGGATGTTTGGCCCTACAACAAGTACCAAGCAAATAGCACGTCGGCTCGATTCGGGTCTCATATGGCAATGGGGAGAACATTAGCGGAAGAAGGCTTGCATACATTTCCAGCGTGAACAAAGCCTTCATAATAGTGACGAAGAGAAACGTATGGCCTTTTGTATATGAGTATCGACACATGAGCGATTAATCCCTTATGTCATGTTCACCGACGAGGCTACTTTTACGCGAGATGGTATAAATAATATCAACAATGGGCATTATTAATGTGATGCAATCCGCATGCTACCATCTCCACAAATTTTGAACACAGATTCTCGGTTAATGTGTACTGTGCCGTGGTGAATGACATACTCATTGGCTCAATCGTCCTAGACAATAACCTGACTGGACAGACTTTCCTTCATTTTATGGAGACTACCACCTGTGTTTGAGGACGTACCACTGGACATTCGCCAAAACATGTATTTTCATTAATGGTACTACTAGTAATAATACGTACGTGGTGTTTTTCATTGTTACTCGTTTTCCCCAATGTACTCGAAAACTAGGCGTTTAACGATATATGTTCATATAAACATTTTTCATGTACTAGTCACGTACAATTACCTACTGCAGTATTTGCGTTACCTCCCGTTGCACCCTGTATAAACTTCAAACTCTTAGTGTTTACCTTTTAGGACAGTACAATATTTAACAAGCTTTATCACCAACCCACCGTTAATACTGTGGCTGTACTCATATTGAGATTTGAGCATCAATAATTGGGTAACCGCAAGTTCGTTGGACAAATTGAAAACAAGAAGTTGAATATTAACCATTAGAACGCTTTAATTAATCACTATTTTAACCTATATCGTACTAATTACGTATCAATTTTACGATAAATTTACTGTACAAATATAACAACTAACAACAACAAACATTGTGGCTTACAAATCCGGAAGTTTCAGTGTTATAGCAATAAAATCTGTGTATGTTTTTTTTGCTTGGCAACGTATTCACGATTAGTGTTAACTACCTGATGGAAATCCATCTTCATATTAACGTTATTGTTGATGAGGCATTATCTTTTATATTGGGTTGCGATTGAAATATTAGACTGACATGCTTAACTAACAAGAGAGAAAAAGATGAAAATTACAATACTTGGTTTGTCAAAGTAGTCCCCGGCAATGGGAGTCTTATTATCTTTTGTGAACATCGTTCAAAGACAGCGGAACAATTTCACTTCAATTTTAAAACCATATTTGAGGATAACCTCTTTCTAGAAAGAATGTCATGAAATAAGGCAAGTGTTTTCCTGCAATCATTTCATTGCTTGGGATTAAAATAGTGAAAAGCGAGATGGTGAGATCAATAAAGAAATAAATAAAATTTACTTGACAGAAGATGAGATCCAACCAGAAACCCCATGCATCAGATATGAGCGCTCTATCACTAGGTCACTGAGACTGCTCCTACAATGGATAGCATCACTAGCTCATGGATCATTTGTGTTTAAACACATTCATTTTCTGTAAGAGGGACCATGCCCGTTAACTATAACGATACGTTAGTTCACTGATGCCCAAATTCTATTCATAAAAATACGTAAATTTGCAAAATATAAGAGACAAACCAAAAATATGTCTTTTCGTTGCTAATGTCTTACGTGCTGCATCGCCAAAGGTAGAAAACGCAAGAACATGTTTATTAAAATCTGAGTTCGTGAGGACCAACATCTTTGTCAAAAACTATTTTTTTTTAAAAAAAAATGTTTTAAAAATTGAATTTGGTAAGGGAGGTAACGACCAGGAACTGCTATACAGATCTCACTATAGTGATTCATTTTCCCGAAATAAGGTTATTGAAGATACCTGACATTTACATACAAATTCCATTTCTCGTGAAGACTTATTTAGCTTCCATAATTCCCTGGGAGAAGGAACGACGTTCTGTTATCCGACTGTTTTAAGCACTTTATACATGTATTCAATCAGCTTCAAACGAAGTCCTGCTAATTCCATTCGAGTTAAATTCTCACTGACAATGAAGTCGTCGATAAAATGATTTCTATACTAACGTGCATTACCGTACACAGAAACAAATGTGGGAGCAACAAACCTCGAAATTAAATCACATACTACAGCCAGGTGTTATCTCTGTATATTTGAGCGGTCAAACAAGTAGCTTCAATGATCTTGGTATCGATTGTGATGCCTCAACAACAAACTCAGCACTGCACAATGGCATCTTTCCCTCAGATTCAAATTTGGGTGCTGCTAGATGAATAAACGTCGAAAGTCAGTTTGTAGACTAACTCTGAGTCATCTGTAAACACAAAATACAATCACTGAATATGGGTCTAGCCAGGTGCTGATGATACTGCTCCGGACGCCTTATTCTTTTCGCTGCAATTAATACACTATAGGATCCACGGGGAGGGCGGTTGAGGTCGATCGCACCCGAAAAGCTTTTTTTTTTCTATGTTCCGCTTTTTAGCATCACATTACAATTGCTATAATATGTAAAGCTACGAACAAAAATAAAACAAATTATGTAGGCTATATAATTTGTTATATTATGTGTTGAAAATTTGTATTATATTTTATGTATCTAGGTATTATTGCTCTACTTTATTCTGTTTCGATGTAGAACGCAGTGGCGGATCCGGGGGGGGGGCGATTGCCCCTTTCACCCAGAAGAGAAAACTATCTTATTTTATTTATAAATAAAACAGAGCTAGGAGCTCTTAAAAGTAGTTCTAAGTAGCAGTATTACAACCCCCAGAAGTCCGTCCTGGATCCGCCTCTTGGTAGAACTTGATATTTCGAGCCTACGTTCACCGATCCGCAATCTCCAAACTACTCTTCTGGATGTGGTAGTGGATTAATGGCACAAAAGCCATTAGTTCTTTTTCTATGAAATTTACGAGACACAGTAGGTTTAGAAATAGTTTGTTCTAGGGCATCAACAAGCTCTGAAGCCAGTTAACGTTCGAATAAGGTGAACTAGTGTCTTACAGTTAGAGATAGAGGCGATCTTTTAAACTTGTGACCGCTATAGACCGTTATGGACCATTCTATAACGATTTGTGTCAGCACAGCAAAAAGTATGCGGTTTAGTTTGCTACAATGGGAGCAGGTCAAAACTCCAACAGCCAAATCTCCCACACTCAGAAAATGTCAAAACGTCTACACAAACGGTCATAACTCCCACACAAATGGACAAATCTCCCAAATTCACGAACGATCAAAACACCCTTGTACTTCTTTTTATTATTTTTAGCGAGTGAAACTTACAAGACGTGCAACCAGGATAATTTCAAAGTGTGAGAGATTTGTCCGATTGTGTGGGAGTTTTGTCCATTTGTGTGGCTGTTGTGACAATTTTTGCGTGTAAGAGTTTTGTCCATTTGTGTGGGAGCTATGACCGATTCTGTGGGCGTTTTGACATTTCTTGAGTGTGGGGGTTTTGGCTGTGGGAGTTATGACCGTTCGTGCATTTGGGAGATTTGTCCGTTTGTGTGGGAGTTATGACCGATTGTGTGGGCGTTTTGACACTTCTTGAGTGTGGAAGATTTGGCTGTGGGAGTTTTACCTAGACCCGCTACAATCGGCATAGTACCTAGATAGTTAAAATTTGCTTTTTGAATCATTTTGTGTTGTGTTACAATACCAAATTTTGCGCAGATCCATTCGGAATGAGACAAGTTTGTCAAGTCTTTGCGAACATCGCCTCTCCATTCGAAATTGATTCTATGAACTTGGCACGTCAATTTTCTCGTGGGCTCTGGAATCTGCCTGCCTCCATTCAACCAATCACTGTCTATTTCAAAGTAAGATTTAGGTGCCATGTTTCAGTCATGATGATGTCAAACAAGTACTACTAACACATAACAATATAATCACGTATTGTGAACGCGTTCTCACCTGAAGTGGATACTGCTTGCAGATGAAGAGACAGTCATCATTGTTTATTCACCTCTCTGGATTGAAGTTTCGACTGAGTTCTTCCTTGTATTCGCACTCCAGTTCCACTCTTGTGGGCTGGTACTTTTTCCACTACATGCAGAAATTCTTAAGCTTTTCAATTTTGCATACGTGTCGATAAATTGCATACGATTTGAAAGTAACGTAAATTAGTATTATTGTAATTTCTTGATTAATCTAGCATATACTGACGAATCTCAATCAACGTGTTATAAGCACAGACATCCATCTTGCAATTGGAGCTCAACTCGGACAGAAGCTTGCTGTCCACAAAGGGTCTATCCTCCATTAATTACAATGAGGCTTACGCTTGCTGAAGTTTGCAGAAGCTGGGTCTCGAACACTCAATTCTTAATTAGGCTCGAACTAGCTCGAACATCGCTGATTTACCTCATTGGCCTCTCACTTGTTAAGGGTTGGGGCTTGTTATCCTCAATGGGGTTCGCATTCGCTCATTACTTCTGCTCTCTCGGACTCAAATTCTGACTTCCTGTCGACTTTTACAGTTCTCAGATATGCTATGCACAATTATTGAACTCCAAGCTAATTGAACACAAGATCTGGACTCGCGAACTTTGACCTATCTGCCTTTGACCTATAGTCCTACTTAAAACAAACAATTGATGATTATTAGCATCAAACATATGAGCTTATAACATTTCAGTGTTAATACATCCGTCATTCCACACGATAACTCTTGAACGAAAGCTAATTTTGTATTCTATTTTCTGCTATAGCTAGAGCGATTATCTCGACCGAGATCCTTAAAGGCTGATCCACGTTCTCTTGCCATGCTCTGTCCAACATACCAAGTAGTGCCGTCCTGCTACTGTTTTTGCTTTCAACTCCATTGGCCCAGATGGATTGCAAGGAGGGTCAACTTCGTGTCTCTTTGAGTACTCCGAGGAAAACCGAAGTATCGCAGCTGTCGAGTCGCGACCGCGGTGGTTTTACTTCAAGGCAACCTGTTGGAGCACGGTACGTCATATATGAATTAGAAAGGATAACCCAATGAATTTTCGATGTCAAAGTGTGAAAAGAAAGTTCATGAACCACGGCAGTGCGTGAGGTACGGCACACCATGTGCCAATTAACCTTTATGCAGTCAATCCGTTAGCATCCTCATGGGTAACTTTGGCTAGACATATTGGGCCATATACAGAGTGTTTCTGACGCGCGATTAGTGCTATACGAAGAGTTCGGCTAACATATGTTTCCTGCAGTAGTCAGGCTTTTAGTATGACTCTAACCATACGCCAAAACGACTCTACATAAGGTCCATTGTGTTTAGACGTGTATAATGCGAAATAACAAAGAAATGTTGGCCGCCTGTAATAAAACGAATAAGAATCGCGTGAACCTTTTTGTTTGTTGTACACATGATTATTCTCAACAAATGTAGTAAATGTTTGTCACTAATATTCTGAATACAGTGTCAAATTTCAAATTTCTTAATTTAGACTTTTGTATGTGCTAACTTGTCTTGAACTCATTCTTTGCACGTTTTGTGCAAAAACTTTTCCTGTATGTTTTCTCTAAAGCACAAAATAGCTACTTGTTTACAGTATGTTCATAGTACCTCTTTTTTCGCCTTATATTTGAACATAGACATGTTTCTTTTTGTATTATTATTTATGTTGAAACTGTGTATATACAAGAACAAACATGTTAGACATTTTTATTTTTGCTGAATAGCGTGGAATACTTTTACCAAGATATCATACGCAACCATATATTCTTTCTTTTTAGGAGCAAGTAAGACAAGAACGGTCCTCTTGTGCAGAAGTAATGTCATAATGTTTGGAATTTACACAAGCGCCATACACTTTGCATTATCTTTTCTTTTCCACTTCTTGAAAGGTCTAAAAACAAAGGAGCAAAAATGTATTCCGTCTAGAAATAATGAGAAGAGACAAAAATCGTCATAAGTAAACGCTAAAAAGAGACATACAGATAGGAGAATATGGAGGAAAAGAGGAAGAAGTGACGAAAAGGAGGATGTTATGTAACTGTCGACATTCTTGCAGAGACATCTGGTGTGTCAGTTGGCGTAAAAGTGGAAAACGTTGTGTTTCTCTTCGTCCCTATTGCTCTCTTGGCCCTTCTATCTGTCTTTTCCATTCCTTCTGTCTCACACTCTTCTGTTTTTCCGACATCATTCACCCAACCCTTTACCCACTCCCCCTTTCTTTTCTTAAATGAAAGAATAAGAGCGTCTTCGCAAGAATAACGAGAGAAACTTGTTACGCTGTAAGATGAAGAACATTTTCTTTCTTTCTTTCTATTTTATTTTTATCCTATGAGATCATCCCTTTCTACTTTCTAGTCTGTATTTGAGAATGCATGCGTGGCTTTCGCTCTGTCTGTGTGTGCGTATACGTGTGTGTATTTGTGTGCTGAAAATTAATTTCTTGCGATGACCCATAATCCTTTGCGCTTGAGGACCTTCTCTTGTGAACTTTTTTTCTTTTCTTTTTTCTCTCAATTCTCTTCAGTCCCTTTCTTCTTGTCTTTGGCTCTTTTTTATTCCTTTTTTCATTAAGGGTAGAAAAGATAGTTTCTTACTCATCTCTGCAGTGGCACGCGTTTACTGGAATATATCTCTTTCTGCATAAGTTTAACGTATCAGTTTTTGTCTTTAATCTTTTAAAAAAAAAAAAAAAAAAACATACTATTGACCAGATACTCAAGATGATATTAAAGACATCTTTCGATTTTTCTTTTATACGAGGATGCAAGATATATGTTTTAGTTTTTTAAAAAAAATATTGACCATTTACTGCTTCCATGTGTTGCTTAATAGCGATGAGTTGCTTGTTGTCAGAACTTGCATTAAAAGTTAAAACAGTATAACTTGTCAGTATATTATCAGGAGTTACTGTTGTAAATAAATACTAGTACAGTGCTCCTTTAGGTTATATGTTAGTTATTATTTCTGTGTCTATGTTATCAAAAAGTGAAGTTTTACGTACCACGGCTATGCCGACTAGGCTAAAGGAGACGGTGATGATGAGAAATGAATGAAATGGTGGAATGAAGAAAGAGGAAACGGGAGAAACCCGAGAAAATCCACGCACATGCTATTTGTTCACCACAAAGTTTACTTGGTGCGAGCTGGGATCGAACCAAGGACCCCATGTATCAGAGGTGAATGTTCTACCACTGAGCCACCGCGGCTTCTCTATGTTATCAAGTCCTAGACTTCTTGACAGATTGTTGCTCTTAGTTAGTGAGGCTGAAAACTGGGGAGGCAAACGAGTAGAAGCAAGTGTTGAAAAGCAGTTTTGTCCGGAGCAAATTAGCTCTTGCTTTCTAAGTGTGCTTGGTAGTTTTATACCCAGAGCGATATATTCCATAGTACAACACAAATAACACACAGTTCATGTCTCGGTCTGCATGCGCATGCGCTGATCAAACTACTTTCGCAATTTTTCCTCGCGACAAAAGATATGATGTAAGGTCTCCGATACTGCCTGATGCAATGGTCATATCTAGCATCTTGGTGCGAAATCTGGCATAATTCTCACACACTTAGTGTCTAGCGCGTTGACTTTATATTCATGACCAAATCTAGCATAATTTTATTCTTTTCTCTGGAGAACTCGAAAAACCTAAAATTTCAACCCTTATCAGCAACTATCCCTTTACAATGATAGGAATGTTTGGAGTAATAAAACCAATTCGTATTTATGCTGTGTTGGGTTGGTGAATTCACAGAAATATTCAAAAAAATCGATAAATAAAACATAACTCTAGAAATGGCTGTTTACTAGCCCAGTAATTTTATTATTTTTGTATTGAAACCTGAGTGTGCGGTTATTTTGGGTGTTTCTGTCTCTTCTCACTTTACAACTTGATATGGAGATGTGTGTCAGGTTAGACCTAGTAATATATCGTTAAAAGAAAGGTTTCAGCGCTGTCTCCAAAGTGGAATGTATTGTATACATTACTTGCAATGTTATCCCTTCATAAAATATAAATTTGACCTTCAATATCTTACCTCTTTCCAACACAAAAAACTACTCTTTTGCTAAAGAAAGATGTTCAGAGAAAATTAAAACCATTGTGTCTTAAACTTTCTTTGAAGCGAAGTACTTTATACTTCTAGTGTATTGTTTCCATATCGTGAGTGTATTGTTTCCATGTGAATATGAGGCGTTCGCAAGCTGAAGCACATAGAAGGAAGAAAAAGGTGCGTGGGGAGTCGAGTTTGAAACCACCTGTTTATATGCAGAAGTATAATGTGACGTGAGAAAACAAACAAATATTCATGAAGTAGTTGGGGGCTATTGAAGATACTCTTTTAAAAATGTACTCTTTTATGTGCAAGTAAGAAATATATGCTAAACGAAGTGTGCTCGAAAACATAGTGAAACTGGGAAACTAAAAATAATGGTCATTTTTTAAAACCTCAGTGTACTTTGAACTCTATCTCTAATCTCAATTTATTTTAACTGCTGGGGGAAGAGCATTTCAAACACCGGAGGACCCCCTAAAAGTGTACCTGGAAGAAACAAGCCTTGAAAATAAGTGTAAAGATTAAACGGACTTGATAGCCAAATTCACAACTTCATCCTGATAAGTCATTATTTTTTAATATTCAATAGAATATTCAACTAGACTAGAGTTTAGCATCCCTTTCAGCAGCGAGACTGTGTGAGACATGGACCTAAGCTGAACATGCCAACCAAACCCATGAGCTTCCACCGGAAAACATACCCTTGTCTGTAGCACCAAAGACGCGTATGCTAATTATAAAACCACAAGAAAGCTCAATATTTTGTAATATGTGTAACTTGTAAATTTGAACTTTTGTAATACAATGAAATTCCTTTTACTAATATAATCTTCACAATTTAAAGCCTTAGTTGAGTATGTTATATTGTTTAAAACGAGTATGCCCTTTATACTGTCTCAGTCCCGGGTTTGAGTATGAAATGATAGAAATCCGAACGAGATTTTTTGGATCGTACTTTATGTAGTAGATCCGTTCTTCATGATCTCAGTGTTTGATTAGATGTAAAATACAAAGGTACAAGTGGAAATTTAAGTCACATTGAAATGCATTTAAACTGCAATTGAATATATATATAATGTGCTGTCTACCAACTTATTTTATTATTGTTCGTGAGTTATGATAGTTCTTTAATGTATGAGTACAGTTAAAACACATCATTAAAATAATGAAGATAAGTAGGGGCGGGTCTTTAAAATTAAGGCGGAAATCTGTCATAATTTAGAGGAATCTATAACTAAAGTAATTTCGCCACTTCAGTTGTCAACCTAAATGCAATGTTTCAAAAGTTGCATCTTCGGTTCCACACAAAACTTCTGCTAGGCTAATTAAGGATTGACCAGTGTATGATTCATTTTATTTCCTTGTATTAAAGTTTCCTTACCTTCTATATCTTTGATCCGTTTGCTTGTTAAATCACCTTCTTTCAGAAATTTAAATGAAACTTGAAATTCTCTCTTTCATTCTAATATTCATCGGTCAACACAAAACAATTATCATTTTAAGTTCCATATGTAGCTCGTTGTTTTGAAATCTACCGGAAACAAATGATGCCGACAGAACTGAAGGAAGTGCTTCATGCTTAATTCATCCCTCGATACGAGTACTTTGTCTGTCAAACTTCAATCATTCATATACTCTTCATATACTCTCTTTAAAATCATTTTATTTTCCTGTTAAGGAATTTAGTTTACCGAAGACTATTTTATACATGTATATTTACTCTGTGTGTCCACGTGCCTGTCTGTCCGAAAGATGTAATATCTCGAGAACTACTTTGATGGACCATCATCTATTTTGGTCAGAATTTTGAGGCTCAAAAGTTAGAAATCGAGTTTTTTGGTTGGATCCATTCAACAGAAATCATGGTTTACAGCGTCCTCTTTTCACGTTGATCATTACACACTGAGAAAAATCAGTTCTCCGGACAGCGGTATATTGCACAAACATACGGAAGCCTCTTGCTTACTACAGAAATCAGTACGGAGCGTACGTTATACATATGCTACATACGCACTGCCCTTAGATGTTACTTCATGCCGCTGCAGGATGTCTGACATCTAACAGTTTTCCGTATATCACATGCATATATTTACGATACATTTCTCAGCTATATGTTATATAGGTCAATTTGTATGTGAGATCCTGACCGACTATATTGTTTCATACGGAAAGTACGTATAAATGGACCACTTATACGGAAAGTATTATAAAAGACGCGTTTTCAGTTATACGTCTGCTGTACGTTAAATCCAAAAACTACAGGAATTACGCGTGTAACTTACATTTTTAAGTACGCCACCTACATTTTTTTCTCAGTGCAGAGTAGAACCTATAATAGATAGCGAGAAGTAGTTTGCTGCTTCCAAGAACAAATTAGGCAATTAGGTGTCCCAAGAGTAAATTTTATGTCTAGTCTAATCTTTATTCTAGTTTTGAAAGTGGTAGAAAACTACTAGCACTTTCAGTATTAATTGAGAAACTAACACATACAAAATAAATATCTTTACGTGGTGTACATTTGTTTTTATTGTCTAATTATATTCCATTTAGGAGAAAGTTCCGTATCGTAAGATTATTTAAAGACTAACACAATTTAATTTGATTTTCACTTTAGCGCCCCTTTCAGCAGCGAGGCTACATGAGACGTGGACCTACAGCTTAACGTGGAATCAGAATCACATGAGCTCCGCCGGAAACTGAACCCGGAAGCTCCCACGCCAAAGACGCGTTCGCTAACCGATTAGCTACGAAGGGGATCAAAGACCCACGCAATAGACTTGTCGTCTATCACAATGCTCCTTTCTATTCTTGCTTTCCCCACGTTTGCACTCTGTTTGCACTAATATTAGTACCCAAATACTGAAAACTAGTCAGCTTCCTTCTGTTTCTATACTTGATATAGTCTCTTTACTCTCAAAACTTTGATCTCTGTGAATTTTAACATCCAACTTTTACATTCATATAATACTCATACTACGAGTATACATATTGAGAAGCCTTAACGTTACTGTAAATAGGAGCTAAACATCGAAGTCATCGTAATTCTACAGTATTCTTAGCGTTTACTGGAAAATAATTATAGTCAAAACATGAGACATATACCAATTGATAAATCCTATTAATCTAAACCTAATGATTAGGATTAGCATTTTGATTTCTGGGCCTTCGGCATTTACAGCCATTTAGCCTGTCACATTGAGGGATGACGTCCCTCGGCGAGCATACTATCCGTGGAAAGAGAAGGAACAAAGGATTTGGAAAGTGGGCTGGGACCTATAAGTTAGGTACCACCCTGTCATTTGCCTGGTGTGAATGAGAAAAACCCAGGAAAACCTCATTCAGGCCTCAAAAAGTATTTTACAATTTTTTTTCGACCGAGTGCCCTCACCGGGAATCGAACCCGGGACCGCTCGCACCGAAGGCGTGAGCGTTAGCGACTACGTTACGCGGACCCACCTGAACCTAATGATATCAGTGAATGTAAAACCTTATACAAACTGTAGTATATGACGATCAAGAAAATACGAATTTTTTTGTAAATTTAAAGCTTGATTCTTTTATGAGAACCATGCTACCTATTAGATAAAAGTGTTACTGAAGTATATCACCATAAAGCCCTTCGTTACGGCACCAGCAAGATGACACTAAATAGTATATAGTTAATGAGAGATAGCTCAGAAGTGCCATTTACTCTTGAACTTTGATTTTTATTCAACTAAAATAATGTCCAAGGCTGATTCATTGCTACTGATGTAGTTCTGGCGCACCAGATTTTGGAAGATCTACAGATAAAATTCGATACTTTGCATGAAAAGATATGTTTATTAAGGAACAAATTTATGCAGGCAACAAAATTAAATACAAAGCAATATAGCTGTATTTTTTAATTTAGAAGTCTAGGGTTACTAGTGTAAAATTATTACAAGTGATTTATGACGAATAAAATAAGCGAGTGCATATGAAGGATGACTGTATGTAGGTGCTATTTTCCACCGACGGTATATTTCTGCACAGTGTACAGAATCTGTATTTTATGTTTACAAGTGGAGCGTTATAGTATTAAACCATGATAAGTGCTATTGAAACTCGTATCATTGAAACAACTCACTTCTTTTCACTGCCTTTGCTTACACGCATACCCACTATCACTGTCACGCCTGCTCCATTCGGACGCAACTCACCAGCTTCGTCGGTGCCCTGACTCGGTTAGATAGCATTCATGACTTTTTTAGTGATCACCTAGCGCAAGTTGGTTTATGTTTTTCGCACTGTAGTTTTATGCCACACATCCGGAAGCCATATTTATAAGTAAATTGTATAGTAATTGTAAATTTTCAACAAATACTTCTGATTGGCACTTGAATTTTATCTATACCAAGTGAGATATTCGCCCACGGAAACCTTTTAGGGGACAATAAGAAGGAAATTAGTGAAATAATTATAATTTTTCAACAATTCTTTCTAGTGGTGCACCAAAAAAAAGTATGGATTCATGTATGATTGATAGCTTGGGTCAGTCTGAACAAAATGACATATTTAAGATTTAATTCGAATATGTAGTTTTTCGAGAAAATTGAGATGGAGCTAATATGTGGGCTAATATCGTTTGTTTCCAATGATAATTTGTTACCTTTTATTCTGCTAGAAAATATTATTTATTTATTTATTTATTTACTTATAAATTAAAAAATAGGTCGTTAATATAGAGGTTTTGCACGGGCGGATCCAGGACAGACTTCTGGGGGAGGCGATGGGTTGTAATACTACTACTTAGAGCTACTTTTAAGAGCTCCAAACTCTGGGATGGGTTTTATTTTTATATAAAATAAGAAAGTTTTCTCTTCCGGAAGGAGGTCTCCTCCCTGGATCCGCCCCTGATGTTTTGTATTGTTCTAACGGCGACGCATACTTCTAACAGTTTCTAACACCGCGAGATTTAGTCAAATAAAAAAAGTACAAAAAGTAACGCTTTTATTATTAAAAGTTTACTTGTTATTACATGTTTTCTTCACTTACCAAACATTCAATAGTCCATTAACATTATAGCCAGTTTAAACAACAAGTAAACAGTAAATATGGTACATTACACACACGGATAATAACTTTATCTCAAAGTCCTATATAATCTCAAAACCTTGAACAACTTGCTTGAATTTATTTACGATACCTCAACCATAGCTTAGTGGTTTCATTTACTTAATGCACCTTTATTGAATTCCATGGTTTCAACATGTAAACAGTGTAGTTCCAACATCAATAATGTTTCCGCATGATAGAAAAACGCACCCAGATCTTTATCATATCCATTAACTAATTTAACTAACAAAACAAAAAATCATAAATATTATAACGAACTGTCAGTAGATGTGTTTTATCCTCGTTTAATATCAATTATATACGTGATGTTGCAAAATTATATGTAAAAAGACTTGCAATTCCTTACACCAATTAGAAGGGGAGCACGATGGTTGAGAACTCACTTCTGGTGCTGAAGGTTCCTGCTTAGATCACAGATAGCATTTCTAACGAGACTAAATGGGAAACAATGTTTTCTCGTCTTGTCTCGTGAATTTTGTAAAAGTCTCGTCTCAATTCTGGGAAATCTTTATTCGTGTCGTCTCGTTCTGTAAATTTATATACAAAATGTAATTCTCCGATTTTTTTAAGATTCTATCTAAAAGTTACCAGAATCCTTCTGCGTTCGGGAAGCCCACTACTCAGAGATGACGTGGGTCAATGAAAACTTGACACATGACCGACTGACCCACCACTCACCGAGACCCATTACCCATCACCTACCAAAACCAATCGTCATCAATTCTGACCCATGATCCACGCTCTGTTCTCCACTGTCTAAAGAGTTTACACTTGTAATAAAACAAGGCTGTGAAATTATCACTAATCGGATGTTGAGTTTCTACGGTTAATCACTCAAGCATCACTCTGTTACAATACCGGTATAAAATGGTATATCTGATCTTAACGATATAAAATAGTAAAGTTTTTGTCATGGTCCATATTACGATGAATTTCAAATTAATTATCATATATAATTATTTCGTTTTTGAATTACTGATACTTTTGAATTACTGAAAAATAGGACGAAATTTAACTTTCAATCCAAGGTAAAGTGGGCTAACGTAAAGGGAAAAAAAGAAAGAAAAAATGTAAAAGTCGACTGTGACTAGAATGTCAAGTAATAAGTTCTATTGCTATTATTACGGTTACAAATATCAATACCCAAAACTTCCTGAAGTTCTTCTTTCACTTAGATATGCTCATCCTAGGTAAGCAAATAGAAACAAATGAAAAAGGGAAGAAAAATGTAAGCCTTGAAAGTGAAACGTAGACAAATTCACCAGTGTTCAGAAAATGCTGTCTATAATGCACTGAGCAAAATGGGTCAGTTGGTCAAAGTGTGCCATGGTTGGTCGGAAGGTGAGAGTGCGTTATTGTGGGTAGTGGGTCGCAGTGAGTCACATCATGTTGACCCACTCACAAATCTTCACTCATGACTCACTGACCCACTTTGTCTCTGCTAAGAAGGGTGTGATAAAGAAACATTCAAACCATATTTATTATTGCAGTATATTGTGTAATGTTTTGCTAATATCTAAACGTAGATAAATGTTCTTTACTTTACGATTTTTTAAGTTTAGATGATTTTATATGAATGATAACACTAAAGCAGTGTTTGAAATGTAAGACTGGTGAAATAGTGTTGCTAATGAGAATCGAGATTTCTTTTGGCTCGTATCGAATTTGAAAATGTATAATTGAATTGAATTTGAAAAAAATATTCGAGACGGGGCGAGAAAATTCTCGTTTTGTGAGCAATATTAATCTCAGAATAAGTGAGCTTGTGGTAGACAACGTCACCCAGTAAGCAAGCACGTCTACAGTAAATCTAATTGTGCCGTTAATTAATAGACTTAACCTTAGAAATCCTCTCTGAGGGCAGCTTTGCTAAGTTGTAAATTTTAAAGCATGCTTGGAGTCCAGATAGCTTTGACATATAAACTTATGTATGCTTAGCCCAGATGTAAGAATGAACGTTGCGCAAGAATGCTTGCGTGTTAGAATTAATCTTAGATGTTCTTTCTGTGTATGGTTTGCCAAGTGTAAATTTCAAGTCATGCTTGACAAGTATGCCCATTTAAAGGAATTTTAAGGCTAGCCTTATATTACATATTATTGTCAAGTCTGAAATAAGCTTACGATCGAGGAACTAGCAAATTTACTATAGTCTTGGTTAATTCTACAGCTGGTAAATGCAAATTTAGGCAAGCCTACAGTCTTGGCCTTGAAGGTTTGAGTAAGGCTATAAAGTCTACAATGCTCTGGTTCGTGGGTTTTCTCATAGTTCTTTCGTTTCCTTCTATATTCTCATTCCACCAATTATTTCATAATCATACTCTATTATTAATGATTCGTCCCCCTTTTGTTTAAAGGACATAACTATGAGACATTAAAAATAAGTCATTTTTATATTTAGCCTATACTGAGTTTCTTAAAAGGTCTTAGGAAGCATAGACGCAGCATTCCTGAGCTGGAGAATTCGTACGGTGACACAAATTAACATTAAAAAAAAAAATCACAACTGTTTATACAGATATACAGGGTGTTTCAAAATAACAGCGACAACGTCTGGGAGGTGATTCTGACATCAAGATAAGGCAAAAAGTATAGACCATCCTGGATGCAGAAATGCTTTCTTTCGGAGTTATAGGCTGCCTAAAACATGAAAGAAAATGAACTTTAAAGGTCAATACTTCCAAAACTATGGGTCCTACCGTAGTCGGGTCAATACTTCACTTAGGAACTAATATGTGTGCTATCCAAAAATTCTTGTTTCAGAATCGTGCAGTACTCATGTAACAATTTTTATAGAGGGAGTTAGGCTACATATAATTTGAAGTAGTCACCAACTACCTCTATAAAAATTGTTGCGGAAGTACTGGAGGATTCTGAAACTTGGATACTTGGATAGAGCACATACTAGTTCCTAAGTAAAGTCATGACCCGACAAGGGTAGGCCCCGTAGTTTTGGAGCTATGGACCTTTAAAGTTCATTTTTTCATGATTTTGGCAGCCTATAACTCCGAAAGGAATCATTTGTGCACCCAGGATGGTCTATACTTTTCGTCCTATCTTGGAGTCAGGAATCACTCCCAAACGTTGTTGGTGTTGTTTTGAAACACCCTGTATATTTGTTTAATCCCTTACCGCATGCCGTGCCATATATGGCACATACCCTTTTTTCACTTTAGCTTTTTTTTTTTATTTATCAAAGGCACCAAATAACTTTTGTCTGCTGTGTGAGATATTGACGTGTATGAATAAGAGATTTTGGTGTCATCTGGCATGTTCTTTGTGAGTTGTAAGTGTGTCATATATGTTACTTACTTATTTCTCGTCGGAATTAAGTGAAAAATCTAAAATGCAAGTTTTAATTCATTTTTCAAGTTCCTATATGAGGATTTCCAATACTGATTATTTATTTCGCTAAAAGAAAAAAAAATCATGCAGAAAGGGATTACTGTCTGCTTCCGATAATAATACATTTTTCAACCTTCGCACACAAATCGAAGGATATCCTGGTACCTCGTAAAATATTGCTGCATTAACAAGACGGAAATCGGTAATCAGGGGTGAAGCCAACTCCGTCTCGCGCTAATAATGACAACTTACTTGTAGTATATGTGTTCCTATAATTGAGCCAAAAATATTCAACTTTCGAACAGGTAACTCATCATAGATGGTCATGGTCATGGCTGTAATAAGACATATACAAAAGTATACGGCGTATACCTACCTAGTATTTTTATAATCCAGTAGGTATATATTTATTCAATATTACAAAAGAAGAGCATATGTAGAGGTGGATGTACACTATACTTCTGAAAACTGTTAAACGTGTTATTATCAAGTATTCTATTGGCAAGCCCTAGCTCTAATGATTTTTTTAAAAAAAAATTCTTTGTTTCTCTCCTTTTTTTTAAGGTTCGGGGAATAAATACAATGATGATTCTTCCTGACATAAAACGTTTTTCGGTTTTTCGAAAGTATACCTTCTAAATTTCTAGCATTACATGACTTGTTATGAGATTATCTTATCACTATGGCATGGGTGAAGGAAAATGTCCCATGCATAACAGACTAGGTCCACCATCTTTGTGTTCGCTATCTTGTACGCAATTTTTGTTTCTCAAATGTGAACGGGACCTTGGAATATATGTTTTCACGACAAGAATACGCTGAGAAAACCATTGGTGAAATCACTCTTGCAAGATCAATTCACGCTAACAGAGATACGTAAAGAATAAGTTATTATTTGCCAAATTTTGCAAACCTAAATGGTTTTCTAATTCTTGGCCTGAACTACATATCAAACCACTGTATTCCGTTTAAGAATGAAGTGTTTCGACCTGGCGCAGGCCCGTATCCAGGGGGGGTCTAGGGGCCGGCCCCCCATAATTTTTACTGGCCCCCTCGAAAATTTTCACGGTAGGCTTGCAAATGAACTACAATATGGTGATGAACTGTAATATTTTCGAATCGGGCCCCCCTAACTTCCACCGCCCCCCCTACATTTTCGGGCTGACTACGGGCCTGACCTGGCGAAAGATGATTTGTATGCGCCGATAACATTTCGAACACTCATGTGGGGTTCTAATCGTACAACCGTTTCTAGCCCTTACAGTTTCTTTTAATACTGAATTTCGGCGAAATGAAATGAAATGAAATCTGTAAGTTTTACGTCCCACGGTTATGTCGGTTAGGCTAAAGGAGACGGTGATGATGAGAGATGAGTGAAATGGTGGAATGAAGAAAGTGGGAGGAAACGGGAGAACCCCGAGAAAACCCACGAGCACGGTGTTTGTGAATTTCGGCGAAGAATTGGTCTTACAATAAGGGCAGAGAACATGACAACCCAGCTGAGGTTCAGTATTGTGAGAAATGCAACAAAATTTCGTACTGCATATTCAGTCAAACATGTGCTAGACAACTTGTAACTTCTCAAACGTTGTGCCTAAGACCCACAGTGAATGCACTTAGACTTTTCTCTTCGTATCCTCTCCTGCCTGACTCTGCCTCGGCTTGGTTGGACTTTCTCTTGTTAATATGTGGTCAGCCAAGGCCCCATCCCGGTGAAATTAAAATACCGCTAATTTTACAGTAATTACGTGATATCTTCAAATAGATAAAAGATAATCGAAATGTGGAACAAGAACGCGCTAGACAATAATATTTTACATGAGATATCGTTATCAGGAGTCACCTAGTAGCTTTCAGTTTGCAGCCATTTAAAAACGCGAAAATAAATGCCGATTTTCTAAATGATTGGAAATCGAAAGCAGATAAGTGAGTCATAATAACGGTATCACATGTAAAATAATATTGTCGAGCGAGCTCTTGTTCCACTTTTCGATTCTTTTATCTACTACGTATTAGAACATATCACATAATTACTGTAAAATTAGCGGTATTTTAATTTCACAGTAATTAAGTCTCTTAACACGCGGGCTACGACTCGCGACCAGAGCTTGCATCTCCAACCCTAACGGTATAAGAAATTTTCCAGCACACTATGTTATGTCAAAAGCAGGTCTATTACAAGATCACGCTATCTACACCACCTAATACAACCCATTTTATTTGACTCAGAAGAACAGCAGTAATCAACATGAATTTCTTGGTTGTTACAGATCAATTAAAATCGATATCAGGTACTCAGTCTAGCTCTCAGTAATACATATTAACGATATTGAGTATTACGTCATTTTTTAAATTCTTTAGTCCATTGACTTATATACGTCATCATTTCTCTTCGAAATTAATTAAAATCTTAATGATGTGACCTTATTGATTTATTCTTCAAAATTCAATGTAAATGTTCGTTGCTTTTTCAAGATGACTTTTTATTGTACGCGTGAGTCAAAATTAAAGTGGTGTAAGTCATTTTCTGAAAAAGAAAAACACAGACAAAGGTCTTGTTGAGACAATTTGTTAACAGAGAACTTAATTCAAAGCTTCATTCAACTGCCAACAGATGTTCAGTGGAAGTTGTAGCGATAAAGGAACTGCTCTTTTAATTGAATTTATTACAATACCTTTTGCTTAGTATCTGAAAACAAATGTGGCTAAAACCATTGAAAATTCAATCTATCTATATATAATGTAAAATAATAAATTAAATTTGAAAACTAAATATTAAAAGAAATATATTTAACAAACTTTTAATTTCCATGAAGAAAGAGACAGTCATATAGATTTAAAAGGAAGATCAGTTAAGTCAAGCCATTAAAATTCCAGTTCCTAATAAATAAATAAATAAATAAATAAATAAATACATCATATAAGTGCAGTGTTCTTGATTAAGTCATTCTGTTCCTGAAATCTATCCATATTAAGTTGCTGATTAGATAACAAAAATGTAATTTAAATATTAGGTATAATTTTGGCCAATTCTGCACCCATAAATGTCACTTTCTACCCATTTGTTTTTAGTAGAGTTGAAACTCTCTCCCAACCATTTTTTTTCCTTATAATAATATGAATTGAAACTAACTATAGCTTGATATGCTTCTAACCCCTTGGCTTGCAGCAGAACTAATAGACCTATTGCTACACCAGAGGAAGTATCTTACTTGTCGCACTTTCGCCTATGAGTCAGGGCAAATCAGATTCCGGAAATTTTTGTCTTCCGATAGTTTATTTGTATGCTTACAGTAGTTAAGATGGGTATGAGTTGTTTCGAATCTAGATTTTTGCTTCGGCTGACAGATCTATACTTTTAGTGTTGTGTTAGATCAATAGTGTCACTAAAATATAGACATCATTATAGGAAGAAGTGAACACGAAGAAAAGAGTTCAAGAGATTTTAGTACTTTTAGTAAACTAGAGAGTAAAATGTATTGTAAATGTTTTAAGCACGAACAGTGAAAGTGTTAGTTTTGGGACTACCAGAAAGTATATTACAATATATTTTAAGTTATTTCATTAAAATTTGGAAATGTTTTGCTTACTTTATTGTTAAATTCCGTTAGCTCAGGCACATAGCCAAGGGGGGGTCCGGGGGGTCCGGACCCCCCCCTTCGAGACCGGAAATGAAGAAACTAAGGAAGGATAAAACAAAATGAAATGACAAAAAGAAGGATCAGCGTTAAAAATTAAAAAGAAATCTACAGGAAGCTTTTGCTTACCCTTTCTTATGAGGAGATATGTATTACTTGCAATATGGTGGCGAGGTAAGCGAGGTATTCTGGAAGAGTCAGGGAATTTGAAATTTCAGAGATATTTCAAGCTTCCGAAAGCATAAGTGCCGTTGTGTAACAGCATGAACATTTTTAATCATAACTTTTCGTCATCGCATCCTTGCAGTATAAAACATGTTATTTCAAAGAAAAATTTATTTTGTTCCTTTAACCTGTCATTTGGAACCGACAGTAGTTGACGGAATAATGGAAACAAAAAAATTATGTTAAAAAAAATTCTGTTAGCATTTGATTCAACAGAGAAAGCTACGCATATATTGTAAAACTAGTTGAATATACACATGCTTGGCACAGGGGCTGTATTTGAACGCCTGTGGCAGTATCACCATTGATCTCAGCGACCGCGAAAACTACGGATTTGATACTAATATCAGTCATTTTGGGCTTTTTTTTTTTTTTTTTTTTTTTTTTTTTACATGTTTCGGTATCTACCCCCCGCTGACTCCCGGCCCGCATGCTTGCAAGTCATCGCTAATGGAAGTGTCACCATTGATTTCAGCGACCGCGAAAACTATGGATTTGATATTAATATAGGTTATTTTGGTTTATGTCTTGGTGCCTCACCCCACCTCCGGTGACCCCCGGCCCGGAGCCGAATAGCGTGAATTTGGAAGTTAATGCGACTGGAGTTTCACCATTGATTTCAGCGACCGCGAAAATATGAATTTCTACACTAATAGCTCAAGTGGTAGAGCGTTGGCTTCGCATTCGGGAGGTCGTGGATTCGAATCCCGCTGCCTGCCATCCTGTCTGAGGTTTTCCAAGGTTTCCCTCAGTCCTACCAGGCAAATGCCGGGATGGCATCTACTAAACAGGCCCTGGCCGATACCTTCCCAAATCCTTTCCATTGTTAATGTTGTTGGATATCCAATGTAAAATGGCCTCTATGCTGTATCAGGTGATTGTTAAATAAATAAATAAATATCGGTCATTTTCTACTACTTTTACATATCCCGGTAAACGTTCTCCCGAGACCCCCCTGGTTTGAATTTCGACAAAAACGTTTAACTTTGGTCCGGAGCCTGGACCAAGGTATTCGTGACTAAAATTTGGCAACTCTCGGTCAATTTGTGTGGTTCCCAAGCCGGTTCCGGTAAACGCACCCTAGACCCCACTGTTTCGAAATTAAAAAAAAAAACGCTTCGGCTTGATCTGGGGCCTAGGCCAAGGTACCCCTGACCAAAATTTGGTAACTCTCGGTCCACTCGTCTGGTCCCAGGCCGTACACAGACAGACAAACACACAAACAAACTCTTTATTTTATTTATATTAGAAGATAGTTTACAAGACAGTATTCAGTATGTACTTTTTATAATAATTGAGGTCATAACGAAAGGAAAATTGTTATATTTGAATAAACAGGAGAAGGACGTAAATATTGCAAAATCTTTTTCAATACTTTTTTTTATTATTATTATTTTGCTAGAAATTTCTTCATAATTTGTTATTAAAATATTTGCCAACATATCCTCATTTTATTGTCCTAACATACCAATATATGTTTAGATTGATCGAGCTCCTGGGCCTTCAGAATTTCATGTCATCCCCCCCCCCCCGTTACGAAATCCTGGCTAAACGAACCAATATATCTTCCAGTAAAGTAGTTTAGAGTGATCGAGCCCCTTTTATGATGACCACAGTATTTCATGTAACGGACCCCCCCCCTTCACGAAATCCTGGCTACGTGCCTGGTTAGCTGTAGATTTAGGTAAGTTCAATCAATTTTAGCTAGACTCTGAGTGTCATTTAGCTTCTTTCTAAACTCATAAGTTGGCAATACTGAAACAAAGGACTAAGAAACAAAGACGGCGCCGGTAATGTTATAACAAAATTGTTACCATGTTATAATCTGTGTCAGTTACTCATAACATCATTATAGTTAAATACTAGAAACCTTGTAACAGAATTTTTATATATTATATCTCAGAAGAAAAATATGTTAATATAATTGTACAACAAACACACATATTTCACAGATTGGAACAGAAATCATCTAGTATACACGTGCTAATCATTATTGCATGCTGTTACTTCCTTTAACGCTGATCTGAACTGTCTGCTTCGACGCATGACAGCGCAGACTAACAGCATGAAAGACTAATAGCACGTAGCACTGAGAATACAATGGTAAATTGTTAATAAGCTCCACACGTATAGATTAATCTGGCTTAGTCGTTCGATAAGAGAAAACAACCTCAATTCTGCATGCATTATGGAATACCATGATCGATATATATATATATATATATATATATATATATATATATATATATATATATATATATATAAAACGTTGTGTGATGATGGTGCTTCCATCTATTATTCATTGCTCATTGTTTAATATTTGGTAATCTGTGCTAATAAATTATAATATTATTGATATAAAGTTTTAGTGGCTGCAAACATTATTTTGAAAAAATTGTTAGCTTTTCTGAATTTGTGATACAGGTAAATCCGGTACCAGTTGCGGATTGTAACATTTCGGTATCTTAGGAATAGACCTTTCCTAAATATTCGTAAAACTTTTCCCTCTTAGGCTAATATCCCAGGAAGGGGGACAGGCAACATATACACCCTTATTCTTGTTACTGGATATTCATGCAGAATGTTTCCTCCTTATTACTGTCCTTGAGACTTGAAACCAGGACCATATCAAACGTGGCTCTTTGCTAATCTTACACTTTCTAATATTAATACGAGGGTTGATCAGAAAGTGAGGCTACAAAGCCTGCAGTGAAACGTGTATATACAGGGTGAGCACAGAAACAGTCCCAGGTTTCACATTAGTGTAAATTTAATATGCGAAGGAATATTTTGCTGAAATTTTGAACAGTGCTACATAAACTCAAAAAGTTTTTGTAGCAATAATTGAAATCACAAACACTCAATGTGCACGCCACCTGTAACGCGGGAAATATCGAGGCGGTAATCTAGCTTCAACCACACGTTGTGAAGCATATCCGGTGTGATGGAGTTGACAGCATCACTGATGCGTTCTTGGAGATCGTTCAGAGTTACGGGTAGTGGAAGTGCATACACTTTATCCTTCACAAATCCCCACAGAAACAAATCACAAACAGTGAGGTCAGGTGATCTTGAAGGCCACTTGTAAAGAACTTGATCATTGACTCCAGAGCGCCCTATCCATCGGTTTGGGAGGTTCTCGTTTAGAAACCTGCGTACAGCACGATACCAGTGTGGCGGCGCTCCATCTTGTTGTAGAACGAAGTCGTCTATCTCTGCATTACTAAGTTGCGGAATCAATCAGTTAAGTAGCAATGCTAAGTAACTTTCACCTGTAATTGTTTGTTCCTGAAAGAAGAACGGACCGTGCACTAGACGCTCTGATACTGCACAAAAAACATTGATTTTCGGTGAGTCACGTTCCACATTTACAGTTGCATGAGGATTCTGGGTTCCCCATATCCCTACATTGTGTCTATTCACCTTTCCACTTAAGTGAAATGTCGCCTCATCGCTGAAAATGATCTTCGTCAGAAAGTTTTCGTCGTCCTCCATGAAATTTTGCATAGTCTCACAGAACTCACGGCGCTTTACCTTGTCTTGTGGGTATAAGTTTTGAACCAACTGCAGTCGGTACGGGTAACACCGCAAACGCTTGCGTAAGATCTAGCTTACTGTTGTTTGTGGCATCTGCAACTCTCTGCTAGCTTTACGTGTAGACTTCTGTGGGCTGTGTACGAATTCTGCTCTTACGCGCTCCACAGTTTCCTCGGAGACTGCACGTCGCCCTGAATGTCCTTTTCTTTGATCACAAATGCACCTCGTCTCAATAAACGTTCTATGCCAATTCACAATGGATTTGTGTGTGGGTAGATCAGCATTAAATTGTCGTTTGAAATCACGCTGCACTCTCACAAAACTGCTTGTTTTTGCAAATTGAAAAACGCACCAGCTTCCTTGCTGTGGGGTGAACGCCATTTTCGATGTTACTGCCCTCTAGCTGCCCTGGTCAGAACTAGGATTCTGAAAAGATGGATGAGAAAATACTTTGAGTTACTGAGCTCAAATTTCATGTAAATATGCAATTAAATGTTAATTATATGGCACTTTAAAATCAGGTACTGTTTCTGTGCTCACGCTGTATTATTTCATACAAGGAATACAGCCAATAGATAGTACATACATTAGATTATTTTCCGACATAGTCTCCATATCGATTGAGGCAGTTGTCGCATCGTGGGATGGGTTTGAATATTCCCGTCTGGTAAAAACCATGTCTTTGCATGTTCAGCCAAGCTATCACGGACCTTCTCGTCTGAAACGAAGTGACGGCCTCTTAGGTGCTCCTTCATGTGCAGGAAAAAGTAAAAGTCGCTTTGAGCGGTCCAGGCTGTAGGAAGTGTGGTGGAGAATGGGCTAGCGAAACTGCTTCAACAGCATGGTAGTCATCTGAGTTGTATGCCACTGCACTCCTCATTGGTGACGATTTCTCTACCAACTGCAAACTTTCGACACAATTTTGCGACATGTTGACGAGACATTGCAGTCTCTCCGTAAACCTCTACCAGCTGTCGGTGAGTTTGAGCTGCGGTTACATGTTTCTCGCACAGAAATCGAATAACTGAGCGGACTTCTTCGCGAAGCCAGTTTTCCAAACGAGTCGCATTTGCTTTTACCTACAAGTAGCGCCATAGGTCGTGAGTGACTGAGACTCCGCACAATTGCCAGTTCCATATTGCCAGTTCCATACTCCTGATTCCTTTTTAACAGAAGAAACTCCAGAAATGTTGACCTTGTAAATTTAATTTCTGACCCTCCCTCGTAAATATCTTAAAGACAATGAAAAACATCAAGAAATGTAATAAGTGAGCCAGATAATATCTACAAAACCATATTATATAAACTAATAATTGTTTTCAATACCCTCCTTATGGTACAAAAAATTTGGTATCCAACAACTATGACGCCATAAAGTGTGCACCCAAATTTCCGGTCTATAAAAAGTTTCGAAACAGTTATTTGTTTATTTATTACCATTTTGTAGGTATAACCTGGCTCACTTTTTGCATTTTTGATATACATTCGATTGTCTTTAAGTTATCAATTATTTTTGATTTCCGAAGTATGTTATTCATAAGTGTTAGAAGCCTTATAAAACGTGTTTGTCCGTTCGCCCGTCTGTCGACAGGCATAGGAACAAAACCATTAAGAGATATCGAGATACGATTTATTGCAGTGGATTCAGTGTCCCAAGAATAGATTCCACCTTCACCATTAATCCTCTTTCAAACAGTAAGTGATTCCAATTAGCCATTTCCGATTTTATCGTTCACCGCCATAGAACGAAAACGGTAACAAATAGCAAGAAGAGGTTTCGCCCCAAACGATTCAGCGTCTCTACGTAATGTACTATAACTATCCTGAAAACTACGCTAATCCTGGAAATGGTTGACATTTACTACTACTTCCGGTTTCAGTACTGATTTTTTTTTATAGAACAAGTGAGTATTGTTTCATATTGTAAAAGTAAGACTACCAATCTGTACGAATTCAATATTCAAAGTTGAAGTAGTGCATCTGTAAGTACTGTGGACATTGAATCCATATCAAAAACGCCATTACATGCCGTCTCTTACCTTTTTTTCTATTGCGATAAAATTTAAAACCAAAATTAATTTATTTCAACTACTTCTGGTTTGAATAGAGGGGTAAGGGAGGCGGTAAAATTTTATTCTTGGGACGTTGAATCGATTTCAAGGACCCACGTCTTGGCAGCATTACCGTTTTGGCTCTGATACTTGTCGACAAACAGACGGACAAAGGCGTTCTAGAAGACTTCCAATGCTGATGCAAAAAGTAGTTTGGAAGTCTAATATTTAGTTAGATGGCAAAAAGATAGATAGAGTTGTGACGCACTTCAAAG
Organism: Thermobia domestica; assembly: GCF_964235325.1. Lineage (NCBI taxonomy): Eukaryota > Metazoa > Arthropoda > Insecta > Zygentoma > Lepismatidae > Thermobia > Thermobia domestica. The sequence continues at coordinate 157,059,345 of NC_137458.1, forward strand.
ACGATTGTTTGAATTCAAATTACAAAACAATTATGAGTCTGTATTCTAGAGCTGGTCAGCGTTTTCATGAGTTTTTGCTAAATAATTTGGATATTACGGAACGCAATTATTTGAGAGATGGCTAGAATACAATGGTCTTATTTTTCTCTCATGGACATTCAAATCTAAATAGAGAATTTTGTATCAGATAATAATTTAAAAGTTTAGTAGCATGTAGACGTGTACAATTCAGTTGCTGCTTCTGGTGGCCTTGGAAACTCTCTATAAGTAAATCCATGATTCATTATGCTTATATGATCGTACTCGTTTTACACAAGCAACAAATCAAGTCAAGCCTAAGATATGAAAATAAAGATCATTCTGAACGAGCATGTTGCTAAGAAGTCTAAACTAATGGAAGAAGTGTGCAATATTAGTGAGAAAATAAAGGGTTTAAAAAAGTGAAATATATATATATATATATATATATATATATATATATATATATATATATATATATATATATATATATATATATAATAGTATTGATTTTTTATAACCTGTTTATTTCAAGAGTGATAGAACTCAAAAATCGCCCTTATTGAAATATAGGCAGAAAAATAATAAAGCTAATTTTGATGTCTATTTATCTACCAAAATGCTACAATAGCAACAAACGCGCCTGAGCTCCAACCTATAATAACAAAGGATTTCACCCTTTGATTTACGGTTATAAGTGATTTCACGTTTAACAGATGTTTTATATTATGTGTGCTTTAATTAAATTATTTAAATAGACCTTTTTCATAAAGTTTACTGTTTAAATTATTGTTCAAACCTTTTGTATTTTAATAATCCTTTTTCCAAAATCAATGCAAATGAATTGGGCTGCCATCTTTGGAGTTCTTTTAAACTATAAGTTTGTGGACGTTTATATGTTTGTGGCGAATCCTTTCGACAATGAGATCTCGGAAACTACAGGCTATAGAAAGATGACGTTTTCACTGATCGATTGCAAATTTTATGTAGATTGTCCACTTCTAATTGAATATTTAAAGAAAAACATGGCAATTATTTCTTTATTACATTTTTACGGGTACACTGGAAGTGTTGAAATTAGAAAAGAAAAACTAAAGCATCATATCCTACACATTATACATTCCAACACCACATCATTGTATACGGGGGTTGCACACCTCTCAGACGTTTGTTTCTTGGCCAAATGATAATGAAAATGAAATGAAATCTTTGAGTTTTACGTCCCACGGTAATGCCGGTTAGGCTAAAGGAGACGGTGATGATGAGTAATGAATGAAATGATGGAATGAAGAAAGTGGGAGGAAACGATAGAACCCCGAGAAAACCCACGCAAACGGTGTTTGTTCACCACAAAGTTCACTTGGCGGGGGCTGGGATCGAACCCGGGACCCCAAGCACCAGAGGTGAACGCTTTACCACTGAGCCACCGCGGACCCATATCAAATGATAATGAAAGACGAAGGATAATTATTTCTCCACTCTAAGTTGAATCTTCATTGTTTGGAGTGTTTTGCCCAATGAACACCATATATCACTGACGTTATTAATAATTGTGTGTGTAATGTATTTGCCTATTACATACTGTATGCAAAAGAAAGAAAACACTGATCATACATGAATTAAAAATTCCAACCGGAAGTAGGCTCAAATCTTGCAAACGGTACGAGATATTGAAAGAGTAATCGAAAAAAATCCCCTTTACGGTATCTCTTGCCGATTTTTAGTAAGACTTCTTTCACTTGTGTCTTCAAAGAGACATGTACAGATGTGAGGAATAACGAGGGTATTAATGCTCATATATGAATGATGCGCTGCGTAAAGAGCGCAGGATCAGTTAGTACATAATTGTATCGATACATATTTTCTTGACTTCAGAATGATAAATGCAGAATCGAAGACATTTTTGTGTATGGGAATGTTTCCAAATTACTATTGTCACGAACCAAATTCGTTAGAGTAGTCAGTTGCGTGTTATTTGTATAATCTCAAGATCTGAAATTTTGTTACTGAAGAATGTAACGTATGCGCAAAAAGCTCAAACTGTCTTTCATAACGAAATGAATGTTCTCTTTGTCTCAAATTAAAATCCAGATGGTTTATTTCATTATTGTAAGTCTGTCGATTTTTTTCCAACTTCACAGTGTGTTTATCTTCATTACTTAGTGTGTGTATTTTCATTACTTCATCGTAATGTATTTATTTTTAATTACTTTATCATATCGTGTTTATTTTCGTTATTTCATCATAGTGTGTTTATTTTCATTACTACATCGTAGTGTGTTTATTTTCACTACTTCATCCTTCTGTTACAGCACACATTTACTAATACACATATTGCAATATAAGCACGGGATAAAGATATAGTTAGATTGTAACACTCAACCCTATCTGATGGATAGGGTACGATGATTGTTCAGTGTTGATCGCTCAACTTTCATGCGAAATGTTTCTAATTCTATCCCATACTATGCAGGCTTATGGTGAACATCATAGTGTCTGTACGATATCGTAGGTTTCTTCCATTCAGTGTTGATCGCTCAACTTTCATGCGAAATGTTTCTAATTTTATCCCACACTATGCAGGCTTATGGTGAACATCATAGTGTCTGTACGATACCGTAGGTTTCTTCCATTCTCCCCTCCTCAGCATTATCTTAATTTAAACTATCAAAGTAACGATGTTTGGCGCTTAACTTTCCCTAGACCACTGCATTGATTTTTTGGTAAATGGGTGAATCATGGCCTAACTTAGGTTTATATTTCATTAGTTCTCCCGAGAGTGTTACGTAGAAGAACAAAACGCAGCTACCTACGGCATTCCAGTGATATATGACATGGATGCAAATGAGCAACAACATTTTATTACCTCAAGAAAAGAGTTCCTAGCCAACATAGAAATCATTTACGTACTTGCCTTCGGTACTTTATTAGTGATATTAAAAACTCGCCCGTACCGATGAATCACTCGATCCGGGCGAGTGGTTATTTCCATCCCTGGTATATGGTATAAGATTTAACGACGATAGATTCGTTTTATTTATTTGAATTGCAAAGCAATCAGTTTTCGCTTTTTCAAAACAAATTTAAACTTTATTTCTAGGATTTTAACACCATTGCTTATATTGTAACAGAATACAACTACGATTCTCCTTTAAATACACATCTACAAGATCATTAACTAAAAAAGGTAATAATGGTTGAAAGTTCGTACAGACAAATTCGAGCAGAAAGTTGAAAGAAATTGCAAATGCCATTTTGTGGTTGCCGCAATGACGATAGCTCGTAAAAGCTCTTCAAGAAATTTGATTATGTCTACATATAAGATATTGTGTTTAATTTAAAGATAATTGGTTCTAATCTTGGGTGATTAACCAAAGAAAATGTAACAGGAGTAAGATAATTGTGTAAAGAATATATTTGATTATTAGATAGTGTATACTTTGTAAGGAAGTATAGAAACAAAAGGAAATAGAACTCAGTTTATATGGCTCTAACTGACACTAGACAAAAGGGCAACTGGATTATTATTACTCCACTTTCATTGAAATGCGTGTCATAAGAGGAAAAGAGGGTTCAAATACTTTTCAATCCCTGTGTGAAGAACGAGAATTTCACCTAAATATTTGGTCATCATTAGATTTTGCTTATGATCATTTTCTATAATCGATAAACCATAGAAGTGGGACGTTACGTTAGAGCAGAAACAGGATCATTTACTTTCGCAACTGGAAGAATTTATTAAATATGCAGTATTCAATCTAAGTAGCTGTCTCCAATAAAGATTGGAATATTACGTTCAATCGAGGTTTTCGTGTTGAATTCCTAGAAACCACAATCGTGGTTTAAATTTTCCTTTTTCTTACATACTTTTCTTTAATTTACAATGGATTGATTGTGTTCTGAAATTTTTAACCTTAATTTAACAAACTTCTTGAAGACACACAATACTCTTGTTCAACAACGTATGGTATTATATATATATATATATATATATATATATATATATATATATATATATATATATATATATATATAGTTTTTTTAAACATATCTCTTGTTCATTTTAAAGGTCAATATCACCTTTCCTTATGCAACCAGCTTTATTCGTCTGTAAGGCGGGATTATCTGGCACTGAAGCGTTATGTTTACAATATCAAAAATAAAATTTCAGGTTCTCACGATTTTCCATAGTACATTGGGAAAAATAAATAAAATTATTTTTAAGATCCTGCTTTCTTAAAGAGAAAACAAATGACACAAAAGAAATCGTGACAGAAGTAAAAAATAAAAAATAATAAAAAAAATGCTTTCTTTAAAAAATAATAAACAAAATACAACAAATTGTACTAAAATAGCTATAAGAAGAAAAATATTATGTTTCAAGAAAATTGCTTCTAAAAATATTATTCTTATTCATTACTGAGAAGAAAAACGTGGGAAGCATTTAGATATACATGAATAATTTGGTTTACATCAGAATTGAAGAATTTATAAATTGATTGTATATGAAAGCGATCCTCAGCTTTTCCTCTCAGTCACTCATAAAAATAATATTTTTAGAAACAATTTTCTTGTAAACATATATATATTTACATTTTAATAGAAATTGTTTCATTTTGTTTATTATTTTTAAAAGCATGCTTTTAATATTTTATTTTATTTTTGCCTTTAGTACAATTTCTTTTGTCATTTGTTATTTTTTAAGAAAGCAGAATTTTCTTGGAAACAGAAATATTTCTTCATTTTTTATACCATTTCATTTGTTTTGTTTGTTTATTTTGAAGAAAACATTTTAAAAAAATATTTTTCATTTTATTTTACTTTTGACTTAAAGTAGACATTGTATACAGAAATGTGTTTATTTCTGTCTGAAAGTATCGTTTGTATTAGCTTTTAGGCTATGAATCTAGTTAATGTTTTATTGACAGTTCACGTACAATGTTTATTAAGTTTTTATTCAAATTATTAACTTATTACTCTTTACACGCATATAATTTATTATACATTCAATTAGATGAATAGCTTTATACTTTGTTCATTGTCTGGTTATGTATTTGTTTAGTTGGTAGTTTACGATAATTATAGTACGATTAAAAGAATTTTAAAGTATCAGTATTGAAGCAAAAGAAATCCTTAATATAGTCCTACATTTTTTGAAATATAGTTCTTGAATCACAATGTACGTTAATCATGTATAAAATTTGTATTTACAATCATTAAATTCTTATGTAAAAATCCTTCTCTCTCAGAAACTTCGTTAAGCAAAATTTCTTGTTTCCATTAATATCGCCGTTTCATTTAATACGTTATTGTGATACTAAGATTACTTTGAAGAACATGTTTCTACAGCTTGGGATTACCATCAATAATGAAGATTCATTATATTGCAGTTACTAAGATGTATGAGTTTGCTAGATTGAATAACCTAAAATCCACTAATATGTCACAATAATGAAGTGTTTGATTTACTATTTCTATTCAACGTACGTAAATGTAGTACACGTTTTGTAACATGGATGTATAGTAGGCTCCAAAGCATGCATTTATACCCATCTGTCTGTCTGCCAGTTTTTGAAGTATTGTAGATGTCTTCTATATTAAAAAAAATGTTATAACATTATAATTTTATCATTGCATAATCTGCAACCCTGGTCAGGATGCTCATTAATGGTAGGGTAGCCATAATCCTGTTATTTCAAATCAGGTCACTTTCATAAAAGGTAAATCTTCCAAACGATTTTGTTCACTCTCATTTATTCTTTCGGTAGAAAATACATAATCAGCACAAGACCCATTTTTGTGTCATTCTTGTTGGATGTATCTGTTATGATGGTTAGGAAAGTAACATGCATTTTGAAATCTTTAAGAAATGAAAGAAATCTTTAAGTTTTAAGTTCCACGGTTATGCCAGTTAGGCTAAAGGAGACGATGATGATGAGAATTGAATGAAATGGTGGAATGAAGAGAGTGGAAGGAAACGGGAGAACCCCGAGAAAACTCACGAGCACGGTGTTCTTTCACCACAAAGTACATCCATTTTGAATTAGATCCGAATATCACATACGAACTGTATGTGTGATGTGGAACCATTTTTCAGTAAATAACGGTTCTATAAAATAAGATTACATATGTAGTCGTAAAAATATGTAATACGAAAAATAATATTTTGGAATATTGGAATGAAAATAGGGAACAACAGAAAGGTGGGAAAAATTATTTCGACTGAAAATCAGGACAAAATGTGAACTGATAGGGACACTGGAAGAAGAGCTTTCAAACTGGGACTGTCCCGGTTTAAATGCACATATGATAACCTTAACTAGTGGTATAACGATATAGCGACGACGAAGAAAAGAGGTATGTATGTAATTATGCACAATACAGTGACGACACGGAACAGCGAGACCCTGTCAGAGCACCAGCGCTATATTTTATGTCGCTGATTAAGTATAGTGTTATTTGAGGCCACATCATTTTGTACCATGGAGAAGATTCGTGTTGAAATCAGTCAAATGCAGCCACTGATTTCCCCATTTCCCACCTGCGAAACTACCTACGATGGACGCAATATTTACGACCGTGTGAAGCTATTAGGATGAATTCACTTCCACCCGATTCAGTATGAATCCACTTGAGTTGGATGTAACATTTTTAACAAAAAATAAGAATGTAAAAGGTAACTTTACTAAAATATCGAACGTGAATATTTTTTTAAACTGTTTTTTGACCCACCATACAATATACAAATACAGAAGTTTACTTCTCAAGTATAAACGTTCCATGCAAAACGACCCGCTAAACTGTTCATTTTAACATTAACTTTCCAGTAAAAGCAATTCCCATGAGTCTTACACTAAGATCATTATATAAATAAAATGAAACAAAGAAACCACTTTTTTTTTTTTTTTTTTTTGCTAAAAGTGAGTTGATGTACGGCACATGCAGTATAGCTTGAAAGAGCACAAAACGTAATTTCTGTTCCTACACTCAAAGCTTACTATAGGCAGTGCCGGATTTAATTTTGTACCGCCTCTCATCCCAACGTACAGATTTTTTACACAACATATTTTTTTTTTAATGAGCTTCTACATTTGTTACAAAGTTTCTGTATAAATTTTAATGAATTTTTATTTTGAATCTGCTGCGAAGAAAAATGTTCATTTTTACAAATTTGTATTATCTTTAAAAAGAAAGTACTGTTATAGATAATAACTAGTTTTATGTTTACAATATTGCTATATACTTGTTCGTAGCTCAGGTCATTATGTTAATTACTTATGATGTGAGTGCATATAAGGTACATTTGCCTTTAATATGAAATTATTAATTCTCGTGCAGTTTAAACTAAGAGAAATCACCAATAAAACAAGGAATATCAGACTAGACTCTAATGCTAATCTACATCTAGTGCTCAGGTTGTTTTCGCTTGAAATTGTACATGTCCATAAATTGAGAAGCTATTCGGATGACAATATTACTGAAATGTTATGTGTCGGAGTATTCGTTACTGCAATGCTGCTACTCAATTTGATATTAGATACTCACCT